>NC_067472.1:2500-602500 GCF_947179515.1 Apodemus sylvaticus
GTAGGAGCATCTTTTGGGTATGTGCCCAGGAGTGGTATAGCGTACTAGGTCTAATTTTCTGAGGAATGGCCAAACTGATTTCCAGAGTGGTTTTACCAGCTTGCAATCCCACCAGCAATGGAGAAGTGTTCCTTTCCCCCACATCCTCTCTAGCATCTGCTGTCCCCTGAGTTTTTCATCTTAGCCATTCTGACCATTGTGAGGTGGAATCTCAGTGTTGTTTTGATTTGCATTTCCCTGATAACTAAGGATGTTGAACATTTCTTTAGGTGCTTTAGAGCCGTTTGAGTTTCCTCAGTTGAGAATTCCCTGTTTAGCTCAGTATCCCATTTTTTAATAGGGTTATTTGACTCTCTGGAGACTAACTTCTTGAGTTCTTTGTATACATTGGATATTAGCCCTCTGTCGGATGTAGGATTAGTAAAGATCTTTTCCCAATTTGTTGCCATTTTGTCCTATTGACCGTGTCCTTTGCCTTACAGAAGCTTTGCAGTTTTATGAGGTCCCATTTGTTGATTCCTGTTCTTAGAGCATAAGCCATTGGTGTTCTGTTCAGAAACTTTCCCCCTGTGCCCATATATTTAATATTCTTCTCCACTTTCTCATCTATAAGCTTCAGCGTGTCTGGCTTTATGTGTAGATCCTTGATCCACTTGGACTTGCTTTGTACAAGGAGATAAGAATGGGTTGATTTGCATTTTTCTGCATGCTGACCTCCAGTTGATCCAGCACCATTTGTTAAAAATGCTGTCTTTTTTCCACTGGATGTTTTTTAGCTCCTTTGTCAAATATCAAGTGACCATACATGTGTGGGTTATTTTCTGGGTCTTCAATTCTATTCCATTGATCTTCCTGCCTGTCTGCATACCAATAGCAGGTTTTTTTTTTTTTTTTTTTTATCACTATTGCTCTGTAGTAGAGCTTGAGGTCAGGGATGGTGATTCCCCCAGAAGATCTCTTGTTGTGGAGAATAGTTTTTGCTATTCTGGGTTTTTTGTTATTTCAGATGAATTTGAGAATTGCTCTTTCTAGATCTATGAAGAATTGATTTGGCATTTTGATGGGGATTGTATTGAATCTGTAGATTGCTTTTGGCAAGATGGCCATTTTTAGTATATTCATCCTGCCAATCCATGAACATGGGAGATCTTTCCATCTTCTGAGATCTTCTTCAATTTCTTTCTTCAGAGGCTTGAAGTTCTTGTCATACAGATCTTTCACTTGCTTTGTTAGGGTCACACCTAGGTATGAAATATTATTTGGGACTATTGTGAAGGGTGTCATTTCCCTATTTTATTTCTCATCTTGTTTATCCTTTGAGTAGAGGAAGGCTACTGATTTGCTTGAGTTAATTTTATTTCCAGCCACTTTGCTGAAGTTGTTTATCAGCTTTAGGAGTTCCCTGGTGGAGTTTTTGGGTCACTTAAGCATACTATCATATCATCTGCAAATAGTGATATTTTGACTTCTTCCTTTCCAATTTGTATACCTCTGACCTCCGTTTGTTGTCTGATTGCTCTGGCTAGGACTTCAAGTACTATATTGAATAGATAAGGAGAAAGTGGGCAGCCTTTTTTAGTGGGATTGCTTCAAGTTTCTCTCCGTTTAACTTGATGTTAGCTACCGATTTGCAGTATATTGCTTTCACTATGTTTGGGTATGGGCCTTGGGTTCCCAATCTCTCCAAGACTTTTATCATGAAGAGATGCTGGATTTTGTCAAAAGCCTTTTCAGACAAAATCCATGTGTTTTTTTCCTATAGTTTGTTTATGTAGTGGATTACATTGATGGATTTCCATATATTGAACCATCCCTACATCCCTGGAATGAAGCCTACCTGATCGTGGTGAATTATAGTTTTGATGCATTCTTGGATTTGGTTGGCCAGAATTTTATTCAGTATTTTTGCATTGATGTTCATGAGGGAGATTGCTCTGAAGTTCTCCTTCCTTGTTTGGTATTTGGTTTAGGTATAAGCATTATTGTGGCTTCATAGAATGAGTTGTGTCGTGCTCCTTGAGTTTCTATTTCGTGGAATAGTTTGAAGAGTGTCGGTATTAGCTCTTCTTTGAAGATCTGATAGAATTCCCTGCTGAACCTATCTGGTCCTGGGCTTTTTTTTTTTTTTTAAATGGTAGACTATTTCCTCAGACTGATGAGACTATTTAGATGGTTTATATGATCCTGTTTTAATGCTGGCACCTGGTATGTATCTAGAAAGTTGTCCATTTCATCCAGATTTTCAAACTTTGTTGAGTATAGACTCTTGTAGCAGGATCTGATGATTTTTTGAATTTCCACAGTTTCTGTTGTTATGTCTCCCTTTTCATTTCTAATTTTATTAATTTGGATACTGTCTCTGTGCCCTCTGGTTAGTCTGGCTAAGGGTTTATCTATTTTGTTGATTTTCTCAAAGAATCAGCTCCTTGTTTTGTTGATTCTTTGTATAGTTCTCTTTGTTTCTGTTTGGTTGATTTTGGCCCTGAGTTTGATTATTTCCTGCCATCTACTCCTCTTGGGTGTATTAGCTTCTTTTTGTTCTAGAGCTTTCAAGTAGATATTAACAGTGGTATCAGCAAACTGTTTCAAAACTTCCAACACTGCATAGAGCTCAGTTATTTGAGCAGAAGATGTAGGAACATCTAAAATAAAAGTATTATCTTTATAACGATATACAGCTTTGCCATTAGCAGAGCCATCAGTAAATATTGTCAAAGCATTTTCCAAGGGAAAATAGGAAGTAATAAGAGGAAATAAAAAGGAATGATCATTAACAAATTGAATTAATTTAACTGGAGGGTAATGATTATCAATATCACCATTAAAATTGATACAAGATAACAACCATTGATGATCATTAGCTATAAGTCATTGTACTTGTTCTCTATTAAAGTGTACAATGATTTTTGCTGGTGCTTTGCCAAAGTATTTTACACTCTCAGTTCTGCCCATAATAATAATGTCAGCAACTGATAAATAATAGGGATAAATGTCTCTTAGTTGAAGAAGGTAGATGAAGCCATAGCAAAGGTCCCTCCTGCCATAAGAGTCCTGTGGGTAAGATTTCTGTCTTGCAAATAATTAATATGATCAGGAGGTCATAACTGATATATTTGACTCCATTTTGAACAGCTTGATTTACTAGCTCTAAAGCCTGCTTAGCTTCTGTGGTCAGGGTTCTAACAGATAAAGGATCAGAATCACCTTTTAGAATGTCAAATAAAGGCTGTAACTGTCCTGTAGATAATTTTAAGTAAGGTCTCAACCAATTAATGTCCCCTAACAACTTTTGAAAGTCATTTAGAGTATGTAAATGCTCAGTTCTAATCTTAATTTTAAGAGAACATATATCTTGAGGAAAAAGCTGAAAACCTAAATATGAATAAGGATATTGTAACTGAATTTTTTCTTGAGCAACTACTAACCCAAGTTTGGCTAAATGAAATTTCAGGTCCTTAAAACCTGTTTGTAGATCATCATAATTAGGATGAGCTAATAATATGTCATCCATAAAATGAACTATATATGCATCTATTAATTTTTCACGAACTGGTTGAATAACAGCAGCAACAAATTTTTGACAGAGAGTACGACTATCCCTTGAGGCAATACTTTCCATTTAAATCTCTGCATAGGTTCTTTAAAATTTATATCAGGTTAAGAAAAGGCAAATCTCTTCTTATCCTCTTCAGCAAGAGGAATAGTAAAGAAGCAATCTTTTAAATCTATAATAATTTTGTGAACATTTTCAGAAACTGCAACAGGTATGGGCAACCCTGGCTGCAAAGTACCCGTGAGAACCATGGTGCTATTCACAGCTCGAAGATCCTGAAGCAATCTCCATTTACCAGACTTTTTCTTAATGACAAAAATTGGTGTATTCCAGGGGGAGTTATTGACTTCAAGATGACCAGCTGCCAATTGTTCCTGCACTAACATATGAGCAGCTTCTAGTTTTTCTTCAGTTACGAGCCACTGATCAATCCATACTGCATCATCACTTTTCCAAGTTATAGGATCAGCATGGAGTACAGGAATGTCAGCGGCCCCTAGGATGAATATCCAAGTCCTTTGGTACCAGTTTGACCTGAAGGAAAAATAGGCTCAGTAATCTCTTTCTGGTCCTTGCCCAGGAACAAATGTTGTTTTAAGCATCTTAGCTGTAATTACATCATTGGGACTTTTCATAATAATACCCAGTTGAGATAACAGATCTCTTCCCCAAAGATTAATGGGCAGTCCATCCAGTACATATGGTTGAATGGATCTCTGATTTCCCTCAGCATCCCTCTATACCAATAACTCTGCACTCTGATGAGGATTTTGACTCTGATCAATGCCTTTAAGGTGAGTAATAGCTGGCGTCAAAGGCCAACAAGAAAGCCATTCAGATCCCTTTATCACTGTAACATCAGCTCCAGTGTCAATGAGCCCAGAAAATCTTTTTCCATTAGTCCAGATATTTAGTAGAGGCTTTTCCAATCCAATCCTCCACAACCTCAGGTGGGATTAACATATTTATGTTCTAAGGGTAGTAAAGGCAACAGTAATAACTGTGCAACCCGCTGACCAGCATTAATAGTTATGTCTTTAGTAGCAGTAGCCATAATTTTAATATCCCTTTTATAGTCTTGATCAATGACTCTGGGAAACACCTACAATCTCTTCATGGAGCTACTTCTACCTAAAATAAGACCAAAAACTCCTTCTTCTTTTTTTTTTTTTAAAGATTTATTTATTATTATATGCAAGTACACTGTAGCTGTCTTCAGACACTCCAGAAGAGGGTGTCAGATCTCATTAGGGTGGCTGTGAGCCACCATGTGGTTGCTGGGATTTGAACTCAGGATCTTTCAGATTTGAACTCAGGACCTTTGGAAGAGCAATCAGTGCTCTTAACCACTGAGCCATCTCTCCAGCCCCCCATATCCTTCTTTTAAAGGGCCAAAGATTCCTGTAGACAAAGCCTGAGGTCCCATTTCTGGGGTTAGTACTGTGTAGGGGGAGGCACAGAGGTCTAATCCTGTGCTTCCTGGGGTTGCTCTTTTGAGGTCACAAATGGATTTCTGTTCAGAGTGGCCCTGTAAACTTGCTTGGTAGGATTTGGGGCCTGGGGCCCCTGCTCCCGTTTCCCTGGAGCACTAAATGGGTGCCTTTGTCACCTCTCTTAGAGTGACATTCATTCCTCCAGTGATTAACACGGTGGCACCTAGGACAAAGTCCAGGTGCACGTGGCCCTTTCTGAATATTATTGCTTCCTGGACAGTTACGAGCAAAATGTCCTTCAAGGCCTCATTTAAAACACCCTTTACCTGACTTCTTTTGTTTGTGTTCAAACCACTCATGGATATCCTTGAGAGCAGCAGCTACAGCAATATCCTGATGAAAAGATGGAGCAATGTCTGCACAGTGGCGAATGTATCCACTGAGATCAGTTTTTTTACGATAAGGCCTAATAGCTGCTTGACAGGCTGCATTAGCATTCTCAAAATCCAATTTTTTTGACATAATCTATACCAGCCTCTGGATTGCCAAAAATCCGAGATGCTGTTGTCAAAAGTCAATTGACAAATTCTTGAAAAGGCTCATCAGGACCTTGCCTAATACCACTGAGAGAAGAGCCAGATTCTCCCTTGGCTGGCAGTTTTTTCCATGCCATAAGAGCTGATAATTGAATTTGAGCATAAAGTCCTGGATCATACAGACCTTGAGCGTTCTGATCAAAGCGACCTTCTCCGACTAAAGCATCAAATGTCCATCCATTATTAGCCTGTATGTTACGTTTAGCTGTTTCCTTACAATCAACTTACAATTATCTTAATATTCTGATTTCCAAAGAAGAAAATCATCCTCACTCAAGACAGCCTTAACCAAAGTATACCAATCTTGAGGTGTGAGCCATTCAGCTGTGCTACTCTCTAAAAGGGCCATAGTAAAAGGAGCATTGGGACCATATTGAGAGACTGCAGTTTTTAATTCCTTTATGAATTTAAAATTGAATCCATGAACTTTTCGGACTGCTGTGCCATCTGGCTGAGTAGTCTCCACGACTGGGAAAACCAGCCGAGTCTGATGTCTATTCTTAGTGGATTGAGCTGTACCCTTCTGTTCTGGTTCCTTGCTAGCAGCATTACTTTTGCAAAGATCATATAATTCTTTAAATAATGCCTGATTCTCCTTTTCTAATTGGATCTGCATATGGAGCTACTGATTTTGTTGACAGAGTTCTTTGTGAAAATCTACAGCTCCCACCACTGGCCTATGAGGGCTATAAGGAGGTGGCCAATTAAAAGGAGGACAATATTCATTATAACTGAAAGCCTCTTCTTCTAACTCCTCTGCATTTCCTGGGTCTAAATCATTTTCTTCTGAGGTTTCAGAGTCCTTAATGGCCTCAGCAACTGTCTTCTTATTAATGTTAGAAATCTTCTGCTTGCATTCTCTGGTGCCATTCCCTCTAACATTACCTTCATTTTTACCCTTTGAAGTTTGTGAGAGCTCTTCCTTAAGACTAACCTCCAATTCTTTTAAATCAGGGTAAATATTTTGTTTTACTTTCTTTTTCTCAGCTTCCTTTTTTGATTCCTCAGACTTAGACTGGCTCTTCATGACAGCCTCATCATCACTATCTAAACTAATTAAATCTAAATCATTTTTAGAATCAGAAATGGACTTTATTTTCTGTAATAATTTCTGACCCTCTGCCACAGCCACCAAGACTGAAACAGAGGGATTCTTCAAAAAGTCTGTTTCTGCATGACTTTGAACTAAGCCTGCTCCTAAATGTCTTTGTTGTTAAATTGTTACCACATTCAGAAGAGGATTTAACTTAGTATGCTTAGGAATGGCAAACCTATATGTGAATGTATCCAGACTCCCTAAGTAAAATCTCAATGCTTCCTTTGTTAAAGAAAAGACTCCCATGCTCTCTTTGCCTGCCACAGGAGGGGAAAAAAATCTTTCTCAGCTTTCCTGTCTTGCCTTTTGTGATGGCTATTCTTGGTATTCAAATTGACTTTAATTAACTAAATTCAAAGTTGGGTACTGTGAGAGATTTTTCTTAATTATAATTTTGGAAGTGGGAAAACCCTTTTTCAATCTGGATCTTTTGAGGTGATAAGATCCACCTTTTTTTTTTTTTTTTTTTAAGTTTTTTTGGATTTGGTTTTTTTGAGACAGGGTTTCTCTGTATAACCGTGACTGTCCGGGAACTCTGTAGACCAGGCTGGCCTCGAACTCAGAAATCCGCCTGCCTCTGCCTTCCAGAGTGCTGGGATTACAGGCGTGCGCTGCTGCACCACCACCACCACCACCACCACCACCACCACCACCACCACCACTGTCCGGTCTAAGAGCCACCTTTAATTTAGATCTGGAACACAGCTTCTGGTAGCAACCTACATCTATAAAGGACACTGGAGATGGTAGCTCTTTCCCTCTGTTTGCTTGCCCTAGCTCCGGCTAGCAAGTTTGGGATTTTTGTTTTTTTGGGTTTTGTTTGTCTTTTTTTTTTCTTTTTTTCTTTTCTTTTCTTTTCTTTCTTTTCTTTTCTTTCTTCCTTCCTTCCTCCTTCCTCCTTCCTCCTCTTCCTCCTCCTTCTTCTTCTTTTTGTTTTTTTCCATACAGGGTTTCTCTGTTGTAGCCCTGCATGTCCTGGAACTCACGCTGTAAAACAGGCTGGCCTTGAACTCAGAAATCCACCTGCCTCTGCCTCTGCCTCCCAAGTGCTGGGATTAAAGGTGTGTGCCACCACCGCCCAGCGTTTGTTTGTTTTTCTGACCTTAGAGCCTATTTTTTTGGAATTCTGATCATCTGAGACATCTAGCAACATGGACTCAACCACTTTCCATTAGTAGACAGCCATTGTTAGACTGGTTGGACCAAAGCCTGTGAGCCATGCTAACAAATCCACTTTCTACACACATAGAGAGATTTAGTCTCTCAGTCTGTTCATTGTTCATCTGGAGAACCTTAAGTAACACAGCTGTTTTGTTTTGTTTTGTTTTGTTTTTGTTTGTTTCTTTATTTTTCCCACCTTCCCAAGGTGGAAGATGTACTGGCTAACAATAGTGCTTTACAGTGTTTGTCACCTGTTTCTTGCTTTTGGCCCCCAGAGTTGTCTCATACTCACCAGGTAAAAAATAGCTGCAGTTTACCCGAACCCAGCATGAAGACACAAAACAAATATCTTGTTTACTAAAATCTCTCTTTAATTGTTAATACCTTGGGCATCCTTCCACTTGAGGACCAGATTAAGAACTCCATTGCAAGTTGAGTAATGGGCTATGTAAACTATGCTCCTATTCCAGGAGGAAGGGGAAGTGCCTAGTGAGTATTCAGGGGAGTTTAAGCAAGGGCCAAAGTGGCAAGGTAATGAGTGCAGAATCAATTGCCACAAAGGGAGGAACAGGCGGCTGAGCAGAGGAAACGGGAGTGGTGGGTCCTCCCCGGGGCTGGGTGGGAAGACAGACAGGTAGGATATTGGAGGACAGGCACAAATGCTACTGAAAAGCACATCTCTGCACATCTGGGAAAGCTTTTGTCCGGGACTGGAAGCCTGAGCCGGGAACTTCGTCTCTGTCGGTCAGCTCACTTTAACCCTAAGGGAGGTGCTCATGTCACTCAAGACTCACTGACCAATCAGAGCCTTCAGACGGACCTGCCAATCAGAAAAGGAGGAGGATCCTTCCGGGTGTAACGTTGCAAGTTCCGTTCTGAGGCTGAGAGCTCTTGAATGTTTCCGTGTGTAGTGCTCTGAACTCTGCTACTGGGTACTGTGAGGGGAAGCTCTGAAATCGCGACATGGTGAGAGCAGGGTCACTGCCCACAATAGGGAGGAGCAGGCTGCTGAGCCTTGGAAGCTGTTTTAGTGGGTCTTTTTTGAGGCTGGGTGGGAAATGTCAGCCAGATGCGGCTACCTGTGAGGTCCCTTGTCCTAGTCATTCGCTGGATCCGGCCGTGGCCACTGAATAACTTCACTATGGGGACTGCGTCTAAGCAAAACATTTGGAGCAGGGACTTGTGTGTAGAGACATCCTTGGCAGGTTGCCAAACTCGGAGAGCCCTAGTTTCTCTAGTGTCTTCTACAGGTTCTGCTCTTAGCGTTTAATATTTAGATGTAAGATCCCTTTGGAGTTAAGTTTGTGGAGGTTGTAAAAGGCATCTCATGTGTTGGGTAGCACTCCAATATTAAGCTGTGATGTAGAAGAGTTTAATAGATGATGTAAAGGATTTACCAATGCTTAGGAGATAGTAAGGACCACCAAGTAGAATTTACTTCAGGGAGGACTGCTTCTAAAACACTCCACAGATAAGTAGTATGCTAACCAGGCCTGTTAGAGATTAGGATGCTAGGATACACGTTTATTCACGAGCATTATCCAGAAATTTGGCTCTAGACTATAACAAAGAAGACATCTCTTATTTACAACTAGCCACTAAGCCCATCCTCATATCAAAGAGCAAGCCTCTAGCCAGCTGCTCAAGGTGGCATTACAGGGTCACAACCAATGTGGTGTGCCATAAAGACTCAGTTTTTTTCTTGAGAAAAGTATAGTTCTGCCACACAGGCAAGACTACACCAGGTGACAACCATTTGAAAAGGAAAAAACACTGTTGTGTTGAGGGCTAGCCTAATCAAGCAAGGCTTTCCATGAGGCCCTCATGTATGGAGAAGGAAACCCAGGAACATGCTTGGCAGAGCCAGTAACAGACTGAGGCCTAGGCCTTGAGAGTTTTCCCTAAGGCCCTGATGTATTGAGAATAAAATAGAACTCCTCTAAAGCAAGGGAAATACTTCTGAGAACTACTAATGGTCTGGGGTCAAGGCCTTTGGGAGGGATTGCTTCACATCTGAACCAACTCTTCCTACCACATGGGGCTATGGCTATCAGTCCTAAGTCCACTGTAGGTTTGCTTAGTAATGTTCTTGAGATACCCTGTGTTCTGCTGTGCACCATTGTTTATTAGCCTCGTCCTGAGTTTGTCCCACTGTATGATAGTTTCTGCTGACTTCATAGAAGTCTACCATTTTTTAACATTTTCCCCCTGTTAGTAGTATACAAGATGCTTTTGTTTTGTTTTGTTTTGTTTTGTTTTTTTGTTTTTTGAGACAGAGTTTCTCTGTATAGCCCTGGTTGTCCTTGAACTCACTCTGTAGACCAGGCTGGCCTCGAACTCAGAAATCCACCTGCCTCTCTAGTGCTGGGATTAAAGGCATGCACTACTGCCCACAAGATGCTATTCTTAAGAAGCTTACTTAGCATAAGACATAGTTTGTGTAAGTCCTCCCATCTCTAACTTTTATACTTCCTACCTTCTACTTTTCCTATCTTTTTCATCCTCTGGGATCTTCCACTTAGGACCCTGTTACTCAAGAATAATCTGCTGTTTCTGGGCACTGGAGTACTTAAGAAATAATTATGTTAATATCTTTGCTGTGTAAATCTCCCATTTAAGTGGCTAGACTTGCAGTCTTCAGTCCATATTTAAATTGTTCAAAATATAACCTGAGGCCTGAACCTAAAAGAGACTTAAGGGTGACAGCAAATGTGGAATGTAAAATCTCTTCTCTGCTGCCTCCTCTTTGAGCATTAGCCAGTGCTGCATGCATCCTGTCATTAAAGGCATTTTTCTTAACTAAACTTTTTTGTATACAGTGATTTCTCCTTGGGAAGACTTGTTTGTTCTAGGACAGTTGCATCTTCAGCCTTTTAGAAAAATATTTCTGAGATAAGCTATGTTGACTCAGGTCACATTGCTCCCCAGGGCAATGACCTTGCTTTCCTCTTGATTAAACTTCCCAAGTTGTTCGGTTAAAAGGCTGTACTACAACAGAATTTTAAAATTACCCATTCAAGTCATGTATTGAATTGTCCATTGCAATAACAGGAAAAGGATTTGTATGTGTAACATGGCAGAACAGACCAGAATAGGAAGAACAGTTTACTGTATACACTGCAGGGTGAAACAGGATAGACAAGAGCTAGATCACATACTAAAGTTTAAGGTAGTCAGCTACAGGGGTCACCATTATGAAGAATGACCTGATATAGGCAGGGTAAATAATTTTGTAATTTTCCAGCATCTATTAGTTCATGCATATGAATGAATACAGACTAGATTGATGGGTATACAAATTATGAAGATTAGCTTGAGCCAACGAATATTGGATTTCCAATTAAAAGATTGTACTATGCAGATATGTGTAATCCTCCGTGACACAGTTAAGTCAGTTCAGAAATCTGAGATGGTTATAGATTATCAGAAACTAACATTACATTTAGGGAAAAGGTCAAAGAGTATCTCATTATTATGTTGTTATCTTATTATCTTCCCTTCTACCAGGGAAAGGCCTGTTCTGTTTTCAAAGTCATTATTCCTATATGCGTTTTCAATTATATTTATCTTTTGAAAAAGTTAATTATTGGTATTACTTTTTAAATTTCATTTTCTTATGTACCACTGCTCTAATCTCTTATTTGTTTTTATTTTCCAATGTTTCCCAGTTATTAAGAATTTCATTCTTTGGCTAACCAATGACTGCCTCAAATTGAGACCGATCCCATGGGCAAGAACCGATTCCTAACACTATTAATGATACTCTGTTATGCTTGCAGACAGGAGTCTAGCATAACTGTCCTGTGAGAGGTTCCACCCAGCAGCCAATGGGAAGAGATGGAGAGACCCACAGCCAAACATTAGATGAAGCTTGGGGAGTCTTATAGAAGAGTTAGAAGGATTGAGGAACTCGAAGAGGACAGGGACTCCATAGGAAGACCAACAGAGTCAACTAACCTGGACTTTTGGGAGCCCCCAGAGACTGAACTACCCACCAAATAATGGTCCAGGGCTGGACTTAAGCCTCCTGCATATATGTAACAGATGTGTAGCTTGGTCCAACAACCTTAGCAGGGAGTTGGGGTAGGGGGAGCTGTCCCTGAATCTATTGCTTGCTTGTAGATCCTGTTCCCCTAACTGGGTTCAGTGGGAGAGGATGTACCTAGTGCTGCAGTGAGTTGATGTGCTGGGGGTGGAAATAGGGGGAGGGGGTGTAGTGCATGAGGGGATGAGGAGGGAGGAATAGGGCAAGGATTTGCATGAGGTGGTACAGGGAGGAGAGGAACTGATATTGAGATGTAAAGTGAATTTAAAAAACCATCTTGATCAATGACATGAAATCTACTCAGCTGTAATTTTTAAGGAGGGTTCTATTGATTTTGTACTTAGGCTGAGAATTCTGTCATCTAATATATAAGGAAAGAGTGTTCCTGTAGAAATGTTGCAGATATTTTGGCTTTCTAACAACTCATTAAAAGTCAGAGGTTTTATTGGCTTGTGAAAAATGACAATTACATGTCATATGCAAAAGAGAAAAAGAGTTTATTCCTTTTTCTCAAGGGTTTTCATATTTATTTCTGTTCAGAGCAACATCTCCTGAAGCTCAGCCATTCCTTATGGTATGTAGTTAAGACTTACTTTGAGGGCTGGAGAGATGGCTTAGCGGTTAAGAGCACTGACTGCTCTTCCATAGGTCCTGAGTTCAAATCTCGGCAACCATTGTATGCTTTAAGTGGATCTCTCCAATTGGAATAGCCCTCCACCCCCAGTCCATTTTCTATTACTGGCAAAGGAGTGAACCAGAGTGCATGGGGTGAGTGCTGGCCAGTGATTGATTTTGATTTTGACTATAATTCTGCAGTTCTTGTTTAAAGGACAGTGTTATATTTATAGGTCTGTTTTTGTGTTTACTTTTATCAGTGGTGCCATCTATGTTGTGTGATTTTATTAACTATAATTTAATTATATTGTTGTATCTCTGAAAAATGATATAGCACAGATTTTTGTCTTCTGGAAATTTAATATATTTTTTGTTTTTTTATTAGATATTTTCTTTATTTACATTTCAAATGCTATCCCCTTTCCTCGTTTCCCCTCCGAAAACCCCCTATTTCCATCCCCCCTTCCCCTGCTCACTAACCCACCCATTGTGGCTTCCCTGACTTGGCATTCCCCTACCCTAGGGCAATGAGCCTTCAGGGATCCAAGGCCATCCTCTGCTACCCATATGGCTGGAGCCATGGGTCCCTTCATGTGTACTCTTTGGTTGGTGGTTTAGTCCCTGGGAGCTCTGGGGTGTACTGGTTGGTTCATATTGGTGTTACTTCTATGGGACTGTAAACCCCTTCAGCTCCTTGGGTCTTTTCTCTAGCTCCTCCATTGGGGACCCTGTGCTCAGTTCAATGGTTGGCTAAGAGCATCCCTCTCTATATTATGAGTTCCTTGCATTTTTGTTGGTTTGGGGACTTTCTGTGGAGAAACGATTTTAATTTTCTCTTCATGATCCTAAAAACTTGCCTCTCCTCATTTCTTGTCAATTCTGTGTCTTATTGTGGTTGCAATCATCAATGTTTGAGTTTTTGCTACTGAAGTGATTGATATGGTTAAGACATTGGATTTGGGTTTTTAAAACATTCTCACATATTATTGTCTGTGTGTCCTAAGTAGCTTTAGTCATTAACATTTTAGAGCCTACAGTCATCTGAGGGAGCCTCACTTGAGGGCATGCCCTCTTCAAAATAGCTGAATGCTGTATCAGTGAAATATTGTGTTGAGTGGTGATTGATGTAGGAAGACTCTTCCACTGAGGGTGGCAGGATCCCTAAGCAAGTGGACCTGGGCTGGATAAGAGAGCTAGCTGAGCATGAGACAGTGACCAAGCAAGAGTGTAATCCAGGAAACATCCATGGTTTTTTCCTTCATTTTTTGGTGTGAGTATTTATCATAAGCTCCCAAAATGATGTATGGTGATCTGACAAAACTATCAAGAAAAAAAAAAACCTGTTCATTACTTGAATGGGTTTGGTTAGAGGATTCAAACACAGCAGCAGAGTAGCAAGTTAGAACCGAAAAATGGAATGCAAAAAGTGATTTTGCTGCTGAGCAGAACCTGAAAATGTTCTCGTTTGGTGAAATGTGGAAAGCATAAGGACTTCAGATGGCAAAAGGCATGTACACAGAACTTAATTGGCAATTCCTGTAGTACCTGGAAGATCAGTGTGTTGATAGTAATGCAGACAGAAAAAAAATCAAAGTCATAGGATTTCAGTGGAAAATAGATTCCATGATCAATTCAGCCAGAGGTCATTTGTGTGATATTTTGGCCCAAAGACTTTCTTATTCTGGCAATGCCCTGAGGATCTGAATAAGGTAGAATTTAAAAGTATTAGGCTGATTTATTAGATGGTAGATTGAATCTGTTGGATAGTTATGACTCACTGAGGACTACAGTGAAAAGAAGCAACAAGTTGGGTAGAAATAAATGCAAAGTCTATGACTTGTAGAGAAAAACAGCACTGGGAATTTTCAGATGGCAACCAAATGCTGAAACAGGCAGGAATCATCAAGGAAATTATCACCTTAAATAGAAGGACCTTAAATAGAAGGACATTAAATAGAAGGGCCTAAGTTCCAATGGTAACACTCCCTCCTTCTAAGCCTTCAATTAATAGAAGGGGTAGGCAAAGTGAGTCCTAGTCCCAGAAAGGGACTTCATATAAAACCTGGTGCAACTGTGGTCTAAGCATGTGGGTTCTATCCAACTTTAGAAGAGAGAAAGATACAAAATTTTAAATTATTCCTCTATGGTTGCAGTTCAGTACTGTTCCAACCATCTGTGTTTGGCAAAGTCAGAGCCCCAGTGAGGAAACTGAGAGTTCACTGTATGAAGCTGTGAGGATGAAGCCTGAGTTGCATTTTGAGACTACAAGATGTTAGGATACCTAAGCTATGAGAAATCTGCCATGGAGTGATGCATATAGGGGGTGGAAGTAACCAATCATAGTTGTCTGAGAAGTTGCAGGGTTAGGGGCCTTTGAAAATGAAGCCTCATATATCTGAGACAGAAGCACAGGATTTGGTGTTTGCCCTGTTTGGTTTCTTGTTTTGGTCCAGTCTTCCATCAGTAGGAACACATTCCACTGTATTGGAATTGGAAAGGGTATTCTTTGTCATTGTATGTTGGAAATATGTAATTTGCTTTGATTTTACAAGATTTCTTTGAGTGTCAAGAGTGTTTGGGCATTTGAATGGCATGTGTACAGGCTGTTTTAGATTATTAGGATTATTGGGATGATTATGATCCTATAGTGAGCAGGTTCAAAGTGTAGTTGATTGAATTAAAAAACTCTTAGATAGGGTGATGTCTTTGAACACTTGTATCTATCTCCTTTGTGGCTTTTTTAGGGGAGCTTATGGAAGCTTTTATAAGAGGAACCTTTCTAGATTCCTTATTGGAGATAGGATGTAAGTGTCTATAGATTCAACCCATTTTCTGTTTTTTGTGTCTTCTGTTTTGTGGTTCAAACTGATCAGTCAGCTTCCTTCTTGTGCTGTCATACCCTCACCATTATAAATTCTTTCCCTAAATCACATAAGATAAAATAGAAGCAATTGCTATTCAGTGCTAGGATATTTTGCTACCCTAACATTTTTATATTCTTAATTTTGTTGCTTTTGTTTTTTATTTTGAAGACAAAGTTTCTCTGTGTAACCTTGGGTGTCCTTAAAGTAGGTATGTAGACCAGACAAGACTTGAACTTAGTTATCCACCTGTATCTGGCTCCAGAGTGCTGGGATTAGATATGGGTCAACATGTCTGGCTTGCTTTCTTTTTATATGATTAGCTGATAGGCTTGGAAGGTATGCAAGTAAATTTTATGGAAATGGCCCACCATTTTGCATAGCTTGAAGTAGGTGAGCTCTGAGAATACAACATCCTTAGGAACTTCATCCCAGGATTGCTTCTTGCTGCTGATATGCCTTCCCTGTCACTATTACATAGTCTTATGATTCCTGAGCATTAGCCTACCCTACTGAGCAAAATTCCCTCAGATCAACATGAAGATGAACTTTCATGAATTAATGCTGCTTAGATGAATTAATGATTTTAAGAATTTCTGATTTGATTAAAATAATTTTAAGAAGTAAATTTAAGGAGATGGTTTTAGTTGTTTTGCCAGGAAGATGTAATAAAATGAGAATCAAGAATAGAAGAGTGCCCACTCCATATAGAATGTAAGTAAAGATTACATAATCAGAAATACAATGAGCTTTCACAATTACACTAAGAGGAGAAATAAACTTGGGACAAATGTGTGATCAAGGAAAGCCATTCATTCTAAGTCAGGTCCAAGGATGAGGCCACAGATGTAAGCTATGATAAAGGGAGGCAATGGGAAACTGTTGCTTTGAACTTACAATGAGCTTATAGAATGAAACACTGTCTTGAACTTACTATCAGCATCCTTCTGAAACTCCCTTTTTGTGTAACATTTTATCTATGAAGTAATTTTCTTAAAGACCTTTTGTCTAAGAAGGTATAAAAAGGCCAGAGAAAAGAAATAAGGTGATGGCTTGAGGGCTCTTCCCGTCCATCCAAATGTATGTGTGTGACATTTAGTGCTCAGCCCTATCCCGCAAATTATATCTCTGTGTGTCTGTTTGTTTAAATGTATGTACATTTATGCATGTATAAGTATATGTGTATATGTACATATGCATGAACACTTATGGAACTGATGAGATAGGCTGTTGGGCCAGACCAGTATGTATATGTGTATGAGTGTGTGTGTCTGTGGGTGCTGTCTGTGTGAAATGATTTTCTTTTCTTTTCTCTCATGAAGAGTTAAAAAGTTCTAAGCCTCTACTCTGGCCAGCAAGAGGTTCTTGAACCAGAGAGAAAAGAAACCAGCACTTATTAGCACAAAAGAGTAAGAGAGTTACAAACCAGAGATCATCAGTCTTTGACCTTCAAATGATGCTGTGTCCTGCCCAGTACCATTCCCCTAAAGTTCTCTTCTAAAGACCAGGGCAGGTCCCCAGCACAGTAAAGAGATCTGAGTTCTTTCTATCGTTTTTGTTTGTTTGATTAATTTTTGGAGGGGAGTCAGAGTCTTATTAGTCTTGTTATCCTAGAACTTGTAGCATAGACCAGGATGGCATCCAACTAAATTAGGTACACCTGCCTCTGCCTCCTGAGTATTGGGATTAAAGGCACAAGCACACATACCCAGCTTGCTCATCATTTTTGTTGTTAGTGGTTGTTCATACAATTTCTCTGATGTGTGCTCAGTACTGTTGATCTGTTTGCTTCTCTCTCTCTCTCTCTCTCTCTCTCTCTCTCTCTCTCTCTCTCTCTCTCTCTCTCTCTCTCTCTCTCTCTGTGTGTGTGTGTTAATTGGCATTTCATCTGCAAGGCTATATCCTATTCAAAAGGCACAGAGATGAACCTCATTATTCAGTTTCCCTATAAAATTACTTGGTTAATATATTAGAACTTCTGTGTCAGGAAATAAGTGGAGGAAGCACTAGAATTATATGACTATATTGTCAATGAAGCATACATTTAGTGTTGTTGGTATAATACTTTCTTTTGTACACATGTATGGGATATTTTAGGATGCAGTGACCTACGATGAAGTGCATGTGAACTTCACTCAGGAAGAGTGGGCTTTGCTGAATCATTCCCAAAAGAGTCTCTACAGAGATGTGATGCTGGAGACCTACAAGAACCTCACTGCTATAGGTAAGACTGTGAATTTTCTTTCCTTTTTTAAAATAAGGAGACAAATGTTTCTTATTGATGATCTTCTGTAATTTCAATTGAGAAGCAGGAAGAATGAGAACAAATTGGCCATAGTTCTAAGGGTCACTGAATATAGTAATTTGAATTTTGCCTAATTTCCAATAATATATCATACATTTTCTGGTACTATATTTTAGGCTACAATTGGGAAGACCATAATATTGAAGAACATTGTCAAAGTTCTAGAAGACATGGAAGGTAATTTTCATGTGCAAGCTGATATAAATATGCCTCTGAAATAATTTTAATGTGTCCTGGAAGTTTTAAAGAAAAGCAACAGTGTAAAAAAGCCTTGCTTTAAGTGTAGTACAACTAATTTAAACTAGCCCTGACTAGCTTACAAATAAATGAGACTCAGACAGACTATGGTTATTTTATTTGGCTTTGACAATTACTAGGGTGTAACCTCTACTCTTCTGTTTAAACAGCTGGCCTGGCTGCCTCCCCAGCTGTGTACCCTAGATACCTGCTGGTTCTCCTGACATGTGCTCATGGTCTCTCTCCCTTCATGGCTGCTTTCTTCTTCTTCTTTTTTTTTTTTATTTTTTATTTTATTTTTTATTTTATTTTTTATTTTTTGAGACAGGGTTTCTTTGTGTAGTCTTGGCTGTCCTGGAACTCACTTTGTAGACCAGGCTGGCCTCGAACTCAGAAATCTGCCTGCCTCTGCCTCCCAAGTGCTGGGATCACAGGCATGCGCCACCACACCCTGCTTGCTTTCTTCTTTTTACTAGTTCTTCCTCCTTTTCATCTCTCCTTCCTCAGCCAGGTCACTCCAAACCCACCTACCTTTAATCCATCCAGTAATTGGCTGTAGCCAATTTTATTTAGCCAATAGTTTTAAATTAGGAAATAAGGTTTGCACAACAAAAGCTTATAAATGTGTGAAATCACTCATAGGCCTAGACATTCAGATATAGACATTTGCATTACAATACATAGCAGCAGGACCAGATCTCAACAGTTCCCCTTTTATGGGTGCTGGAGAGATGGCTCAGCTAAGAGTCAGTTAAGAGCACTGACTGCTCTTTCCAAGGGCCTGAGTTTAAATCCGAGCAACCACATGGTTGCTTTCAGACTCCCTCTTGTGTTTTGTCTAAAGACAGCTACAGTGTACTTTTTTCATATAATAAAATAAATAAATCTTTAAAAACAAGCAAACAAAAAAAATAATTCCCCTTTTTTGTCTAAATAAAAAGGCTCTTTTTTAAATAATAATGAACAACATACCCTAGGAATAATTATGAAATTGAATTATTAAGCAAATGTGACATTTTAAAAATCTTGTCTGTTTGTATGTGGCAATTTAGGAGAAAGTATTTTATTATCTATTTTATCCTGGTGAGTTTTGTTTTTGTTTTTGTTTTTTTGTTTTTTTGGGTTTTTTTTTGGTTTTTTGAGTCAGGGTTTCTCTGTATAGTCCTGGCTGTCCTGGAACTCACTCTGTAGACCAGGCTGGCCTCCAACTCAGCCAAGCCACTGCCTCTGCCTCCCAAGTGCTGGGATTACAGGTGTGAGCCACCACGCCAGGCTAAGTTTAGAGTTTTGTATGTAAATCAATTTTTATCCTAACTTGTGTAACTCTCCTAAAATTACCTTTGTGGACCTAGAACATACTTTTAAATCTTAAACAATTTAAGTTTATGGTAATATTATGACTATTTAATTTTTAACTCTATTAGAGAGTTGAGAAGGAATAAATATTATTTGAGTAAGAGGAAGTGTAGGGACCCAGATTTTAAAAATCATATGAATGACAGAGATAGCTTACTGATAATATTAGACAGTCCCCAATATTTTTTATAATATTTATAAAACATTGCTCTGTCTTGGCAGAGTATAGCAGAGTCTTGTACCCATATGTTCTTTTGGACAGTATTTTGTCTGCAGATAAAATTAGGGCATTTCTAGCCCAGTGGCTAGCTTGCCACAATTGAAGCAACTCCATACAGAGGTATTGATGTGCATTATCTTTTTTGAAGTGGATATTGTCAGGAGCAGACATGTCTCATAATGAAAAGAACTTTTGATAATGAAATAACGTTAAATGTCATATTTTCTGGATCGCTGATGCTTTTGAACTCCATTTATTTATTTGTAGCATATTAGAACAAGCAAAGAATGCCTGTCTCCAGCTATCTATTTTCTTACAGTCTAGGATATATATTTTTGTGATAATCTAGACTAGTATCTAATATAACTATGTGTTTGATTGACTGACTGTTAACTTACATAATTTAATTATCCTAAACAGTTTGTAATAGCAACTATTGAAAGGACTGGGATTAAACCTTACATTTTTAAATGAGTTGTATAGGCATAATGCCTATCTAAAAATAACAAAATTAATCTTAAAATTTGTATCAATATATAAAGATTTGTAACAATGAAAACCTTAAATCTGTATATATAAAACATATAAAATTTTGTACCAATGTAACACAATATAACCTTATTTTTATATTAATATATAAAATTTTGTATCAGTGTAAGATTATGGCTATAAAATATCTTTTGGTTTGAAAGTAGGCTTAATAATCTATCCTTATTTAATTTTCCATAATATTTTTATATCTTCCTTTTTCTTTTCAACCCCCTTTCCTTTACCTAGGAAAGAAAGAATCATATAAATCCCTGAGTCTAAGCTCCCTATTTTGTTTCCTCCCTTTCCAAAAGCACAATTATTTATAATCATCTCTCTCTCTTTTTTTTGTTTTTTGTTTTTTGTTTTTTTGAGACAGGGTTTCTCTGTAAAGCCTTGCCTGTCTTGGAACTCACTCTGTAGACCAGGCTGGCTTCAAACTCAGAAATCCGCCTGCCTCTACCTCCCAAGTGCTGGGATTAAAGGCATGTACCATCACTGTGTGGCATAATCATCTCTTAAAATAACAACATATCTATAATTTATAAAATGACCGAAACCATCTACCCCAATTTAAGGGATTAGGTCTGTGGACTTTTTATAATTATTTTTTGTTGATTTGGGGTGAAGAATTTTTTGTTTGAGTAACCAAAGGGAGTTGGAAAAATGGTTAAGTCAAAATAAAGCTAGTTGGCATTATGTGCTGTTCAGTCTTTATGTGTTGAGAAAGTTTATGGCTTACCTGAAGTCCTGACTAGACCGGTGTGAAAGGCTGGATGAACCAAGGTCATCTAGAATCAGCAGTCTTTTCTGAAGCTGTTTTGGAAGCAAGTCTTTAGAGGAAACAGCTTTGATACAGTTGAGATAGGATTAAGCAGGGAGGTAAACAGCACGTCTCACCATCTCAGCATCCTCAAGGATGAATTTTGTCAGGGCTGACCTCTTGGTCTTTTATTTTGTGATATACAAACTTTACAACCAATGTTTAGTTTTATAAAGATATTTTTTATGAAATGTGAAAGGTGCACAGATCAGTTAAGGATTAATTTTTTTATTTTTTGAGCAAGTGAGAACAAATTTTTATGAATTCAATCAATAACCAAATTGTAATATAAAATTTTACTTATACCAAATTAAAGAATGGCATGATGAATTTTGAGAACTCTGTAGTGAACAAGATTTATAGGCTATGTATAGCTGAAGTTTAATGGCTGATATCATGTAGAGGGATCAGCAAATCATGTTACCTATCCTGTTTGGTTTTTCTGATTTTTTTCCTTTGTCTGCAGCCATGATCTACAAGGGGGGGTCTTCCACTATGAAATCTGATCCTTATTATTTTAGAAGGAGTCTAAAGCCTTTTTGTTGTTGTAGTTGTTGTTATTTATTTGTTTGTTTGTTAACACAAATATAGAGCCTGTTTTCATCAGGGTTTCTATTCCTGCACAAACCATCATGACCAAGAAGCAAATTGGGGAGGAAAGGGTTTATTCAACTTAAAATTAACATATTACTGTTCATCACCAAAGGAAGTCAGTACTGGAATTAAAGCAGCTCAAGAAGCAGGAGCTGATGAAGAGGACATGGAGGGATGTTACTCGCTTGCTTCCCCTGGTTCGCTCAGCTTGCTTTCTTATAGAACCCAAGACTACCAGACCATGGATGGTAGCACCCACAAGGAGCCCTCCCCGCTTGTTTACTAATTGAGAAAATGCCTTACAGCTGGATCTCATGGAGGCATTTCCTTAAGGGAGGCTCCTTTCTCTGTGATAATGCCAGCTTGTGTCAAGTTGCCACACAAAACCAGCCGGTGCAAAGTCTCTTTCCCAAAATAGCATGCCTTTGGCCCAATAACCCAAAGTCATCAAAAATATAGAGTGATTTAATTTAGCAGCTTCTTTTTTTTGTTGTTTTTTTGTTTGTTTGTTTGGTTTTTGGTTTTTGGATTTTGTCTTTTCGAGACAGGGTTTCTCTGTATAGCCCTGGTTGAACTGGAACTCACTCTGTAGACCAGGCTGGCCTCGAACTCAGAAATCCGCCTGCCTCTGCCTCCCAGAGAGCTGGTATTACAGGCGTGTGCCACCACCGCCAGGCGCAGCTTCTTTTTTATTTAGGTTTGCTCTACTTTGACCTCTCTCATAGAGGATTTGTAATATCATTATAACCACTGAATTTATAACCACTTAATTTTGATAATTAAAACAATTTTAAACTGTTATTATTACTTATTGAGATAGTTTTTTTTGTTTGTTTGTTTTTCATGTAGCCCGAACTCACCTGGATTTGTTTGTAGATTAAGTTAGCATGACTCACAAGAAATCTAACTATTCTTGCTTTTGTCTCGTAAACATTGAGATCAAAGACCTGGATTTATTTATCCATGTAAGCTTAAAAGCATTTATATTAATGTCCATTAATTACTCCCTTCTTTAAAGATTAATAATTTTTCTATTGATAATCTGGAGTTATTACTGTGTTTTATTTGGGCTGCTCTTAACTCTAATTGGCCGGGCCTCAGGGCCACATTTTTATGACTCCCCTAACCCATGGAGGCTTCTCTTCTATTCATCTTCAACCCCTCATGGTTCTCCTTCAACCCCCAAGCCAAGGAACACTAAACCCTTGGATCTACATGTGGACTCTCTTGTGTCTGGGAAAACAAGATCTTGAGGAATCAGTATTAGCATTAGAATACAAGTAGCATCAGGCCAACTCTAAGAGCATAGAGGTTAAGATTTCTGCCCAGCTCATGTGCTATTTAAGGCTTATTAGGAATAATAAAAGTTATATGTCTTTTATCCATGAATTGAATGACTAAGGTGGGATAGAAACCCCAGATTGAGATGAAAATTTTTTACAACAATTAAATTCTCACAGAACTATGTACCTCAGTGTCAGATATCTGATATATTTGCAAGGCATTCCTCAAAGAAAGAAGGAAAAAATGCCTTAACAGAGTCATAACCCCAGTAGAGCTATGCTGTGTAACTTTCAATTTGTTTAGTCTACTACCACTTAGGTATTGCAAAAGATATACATACTGAATAGGTGATAGGTATATGTTCACAACCTTCTAATAAGCAAATAGCCCATAGTAAAGCTGGAATTTCTCATATACTTGTAGTAACATTGTTAAGTTTGATGAGAAGGGCAATGTATGTGAGTCAAAAATGTTATGGGGAACCTTACTACCATACCACATGTCTATGAAGAATAAAAAATCAAACTTTGTGAATGCAATGTGGAACCCTTTACCATATGTCACAATGGATACAAGCTATGTGAGTATAAGGCTATTGGAAGATGTAAGGTACCTCTCTTTCTCCCAGAACAACTAGAAGATATGTAGTAGTATCCAATATGAGTAAACTTTCTAAATGTGATACAAGTTTGCAATTCATTGGTTTTTGTTAAGGCCTAAGTAAAATATTAAGGCCTAGGTAGGTGATTAGTCTGACATTTTGTGCTGTTGTTAATGTAATAAGGAAATTTCTCATGTTTTTTTTTTCCCCTGGTGTTACTAGGAAACTTTCTCATGCTCAAGTTGATTGCAGATTCTGTTATATTCTGTGCTCTTGTAAGTCAATCACAAGAGAAGTCAGTTAGAACTGCTTTGTATAAGCTTGGACCCAAACCAACCACCCAGCAATATTTTCTGCACCTGTGCATAAGCGTTTGTGGTATTTGCCTTTATAAGCTGCCCCTGGGTTGGAACCCAACATAAGAGAAACACCTGCATCTATTATAAAACTTTCATTTTGAGTAGGTGTTGAATAAAATTTACATTCCCAAGACTTCCCTAGGAATTGAGATCCTACTTGGCAGAAGGAGACATGTATGTGTGTAACTGACCTCCTGATTGGCAAGTTAAGACATGATTGTTAGACAAGGCAAGTCTCCTGGCATAGTTGAATTCCCCAAACAGTAGAAGCAGGATAAATGTATAACAAAGACATGTTCCTAAGGGAATCCTTTATTCCTAAATCATTTTTAAAAAAGATTTATTTATTTATTGTATATATGTACACTGTAGCTGTCTTCTGACATACCCAGAAGATGGCATCAGATCTCATTACAGATAGTTGTGAATCACCATGTGGTTGCTGAGATTTGAACTCAGGACCTCCAGAAGAACAGTCAGTGCTCTTAACTGCTGAGCCACCTCTCCAGCCCTATTCCTAAATCTTGACTGGAATACCTTGGCACAGATGTTTCTAGATCTCAGGCTTAAAAAGCCCAGTAGGATCTTAACTCAATGTCATGGTTCAGTTCCTGAGTCTGATCTATGGCTCTGATTAATCAGTCCTGGGGTGCATACTCAATAAACTATCCCTATCTGACTGAGATCAATGCTCCTGTGGTTTGTGAGGCAACTCATGGACCCCACCAGCTTTCCAACTTTATTGGGAATATCCATAAACTCACACTACAGAAAATTCCTATAGGTGCTATGAATGTGGAAATTCTTCTGTTTGTCCTAGTTCACTTTACAAATGTGGTATAACTCACTATGGGAAAAATTATGAATACAATCAGTGTGGTAAGGCTCTGAGTTCTTCCAGTTCTCCTTAAATGTGTGGAAAAATTTTATATAGAAAAATAATGCTATAAATGTGAGCCATGTAATAAATGCTCTTACCATTATAGGTATCTTCAAAAGTGTAAAACAATCCATAATAAAAGAGAACATTATGAACATAAAAAAGGACTAAAACCTTAAGATTTGATTTTTTTATGATTTCATCAAATTGTTACAATTATTCATACATATAAAATGCTTGATCAGTGTAATGAATGTGGTAAAGCTTTCACATGTGCCAATTATCTTCACAGGCATGAAACAAGTCATCCTGGAGAGAAACCCTCTGAATATACTCATTGTGTTAAAGCTTTTGCATATCAGAGTCATCTTCAAAGGCACGAAAGAATTCATACTGGAGAAAAACCCTATGATGATATTCAATGTGGTGAAGCCTTTGTGGGCCACAGTAATCTCCAAGTACACAAAAGAATACATACTGGAATGAAACCCTATGAATGTAACCATTGTGGTAAAGCCTTTGCATATCCCAGTAATCTTCAAAGGCATGAAAGAATTCATACAGGAGAGAAACCCTATGAATGTAATCAGTGTGGTAAAACCTTTGTAACTCACAGTGATCTCCAAATACATAAAAGAACACATACTGGAGAGAAACCCTATGAGTGTAATCAATGTGGTAAAGCCTTTGCATATCACAGTAATCTTCAAAGGCATGAAAGAATTCATACAGGAGAGAAACCTTATGAATGTAATCAATGTGGTAAAGCCTTTGCATGGCATAGAAATCTTCAAAGGCATGAAAGAATTCATACAGGAGAGAAACCCTATGAATGTAATACATGTGGTAAAACCTTTGCATGGCACAGTCATCTTCAAAGGCATGAAATAATTCATACAGGAGAGAAACCTTATGAATGTAATCAATGTGGTAAAGCTTTTGCACATAATAGTAATCTCTACATGCATAAAAGAAAACATGCTGGAGAGAAACCTTATGAATGTAATCACTGTGGTAAAGCCTTTCCACGTCACAATCTTCTCCAAATACATAAAAGAACACATACTGGAGAGAAACCCTATGAGTGTAATCAATGTGATAAAACTTTTGCATATCACAGTTATCTTCAAATGCACAAAAGAATTCATACAGGAGAGAAACCTTATGAATGTAACCATTGTGGTAAAGCCTTTTCACAACATAGTAGTCTCCGTGTACATAAAAGAACACATACTGGAGAGAAACCCTATGAATGTAACCAATGTGGTGAAGCCTTTGCATATCACAGTCATCTTCAAATACATAAAACAACACATACTGGAGAGAAACCCTTTCAATGTAACCAATGTGGTAAAGCCTTTGTTTATAACAATCATCTCTTAGTACATAAAAGAATACATACTGGAGAGAAACCCTATGAATGTAACCATTGTGGAAAAGCCTTTTCACAACGCAGTAGTCTTCGTGTACATAAAAGAATACATACCGGAGAGAAACCCTATAAATGTAATGAATGTGGTAAAGCCTTTGCATGTAATAGTCATCTTCAAAGACATAAAAGAATTCATACAGGAGAGAAACCTCATGAATGTAATCAATGTGGTAAAGCCTTTGCACGTCACAGTACTCTACAAGTACATAAAAGAAAACATGCTGGAGAGAAACCTCATGAATGTACTCAATGTGGTAAAGCCTTTCCTTCTCATAATCTTCTTCATATACATAAAAGAACACATACTGGAGAGAAACCCTATGAGTGTAATCAATGTGGTAAAACATTTGCATATCACAGTCATCTTCAAGTGCATGGAAGAATTCATACAGGAGAGAAACCTTATAAATGTAATCAATGTGGTAAAGCCTTTGCATGTCACAGAAATCTCCGAGTACATAAAAGAAAACATACTGGAGAGAAACCCTATGAATTTAACCATTCTGGTAAAGCCTTTTCATAACACAACAGTCTCCACGTACATAAAAGAACACATACTGGAGAGAAATCCTATGAATTGTAAGCAATGTGGTAAAGCCTTTGCACGTCACAGTCATCTTCAAAGGCATGAAAGAAATCATACTGAAAGGAAACCCTGTGAGTGTTTTTAACATGGTGAAGCTTTTGTACATCATCATGAAAGAATTTGTATTGGAGAGAAACCTTATGAATATATTTAGTATGGTAAAGCCTTACTATATAATACTTGCACACTATTATAGTCATCATTAAAGTATTCATACTGCTTAGGAATTTTATGAATATAAACAATGTGGTAAGGCCTTTGTGTTATGGGGTCTACTGAGATCCAACACAATTCAAACTCAGGTCAATGGAAATGACAAGAATTTATTATAACCAAGCTGCTATTGATCTATTGGCACCACAGAAAATATTTGGAAGCTGAACAGCATGAAGCCGAGTGAGAACTAGAAATGTACTCAAGTGACATATTTCTCCAGAAGACCAGCATTTTCTAAATCTTCCCAAATATTAACTGAAAATGATTATTTTTCTGACTTCAAGCCTACATGCTAGCTTTCTGTTACATGAGCAAATTCATGAAGAACTCTAGGTAGGCCTTAATACCTGAGTTATAGGGATGAATGCTTATATGAGAAGAACTTTCATGAATAAAAATTTATTTGTTTAACAATTTGTTTTAATTATGTGGTCAGTGTGTCTTTGTGATGTGTGTGTGTGTGTGCATATGCATGCTTGTTCCCAAGAATATTAGATCTTTAGATCTTGTAGCAGGAATTACAATAAGTTGTGAAAAAAAAACTGACCTTGATCCTAGAAATGAACTTGTCTTTACTGCACAGCAATGTGTCTAGTTTAAAGCCTGTACATAGCATCTTGATGTCAGAAAGTAGGAATTCAGGCAATAGGAAAACACTATTCATGTGAATGATTTGATAATGACTTTAAACATCTTAGTTGTCTTCAGTTTCAAGAAAAAAAAATCTTGTTTTTTTTTTTTTTTTTTTTTTTTTTTTTTTTTGATTTGGTTTTTTTTCCGAGACAGGGTTTCTCTGTATAGCTGGCTGTCCTGGAACTCACTCTGTAGATCAGGCTGGCCTCAAACTCAGAAATCTGCCTGCCTCTGCCTCCCAAGTGCTGGGATTACAGGCGTGCGCCACCACTGCCTGGCCTCTCTTCTTCATCATAGCCTTGAAGGAAGGATATTATAGAAGGGACTGCTGGGACAATTGATTCTGGTTAGCTGGAGCACATCACTGAAGTGAAATCTTCTGAGATGTATTTTCTAAGAGTACAAAGAAGCTGTGTTTCAGAAATAGCCAAGGTCGTACCTTGTGTTGCAGTTGGACTTGGTAATGTGTAAGAATCACCCGGGTGGTATTGGTTTTGAAGGCATGAAGGGGTCAAGGAGAGCAGCTGATGCTTGGCACTCTGCAAGGTCTGGCATGGTTACAGAGGGAAGATATAACATGGTTTCCATCCCTGGAGCAAAGCCAGCAGGATGTGGGTCTCTTTGCATGTTGATGGCTGCCATAGTCATAAAACTTGTTTGTATAATAATGTACATATTTTACTTCATGTTCCTGTTTCAGGGGAATGTTCTCTCTGCCAATATCAATGATTCCATGATAATCATTGATAGCATGATTCCAGGAAGCAAAAATGTGTCTGGTGATCCTCACCTATATCGTGGTGCTGTGACCTTCAGGACCCCTTAAGGCTATGGGAAAGAACTCTAAAAACATGAGTTAAACAGAAGTTCAAGAATATCTAAGTCAGTATAAGAGCTGTCCTTTACAGGATTTCTCAACTATGCAAAATATAAGAATGCAATATAAATTGTATGAGGGGGCTTCACAAACCTGAAAGAACAAAGACAGTTGCACTAATGAATGAGCTAAGTCAGAAAGATACTAAGGAAGGAGACTATGATTTGGTCAATAGACAAAAAAGAAAAAAGCCTGGATCATAAAAGAGAAAGGAATAAGGCTCAGATAATAGTGGAAAATGGTTGTCTCCTCCACAGATGCCATCAACAACTAAATTTGATCCAGACATTGTACTTCCTAAGGGAGGTAGTTATATGTGCAATCCAAATAGAGGTTGGGGACAGACAAAAGTCTGGTGTCAAGAAAAAAGATAACTTAATAATATTTCTACTTTTTGGTATCACTTAATAATAAATCTTGGAGTTGCTGAGATACAGAAGAAAAAAATCCAAAGAATAAAAGAATATTGAGATAGCTAAGAATTATAAAAATGAGCTTCAATGCTGCTGGTATTAGCATAAGCAAGAGCTCTCTAAATTGAAAACAAAACAAAAACAAAAAAAGCATGATACTTAAAGTTAACTTCTTCACATGAAAACAACTTCTATGTCTAGACTTCTCAACCACAAGTGGTGTGTCCAATGAGACATATAGGACTTGCTATGTTAAATCTACTTGCTGTCTGGTTCATTTGCTTTGAATATCCTCTATGTTTCAGTTTCTTCTTCTAAGAGTCAAGGAGATAAGGTCATAAAATACTGATTTATGGAATGATCAAAGGGGAACTTGGGGTAAATGATTAAACAGTTACTAAGGAAGTAACTTATGCAAACAAGGATGAACCTGGTCTGTAAGAACTAGCATTTCAAGATTAGCATTGTCTTTGATCTGCAAGAAAATTATCTTGAGCAGATTACAGAGCTGTCATCTGGCATCCATCACTGACTCCAAATCATTCTTTCACTGCTTCCATTCACCCCTTCTTCAGGCCCTCTCTCCAGCTGAGGCTGGACCTCAGCAAGAAGCTAGGGAAGACCACTGGTTAAGGTGCAGTTGACAGCCCAGGACTGAAGGGATCATGCAAAGAAGTTGAGCCTTGGCATCATGAAGAGAGCCTGTGAAAGACTATGGTTGAATCCTACTTGTAGCAGAAGACACCAGCATATTGGAGATGCCAGTACCATGGGATGACCACCAAGAACAACAGCAATGGAATGGATCTACCTGAACCTAGAGTTCTGCAAGAGGGCAGAGTTGGAGAAATGACCCAAGCTCTATGGAGGAGCCCAGAAGAGCATGCATAGATCCCAAACACTGGAACAAGAGGCTTCAAAGTTAACATTGCCATGGATACCCCTAGATGTTAAAGCTGTGGGAGCCATGGGATACCTGCCATGGAAAGTTGCTAGCAGTGAGTGGAATCAGCCCTTGAGAAAGAAATTTGTTGCAGTCAACAAAGCTGAAAGGAGTAGATATTGGACATGGAGGTGCAGTTCAGAATTAGCTAGTTTTCTGTCTTGCTTTGAACCAATATTTCCTCACTATGACATTTTGGAATGGTAATGCATATCCTGTGCCATGATATATTGGAAGTATGTGATCTGCATTTCGGTTTTATGAGGTATTATAGTTAGGAGATTGCAGGAGTCTCAGAAAAGACTTGGAAGTTTGGAATTTTTAACATTGTTGAAAGCACTATAGACTATGGGTACTTTTGAAGTTGAACTAAATATATTTTGCATTATCCTATATTTAGGTATGACTCCCTATAGACTCATGTGTTTGAATAAGTCTGTGGGGATGAAGGAGTGTAATGTGGTGGTTTGAATATGCTTGGCTCTTGGGAAGTAACACTATTAGTATGTGTGGCCTTGTTGGAGGAAGTGTGGCCTTGTTGGAGGAAGTGCATCATTGTGGGCATAGGTTTTGAAGCTCCACCCAGTGTGGAAAGTCTCTTCCTGGTTACCTTCAGATCAAGATATAGAACCCTTGGCTCCTCTAGCCCTATGTCTGCCTACACGTGGCCATGCTTCTTGCTATGATAATAATGGAATCAACCTCTGAAACTATAAGGCAGCCCTAATTAAATGTTGTCTTTTGTAAGAGTTGCCTTAGTCATGGTGTCTCTTCACAGCAATGGAAACCTTAAGACACTATATATGATAAATCCATTTACAGAAGTTTATTGGGCCATTCCTTCTCTAGCTTCTGTTCATCTTACATTGTGTTTTCACTAGATTATAGGTTCTGCTGCAATGTATAGAATGGGATGCCCATCACCTAAGTGGTCCATTGTTTATTTAAATATCGTCAGCAAATGATTATACTTTTCAAGTAAGGGTGTATGTGAAAGGCTGGAAGGTTGTTATCTGTCCTCCTGAAGGGTGAAGTGGAACTGTTCCATGGGGCTTGGGTCTGGCCAGGAGTGCCAGAAATGTTAGAGCTCTCAGAAGAGAATCAAAGAGGTATGTTGGCCTGTACCAGGGCAGGTATCCAAGGTCCCACTACTGAGGCACAGGTGTGAGTCTGGCCAGCCAGGCAGGTCCAAGGTCTAGCAATGGATGCTTTGGGAGAAACTTCTTCCTCAAACTTATTTACTCAGCTCTGTAAAACAGCCACTCTCAGATGATCCTCAGTGAAATAAGTTATGTACTTTATTCCATATGGTCAGGGACTATATAAATACTGAGAAATGGGGTGGGATTTAGGGGTAGGTGTTTCATATTGGCTCAATTTGAGATGTTAGTGATACTCGATATTTGCATGGGGAAGGTCTCCAGGTCTTTACCCTACATAGCTGTCTGCCATAGTCATCTCAGTGGAGTGTCATGGTTGCATGTTCAGAAATGCAAGTACAGAAATGGGCAGGGAGTGGCTTGACTCCTGCCTATCTCAAGTCTCTTGAGACTCCTGGGGTCTGAGCTTGCTCAACCTTACCAGTTCATCTGGTATCATGGTCTGGTGTCATGGTCCACTTGCCCCACAGTGGGTAGTTCCTGGTTTTGTTTTCCATATTTTCACAAATTCCCTTTAGATGATGTTTGTTATGTAGCCTGGCTTGAATATCAGTCATTAGTCAAGGCGATATTTTAACTATTGACTATCACATGTCAGCCTCCTGTGTACAAGTCCAGGTGTAGAAGATGTACCCACAATGTGTCCTGTTTTATCAACACATTTAAAAAATGTTAGTTTTAAAATGCTTAATAGAAGAGAATATAATAAACATTAAATAACTCAAATACCCCATGGATAAGCAGCCAGTGCTTTTAGGGGCTGAGCTATCTATTCAACCTCATGAATATGTTATTAGTAACAGTAATGTGTGAATTGTTGATCCTAAGTTCATCTTTACCTCAGCCCTATGACCCCAGAAGTAATATGAAATTGGTAGTATCAGAAACTAACTTAGATTTGGTGATTAAAGATGTTTCTCAGTCCAAATCTCCACTATCTTCCACTATTTTATTCCATAAATAGGGAAGAGTAAATAATCAGGGGAACTGACAATGGGAGTATTTACAAAGTAGTTGACCACTTGACCAAATCTACAAAACTGAGTATCTCACTTTTGGTAAATAGGCAGCAATGAGAGTCCATAAGGACACACTCAGGTGTACCCTGCTGTAAGGAAAGAAAAAGAATGTGTAGGCATGAAGACTGACTTGTCTGAATGGGATTGATTGTGTTCTGCATCCCTGATGCCTTCAACATATTCAGTTAGGAGTCTTGAGTGATAGTGACTTCAGATGACATTGAGATTGTTGTCAAGGGAACTTGAGCCTTAAATAGAAGTCCTCTAAGGCTGGGGAAATCAGGAATTTACAAAGAGTTGTGGAATTTGGATGAAGTATTAGTGAAGAAGCTTTGGATGTGAAAGGAAGAGAATTAAAAGGCCACAGAACAATGCTTGGGGCTAATTCCTACTGTATTTTTTTTTTTTTTTTTTTTTTTTTTTTGTATTCACCAAGCTGTGGTGGCTAAGCCCCCTCCAAATCTTCCACTCTTTTTCTTGGCAATTACATGTAGCTGTCAGTGACAGAACCCTACAGGTCCCAACTTAGTGGTCTCCAAGTAGACCTTAAAGTTCTTCAGTCTCCATTCTATCATCGCTGTAACCTACATGCCTGTTAGGAATAAGTATATTCTAAAGAGACATTTGCATCTCTCCCTTAGAGTAACATCTTGTGAAACAGTGGACTCCATAAAATTTGAATATCCCCTGGAATCTCATTCTGGGAAAAGACTGATTCTTCCAGATGAAAACTCCTCTGCTGAATAGATATTAACTTATTATCTAAATACCCCAATTCAAAGAAAGGAGCTGAGAATTAGGGAAGAATTTACAGATGGGGAAAATTCATTATATGACTTGATTAGATTTCTTAGTTATGCATATCTCTTGGGTTCTATCTAAACCCATTAGGACACAAGGATGGATAGCTTCATCACTGTTCCAAATTAGTCACTGAATAAGTATGTTAATATGTTTTCAATTTTCATTAATAATTTTCTTTTTTATACTTTTCTGTTGCTTTCTGTTTTATTTTAAAGAATAGTCTCACTATGAATCTCTGGCTGATCTGGAACTCAGTATATAGACTAGGCTGTCCTTAGACATCAGAGAGATCTGCCAACCTTGCCTCCAGAGTACCTGGATTATAGGTAGGCATGCCACAACTAGAAAATTCAGTTCTTTTAATTGGCTTATTTAGGATGAGTGACAGAGTCTGACTTGCTAGGGTAATCAGGATAAAGGCTCTGGAACTAACTCCAGTAACAGAAAAAAATCTTCCATCAAATCCAGCCCTCCTGCCTTAAACTCCATTGTCTTCCATTGAGTCTATTACAACTCATCAAAAGACTAGGGGAGAGTTCTGTTCATATTCTACAGATGGTGAAATCCAGGTTCTCAGAGATAAATGGTTTTGCAATATAGTTAAGTGTGATTGCTCATCTTACTTATCCCATCATTGTCATGACTCACTAAATGCAGTTGAATCCACCTAAGCCAGGCTCAGTAACACAGGCCTGAAATCATGGTGCTTAGAAAGTCATGGCAGGAGTCTCAGGATTTCAAAGTCATCAAAGGTGAAAATGGCTAGTGCGGTGTGATGGAAGGTCCATGGAACCAAGGGAGACCAATGTTCATAGAGTTCCCTGCATCTCCAGAACTTTAGGGCCATGGCATCAGCAAGTGTTAGCTGAGGTATTTACCACACAATTGTTTGTATTATAGATACTAGTCACTATCCAAGGCTTCCTAGGTCACTTTGGAGTCAGATTTCTGTTGCTCATTAAAGAGAGGAGTTCTCTCTCTTTAATAGGAGAATTAGCCTCAGGCAGGGATGAGTTCCCCATTGCATATGCAATGCAAAGTTCATCCTCAAAACCATATACACACAACCAACAGAAATGGACTCAGCATGTTTTATTCATATATTATTGCATATTCAAAAGGAAGCAATTGGAAGGGATGAAATTGGGAAGGGATAGAGAAAAGACAAGGAAGGAGAAAAGTGATGTGATTTATTTTATATAAAATATATAGAAATAGAGCCACTAGATTCAAGACTTCACAGTGGGGGCGGCTGCGGCTGCGGCAGTGCAGCAGTAGCTGGTCCAGCTGAAGGGCCATCAGCAGTGGAGCCAGGGCGACACAGGGACCAGTTAGGCCCTGCGCCCACGACCACTGACCTTCGCTGACCAGCCGGGCGGCAAGCAGCTGCAGTTGTGCTGCACCTTTCCTGCACGGAGGCCACTTCAGAACTCGGCTTCCCACCAGCCAGGAGAGGTGCATCCATCTTGGTTCCGGACTCTGGGGATCGGACAGACTGAGACACAATCTGGGGCAAGGCCTCAGGCAGAAGCCCTCAGCTCTACTCCCTCCGCTTCCGGATCCAGATCAGCCTGGGCGGCAGCACCACATCTCCAAGTCCTGCAAGTGGCTAGCTGGGCTTCAGGGAGGCCAGCCGGGAGAAGTCAGTGTGCTCCAGTGAATCCAGTGGGCCCCAGCGGGAGCCTTCGGGTGCCTGCTTTGGGATCTGAACAGCCTGAGCAGCAGCACCCTGTCTACAAGCAGTGCAGGAGGTAAGCTGTGCACCAGAGGCCAACTGGGAAGGGGCAGCTTGCACTGGTGAGTCCAGCACTGACAAGACAAACTAACACCAGTGAGAACTAGATGGCAAAAGGCAAACGCAGGAACGTCACTAACAGAAATCAAGGCAATATGGCAACATCTGAACCCAATTCTCCTCTACCAACATGTCCTGGATACCCCATCACACCAGTAAAACAAGATTTGGATTTAAAATCACTGGTCATGATGCTGGTACGGGAACACATGAAGGACATACTTAAAGAAATTCAGGAGAAAATGGATCAAAAGTTAGAAGCCCTTGCAAGGGAAACACAAAAATCATTGAAAGAAATCCAGGAGAATACAAAAGCCAACAAGGAGGAAATGCAAAAAACACTTAAAGAAATACAGGAGAACTTTGGTCAACAGGCTGAGGTCATGAAAGACGAAACACAAAAATCTCTTAAAGAAATACAGGAGAACTTTGGTCAACAGGCTGAGGTCATGAAAAAGGAAACACAAAAATCTCTTAAAGAATTACAGGAAAACACAAACATGCAAGTGAAGGAGCTAAGCAAAACCATCCAGGATCTAAAATCAGAAGTAGAAACAACTAAGAAAACTCAAAGGGAGACAACTTTGGAGATAGAAAGCCTTGGGAAGAAATCAGGGGACAGAGATGCAAACATCAACAACAGAATACAAGAGATAGAAGAAAGAATCTCAGATGCTGAAGATTCCATAGAAACCATGGACTCAACAGTTAAAGAAAATGCAAAATGCAAAAAGCTTGTAACCCAAAATATCCAGGAAATCCAGGACACAATGAGAAGACCAAACATAAGGATTATAGGCATAGATGAGAGTGAAGATTTACAACTTAAAGGGCCAGCAAATATCTTCAATAAAATTATGGAAGAAAACTTCCCTAACCTAAAGAGAGAGATGCCCATGAATATACAAGAAGCCTACAGAACTCCAAACAGACTGGACCAGAACAGAAATACTTCCCGTCACATGATAATCAAAACACCAAATGTTCTAAACAAAGAAAGAATACTAAAGGCAGTAAGAGAAAAAGGCCAAGTAACATATAAAGGAAGACCTATCAGAATCACAGCAGACTTTTCACCTGAGACCATGAAGGCTAGAAGGTCCTGGGCAGATCTCATGCAGACTCTAAGAGAACACAAATGCCAACCAAAACTACTATATCCAGCAAAACTCTCAATCACCATAGATGGAGAAACTAAGATATTTCATGACAAAACCAAGTTTACCCAATATCTATCCACAAACCCGGCCCTAAAAAGGATAATAGGAGGACAACACCAATGCAAGGAGGGAAACTTCACCCTGGAAAAAGCAAGATAGTAACCTTTCATCAAACCCAAAAGAAGATAAGCATTCAAATTTAAAAAATAACGTCAAAAATTATAGGAAGTAACAATCACTATTCCTTAATATCTCTTAACATCAATGGACTTAATGCCCCAATAAAAAGACACAGACTAACTGACTGGATACGTAAACAGGACCCTACATTTTGCTGCTTACAGGAAACACACCTCAGGGTCAAAGACAAACACTACCTTAGAGTAAAAGGCTGGAAGACAATTTTACAAGCAAATGGTCTCAGGAAACAAGCTGGAGTAGCCATTTTAATATCAGATAAAATTGACTTTCAACCCAAAGTCATCAAAAGGGACCCTGAGGGACACTTCTTGCTGGTCAAAGGAAAAATACAAAAAGAAGAACTGTCAATCCTGAACATCTATGCCACAAATGCAAGGGCACCCTCTTTCGTAAAAGAAACTTTATTAAAACTAAAAGCACACATTGCACCTAACACAATAATTGTGGGTGACTTCAACACTGCACTTTCCTCAATGGACCGATCAGGAAAACAGAAACTAAACAGGGACACAATGAAACTAATTGAAGCTTTGGAACAATTAGATTTAACAGATATATATAGAACATTCTATCCTAAAACAAAAGAATATACCTTTTTCTCAGCACCTCATGGTACCTTCTCCAAAATCGACCATATAATTGGTCACAAGACAGACCTCAACAAATATAAGAAGATAGAACTAATCTCATGCCTCCTATCTGATCACTATGGAGTAAAAGTGATCTTCAATAGCAACAGAAACAACAGAAAACCCACATACACGTGGAAACTGAACAATACTCTACTCAATGATAACTTGGTCAAGGAAGAAATAAAGAAAGAAATTAAAGACTTTTTAGAACATAATGAAAATGAAAACACAACATACCCAAATCTATGGGACACAATGAAAGCAGTGCTAAGAGGAAAACTCATAGCCCTGAGTGCCTCCAAAAAGAAAATGGAGAGAGCATACATTACCAGCTTAATGACACACCTGAAAGCCCTAGAACAAAAAGAAGCTATTTCGCCCAGGAGGAGTAGAAAGCAGGAAATCATCAAACTCAGGGCCGAAATCAATCAAGTAGAAACAAAGAGAACCATACAAAAAATCAACAAAACCAGGAGCTGGTTCTTTGAGAAAATCAACAAGATAGATAAACCCTTAGCCAGACTGACCAAAGGGCACAGAGAAAGTATCCAAATTAACAAACTTAGAAATGAAAAGGGAGATATAACAACGGAAACTGAGGAAATCCAAAAAATCATCAGATCCTACTACAAGAGCCTGTACTCAACACAACTGGAGAATCTGGAGGAAATGGACAATTTCCTTGACAGATACCAAATACCAAAATTAAATCAGGACCAACTAGACCATCTAAACAGTCCCATAATGCCTAAAGAAATAGAAGGAGTCATAGAAAGTCTTCCAACCAAAAAAAGCACAGGACCAGATGGCTTCAGTGCAGAATTCTACCAGACCTTCAAAGAAGAGTTAACACCAATACTCTTCAAACTATTCCACAAAATAGAAACAGAAGGAACACTACCCAATTCCTTCTACGAAGCCACAATTACGCTGATACCAAAGCCACAAAAAGATCCAACAAAGAAAGAGAACTTCAGACCAATTTCCCTTATGAACATAGATGCAAAAATACTCAATAAAATTCTTGCCAACCGAATCCAAGAACACATCAAAACGATCATCCACCATGATCAAGTAGGCTTTATCCCGGGAATGCAGGGTTGGTTCAACATACGGAAATCCATCAATACAATCCACTACATAAACAAACTCAAAGAACAAAACCACATGGTCATTTCATTGGATGCTGAAAAAGCATTTGACAAAATTCAGCATCCCTTCATGCTTAAAGTCTTGGAGAGAACAGGAATTCAAGGCCCATACCTAAACATAGTAAAAGCAATATACAGCAAACCGGTAGCCAGCATCAAACTAAATGGAGAGAAACTTGAAGCAATCCCACTGAAATCAGGGACCAGACAAGGCTGCCCCCTTTCTCCTTATCTTTTCAATATTGTACTTGAGGTACTAGCTCGGGCAATTCCACAACATAAGGAGGTCAAAGGGATACAAATTGGAAAGGAAGAAGTCAAACTATCATTATTTGCAGACGACATGATCGTCTACCTAAGTGACCCAAAGAACTCCACTAGAGAGCTCCTACAGCTGATAAACAACTTCAGCAAAGTGGTAGGTTATAAAATCAACTCCAGCAAATCAGTGGCCTTCCTATACTCAAAGGATAAGCAGGCTGAGAAAGAAATTAGGGAAATGACCCCCTTCACAATAGCCACAAACAATATAAAGTATCTTGGGGTGACTCTTACCAAACATGTGAAAGATCTGTATGACAAGAACTTCAAGACTCTGAAGAAGGAAATGGAAGAAGACCTCAAAAAATGGGAAAACCTCCCATGCTCATGGATCGGTAGAATCAATATAGTTAAAATGGCCATTTTGCCTAAAGCACTATACAGATTCAATGCAATACCCATCAAAATCCCAACTCAATTCTTCACAGAGTTAGAAAGAGCAATTATCAAATTCATCTGGAACAACAAAAAACCCAGGATAGCTAAAACTATTCTCAGCAACAAAAGAAAATCTGGGGGAATCAGTATCCCTGACCTCAAGCAATACTACAGAGCAATAGTGTTAAAAACTGCATGGTATTGGTACAGTGACAGGCAGGAGGATCAATGGAACAGGATTGAAGATCCAGAAATGAACCCACACACCTATGGCCACTTGATCCTCGACAAAGAGACTGAAAACATCCAATGGAAAAAAGATAGCCTTTTCAACAAATGGTGCTGGTTCAACTGGAGGTCAGCATGCAGAAGAATGCGAATTGATCCATCCTTGTTTCCTTGTACTAAGCTCAAATCCAAATGGATCAAGGACCTCCACATAAAGCCAGACACTCTGAAGCTAATAGAAAAGAAACTGGGGAAGACCCTTGAGGACATCGGTACAGGGAGAAAGTTTCTAAACAGAACACCAATAGCGTATGCTCTAAGAGCAAGAATTGACAAATGGGACCTCATAAGGTTACAGAGTTTCTGTAAGGCAAAGGACACCATCAAGAGGACAGATCTGCAACCAACAAATTGGGAAAAGATCTTCACCAATCCTACATAAGATAGAGGGCTAATATCCAATATATATAAAGAACTCAAGAAGTTAGACTCCAGAAAACCGAACAACCCTATTAAAAAATGGGGTACAGAGTTAAACAAAGAATTCTCACCTGAAGAACTTCAGATGGCAGAGAAGCATCTTAAAAAATGCTCAACTTCATTAGTCATTAGGGAAATGCAAATCAAAACGACCCTAAGATTTCATCTTACACCAGTCAGAATGGCTAAGATTAAAAATTCAGGAGACAGCAGGTGTTGGAGAGGATGTGGAGAAAGAGGAACACTCCTCCACTGCTGGTGGGGTTGCAAATTGGTACAACCACTCTGGAAATCAGTCTGGCGGTTCCTCCGAAAACTGGGCACCTCACTTCCAGAAGATCCTGCTATACCACTCCTGGGCATATATCCAGAGGATTCCCCACCATGTAATAAGGATACATGCTCTACTATGTTCATAGCAGCCCTATTTATAATTGCCAGATGCTGGAAAGAACCCAGGTATCCCTCAACAGAAGAGTGGATGCAAAAAATGTGGTATATCTACACAATGGAGTACTATTCAGCCGTTAGAAACAATGAATTCATGAAATTCTTAGGCAAATGGATGGAGCTAGAGAACATCATACTAAGTGAGGTAACCCAGACTCAAAAGGTGAATCATGGTATGCACTCACTAATAAGTGGTTATCAACCTAGAAAACTGGAATACCCAAAACATAATCCACACATCAAATGAGATACAAGAAGAAAGGAGGAGTGGCCCCTGGTTCTGGAAAGACTCAGTGAAACAGTATTCGGCAAAACCAGAACGGGGAAGTGGGAAGGGGTGGGAGGGAGGACAGGGGAAGAGAAGGGGGCTTACGGGACTTTCGGGGAGTGGGGGGGCTAGTAAAGGGGAAATCATTTGAAATGTAAATAAATTATATCAAATAAAATAAATAAATAAATAAATATCAGTTTATGAAAAAAAATATAGAAATAAATTTTAAGTAAAAAAAGCAGCTAGAGACATAGGACAGCATTTAAGAACACCAGGTGTTGTTATAGAGAACACAGGTTCCATTCCCAGAAACTACCTGGTAGCTAATCATCTCCTGTAACTCCAGTCCCAAGGAATCTGATGCCCCTTCTGGCCTCTACAGGTACATACACAGACATATGCAGGCAAAACACCCAAATACATAGCATAAAAATGAAGCTTAAATGGATTTCTCTAAAATGGCACCTTAGTCCTGAGACAGACAGCAGTCAGGGCTAGTAAATGAACCCCTTTGAGTCATGCATGAAGGCAGCTGTGGCCTTATTCTGAGCCAGCTTACCCAGAAGCAAAAACAGCTTTATTCTGAGGTTAAATTAGCTCAGTATAGCCATTCATCAAGAACTGCAACCACAGTGTTGTTATATCACTTTTCCTTGATGTTTTCTGTATTTGAGTTCTCTGTCCTTTGTATGTCTGAGAATTGTGGCATTGATACATCTTTTACATCTTTTTGATCATACATTATCATTTAGAAGCTAGATTTCCTCTGTAAAGCAACATCTACCTCAGTGGGTAGACTTGCAGTGTCCTGTCCCTATTTAAAATATCCAAAGTATACCCTGAGACCTGAACCTAAAAGAGACTTAAGGATGACAGTGTATGTGGAATGCAAAAATCTGTTCTCAGCTGGCTCCTCTTTGAACATTAGACAGAGCTGAATACATGCTATCAGGACCAGCCTCAGCTAGGTCCAGGTTCCTAAAGGGGTATCTTGGAGCATCAAAAAGAAGCAACTCAGAAGTCAGATCATGTGTCCAAGATGATAGCTTATGTTCTGTTCAAGATGGCTCCCTAGACAGCTCTCTATAGATAGCTCTTGGCTCTATAGTCTGTTCGAGACAGCTTTTCAGTCTGCTCTCTCTCTCTCTCTCTCTCTCTCTCTCTCTCTCTCTCTCTCTCTCTCTCTCTCTCTCTCTCTCTCTCTCTCCCTCTGCTAGTAAAAATTCTAAAAGCTCTTTGGATAGCTCATGGGTATTCTGACCAAAGTCAGAAAAGCTGCTATAAAAAAATTCTTGGAACTTCTGACCAAGTCAGAAATTCTGTTAGAAAAATTCTAAAAGTCATTTTTGGGTTTTCCAATCAAAATCAGAAAATCAAAATAATTCTAAAAGAATTTTGTTAGCTCTCTAAATCATGAGATTTCTGATATCCTGCTAGAAAAAATTCTAAAAGAGGTATAAAATATTCTAAAAGAGTTATGTTCTATCTCCATGAATTTTCTGACGAAAATCAGAAATCCTGTTAGGAAAAATTGTTGAAGAGCTGTATTTACTCTCCAGAGATTTCTAGATAGCTCAGCTCTTGATAGAGAAAATTCTAAAGAATTGGTATCACTTTCTGCTACACATCAATTCAGTTATTTATTTCAGTTTTTTTCTTGACCATTCCATGAACCATGATCTTAGCTCCTTGACACTTAGGTGTAGACAGCCATCACAAGCATAGACAATAAGGTACCTGGGTGGGACCTCGCTGTGGATTTAAACATTTCCACACCTGGGCCTGGATTCAAAGTGTCCCGGGCTGACCTTGAACTCAGAAATAGGCCTGCCTTTGTATCTTTCTGACAAGCTGCCTCATTAATGCAACTGCCTTTGTTCCATTAGATCTGTGAAGCCCATCATATAATTCATGTTGCATCCTTATTTTTTTGCACAATTGAGAAAGTATATATTTTCTAACTCATGTTTTTAAGAGTTCTTTTCCATATAGGCTTAAGGGCTATCCTGAAGGTCCCAACATTTGCCATTTTCCTAAAAACATAAACATACTCTCCACTCCTGGGCTTGTGCTGTTTCTAATTATCATAAAGTCAATAACATTAACAGGGAGGGCATTCCTTGGAGGAACATGAAAACATGTGCAATCATTACACAAACCAACCTTATGCCCACAGCAGCCATCAACACTTCTGGAGCCCCACACCTGTTAGCCCTATCCCACAAATGGAAACTATCTCATTCCACCTCTACTAAGGCCATTTTTAAAAAATCTCTTAACTATGTGGAGTGATTTCAACCTGAAAAGAGACATTAATTCTAGAATAGCTGTACCTCCAACTGTTTAGAAAAATGTTTCTGAGACAAGTTCTCCTACGTTTGACTCAGGTGGGTTTGTTCCAGGGCAATGATCTTGCTCTCCTCTTAATTAAACTAATTAAATTCTTTTTTTATTCGATATATTCTTTATTTACATTTCAAGTGAGTTTCCCTTTCCTGGATTCCCCCCCTCCCCCAAAGTCCCATAAGCCCTCTTCTCTCCCCCTGTTCTCCAATCCACCCCTTCCCACTTCCCTGTCCTGGTATTCTCCGACACTGCTGCACTGAGCTTTTCTAGGACCGGGGGCCACTCCTTCCTTCTTGGGCATCATTTGATATGTGCGTTGTGTCTTGGGTATTCTAAGCTTCTAGGCTAATATCCATTTATCAGTGAGTGCATACCATGAGTGTTCTTTTGAGACTGGGTTACCTCACTTAGGATGATGTTCTCCAGCTCCATTCATTTGTCTAAGAATTTCATGAATTCATTGTTTCTAATGGCTAAATAGTACTCCATTGTGTATATATACCACATTTTCTGTATCCATTCCTCCGTTGAGGGACATCTGGGTTCTTTCCAGCTTCTGGCTATTATAAATAGGGCTGCTTTGAACATAGTGGAGCATGCATCCTTATTACATGTTGGGGAATCCTCTGGGTATATGCCCAGGAGTGGTATAACAGGGTCCTCTGGAAGTATCATTCCCAGTTTTCTGAGGAACCGCCAGACTGACTTCCAGAGTGGTAGTACCAGCTTGCAACCCCACCAGCAGTGGAGTAGTGTTCCTCTTTCTCTACATCCTCACCAGCACCTGTTTTCTCTTGACTTTTTGATCTTAGCCATTCTGACTGATGTGAGGTGAAATCTCAGGGTTGTTTTGATTTGCATTTCCCTGATGACTAAGGATGTTGAACATTTCTTTAGGTGCTTCTCAGCCATTTGATATTCCTCAGGTGAAAATTCTTTGTTTAGCTCTGTACCCCATTTTTTAAGGGGGGATATTTGGCTCTCTGGAGTCTACCTTCTTGAGTTCTTTGTATATCTTGGATATAAGTCCTCTGTCGGATGTAGTGTTGGTAAAGATCTTTTCCCAATTTGTTGGTTGCCATTTTGTCCTTTTGACAATGTCCTTTACCTTACAGAAACTTTGTAGTTTAATGAGGTCCCATTTGTCAATTCTTGATCTTAGAGCATAAGTTATTGGTGTTCTGTTGAGGAAATTTTCCCCTGTGCCCATGTCCTCAAGGGTCTTCTCCAGTTTCTTTTCTATTAGTTTCAGTGTGTCTGGTTTTATGTGGAGGTTCTTGATCCACTTGGACTTGAGCTTAGTACAAGGAGATAAAAATGGATCAATTTGCATTCTTTTGCATTCTGACCTCCAGTTGAACCAGCACCATTTGCTGAAGAGGCAATATGTTTTCCACTGGATGGTTGAAGCTCCTTTATCAAAGATCAAGTGACCATAATTCTGTGGGTTTATTTTCGGATCTTCAATTCTATTCCATTGATCTACTTGCCAGTCACTGTACCAATACCATGCAGTTTTTAACACAATTGCTCTGTAGTACTGTTTGAGGTCAGGGATACTGATTCCCCCAGAAGTTCTTTTACTGTTGAGAATAGTTTTAGCTATCCTGGGTTTTGTGTTATTCCAGATGAATTTGAGAATTGCTCTTTCTAAGTCTATGAAGAGTTGAGTTGGGATTTTGGTGGGGATTGCATTGAATCTGTAGATTACTTTTGGCAAGATGGCCATTTTTACTATATTAATCCTGCCAATCCAAGAGCAAGAAAGATTTTTCCATCTTCTGAGGTCTTCTTCCATTTCCTTCTTCAAAGACTTGAAGTTCCTGTCATACAGCTCTTTCACTTGTTTGGTTAGAGTCACACCAAGATACTTTATATTGTTTGTGGCTATTGTGAAGGTTGTCATTTCATTAATTTCTTTCTCAGTCTGTTTATCCTTTGAGTATAGGAAGGCTACTGTTTTGCTTGAGTTAATTTTATAACCAGCCACCGTGCTGAAGTTGTCAGCTGTAGGAGTTCTCTGGTGGAGTTTTTGGGATCACTTAAGTATACTATCATATCATCTGCAAATAGTGATAGTTTGACTTCTTCCCTTCCAATTTGTATCCCTTTGACCTCCTTGTGTTATCTAATTGCTTTAGCTAGAACTTCAAGTACTATATTGAATAAATATGGAGAGAGAGGGCAGCCTTGTCTAGTCCCTGATTTTAGTGGGATTGCTTCAAGTTTCTCTCCATTTAGTTTAATGTTGGCTACTGGTTTGCTGTATATTGCTTTTATTTATTTATTTATTTATTTATTTATTTATTTATTTATTTATTTATTTATTTATTTTTATGCTTTCCCCTTTCCCGGTTCCCCCCTTCCCATCAGTCTTAGGTTTAGTTTCTTTTCTTTACTTTTCTTTTTTCTTTTTTTTCTTTTCTTTTCTTTTTTCTTTTCTTTTCTTTTCTTTTTTCTTTTCTTTTCTATATTCTTTAGGCCCTCTTCCATCCGCCCTTTTCCCAATCACCCCCCCTCCCATTTCCCTGTCCTGGTATTTCCCTATAATGCTGGATCAACTCTTTTCAGAACCAGAGCCCTCTCTTTCCCTCTTTTTGGGTATCATTTGATATGCAAACTGTGTCTGGAGAATTCAGAGCTTCTGGGCTAATTAATATCCAATCATCAGTGATTGCATTCCATGTGTATTCTTTTGTGATTGGATTACCTCACTTAGGATGATATTTTCCAGTTCCAACCATTTGCCTAAGAATTTCATGAATTCATTGTTTTTAATTGCTGAGTAGTATTCCATTGTGTAAATATACCACATTTTCTGTATCCATTCCTCCACTGAGAGGCATCTGGGTTCTTTCCAGCTTCCGGCTATTATAAATAAGGCTGCTATGAACATAGTGGAACATGAGTCCTTATTGCATTCTGGAGAATCCTCTGGGTATATGTCCAGGAGTGGTATAGTAGGGTCCTCTGGAAATGTCATGCCCAGTTTTCTGAGGAACTGCCAGACTGATTTCCAGAGTGGCTGTACCAGCTTGCAATCCCACCAGCAGTGGAGGAGTGTTCCTCTTTCTCCACATCCTCTCCAACACCTGCTGTCTCCTGAGTTTTTAACCTTAACCTTTCTGACTGGTGTAAGGTGAAATCTCAGGGTTGTTTTGATTTGCATTTCCCTAATGATTAATGATGTTGAACATTTCTTAAGGTGCTTCTCAGCCATCCAAAGTTCTTCAGGTGAAAATTCTTTGTTTAGCTCTGTACTCCACTTTTTAATAGGGTTATTTGGTTCTCTGGGGTCTAACTTCTTGAGTTCCTTGTATATATTGGATATCAGCCCTCTGTTGAATTTAGGGTTGGTGAAGATCCTTTCCCAATCTGTTGGTTGCTGTTTTGTCCTTTTGACAGTTTCCTTTGCCTTACAGAAACTTTGTAATTTTATGAGGTCCCATTTGTCAATTCTTGATCTTAGAGCATAACCTATTGGTGTTCTATTCAGGAACTTTTCCCCTGTGCCCATGTCCTCAAGGGTCTTCTCCAGTTTCTTTTCTGTTAGTTTCAGTGTGTCAGGTTTTATGTGGAGGTCCTTGATCCACTTGGAGTTGATCTTAGCACAAGGAGATAAGAATGGATCAATTCGGAGTCTGTGAACACAGCCTGTGGTCCTAGTTCGGTCTTACATTGGTGGTGCCAGGCTGCCCGCTGGGATGCCCTAGGCCGTGGGCTGGCGGTGGGCATGGATCACCGTGGTTCTGACTGTTACCGCGGTGCTGATCCAGGTTGTCTGGTTGTGGCTGGGTACTCAGAGCTTCGTCTTCCAGAGAGAAGAGATAGCGCAGCTTGCCCGACAGTACGCAGGGCTGGACCATGAGTTGGCCTTCTCTCGGCTGATCGTGGAGCTGCGGAGGCTGCACCCAGGCCACGTGCTGCCAGATGAGGAGCTGCAGTGGATGTTTGTGAATGAGTGCGGCTGGCTGGGCGCCATGTGTCTTCTGCACGCCTCGCTGTCTGAGTACATCCTGCTCTTCGGCACCGCCCTGGCTCCCCTGGCCATTTGGGAGGATACTGGGCTGAGATTTCTGACACCATCATCTCTGGCACCTTCCACCAGTGGAGAGAGGGCACCACGAAAAGTGAGGTCTTCTACCCAGGAGAGACAGTTGTGCATGGGCCTGGAGAGGCAACAGCTGTGGAATGGGGACCAAACACGTGGATGGTGGAGTACGGCCGGGGTGTTATTCTGTCCACCCTGGCGTTTGCACTAGCCGACACCATCTTTAGCATCCAGGACTTCCTCACCCTCTTCTATACCCTTCGGGCCTATGCCCGGGGCCTCCGGCTTGAGCTCACCACCTACCTCTTTGGTCAAGACTCCTGACCAGTCAGGCCTGAAGGAAGACCTGTGGCAGGACAGGAGCGGGCAGGACCACATCCATTTCTCTACTCGCTGGAACTCATGTTCACCGACAGCAGCGTATGCCATGCCGATATTAAGTTCCTGCTGTATGAGGAAGGACAGACACACTTTTACATCCAGACACAGCTCTTGGGAATCACATGAGACACAGAGATGCTAAGACTTGTATGTACTGTAAGATCATGCACTCACATCCATCCAGAGAGGGTCCCCTGCATATATCCCAGGGGGTGGCGAGCCATGTTCGAACACATATCGCGAGCTTGCCTCACTGGCTCCGGCTTTTCCAGAGCCTCCTGCTGGCATTCAGGGCTCTGGGATTAAGGACCGAGGTAGCTGTTACACGCTCTGCCTCTCACTCTGATGCCTCATTTCAGTAGTAATCTCTGGTGAAGGGAAAGAGGAGCTGCCCCTCAGGTCCCCTTCACCTGCAGCTATGACGCCCTTCCCTTCCCTTTCCTCACCATATGCCTTATCTCCATCCCACTCCTCTGCTATGCAAGTGCCCCTGTGGCTTGTCCAACTCCATCCCCTGGCAGCCAGTTAGCTGTCAGAAAGCAGAGCAATGTAGAGGATGCTAAAGGGAAGGAAGGTCCACCACGGAGACCCGTGCTGGGGTTATCATGGGAAAGCTGGCTTATGCCCGGTGCCAGTTCCCAAGGAGAGGACCTGGAGAAGTAAGCCTGGGTCCAAGGAGCCACCCCATTCTAAAAGAAGCCTTGAGTGCGTGTGCACAACCTATCAGTCTCCAGACATTTCTGTTGCAATCTCTGTCTTCGTGTCTCTCTCTATTAATAAAAACATATTAAACCGTAAAAAAAAAAAAAAAAGAATGGATCAATTCGCATTCTTCTGCGATTGAACCAGCACCATTTGTTGAAAAGGCCATCTTTTTTCCACTGGATGTGTTCAGCTCCTTTGTCGAAGATCAAGTGACCATAGGTGTGTGGGTTCATTTCTGGGTCTTCAATCCTATTCCATTGATCTACCTGCCTATCATTGTACCAATACTATGCAGTTTTTATCACTATTGCTCTGTAGTAATGTTTGAGGTCTGGGATACTGATTCCCCCAGAAGTTCTTTTACTGTTGAGAATAATTTTAGCTATCCTGGGTTTTTTGTTATTCCATATAAATTTGAGAATTGCTTTTTCCAATGCCATGAAGAACTGAGTTGGGATCTTGATGGGGATTGCATTGAATCTGTAGATTGCTTTTGGCAAGATGACCATTTTAACTATATTAATCCTTCCAATCCATGAGCATGGAAGATTTTTCCATTTTCTGAGGTCTTCTTCGATTTCCTTCTTCAGAGAGCTGAAGTTCTTGTCGTATAGGTCTTTCACTTGTTTGGTTAGAGTCACCCCAAGATACTTTATGCTGTTTGTGGCTATTGTGAAGGGTGTCATTTCCCTAGTTTCTTTCTCAGTCTGCTTATCCTTTGAGTATAGACAGGCTACTGATTTGCTTGAGTTGATTTTGCAACCAGCCACTTTGCTGAAGTTGTTTATCAGTTGTAGGAGTTCTCTGGTAGAGTTTTTTGGGTCATTTAAGTATACTATCATATCATCTGCAAACAGCGATAGTTTGACTTCTTCCTTTCCAATTTGTATCCCTTTGACCTCCTTATGTTGTCTAATTGCTCTAGCTAGGACTTCAAGAACTATATTGAAAAAATATGGAGAGAGGGGGCAGCCTTGTCTAGTCCCCGATTTTAGTGGAATTGCTTCAAGTTTCTCTCCATTTAGTTTGATGTTGGCTACCGGTTTGCTGTATATTGCTTTTACTATGTTTAGATATGGGCCTTGAATTCCTGTTCTTTCCAAGGCTTTTAGCATGAAAGGATGCTGAATTTTGTCAGATGCTTTTTCAGCATATAATGATCATGTGGTTTTTTTCTTTGAGTTTGTTTATGTAGTGGATAGCATTGATGGATTTCCCTGCATATTGAACCATCCCTGCATCCCTGGGATGAAGCCTACTTGATCATGGTGGATGATCATTTTGATGTGATCTTGGATTCGGTTGGCAAGAATTTTGTTGAGTATTTTGCATCGATATTCATAAGGGAAACTGGCCTGAAGTTCTCTTTCTTTGTTGGATCTTTGTGAGGTTTTGGTATCAGCGTAATTGTGGCTTCATAGAATGAGTTGGGTAGTGTTCCTTCTATTTTGTGGAATAGTTTGAAAACTATTGGTGTTAAGTCTTCTTTGAAGGTCTGATAGAATTCTGCAGTAAAACCATCTGGTCCTGTGCTTTTTTTTTTGTTGTTGTTGGAAGGCTTTCTATGACCCCTTCTATTTCTTTAGGGGTTATGAGACTGTTTAGATGATCTATTTGATCCTGATTTAATTTTGGTATTTGGTATCTGTCTAAAAAAAGGTCCATTTCCTCCAGGTTCTCCAGTTGTGTTGAGTACAGGCTTTTGTAGTAGGATCTGATAATTTTTTTTTGAATTTCCTCAGTTTCCGTTGTTATATCTCCCTTTTCATTTCTAATTTTGTTAATTTGGATACTGTCTCTGTGCCCTTTGGTTAGTCTGGTTAAGGGTTTATCTATCTTGTTGATTTTTTCAAAGAACCAGCTCCTGGTTTTGTTGATTCTTTGTATGGTTCTCTTTGTTTCTACTTGATTGATTTCAGCCCTGAGTTTGATGATTTTCTGTCTTCTTCTCTTCCTGGGAGAATTAGCTTCTTTTTGTTCCAGGGCGTTCAGTTGTGCTGTTAAGCTTCTAGTGTATGCTCTCTCCATTTTCTTTTTGAAGGCACTCAGGGCTATGAGTTTTCCACTTAGCACTGCTTTCATTGTGTCCCATAGATTTGGGTATGTTGTGCCTTCATTTTTGTTAAATTCTAAAAAGTCTTTAATTTCTTTATTACTTCCTTGTCCAAGGTATCATTGAGAAGAGTATTGTTCAGTTTCCATGTGTAAGTGGGATTTCTTTTGTTTTTTTGTTGCTATTAAAGACCACTTTTACTCCGTAGTGATCTGATAGGAGGCATGGGATTATTTCAATCTTCTTATATTTGCGGAGGTCTGTCTTGTGACCAATTATATGATCGATTTTGGAGAAGGTACCATGAGGTACTGAGAAAAAGGTATATTCTTTTGCTTTGGGATGAAATGTTCTCTCTCTATATATATATGTTAAATCCAATTGGTCCAAAGCTTCAATTAGTTTCACTGTGTCCCTGTTTAGTTTCTGTTTTCCTGATCGGTCCATTGAGGAGAGTGGGGTGTTGAAGTCACCCACAATTATTGTGTTAGGTGCAATATGTGCTTTGAGTTTTAGTAAAGTTTCTTTTATGAATGAGGGTGCCCTTGGGAGCATAGATGTTCAGGATTGAGAGTTCTTCTTGGTGTATTTTTCCTTTGACCATCAAGAAGTGTCCTTCCATGTTGAAAGTCAATTTTATCTGATATTAGAATGGCAACTCCAGCTTGTTTCCTGAGACCATTTGCTTATAGAATTGTCTTCCAGTCTTTTACTCCAAGGTAGTTTTTGTCTTTGAGACTGACGTGTGTTTCCTGTATGCAGCAAAATGTAGGGTCCTGTTTACGTATCCAGTCTGTTAGTCTATGTCTTTTTATTGGGGAATTGAGTCCATTGATGTTAAGAGATATTAAGGAATAGTGATTATTGCTTCCTATCATTTTTGATGTTAATTTTATATTTGAGTGGTTATCTTCTTTTGGATTTGCTGAAAGAAGGTTATTATCTTGCTTTTTTCAGGGTATAGTTTCCCTCCTTGTATTGGTGTTTTCCCCCTATGGTCCTTTGTAGAGCTGGGTTTGTGGAACGATATTGTGTAAATTTGGTTTTGTCATGGAATATCTTGGTTTCTCCATCTATAGTGATTGAAAGTTTTGCTGGGTATAGTAGTCTTGGCTGGCATTTGTGTTCTCTTAGAGTTTGCATGAGATCTGCCTAGGGTCTTCTAGCTTTCATGGTCTCTGGTGAGAAGTCTGGTGTAATTCTGATAGGTCTTCCTTTATATGTTACTTGGCCTTTTTCTCTTACTGCCTCTAGTATTCTTTCTTTGTTTAGTACATTTGGGGTTTTGATTATTATGTGACAGGAGGTATTTCTGTTCTGGTCCAGTCTGTTTGGAGTTCTGTAGGCTTCTTGTATATTCATGGGCATCTCTCTCTTTAGGTTAGGGAAGTTTTCTTCCATAATTTTGTTGAAGATATTTGCTGACCCTTTAAGTTGTAAATCTTCACTCTCATCTATGCCTATAATCCTTAGGTTTGGTCTTCTCATTGTGTCCTGGATTTCCTGGATGTTTTGGGTTACCAGCTTTTTGCATTTTCTTTGACTGTTGAGTCCATGGTTTCTATGGTATCTTTGGCATCAGAGATTCTTTCTCCTATCTCTTGTATTCTGTTGTTGATATTTGCATCTATGGCCCCTGATTTCTTCCCAAGGTTTTCTATCTCCAAAGTTGTCTCCCTTTGTGATTTCTTAGTTGTTTCTACTTCTGTTTTTAGATCCTGGATGGTTTTGCTCAGCTCCTTCACTTGCTTGTTTGTGTTTTCTTATAAATCTTTAAGAGATTTTTGTGTTTCCTCTTTCATGACTTCTGCCTGTTGACCAAAGTTCTCCTGTATTTCTTTAAGTGATTTTTGCATTTCCTCCTTATTGGCTTCTATCTTTTGACCCATATTCTCCTGAATTTCTTTCAATGATTTTTGTGTTTCCCTTGTAAGGGCTTCTAACTTTTGATCATTTTTTCTCCTGAATTTCTTTAAGAGATTTATTTATGTCCTTTATGCGTTCCTCTAACAGCATCATGACCCGTGATTTTATATCCGAATCTTGTTTTTCTGGTATGTTGGGGTATCCAGGACTTGCTGTTATTGGAGAATTGGGTTCAGATGCTGCCATATTGCCTTGGTTTCTGTTAGTAACATTCCTACATTTGCCTTTAGCCATCTAGTTCTCACTGGTGTTAGTTGGTCTTATTGTCACTGGCTGGTGCTTCAACTTCCTGTGAGCCTGACAGGCTATTTTCGAGACACTGGATGACTGGGTTTCCCCTGGCACATATTGCTGATGTGCTGCTTTCCTCTAGTGTGCCATTGGAGCCTTGCTGTGTCTTGCCCCAAGCAGTGTTATACTTGGGTTGTCTCAGTGAACCTGGTGCTCCCCAATGGCTCTGTCATGGAGTGAAGATGGTGGTGGGGAATCCTTCCAAATGCTGAGCACCCCATAGGGCACAGGACCTACGACCAGTTGGCACACAGGCGAACTGCCTATCTGCCCAGGTCCTGGGCGCAGGCAGACCTCTGGTGGTTTGCACCCCCAGAGATCTTAAACTCAGGATATCTCAGTACCTGATGCTGCCTTTCTGCTCTGGCCTATATATTGCTTTTATTATGTTTAGGTAAGGGCCTTGAATTCCTGTTCTTTCCAAGACCTTTAACATGAAAAGATGCTGAATTTTGTTAAATGCTTTTTCAGTATCTAATGAAATAAATGACCATGTGGTTTTTTTCTTTATGTTTATGTAGTGGATTACATTGATGGATTTCCGTATATTGAACCATCCCTGCATCCCTGGGATGAAGCCTACTTGATAGTGGTGAATGATTGTTTTGATGTGCTCTTGGATTCGGTTGGCAAGAATTTTATTGAGTATTTTTGCATCGATATTCATAAGGGAAATTGGTCTAAGGTTCTCTTTTTTTGTTGGGTCTTTGTGTGGTTTTGGTATCAGCGGCTTCATAGAATGAGTTGGGTAATATTCTTTCTGTTTCTATTTTGTGAAATAGTTTGAAGGGCATTGGCATTAGGTCTCCTTTGAATGTCTGATAGAATTATGCACTAAAGTCATCTGGTCCTGTGCTTTTTTTGGTTGGGAGACTGTCAATGACCACTTCTACTTCTTTAGGGGTTAATAGGTCTGTTTAGATGGTCTATCTGATCCTGATTAAATTTTGGTAATTGGTATCTGTCTAGGAAATTGTCTATTTCCTCCAGATTTTCCAGTTTTGTTGAGTATAGGCTTTTGTAGTGGGATATGATAATTTTTTGGATTTCCTCAGTTTCTGTTGTTATTTCCCCCTTTTCATTTCTGATTTTGTTAATTTGGGTACTGTGTCTGTGCCCTCTGCTTAGTCTGGCTAAAGCTTTATCTATCTTGTTGATTTTCTCAAAGAACCAGCTCCTACTTTTGTTAATTCTTTGTATAGTTCTTTTTGTTTCAACTTTGTTGATTTCAGCCCTGAGTTTCATGATTTCCTGCCTTCTACTCTTCTTGGGTGTATTATCTTCTTTTTGTTCTAAAGCTTTCAGATGTTCTGTTAAAAAGCTAGTGTATGCTCTCTCCAGCTTCTTTTTGTAGGCACTCAGAGCTATGAGTTTTCCTCTTAGCACTGCTTTCATTGTGTCCCATAAATTTGGGTATGCTGTGCCTTCATTTTCATTAAATTCTAAAAAGTCTTTGATTTCTTTCCTTATTTCTTCCTTGACCAAGGTATCATTGAGTAGAGAATTGTTCAGCTTCCATGTGTATGTGGGCTTTTTGTTGTTTTTGTTGCTATTGAAGACAACCCTTATTCCATAGTGATCTGATAGGAGGCATGGAATTAGCTCAATCATCTTATATCTGTTGAGGTCTGTTTTGTGACCAATTATATGGTTACTTTATGAGGTGCTGAGAAGAAGGTATATCCTTTTGATTTAGGATGAAATGTTCTATAGATATCTATTAAGTCCATTCGGTTCAAAACTTCTGTTAGTTTCACTGTGACACCATTTAGTTTGTGTTTCCCTGATCTGTCCATTGAAGAGAGTGGGGTGTTTAAGTCCCCCACAATTATTGTGTGGGGTGTGATGTATGCTTTAAGCTTTAGTAAGGTTTCCTTTACGAATGCAGGTGCCCTTGTACTTGGGGCATAGAGGTTCAAAATTGAGAGTTCTTTCTGGTAGATTTTTTCCTTTGATGAGTATAAAGTGGCCTTCTGTATCTTTTTTTGATGACTTTTGGTTGAAATTCTATTTTATCTGATATTAGAATGGCTTCTCTGGCTTGTTTCCTGGGACATTTGCTTGGAGGACTGTTTTTCAGCCTTTTACTCTTAGGTAGTGTTTGTCTTTTACACTGAGATGCGTTTCCTGTGTGCAGCAAAATGTTGGGTCTTGTTTATGAATCCAGTCTGTTAGTCTATGCTCCTTTATTGGGGGAATTGAGTCCATTGATGTTAAGAGATATTAAGAAATAATGATTGTTGCTTTCTGCTGTTTTTGACATCTGCCTAGGCTCTTCTGGCTTTCATAGTCTCTGGTGAGAAATCTGGTGTAATTCTGATAGGTCTACCTTTATATGTTACTTGACCTTTTCCCCTTACTGCTTTTAATATTCTTTCTTTGTTTAGTACATTTGGTGTTTTAATTATTATATGACAGGATAAATTTCTTTTCTGGTCAAATCTATTTGGAGTTCTGTAGGCTTCTTGTATGTTCATGGGCATCTCTTTCTTTAGGTTAGGGAAGTTCTCTTCTATAATTTTGTTGAAGACATTTACTGGCCCTTTCAGTTGGAGATCTTCACTCTCTTCTATGCCTATAATCCTTAGGTTTGGTCTTCTCATTTTGTCCTGGATTTCCTGGATATTTTGGGTCAGGAGCTTTTTGCATTTTTCATTTTCTTTGACTATTGTATCAATGCTTTCTATGGTATCTTCTGCATCTGAGATTCTCTTTTCCATCTCTTGTATTTTGTTGTTGATGCTTGGATCCATGACTCCTGACTTCTTTTCTAGGTTTTCTATGTCCCAAGTTGTCTCCCTTTGTGATTTCATTATTGTTTATACCTCCTTCTTTAGATCCTGGATGGCTTTAATTCCTTCACCTGTTTTGTTGTGTTTTCCCTTAGTTCTTCAAGGGCTTCTCGCTGTTTACTTCTGTTCTCTTGTATTTCTTTAAGGGAGTTATTTATGTCCTTTTTGAAGCCCTTCATGATGCCCTCCATCAGCATCATGACCTGTGATTTTAAATCCAAATCTTGCTTTCCTGGTGTGTTGGGGTATCCAGGACTTGCTGTTGTGGGAGAATTGGGTTCAGATGGTGCCATATTACCTTGATTTCTGTTAGCAATGTTCCCACATTTGCCTTTTGCCATCTGGTTATCTCTGGTGTTAGTTGGGCTTGCTGTCACTGGCTGGAGCTTGCCCCTCCTGTGTGTGTGCCTGTAGGCCTATCTCAGCAACCTTGGGTGAGCTGCTTTCTCCTGGTGCAAATCGCTGTGGTACTGCAAAGTTCCTGGGTAGAGGTGAAGTCCTGGTGCAGTGTGTCCCAAGTGACCCTCTACTCTGGTGAAACCTGTCTACCAATCTGTTGCACAGTCACAGAAGCAAAGATGACAGCTGAGACCCACTCTCTTGTAGTTGTATTTGGGTATATACCACTGTGGCCCCGATCAGCTCTGGATGCAGGCTGTGCTGGCTGTCTTCTCCTCACTGGCTGCTGGGTATATGGCTGGCTTCCTGCACTGCTTGGAGATGGTGCGCTGTGGCTGAGGCTGTTTCCGATCCAGAGGCGGAGACTGGAAGTCTCTTGCCAGAGGCCTCCAGATTGGATCCTCCCACTCTGCAGGACCAGACTCACCTATGCAGGCTGCCTCTTCCTAGCTGACTGCTGGGTGTATTGCTGGCTTCCTGCACTGCTTGGAGATGGCACGCTGTCAATTAAATTCTTAATTAAACAGCTGTATCATGACTCAGCTTTAAAATTACTCATTTGAGTCATATTGTCAACTGTCCATTGTAGTAACAGGAAAAGGATTTGCATATGGAGCATGACTTCTGTCTTCAAACCAGAATAGGAGGACTACTTTATTATGTGCACTACAGGGAGAAATAGAGTAGCTATTTCTACTCAGCTAATCAGCTGCTGGAGTCACCATTAGGAAAAAGGACCTGACTGTGGCAGGGTGAGTAATATGTAACTTTCCAGCATGTATTTATTCATATCAGGTGAATAAAGACAAACCAGATTGGTGGGTGTACAATTTGGGGACTTTAGCTTGATCCAATGAATATTGAATTACCAACTAGGTAACTGTCTTTTGCAGATATGTCCAATCCACTTACACAGTTAAGTCAGCTTAGAGGGTTGAGACACAGGCCATTGGCTGTGGCTGTAGTTGTGTGTGTCAAGTTACATATCTCAGCACTAACACAGCACATAGCAGCAAGGTCAAACAGTATCATAATACATAAGTAACAGGCCATTTCCTAGCAGAGGGAATTACTTTTTCATTTAAAAGTCAATTTTAAAAAACTCAATTATTGGGGCTGGTGAGATGGCTCAGCAGGTAAGAGCACTGACTGCTTTTCTGAAGGTCCTGAGTTCAAAATCCCAGCAACCACATGGTGGCTCACAACCATTCATAACGAGATCTGACACCCTCTTCTGGTATGTCTAAAGACAGCTACAGTGTACTTACATATAATACTAAATAAATCTTTAAAAAATCAATTACTGATTTTTACTTTTTTAATTTTCTTTTTTAATATATATATTTTCTTTATGTACATTTCAAACGTTTTCCCTTTCCACGTCTCTCCTTCGGAAACCCTCTATCCCCTCCCCCTCCCCCTTCCTCTATGAGGGTGCTCCCCTACCCACCCACTCCTGTCTTCCCACCCTGGCATTCCCCTACACTGGGGCATTGAAACCCCTCAGGCCCAAAGGGCCTCTCCTCCCACTGATGTCCAACAAGACCATCCTCTGCCACATATGTGGCCAGCACCATGGGTTGCTCCATGTGTATTCTTTGGTTGGTGATCTAGTCCCCTGGAGCCCAGGGGGTCTGTCCTGTTGACACTGTTGCTCCCTCCATGGGGCTTCAACCCCCACTCAGCTCCTTCAGTTTCTTTTCCAACTCCTCCATTGGGGACCCCTGAGCTTAATCCAATGTTTGGCTGTGAGCATCCACCTCTGTATTTGTCAGGCTCTAGCAGAGCCTCTCAGTAGACAGCTATATCAGACTTCCATCAACAAGCACTTCCTGGCATCCACTATAATGTCCAGGCTTGGTTGCTGTATGATGGATCCGCAGGTGGGGCAGGTCTCTGGATGGCCTTTCCTTCAGTCTCTGCTCCGCTCTTTGTCTCCATATTTCCTATGAGTATTTTGTTCCCCCTTCTAAAAAGCACTGAAGCATCCACATATTGGTCTTCCTTCTTCTTAGGCTTCATATGGTCTGTAAATTGAATCTTGGTTATTCTGAACTTTTGGGTTAATATCCACTTATCTGTGAGTACATACCATGTTTGTTCCTTTGTGACTGAGTCACCTCACTCAGGATGATATTCTCAAATTCCATTCATTTGCCCGAGAATTTCATAAGTCATTGTTTTTAATAGCTGAGTAGTATTCCATTGTGTAAACGTACCATATTTTCTGTATCTATTCCTCTGTTGAGGGACATCTGGGTTGTTTCCAGCTTCTGGCTATTATAAATATGGCTGCTATTGACTTTCTTTAGATGCATTACTGCTCTAATATCTTTATTTGTTTTTATTCCACAATATTTTCAGGTTATTAAGAATTTCTGTAAATATTCCACATTTTTTTGTATCCATTCCTCTGTTGAGGGACACCTGGGTTGTTTCCAGCTTCTGGCTACTACAAATAGGGCTGCTATGAACATAGTGGAGCATGTATCCTTATTACATGCTGGGGAATCCTCTTGGTATATGTCCAGGAGTGGTATAGCAGGGTCCTCTGGAAGTGCCATGCCCAGTTTTCTGAGGAACCGTCAGACTGATTTCCAAAGTGGTTGCACCATCTTACAATCCCACCAGCAGTGGAGGAATGTTCCTCTTTCTCCACATCCTCACCAGCACCTGCTGTCTCCTGAGTTTTTGACCTTAGCCATTCTGACTGGTGTGAGGTGAAATCTAAGGGTTGTTTTGATTTGCATTTCCCTAATGATTAATGATGTTGAACATTTCTTAAGGTGTTTCTCAGCCCTTCGAAGTTCTTCATGTGAAAAATCTTTGCTTAGTTCGGTACCCCAATTTTTAATGGGGTTATTTGGTTCTCTAGGTTCTACCTTCTTGAGTTCTCTGTATATATTAGATATTAGCCCTCTGTCAGATTTAGGGTTGGTGAAGATCCTTTCCCAAGCTGTTGGTTGACGTTTTGTCCTTTTGACAGTGTCCTTTGCCTTACAGAAACTTTGTAGTTTTATGAGGTCTCATTTGTCAATTCTTGATCTTAGAGCATAAGCTATTGGTGTTCTATTCAGGAACTTTTCCCCTGTGCCCATGTCCTCAAGGGTCTTCCCCAGTTTCTTTTCTATTAGTTTCAGTGTGTCAGGTTTTATGTGGAGGTCCTTGATCCATTTGGAGTTGAGCTTAGTACAAGGAGATAAGAATGGATCGATTCGCATTCTTCTGCATGCTGACCTCCAATTGAACCAGCACCATTTGTTGAAATGACTATCTTTTTTTCCATTGGATGCTTTCAGCTCCTTTGTCAAAGATCAAGTGACCATAGGTGTGTGGGTTCATTTCTGGGTCTTCAATCCTATGGAGTACTATTCAGCCATTAGAAACAATGAATTAATGAAATTCGTAGACAAATGGATGGAGCTAGAGAACATCATACTAAGTGAGGTAACCCAGTCTCAAAAGATCAGTCGTGGTATGCACTCACTGATAAGTGGATAATAACCTAGAAACTTGGAATACCCAAGAAACAATCTACATATTAAATGATGTCCAAAAAGAACAGAGGAAGGGGCTTCTGGAAAGACTCAATGCAACAGTATAGGGGAATACCAGAACAGGGAAGTGGGAAGGAGTTGATGGAGGCACAGGGGGAGGGAAGAGGGCTTATGGGACTTGTGGGGAGTGGGAACTCAGAAAATGGGAAATCATTTGAAATGTAAATAAAGAATACATCAAATAATAAAAAAAATAAATAAGAATTTCTGCACATTTTGCTCAAGTGCTGTTGATTATTTCTATTCAGAGCAATGTCTCCAGTACCTGAGGCTTGCCTTGTGCTATATAATTGATAATTGCTTTCAGCACACAATTCTGCCTCTGCTGTTCAGTACTGGAAACAGAGTCTTGCAACTCTTCCAGGCTAGTCTTTGACTGGCCAGTGAAAAGGAACAAAACAATGAACGAGCATCCTCTTACCTGTCTGGTTTTTATTGGATTTTAAAATGAAGAGGGACATACACAAGAAATGAGTTCTATGACAAACTTTGAAGCTGGTTAGTTACAGTACAAAAAAGGATGAAGTTTTTAATTTTGAAAAAACAAAGCTGGGCGGTGGTGGCACATGCCTGTAATCCCAGCACTTGGGAGGCAGAGGCAGGCGGATTTCTGAGTTAGAGGCTGGCCTGGTCTACAGAGTGAGTTCCAGGACAGCTGGAGCTACACAGTGAAACCCTGTCTCAAAAAGCAAAAAACCAAAACCAAAACAAAACAAAACAAAAGCAAAAAAAAAAGGAGGGTGAAAGATTTCCTGCTTTGACAGTGACTGATATCAGCAAGGAGTAGTGAGGTAATAAATTTTAGATGATCAATAAATGTCCTGACTGGCTATTTCTTGGGTCCACAGACAGGCAATCAACGTGATAATTAGGTACTGTGTTATGCCCAATTAGTTCTTTCATCTTTCAATTAGTTCTTTTACATCTTTCATCTGTACCCCTAAAATCTGTACCCCTAAAATATGCAAGGAAAAAGTAGACCCACATCAAAGGCTGGAAAAGGGAATAGTTCTACTCTCTATCACCCTTAGTGACCCACTAGGAAAAAATTACTTCCTTTTCCTGTGATCTTAAGTTCTGCTGGCCTGTAAGTTTTAGTTACAGAGAGGTGAGCTCTCCTACCATGAACTACAACAAATATTCAGACTTCCCAGTGGCCAATTTGGGCATCTAACATCCTAAAACAGGAAAAGAAAAGAATAACAGTGTTAGGAGGGTGATTGATTCATATTGCCATGGGGAAATTAAATCGCTTCTCCAAATGGAGGCAAGAAGGTTTATATATGGATAGCAGATGGTTTTGCAGTGGTTCTCAACCTTCCTAAGGCTGGGGCCCTTTAATACAGTTCCTCATGTTATGATGACCCCCAACGCATTACATTAATTTTGTTGCTACTTTCTAAGTGTAATATTGCAACTGTGATGAACTATAATGTAAATATTTGATAAGATGGCCTTAGGCAACCCTTGTGTAAGGGTTCTTAGATCCCCAAAGGGGTTGTGACTCACAGGTTGAGAACTAGTGGTTTATGGCATCTCTTGATCAATGTCTTGTGATGAAAGGCAATGGGAACCTACAAGAGCTTTATCCAGTTAGAATGACAAAGAGTACAGACTCATCAGGAATGAAGGTATGTGAAGTAGAAGTTTCTGGATATGTCAGGTGATGAAGACTCCTGTGATGCTTTGCTGATGCAGACTCACATGGTGTTTTGCTGAGGCAAGACCCATTGGACATATGATATTTGGCGAGAATATAAATAGGACTCAATGGACAGTGAGGGTGTGCTTGCATAGAGCTTTGCAATGATTCACTGGTCTTAAGTTTTTGCTGATTGTAGTGGCTATTCCTGGTTGTCAACTTGACTATATCTGGAATGAACTACAATCTAGAATCGGAAGGCTCACCTATGATCCTAATCTGGAGGCTCAGAGATATAAGTTTCTGAACCTGGATCTTGGCATGGAGATCTTGAAGCATAGTGGCTATGAATTCCAGAAGATTAAGACAAGGAGGAGTTCAAGATCATCTGGGATTAAAGGCATGGAGGCACACACCATTAATCTGGGCCACACCCTCTGCTGGAGACCCACATGCCTTTAATCTGGGCCACACCCTCTGCTGGAGATCTATATAAGGACATTGGAAGAAGGAAGATTTACTCACTCTTCCTTGCCTGCTTGCCTTGTAGGACTGAGCAACTGCTAGATCCTTGGACTTCCATCCACAGCTGCCCATTTTTGGGGAGTTGGACTATAGACTGTAAGTCATCGACAAATTCCCTAACTATATAGAGACTACCCATACGTTCTGTGACTCTAGAGAACCCAAACTAATACACTGATCTTTGCTTCATCGAGAGAGGCATGGCATTGAACCTTCCCTGGCATCCTGGCTGGTCCTGGTGGCTCCAGCTGACTTGTGCTGATTCACTGGAGGCCTGCCTGCTTCTGCTGGATCATGCCACCACTGCTGATTTGTGTTTGGTATCCTGACACTACTGAACTGGACTGATGGTATCCTGACAAGAGATTGGAATCGCCTCAAAGAACTACAAAAACAAAACAAAACAACAACAAAACTTTATGAGACTTACTGTTTGGGAACATGGAGCTAGAGTTAATTAGCCTTTGTTATTAGGCCATGGAAACTGATATTTGGCTCCAGAATTAACTTTTACGATTTAAATGTGAAATGTCTTCCATAGTTCATGTTCTTGAACACTGGATCCAAAGCTAGAAATGTTGTTTTGCAGTTGTGTAGCCTTTAGGAAATGGAGCCTCCTTTAAGAAATGGATTGCTATGGAGTATTTAAGTTTTATACTTGTTGGAAATTCCTTTTTACTTTATGATTCCTGAACTTTGACCCAATTCTTTTTTGGGAGGGGGAAGGTTGGATTTGGTTTTTTTTTGAGACAGGGTTTCTCTGTATAGCCCTGGCTGTCCTGGAACTCACTCTGTAGACCAGGCTGGCCTCGAACTCAGCCAAGCCACTGCCAAGTACCAGTTTATACTCAACTATTTAGCTTTATGGTTCCTGTGGAATTGTCCTTACAGACAACTGTGACCTGCAATGTGAGTGCTAGGAATGGAACCTGGGACTTCAGGAAAAGAAGCCAGTGATCTTAACCACTGAGAATCTCTCCAGCCCCTCTAACCTACTTTTAATAAAGTGAACTAGAATACCATACACAGTAGATGGGAAATAGGAGGAACTTCAGGGCATCCATTGAGAAAGCTGCAGGAATCTAGTAAGCTGGCCTAAAGAGAGGCTATGTATGCTGTAGCTGACAAAGCTGGAGGAGTTGGAATACCTAAGATCTTTGGAGTCCAGGTAATTTTATTATCTCAAGATGCTGGACAAGGAGATACAAGATTTGACGTTTTCCCTGCTGGAGTTTGCTCTTGCTTTGGCCTGTTCATTCCTTGTTATGCTCTGATTCTTCTTCTCCTTTTCCCTCTTTCTCCTCTTCCTTCTCCTCCTCCCCCTTCTCTTCTTGTGGACTAGAATGGTTCATTCTGTGGAATTGTATGTTGGTAACATAACAGTCTCACTTAAGGATAAGGTAGAATGTGATCAGGTAAAAAAGTGATCACTATCCAAGAGTTGAAAATACATGGTGGTTAAATGGGAATGGCACCATAGTCATATATTTGAATACTTGTTTCTATAGTTGGTAGATTTGGGAAGATGGCTTTTATTGAAGGGGGTGCATCATGGAAGTAGGCTTTGAGAATTCAAAAGCCTCTGGCCATGTACTTCTTGCTTGAGGTTTACAATGTGAGCTCAGAGCTTCCTTCTGCCATGTGATTACTTGGCCATCATGGACTCTAACCCTTTGGAACTGTAAAACTAGTTCAATGCTATATATATATTGCCTTAGATAGTGTAGGTTTCATCACAACAATAGAAAGCCAACTATACAGAAATGTTCTGTGAACGGTCTGAATGCAGAAAGGTCTTCCTTTTCAACTACACAAATCAGCCAGGACTTTGTCCTAACTCTAGCTCTAGAACAGGTAATGTAAGTCCCATATCTTTGAGTGTAGACTTCCATGAAGAAACAACCTTGTTAATAACACTTTCCTTTATTTCTAACTATACCAATACCAAATTATTTCGAAGCTTTCTCTTCTGTAAAAGACTTCCATAATAGGAATGTTGCTACAAAGGCACAGGATTAAATATATAAGTATTTACTAAAAACACAGTATGTATTATGCATTATAGTATACTTAGTAAATCCATGCCAACTGGAGTTTCAAAAGTGACCCTGTCTCAAAGAAAACAAATGAAAATTATATACACCCATTTCAATGTTTAGGTCTTTTTGAGATGGGTCTTACTTAGGAAGTCACTATATCAACTAGCATGGCCTTGAATCCATGAATATCAGCCTGTCTTTGCCTCCCAATAGCTAAAATTAATGGCTGTGCTACTATCTCTGGAAATATTCATTTTTGAAAATGACTGTAGACATCAGTAGCAGACACTTGAATTGACTTTTAAAAGGTATTGTCTCAGTTCTCTAATACTCCATTTCCTAGAACAAGTTCTAAAACTCACAGATATTCCTGCCTCTGTCTGGAGTGCTGGTATTAAAAAATGCACTATGACAGCCAGCTTGCAAAATAAATTTTATGGTTCATATTCTCTCTCCCTTTTTATTAACAAATAGAAGTTTAGTGCTTATTTTATGTGTATGGTGTTTTTTTTTTCCATACATCTCTTTGTATCCAATTTATGCAGGGAAGCCAGAAGATGGTGTAGATCATAGAGAGCTTTTATATGTACTGGGAATAGAACCTGGGTGTTCTGGAAGAAACCTCAGTCCTCTTCTAAGGTATTTTCCATCCAAATTTTCTGTTTTTTAAAAAAAGATTTATAATTTATTAATTATATGTAAGTACACTGCAGCTGTCTTCAGACACTCCAGACGAGGGTGTCAGATCTCTTTACCGATGGTTGTGAGCCACCACATAGTTGCTGGGATTTGAACTCAGGACCCTCTGAAGAGCAGTTGGTGCTCTTAACCGCTGAGCCATCTCCCCAGTCCCAAATTTTCTGTTTTTGATAATTTTCCTATACAAGGCAGCCTAGTTGAAGGTCAGACACCTGTTGCTTATTAAAAAGTGGAATTTCTCTCCAGGTGAGAGAATTAGCCTCAGGCAGGGATGAGCTCTCTAAATTGTTTATTCAATACAATGTGGTCAGCCATGAAACCATATACATACAACCAACCAACAAAAATGGACTTAGCAGGTTATAGTTATATATTTTTGCATATTTATTCACATGGTTTTGACAAGGAAGACGTTGGAAAGTTTTTGGCAAGTGGTGTATGGAGGACCAAAAAAAAAAAAAAAAAAACAAAACAAAAAAAAAAACAAAAAAAAAACAAAAAAAAAAAAACCCAAAACAAAACAGAGAGAAAATGTAATATCTTTTAACTAAAATGTATACTGTAGTGGGTTGGCCCGATGCTATTTGTATTCTGATGTTAAATGATGAGCAGTCCATCATGTTCTCAGGTGATGTCATGCAAATCTTCTCCCCTTTTTAACTTGTCAATAAAGGCAAAATAGAGCATGTGATTGGGCAGTAGAAGGGAAAGATGGGACTGAAGGTTTAAGAGTGTAGGGTAGACAGACAGAGGGAGAAGAATGAGAGGACAGAGGAAGAGGAGAAGCCATGATGGACTAGATGGAGAAGTCTTAAGTATTAAAGGGTCTCATAGCTGGAGAATAAGTTAGTATAGTACTAGATCTGACCAATCAGGGCATATAGCTTATAATTATAACTGGATTGGTGTGTGTGTGTGTGTGTGTGTGTGTGTGTGTGTTTTAATATGGGCTTATTCATTGGTGCACCTTAATTTGGGCTTAGGACCAAACTACCCTTTGATAAAAGCCTAGCACCGCCCCCCCCAACACCAACATAAACAACTAAGGCTGAGCTCTACAGTTGGAGCAGGGTGGAAATTAAACACTGATTGGGCCTAAGGGGTGCCACAACACAAATGGGTCTCCCTGAGCCTAAAAAGGGACCAAGGACCCTGGGGCATGATTGCAGCCTTCACAGCTATGGGTCAATAGCTGTCAAAAAAAAAAACAGCAGCTAACTTTCCAAAGGCACAGCAGGCTGATGTGAGCATCTCCACCAAAGTGAGCCCTCCCATGCTCACTTTCCCATATCTCCCATGTCTAAACAGAACACAGGACAATTAGACTCACTTTCCCAAATACTTGCACTCTAGGCTGCCTGAGATCGGTGCACAGGCTGCCAGCTGCAACCCAAACAAAAGACAGATGGCTCAGAAGCACAGAAGCTTTGGGTCTTTCTACTGTTAGTCTCTCCCTGCAAATAAAAGAATTGGAGATGACTGTAGTGGCATTAATCGAACACCAGAGGGAGATAAAGGTATAAGAAGCTCTGGATTAGGTAATAAGAATTATAAATTGATAGTAAAAAATTATTAGATATCTAAAGATGAGAAACATTAAATATCTTGGTTTTTATGGGATGCTATTTGGAACAGTCTGAAAGGGATGCATTTAAAAGAGATCGACATTTTGTCAGTTATCATTATTACAATGTTAAGTATCTTGGTTTACTATGCCTTCTCAAAAGACAGGGCCCTAGATAAAAAAATTACTAGCCTTAGAAAAAGGGAGTAGAAGATTTTACAAAACAAAAATGAGGAAAAATGAAGATTGGAGAAGGGAGCTGAAATAGACGCTAGAATAAAAGATGCAGAACTTCATAGATGAGACTGAACAACAAAGAGAAATTTAAGACTTGGCATCACAGCCTGGAGGAAACTTGGGACCTAAAGGTACAGGAATTTATAGGTCAAGATGAACAACAAAGAGAGGGAAATGAAGGGTGGAGACAGGAGTTGGAGAAGGCACTAGATCCAACAGCTCACATATCAGACTGAGCAGCAGAAGGAAAATAATGAGGATGGGAAGCAAGGCTCAGAGGAGAATCTTTTAAAATTAATCAACCAAAATAAAATAAACATCAGAATATCAGAATTACAATACAAAGAAAGAATTAAAATGTGGTAGCAGAACCTTGAACAGAGGATACAGGAAGTTATGGATGAGCAACAAAAGGAGAGATGTGAAATAGGAGCACAGACCTTAAGGGAGTACTTAAAATATTAATTATAGAAAATACTCAAGTAGCAAAAGAAGATAAACATTAGAGAAAGCCAACCAAAGGTTGTCAGAAAACAAAAAAACTTTTAGTTAAGTTTATCTGATTAGTATAAAACAAAGACCAGCAGATGATAACCATCCACAAAATTATCGGGAATTTGAATGGCAATCTGTGGATGTGTTAAAACTGAGAAAATTTAAGGAAAGTGTCACTAATTTTGGAATGTACCTGTTCTTTGAAAAAACAAATCTTGACTTCTTGGGCTATTATAGAAAAATGCCCCAGGACTGGAAGGATATGGTAAAAGCAATATTAGAACCTGGGTCACATTTATAATGGTTCTCATAGTGGAGATAAGTGAAGGAGAAGAAGTATAACAAAATAAAGTCAGAAGTATAATTATTTCTAAAGATCAGCTGCTTGGTAAGGGTTGTTTTGCTGAGGTAGAGGTGCAGGCCAAATATGATGAAGAAACCTTGACATTATGACATTTGGCAGCTGTAAATGCCTGGGACAAGGTTGTGGAAATGGGGAAAAGACTTGACCCATTTTCTCAGGTCATGCAAGGTCCAAAAGAAACATTCCTTGCCATTTGCAAAGGTTAACTTCCATTGTATAATGGAGTATATCGGATCCATTAGCAAGAAAGGCACTAATTGAGTCTTAGCTTTTGAAAATTCAAATCCTGAATACAAAGAAGTAATGAGACCATTGAAAGCAAGGTCAGCATCAATAGATGAGTGGGTTAAACTTCATTTATCTGATATGACCTTAATAGGAGAAGCCACCACTAGAAGCTTTGAGATAATCCAAAATCTTAAATGTCTTAATTGTGGTGTGTACGGTCATTTCAAAAGAAACTGCAGAGAAAACCAAATTAATCCTAAAAGGGAGTCCAATTTCCTGGGATATGTAAGAGATGTGGCAAAGGTAAACATTGGACTAGTGAATGTAAATCGACAACAAACAAATGGGGCAACACTTTACCAAAAACTCCCAGGGGGGCTACTTACAGGCCCCAATGCTAAACAGGTAATGTTCTCTTCTTCAGGACAACAACACTACTCTAAAAAATGTGGGGTCTGCTCCCATCTATATCAAAAAGGATCCAGACATAGGCAGGGGACCAGGTTCTCCATGATATAGGCCTTATGCTGCGAATCTCATGTTTTCACTGTGTCTTTTAGAAGCCATTTGGTGTAGCTCTGACAGTCACCTTTTTTCCCCCATGGGTATAACCTACAGGGTTTGTGTTAAAAAACCAGATGGCCTATAAGAGTTCTGCTGGCTTCCTATGTACTACCTACCAGAGTTGGGCCATGTGTTGTCAGTTCTACGTATGGTCAGTATGCAGGCCAGATTTGGGTAGGGTGAAACTGGCTTAAAAAAGGTTAACGGAGGGTCACAGCAGACAGTATGGGCATTTTTCAAGCAATTGTCATACAGATGAAAGAGGTTAGTGCCTCCACAGAAGGAAATTGCAATGTTATGTTCATTAAGGAATTTATTTCTCTATAAAATAACAGTGGTTGTGGCTAGACAAGGTGGCACTGTGACATAGTGAATGGAACATGAGAAGTTCAGAGCAGCATGACAGAAGCTGTTATCATTGACAATAACTTCCAAGATGGAACCACATTCATTCATTAATGCTAAAATCTCCCAGTGAAAAAATAGAAACCTTTGGAAATTGAGTTATTATTATAACAATGCCAGTAGCCACAATGCCTTTCTAATGGGCATTTACTTGTGATCCATTATAGGATGGTGTGTCACTGAACTGGAAAAATGCCCAGTATCTTATTTTAGGGTGAAGGATACTTCTTTCCTAGGATGAGCTAGTTTGTCATATGTTAAATCATTGTCCTAAATCAAGAATTTTCAGAGGAGTCACCACATGTGCCTATGCAGGATCTGGCCTACATGCCCGTCAGCTTCAATAGCTGGGTGTTTGGTTATATAAATAGGTGCAGAAGGTGGTCCAAGGCATACCAACTGTAGTCTGGAGGAAGAGGCTTTGTACTGTCTTTCCATAGCAAAATCTAAGATGCAATAAGGTCTTATCTCAAGGTATTGGGTTATGAAGATGGGAGACCCTCAGAAAGGGGTGACAGAAAAGCAAGCACACAATAGCACATGAGAAGTGCCCAGTGTTGTTTGAATCTTTTTTTTTTCTTTTTTTCTCTTTTGAACTCTAATTTACCCAAAGAAACTGCCACCATTTCCTTTATCAAGGCTTAGAATGCTAGGCTACAGGAGGCTACATTGTCTGCTCCATGTTGAGGTTAGTAGCTCAGTGAATTTGATGGAAAGTAGAGCACATGGTTCAAAAGAAAATAATGGACTTCATCATTGGGGCTAAGTTCCATGGAAACTTTCTGACCTTGGCTTTCTTAGGGGTTGGTCTCAGCTTTGAGGCAGGTTCTCCATCTTACTTGCTCCTCTAATGCAAAGATGTGCCATGCACATGTCCCCATGCACATAGACTCATCAGAAACATGGGTCAGTAACTGTGAGGCATGAGTGATACTGGAGCTACCTGCCTGTGTCTGTGGTGCTGCCTGACCTTCCAAGAGAGCAACATATTTTAGAGACCAGCCCTGAAGCTGCAGCCAGAATCAGCCCCTAGTCAGTGGGTGAGCATGGAGCTTTGTGGTTCAGGCTCAAGTAGAGGATAGACACCATCCTTCTAGAAGGTTAGGGATCAGGCCTTCTTGGTATTCTGGAATGATATTCTGAGTGCCCTCCTGAAGGATTTAATGGGTAATTGTAAGTCAGAATGATCATAGCAGAGGCCTATCTGCCAAACAGCAAAAACAAAAAAGCTTCTCACTCCGTCAGTGGAAATTTGGTGAGAAAAATGACACACTTAAAGAAGGGCTCTTTTGAAAAGAGGTCAAATACACAACAGTATTATCTGTTCACTATCCACACATACAAGCCTTCTCCTGGACAGGTGAAAGGGCAGAGGCTTGTTTTCATTAAACAAACAAACAAAAAAAAAAACCTTCTAAAAATGCAGCTATAGAAACACAGGCAGAAGGAAGACTTAGGGAGGACGGCCAGTTTTCATGCACTGTTCTCTTGTTATGAAGCCATGAGTGAACAACTAAATCACATGACTATTCTTACCTCCCACAGGCACTCACGTACATTTCAGTGTACAGGCCTTTCAGGATCTCATGATGGGAACTCTTGGTAGCCAGACTTGCATTGTCTTTTTAGCTTCCTGGGAATTCTCTGCTGCAAATGGACATTGCCTTGATTTTGAGGCCTAAGGAGAAACTGTTTCCTAAGAGTTACCTAAGAGTTCCTCCTAAGAGTTAAACAGCTGTGGATGGGGAAAGAGGAACAAACTTGTAAGGAGGCAAAGATTGTGTGTGGCTGGGGCTGATGACCATCCCAGGAAGATGATAATTTTTCTTTTCCTTAAGTGTCAGCAAAGGCTTGATGATCTGGAAGTAGTGAGTGTCCTGCTTTCCCAGTAGAACCTGGATATGGTCGTTTGCATTTGCTTCATGTTCAGCCCAAGAAAAGTTCAGAAGTAGCCTGGGAGCCAGGCTTGAAGTTACTCTTGCACCATGGAGCCTGGCTGTTTCCTCTCTCATGGTTAACTGATTTCAGAATAATCATTCCCAAAGGTTCTTTTCTAGCAGTGAGCCCTGGGAGAGCTTGGAATCAAAGATATGAGACTGATATGCTTTGGATTCTCCTCCTGACAGACTCAAGACCCAAAGTTGTCAAGTCCCTCAAAAAAACCACATTTGGAATGGTCATACTCACAGGCCTAGGGAATGGTTCTCACCATTCCCTGGGTGACAACTGGGTGACAACTCACCAGGGCTGGAAAGGTAAGCCCATCAAGTCTTAGAGGAGTGACTTTTGCCTGTGATTTTAAGATGCCCAATTAGAACCAGGCTCTGGCCCACCTCTCCTGGGAAAGTGACAATGAGATTGTCTTAAACTTCACTGGTGCCTGGATTTGCTTTCAGGGATCCTATTTTCCTGGAGAGTTGACTTCCATCATGTCACAGAAGCAACAAATATGTGGGGTTACATGAAGGTTCATGGTCTGGTGACCAGTTTGCTGACCAGCCAAGGCCCACCTAAACAAACTTGGAGGTAGTCACTCAGGATGGATCCTAATTCACACTTCTCCATAGTCCCCTGATTGAAAATACTTGGGTTTCTATGACCAGTCATTATCATCAGTACAAACACCTAAAAAGAATATATAACAGAAATCCCCAAATATAATAGATCTCTTAAAGATCTCTTGCCTCTTAAAACCACTGGTTTTAGCAGGCAAGATCTCTATCCCAATAATTTAGGATTCCTTGCCCTACATGCTGGATGCCCTGCAGAAGGAGGCCAATGAAGCTGCAATGTCAAAGGCCTGCTCACAGAAGTACTCTTACCAATGAAGTTATAACTCACAGAGAGTGTTTGGATTGAAAGATGGCCCAAGTGCATTCTGGCATTTCATTCAGCTTGTTAGAAGTCAACATGAGAGCTGGGCGGTGGTGGTGCACGCCTGTAATCCCAGCACTCTGGGAGGCAGAGGCAGGTGGATTTCTGAGTTCAAGGCCAGCCTGGTCTACAGAGTGAGTTCCAGGTCAGCCAGGGCTACACAGAGAAACCCAGTCTCGAAAAAACCAAAAAAGACTGGGTCTAAGAAGTCAACATGAGAGTGATAGCTACACTGAGAGGAAAAAGGCTAGAGGGATGGATGTAGGTAGATGTAATCATGTCTTTAAAAGTAAAAGGTGAAATAGTTTCTATATTTAATAAAAACATTTTATCCTTTGAGGCTCTGGAAGTCTAGAGTCACATTTTTTGTAACACCCCCCCCCCCCATCTAAAATGTCTTAAAACACATGGCTTAGCAGTGGCTTCACAGAAAATATACACCCTCAAAGTCTGACTTTCATTTAAATACAAATATACAAAATGTAAACAGAGACAATAGAGAAATTTACAAAACTTTCCTTTAAAAATAATAAAGACAAATTTCAGTTCTAGTTAGGATGCTATTAAAATCCGTGCAAGCTGTTATATCCCATTGGGTTTCTATTGCAATGTTCAACAAGGAAAATTCTAGTCCACCCCAGCTTGGGGCCACCTTGGAAAACAGACCTGAGTGGAAATTTCTTTGAGAAACTTGGAGGTTTGCTATTGGAGGAACAGTATCCTATCCTGGTTCCCAGTGGAGCTTTCCTGGTCACTGAGTCACCATGGAAGCCCTGCTGGCTACAAGTTCTGCTTCCAAGTAGAAGGCTCTGAGCTGGTTCCACTTTTGACTTCAAGGCCACAGCTGAAACTAGCTGCTTCCAGTGGAGTTTGAATTGATGTGGTTTGAATTTATGCGGTGGTTACAACTGGTCTTAGGAGTAGGTGAACTCTTGGAATTGTTTTGATGCTGAGGAAAGGAAAGAAGAGAGAATCAATTCTTGGTAAATTCAAAGCCAATGGATAACTCATTAGTGGTAGCTAGGGAAGTAGGGGAAGTAGTATCCAGAATGTTCCAACCTGCTTCTTTGCTTTTGTGCATTTTCCCCAGCAGACCTGAGTCTACTGGCCGTTCCTTGAGCAGAGAGTTTTATATGATACCTGGGAAGATTCATGATCTATAAGTAGAGGCAAAGAGTAATTTCTTTCTAGAACTTATAGTTTTACTTGATGGAAAAGTTTAAACATTTCATTATATTATAAAACCATGAATATATTACAGAGTAGAATGTGAAATGTACATGAAGTTCTTATTCAAAACATAGAAACTTGGCAGGGGGCGGAACTCATACTGCACTTCCCATGAGCCTGAAGATGCTTCCTGCTGTTTCCCAGATAACAGATATCCTGTGGGGTCTCCAGAGTGATCTAGGGTTAAGTTCTTTGACTTCTCTCAGCCTCAGTTTACTTAACTGAAATGGGGCAATGGAAGCCCATAGGGGGTTCCTAATACACAGTGGCAGAAAAAAATGAGTTTTTGGATGGAAGCTGAGGTATGTGGATATAAGTGTCTCATCTATAATGCATCTCTGTAAATAACCACCTTCATCCCTGTTACCTGAGAGAGAGAGACTTAAGATTTCGGGTCAAGGGACCACAGGTGTACTCTTGTGTAAGGAGACAAGTACAGAGAGGCTCCCAAACTCTAAGATGAGAATCATAGGGCTCCAGGGTCTTGAATGGCCAAGCCAAAAGGGGTACAGAGCTGCCTTTGTAGCTGTGGAGTAGGGCTCCTGGGTTATCTTCCCCAGAGCTGTTATTCCATTTGGTCCATATCAATCCTTCCTTTAGGGATAAGCTTTGGGGGAAAAGGTCTATTCCCGAAGGGAAAACTCCTTAGGGATGAACAACAGGACAGTGTCTCCTAGTCTGAGGTGGTTTTACTTTGCAAGGTACATTTAATGGTGAGTACTGGAGAAGAGGTGCTGAGCTGAGTTTACTTCTATGTCTAGTGGGCAGAGGTTGGTAAGTCAAGCATCCTTCAGTATGTAATACAGCCCTGTGACAAGAACCAACTTCTCTGCGCCAAGAGTATTGATGTGGGTCCCTGTCCCTTTTGTCTTCAGGGGTGTTGGGACTTCGGACGAACTAACAATTCCAATCTACCAAGCCATGCAGGCAGGGAGCATTCATTCTGAAGCTCTGATGTATGGAAGTGGGCTGAAGTTCCAGAGCTAAGGCCAGGATGGCCAGGCTGGCTCTCTCACCTGACGCCTGAAGAGTCTGTGGAACAGCCCTTTCTTTGGCGGTTCTGGAGGCTGACTTCTGTTCAGGTCTGGTGAGAGGGTACCATTAGGTCCGAACACATTCAGCTCCTTGAAACATTCTGTTTCTATCATCTGGAGAAACAAAACAGAAATACCACTCTTCCCCTGTAGGGCCTCCCTTTGAGACACTCTTTCCCTGCCCTTCTGGTTCCTTCCCCAACAAGGCTCCTCTGTAACTTACTAGGGAACTCTACCCTAAGGAGAGACTCTACCTGAGGTACACTCTTCCCCCTCTAAACCAAATTCTATAGCTTACTTGACCATCATCCCTATAGCATTCTGATCAGTTGACTCCCTCAATGTAATGTTTGTGCCTCCAGAAAATGCTCCATTTTTTCCCTTCAATTCCCAGCAGATCTCCTGGGAAGGCACCTTGCTGCTTTCACTACCCGTTCTCTCTCAGCTACATTGTTGGCTTCCATACCTACCCCAGGCCAATATCTGCTACCCTACCCAGTGACCCTTCTACGTACTTGCACTTCCATTTTCTCTGAACATCCATCCTACTTGGAGAAAAAGCTGGTGGCATGCCTTGCCTACCTCATTTTGCCATGGGATTGGCACAGAGCCTGTGGAGAACTTTGAGTAGAAGTCATCGTCCGTATGGTCCAGGTTGACACCTTTCACAGTGGAGAACTGCTCGATGTCCAGCACATCCTTGCAGTACACAGCCCGGGGCTACAAGAGACAGAGGGCTCCAACATGGGGCCTCCCTAGGGCTGTCAGGTCCTCAAGCCTGGTCCTTAGGGTTTTGATGGAGAACAATGGGAACATCTTCCTAAGCTTCCCACCCATTTGGGTCCTCAGACTGAGCTTTCCTCTTTCAGATCCATAAAGGGGACCAGGTTCTAGTGAAATGAGAACAGGAGGTGCCCAGCTGCCCAGTCCAGAGCTCCTTCTTATCATGGCTTATACACATAGATCATAGACCTGTGGTCTCTTCTAGGTAAGTGCAAGTAGATGGGAGGTTACCTCTGTGTCTAAGTTCACACTTTCTGGAATTTCTGGACACCTAAAAACTCAAAACATCGGGAGGGTAGCACTGTTCCAAATACCTTCTCTTTTGCACTCATCATAGTTTGGGATCTGTGATTCATTCCTCTAGAGAGAGAATGGATGCTTTGAACCCAGCACCAGAGCAAAAAGCACACGAGGGACTCTGCCTCAAAACATAGTGTCATAGAAAGAAGACAGCCTGGGTGTACATGGTACAGCCCTGGCAGGAATATGTTCCAGTTCCTTCTCACGCAGGGCAGTAAGCCATGAATTCAGTCCTCAACACCCACATGAGGATCTCTGGGGCTCACTGGCCAGCCAGTGTTGATGAATTTGGAGTTCCAAACCAATGAGACATGTGTTTGATCCAGACTCTAGCAGATAGTCCCCACTGTGAAATGTAGGAGCCTTGGGAAAAGTCACATATATCTTCAGAGTCTTTGCTTTATTCCTGCAAATGGGGATAATAGAAATAGCTGGGCTATAATGCTGTTTTAATGTTGCTGCTGTGCTGAGTATGAGCTGCTGTGACAATATGGCCCTGCCTCAGTGGGAGAGGATGTACCTAGTCCTGCTGGGACTAATGCCCCAGGGTAGGGTGGTAACCCAGGGGGAGCTCCTCTTATCTTGGGAGGGATTTGTAAGGGTGGCCCTGGGAAGAGAACAGGGAGGAGGGCTATAATCAGTATGTAAAGTAAATAAAAAAATTAAAAATAAATACTAAAACACAGGGTGCCCTACTCAGAAAGTATTAGATTTTAAGACAGCAATTAATAGAGAATTGAGACAAAAAGGGCCAAGATGACTGTACATGCTAAGCCCATGTAGCTGGCTCTGGGATGTGTTCAAGCCTTTGGAGTTGTGATTGGATTGCTCTCAGAGATATTATCTTAACAAACCAAAACCATCTTTTCACTATTATTTTCTTAGAGAGTTTTATTTTGAGATACATTTATTTTGGTATTGAAAATAGTCAAGTGAAGTGAAAAAGATTAAGCCAGTAATAGTGCCTAGCAATTATGCATGTATATGTGTGTATGTATGTATATGTGTATGTATATATATTTTGGTTTTTCGAGACAGGGTTTCTCTGTGTAGCCCTGGCTGTTAGTATCCTATTCATGATGCATTCTTTGGAGCCTGGCACGAAGCTTGGCGCATGTGGAAAGGTTGAGAAATACATTCTGTGTCATGAATGCTTTCACCCCATCACCACAGCAATAGGTAGCCCAAGGACAGGAGAAGGCTTCATAGCCCCAGCCTACAACTGTTGCGTTGTCTTCGCTGTCTCTTTAGACATTGTCTAGGGATGCTAGTGGCTATACCACAGCTCTAAATAAACTCAAAAAATACTTACCAAACAACAAACAAAATTTGAAAAATTCTGATGGACCAAGCTTTGTCCAAGACCATTTAGGACCTGGATATAAGATTAGTACTTCTTATTAAAAAAAAAAAGTTACTATTTCTTGTGGGGTCAGAGACAATTTTGGTTGTTCCTTAGGAACACCATACGCTTCCTTTGAGACAGGCTTCTCATTGGTTTGGAAGTCCAAATTTATCAACACTGGCTGGCCAGTGAGCCCCAGAGATCCTTATGTGGGTGTTGAGGACTGAATTCAAATCCTCTTGCTAGCAATGCAAGCAAGGATTTTATTGATGAGATATCTTCTCAGGTGTTCTCCCCATATTTGAGATAGGCTCTTATGTAGTCCAGGCTAACATGTCAGACAGGCTGTACAGCTAAGGATGATTTTGAATTTCTGATCCTTCTGCTCCCACTTACTTTCTTTCTTTCTTTCTTTCTTTCTTTCTTTCTTTCTTTCTTTCTTTCTTTCTTTCTTTCTTTCTTTCTTTCTTTCTTTCTTTCTTTCTTTCTTTTTTTTTTTTAAAGATTTATTATTATATGTAAGTACACTGTAGCTGTCTTCAGACACACCAGAAGAGGGTGTCGGATCTCATTACGGATGGTTGTGAGCCACCATGTGGTTGCTGGCATTTGACCTCAGAACCTTTGGAAGAGCAGTCAGTGTTTTTAACCGCTGAGCCGTCTCACCAGCCCCCTGCTTCCACTTCCTAAGTACTGGAATTACAGATGTGTACCACCATACCTGATTAGTATGGTGCTAGAGATCAAACTTGGTACTCCATTCATACTAAGGAAACATTCTACCAATTGAGTTACATCCCCAGACCAGGATTCATTCTTTTCTTACTCCCTAGATGATTCTAAATGGGCAACCATTTTGAGAGTCACTACCATGATTGGAATATTGGAATTTCCAAACCAACTGTGAACTTCCTCTCAGGTGGCGTTTGTAGTTACTTACTGATTTAATCTTTCCAATGTCAAAAAAAAAAAAAATCCCTGGTTGGACCTGGTCCATAGCCAGATGTATGCCACATCTGGCTACAGAGGTCTCCAGTGGGTGACTATAGACACTGTTCAGCATCCAGTAGCAAGTCCTGGCTCCCCACATCTGATGCTGTTCTCTCTACCCAGATAATCAGGGAAGCTTCACTTACAGGAGAATATCAAAGATGCTAAGACTGTTCCTTACTTCCTCAGTGCTGTGCAAACAAATGGTTAACAACTAACTGGTTCTGGGAGAGGGGTCTTGGAAAGCTCTGATTTGTAATATTCACCAGTTGTTAAGGTGTCATCATTCCCATTTTGGCCTACTGCAGGCTCTTGTCCTGAGGTGACTGAGAAGAGGGCTCTGAAGAGATGTGTACTACATCTGTCAATTTTCAAGAGCTAATACAAGCTAGTTCCCATCTCCCATGTTTCTGTAGTGTCCACAAGGCCCCAACAAGAATCCTTAATCTGCTGAGACTTAAAGTACAGAGGCACAAAAAGACCTTGCTGGGTGGGACTCGTTTGTGAATGTGGACATGGGTTATAATAGACCTAGTGGAGTATTGGCAAGGAGAATCCTAATTGAACCGGACAGCAGATGCTCAGTTAAAACTGACTGAGATGGTCCTCAATACTAATTTTCCATTTTGGTCTCATTTCAACCTTCAATATATCTGGCAGATTAAGAAAGGGGAGGTGTTTTGGACTTCACTGAACAGAAGAAGACCTGAAGGTTGTCTAGGTGCCCTATTCTGGAGAGAGTACCCAAGTCTCTGAACAACCAGCAAGGGGGCTCCAGGGTTCATACCCCATCTGTATATTCTAACACTGAGATCTGTAACACTGCCACAAAGTAGCCAGAGTGGGCAGGGGCAGTGAGCAATCTTTGGTGCGCCAGGAGGGCAGATGGGTTAGCTGATTTGAGGCATTGTGTGAGGCACAATTCAGGGTCTGATAGAAAGCATGGCTTGGATAGATGACTTTTGAGCTCCTGGGAGCAATAGTGACTACTCACATCTGGAACGAAGGGAGGGTCCAACATCCCAGCCTCCAGGCGCTTAAAGTTCATGTTCCTGAAGAAGGGGTGCCTCTTGACCTCGGCAGCCCCCTCCTCCTGGCAGCCCAGCCTCTGCTTCGAGTCTTTGGTGAGCAGCTGTGACAAGAGAGTCCCATGAGGCCATATAATTGGGTCTTTCCATCTGCCCATGGGCCAGAAGGACAAAGGAACATCTGTGACTGTAGCTCTAGCCTTCCCAGTGCCACCTCCTAAAGTTCACCGTCTGGAGGAGGTTGTCTCCCCAGTTAGAAGAACTGATGTATCATCAAGGAAAGGACCAGATCATATCTTTGTCATGCTTTCAGTTGCCTGTGTATCAGGCTGGTGGCTCAGGTTAGTGCCTACATCTGGGCTTCTCTTTTCTATTTTATTTTGTTTTATAATGTTTACTTATTGTGTGTTGATGTATGTGCCACAGCATGTGTATGGAGATCAGAAGACAACTTTGTGGAGTCAGCTTTGTCCCTCTACCTGTCACAGGAGTTCCAGCACTTGAGCTCAGGTCACAAGGCTTGCATTAAAAAATGCTTTATCTGCTGAACCATCTCTCTGGCCTCAAGTTTTTCTAGATATAAGTAACTGGGCCATGCTCTATCCCAAGAAACATCAAAGAAGCAAGGCTGTGTAGTAGCTGAGCCTGTCAATACAGCCCCTACAGTGCTGGTAGATTGGGGGATCATCAAGGATAAGAAGATGAAAAGAAGGATGAGAGATAGGGTTGGGTTGCTTATCAGCTTCTACTAGGAAGGAATGGCATTTAAACGAGACTTTTGCTTTCCAAAAGCGCTAGAAAATCAGGGTTTTAGTATAAAATCTCTTCATTTGAAAAGCTTGGTTAAGTTAACATTTGTCTATTTCTAAAATATGCCATACAAGTGGAAGAGAACATCCACCCATATGGTGTCAAGGATGATTATCAGGTGTACATTATCATGAGAGAAGGTGTGGTTATGGTGGGAGAAGGCAGAGTTGGCTCCCTGTATGTGGAGGACCGTGTATAATTTGGGATGACCGGGAGAGTCAAATGGTGAAGGACTCAAGGGAGCGTGGAGAAGGTATAGAGATGGGACTCAGCAGGGGCCTCAATTCAGAATTAGATCCAAGGGACAGGAAAGTTGGAAGTATGAACTTCTGTACCTCAAGGGGCATGGCTGCCAAAATGGCACGGAGAACAACTTCTCTGCTGTTTGTGTAGCTGCCTCTATGGTGTGTAGGTCAGGTATTGCAGTAGCCTAAGTCAGCACCTGCTAAAGGAGTAAGAGAAGAGTGGCAAGACTGAGATGCTGTGGATTACAAGAGGATAAAGTCCAGACCAGAATCCAAGATCTCCAAGGGAAGACAGAGCAAGGCTTGGGGTTTCTGGTGGTACTTCCATGTGTACAATCGCTTGGCACTTTTCAGCCAACATATTTCCCTTGGTGGCCACAAGGGGGCAGGAGAGGGACAGTTTTGGTCCTGGTTACAGCAAGAGCTCCAGCTCACAAAACCTGGGGTTGAAATGGAGGTTTGTGGGGAAGTAGAATGGTGGTGATAGTGGTAGTGGTTAGAAGCAGAGGTCATGTTTGCCTCCCTCTCAGTAGGTTCATATCCTTGTTGATGTTTCTTGAGATAGGCTTCTTGGAACTCCTGACCCTGACCTAAGACTGTGATGCCTCCTACAGTCTTGTTACATTACACAGATAGGCCAGGCGGTGGTGGAGCACACCTGTAAACCCAGCACTATGGGAGGCAGAGGCAAGCGAATTTCTGAGTTCGAGGCCAGCCTGGTCTATAGAGTGAGTTCCAGGACAACCAGGGCTATACAGAGAAACCCTGTCTCAAAAAAACCAAATTAAAAAAAAAAAACCCAAAACAAACAAACAAACAAACAAACAAACAAACAAAACCAACCAAAAACAAAAATAAAAACCAAAACATCACACAGATAGCTGACCATGACATAACAAGTATCACTGGTAGCCATTTCTCCACATCCCTAACCTCTACTGCCTATCCCTCCACTATTTCATCCTGACTGCACTGCTGTGACAGTTTGTTGCAGTGCTTCTTTGAGACTGGTTAACAGGTTTTGGGGTTGTGGTCTACATGTTACATGCCTTTCTTCATCATGTCTTTTACACGTGTCAGTAGCAGAAGAACACTTCCTCTTCTTTTATATATGATCAGAGGGCAGATCCAGCCCCAAATCCTTACTAGCTCTATAACACAGAAGTAGCCAGGCAGGGGTGGTAGCAGGAAAGGGATTACCTGGGAATGAGATAGCCTAGCCTCCAGGGTTCCCTGGTCCTCTGAATGTAAAAGCTTAGTTACTTCCCTTCAAGTTTCCAGTCCTGGTCTTCCCTAAGGTCCACCCTGGGCTTTTGGTGTGTGTTCAGTTGAACCTGCCCAAGGGCTACTTGGGGACTCAGGAATGAGAGGAGAGGCCCCTTTCAGGCTGGGATTCTCTGCTGCTCAGGGTATAGTATGGCTCCAGAGGAAGGTACTTTGCCACATGGGCTTGCAAGTGTGTGGATCTAGGCACTCAGGGACAGAAAACATCAGAGTGCATCTTCCTGTGGTGAGTCTTAGGAGACTGAGATCCAGGCAGGAGCAGGAAGTAGCTGATTCCATAACAAATCCAAAGAAGGGCCTAAGGACCAGCTATGGAACAGTGTCTACCTTGGCTGAGGGGACCTTATAGCCACCACCACTCCTTCCTCTCTAGCTGTCCAGTATCCATACCTGGCCCCAACACACCCCAGTTATTCTAACCTCTTCACTTGAAGGTCCTGCCCATCCACAGATGCTGCCATACAGAACTTGAGCTGGGACCACCGTTCTACATAATGGATGGAAAACTGAGAATATGTTCAACAACTCTAAGTACATCAACACCAGCCTTGCAGTCCTTGCCCTCAGTCCAGTGTCTAGAATCCAGAGTGGAGGGAATAGGAGGCCAAATTCAAGGGCAGGAACTTGCTTGTGAACCAACTTGGGCTATCATCTTTATGCTTTGCTGACTTTTCCACGAAGCTACACACCTTCATGGGTGTTCACCTCAACCCATATTCCTTGATTCATGGGGTATCCAGTCCAATATGCTAGGTGTTCTAGGCAAAGGCTGGAACCACCACTGGGAAGAAGCCTATAAGCAAGCAGCATCTGGCTTACCAGGAGCTTACCATGTTGCAAATGGACTTGGCCTCTTCAGAGAACTTGGAGGAATACACCTCCTCAGTCTCTAGCACGCGGCGATCCACCTCTTCCCGTTTAACCTTCTCCTTGCGGCCTCGAAATGGTGACTGGCCCTCAATCATCTCATAGATGAGGCAGCCCAGGCCCCAGTAGTCAGGGCTCAGGCCATATCTCTGATTGTTCAGAACTTCTGGGGCTGAGGACAGAAGGAGGGGAGAGAGTGGTGGACGGCTAGCAGCATAATGCAGCCTAAGTAACACAGCCCAGTGCTGCTCCTCATCTCCGCAGTAACCAAGGGTGTAGCACTCTCACAGAAAAACCAGAGTTTTAAGCTGGGGCTACTTCCTTTCAATCTCCAACTGCAACCCAGCAGGTGGGTAAACATCACTTTGTCCTGAGAAAGCCTTCCCTAGTGGTATTTCACTGTGCCCAATTCTGACAGTGGCTTCAGAACTCTGATTATGGTGGATGGACATGTCTCCTCAGACAGAACACACAATATAGCTCTCATTGCTTTGTCCCCAGTGACAGGCATGGTTCCCAACACAGGATATATTGCATACATATTTATTTCAATGAAGAAGAATGCCCATCTAAATTAAAGATTAAATTCAATCTACATGGACTTTGAATCATCTTTTGCGGGACAAGGTGGAAAGGCTCAGTGGCTAGCAGCATAAACTGACTGCTATTGTAGAGGACCTGGGTTTAATTCCCAGTACCCATATAGCAGGTAACTCTAGTTTCAGGAGATCCAATACTCTTCTGGCCTCTGTGGGCACTAAATACACACAGGGTACACAGACATACATGCAGGCCCATACACATAAAATAAAATCTCTTATTGTATCTTCAATACAACGTTGGCAAAATGACTCATAGACAAAAGAGACCACTACGTATCTTAAGGCCATCCAGAATGAAAACCATGTACACATGATATGCATCAGTGGACACACGACAGAGTCTGTATGTAGACAAATCATTTAGCACTGTGTCCAAAGGAGAGCAAAGCAAATGTGGAAGCATATTTCCGTGCAGGTACATGGACAGGTGTATATGTATCTGTATGTATGCTCATCTGTCCTTCTATGATGCATATATGCAACATTCATATATGCAACATTCACTCATCCATTCCTGATCTGAGAGGGTCCTTACAGGTATCATAAGGGAAGTGAATCATGTTTATAGATAAGAATGAAAACCTGGTATAGATGAACTTCATCAACTTGGATTAGACTTCAGGGGGTCTAATAACAAGTGGCTTATTCCCAATGTATTTATTTTAGAAAAAAGTTTCCTGGTGTAATACAATCAGTGCACAAGAAAGCATAATTACATTGAAACTCAACTCAGGGTAGTGTAATTTCTTCCAAGGAGACAGGTTCTAGAGGTAGGCTACCTGTACTTAAGGGCCTAAGGGTCTGGCCTGGTCTCAGTCAAACAGATAACACAGAGGTCATTTGGCTTATTAGCCCCCTCTGATCCTGGTTGTGGGAGCTTGTGAGGAGCTATGAGTCATTTAGATTTCTAGCTACATCCAGTTCTGGTTGTAGGAGCTTGATATGGCCTGGTTCAACAGATAATTCAGATGACCAGGTTCTTAATCACTTCCAATCTCTGCTTTGTGGATGGAAGAACAGGTTTCTCATCTTTCCCACTGAAAAGACAATCCTGTGTGTTTAACATTCCTGGTTTCTGATCTGTGGGTACAAGAACCTTTGTGCTATGAACCCAACACCCAACCACCTATTCTCTATATATCCCTCAGATATGTCAGATCTAACTATCAGAATTCTCATAGTCACATATGCACATATTCTATAGGTTGCCAAGTGTTTTGTTGTCTGGGCCCTCAAGAACCAGAGATAATGTATTGAATGCCCCACATCATCTGTGGGTACAGGCCTGGGCAATTGGGGTTGAGTCTAACACTTTCAGGTGACCCCCTACATCCCCTGGGGTCTTCTCAGGAGTTTCCTCAAAAAGGAAGATACTTCATCAAAGTAGGTCCTACTTCAATAAGGGCTCCCATAGAAGTGCTACTGCTGGGCTCTGGCCACCATACTCCCAGGATGGCTGGATGTTGAGACCTATGTTGGCTTGTGGTTGGGGGCTACAGAGAAATCAGTTTTAGATCACACCCTTAGTCCTAGTGTATCACTCTACCTGATTGAAGTCTCCCACCAGGCATTTCTGTGGAAGATTAGCATAGTAATTCTGACCAGCTAAACAAAGACTGGGGGATTTAGGAATGGATGACCTTGGGGAGGCTCAGTGTGTGACAGGGACAAGGTATGACTCACCCATGTAGCCAACAGTGCCTACCCGGCCACGGATAAGGTCTCCCTCAGGGATCTTCACGGCCAGTCCCAGGTCTGAGATCCTGATGTGGCCTGTTGGGGACAGCAGGGTTAATGGGTTCCTGTGGTCATGTGGACACCCTGGTCAGGGCCACAGACTTTCTAGGCTTCTGTCCAATGAAGATGTGACATCAGTTTGGTGTCTCAGGGTAACCATGTAACATACACATATGCAAGTTTTAAAAAAAATAAAAATAAAAACTAGAAGGGGCAACAGAGCTTTAAAAAATCCTCTTCTTGCACATAATGAGAATATTAATAAAGATGCAGCAAGATGCTTGGACAAGGCTGGCCACTGGCTGACTTGCCACATTTAATGCCCCAGTGAGCTTCCGGAAAGGCTGAGGTCACAGAGTTTAAAATGTCCTGGCTGTTTCAGTGATTGCTTCATAGGAAAAATATGAGGTTCTTGACATTTTGCAACAATTTGCTTAAGGGAAAAAAACTTTAAAGCAATTTGGGAAGCCACTCCCTGCCTTCCTGATTGGTCTTTGGAGGTGGTTTGTTTTTTCTCCTTCGAAGAGATGGAGAAATGAGAAGGGTGGTGCCTGGTCTAGAATCTGAGCTCAGAGTCTGCTCCCCAAGACCCAGGCAGCATCACACGGAGAGTTCTACTTCTCTCTCTGTCACACCTTCTAGGCAGGGTGATGGCTACATTTCATACTCAGGAAGGAACACATGCCTTTGTCCATAAATGTCTGTTGGGCCTGAGTGGCTTAGATGGCCTCCAGTTCTGTGGTATCTGACAGAAAAGATAGTATGTGAGTACCAGCAATGGACTGCGCCTTGTGGGGCTTCAGTGTGAGTAGTTAATAGAACACACTGTAGTCTGGACCACCCAGAGGACCCTGTGCTCCGCATTCCTCCACACACAGTTCTTTCCAGGTCATCAATTGTGGGTGGATATGCTGTGTGTCCCAAGACCATGCAGAAGAACATGCAGATAGTAGTGTTACTATCAGGCTGGTTCCTCTGAGCCCTCGGGTTTATTACATGCAAGATAGACACTTGGATACCACCTCCCTTTCTATGGAGATGGGAAGAGCTAGTCAGGTACATAAGAAAACTACTCTATAGGTTTGAGGGGCTGCTTACTACATGCTAATACCCAAAAGCAAGTATTAATGATAGTACACATATAATGACATGTTTACAGCCGGCTAGAGTCAACAGGCTGTTTTCATTGGGCCATCATGTAGTACCCTCACAATGTATGTATGTATGTATGTATGTATGTATGTATGTATGATGTATGTATGTATGTATGTATATATGTATGTATGTATGTATCCATCCTCTCCATAGTGGCCAGAATAGTCCTGTGGTCTCAGCCTAACAAACAGAACAAGGACCAAGACAAGTAGCATGGATTTTCAGTGCTGACACTGAGTCTGATGTCACAGTCAACTGAGCTACTTTGCTAAAAGAAGTAGGAGTCCCCCTCAGGCCCAAGAATAACAGGAGTGGGGTCCTCTGCCCCATCAGTCTCATTCCTTCCCATGGTCCTGGCCTAACCCTCTTCATTCCTAAGAATCTCTGCAATTCCTTGTTCTGGGTATTTTAGAACACTAGCCTCAGATACTCAAACAGAAAAGGCCATCATTTTCCAGCCCCTGACTTACCATAATCATCCAGCAAGATGTTTTCGGGTTTTAGATCTCTGCAAGATGAAAAAAACAGGCATCTGAATATGGCTATTCCAGGCAGCAAAGACAAGCTATATCTGGATTGACCCTTTGGTGCCAGTCAGGCCTAGGTATCATAAGATATCTGCCTCCTACCTCTGGACTGAGGTAGACTGGTCTCTCTCAGTCAAGACCACTGTGTGCTCATTTTTCTCCTCCAAGAAATTTAACATAAATGCTGAGGTTTGTCATTGGCTAGGTGGTTAGTAAAGGCCAATTCTGGTGCTTGTCCTTACACAAGTGGTTCATGTGCAGAGGACACTGGCTAGTATGGTCAGAGACTCTCTGGAGGGCTGGGAAGACCAGACATGACAGAATACCCTGCGGACAGAGCAGGTCCTGGAAACAAAGAGAAGTTACAAAGCTCAGAGCATCAGCTCTACCATTGGGAAGAAAGCTAAAGGTAAAGATAGGCTAGAGGAAAGACTCTTATGATGGAGTCCCAGGAAGCTAGCATATCTAAGTTCCGCTGTGTCAAAACCTGGGAAGCAGCTCAGATATACAACACAGCTGCCAGTGCAGTGGGGCTGCTTTACCTTATTTCCAAAATCTCCTTTCTTCAGTGACAAGATCTTACTCATAAAGGGGAATCTTTGCCTTACCAGAGAGAACAGGCAGAAGATGCTGGATTTCCCAGTAAAAGCTGGGTAAAGGAGCAGTTTAGATTGGGATCTGTACCATGCTGTTACATCCCAGGGATGACAATACTGGCATCTGGACAGAGGCTCCCATTCTGTACCAGCCAGCTTTGTTTACCTGATGGCAGGTCTAGTTGTAGGTGGTTCATGTACCCACATCCTAGGCATTCTCACCAAATGAGGTAGGTATTTGCATATCCCTTTTAAAATTACAAACCATCTTTATTTATTTATTTATTAAATCTTACATATGTGTGTGTTTGTGGGTTTCTCTGCATTTGTGCCTGCTAAGTCCATCTGATTTTTATTATTTACATGGGTTTCTTTTGATGTGCTAGTAATTCTAAGTAAGGACAAGAACTCTCAACTCAAGATACCAATGGCTATGTGTTGAAAACCACAGCTTGTCAGAGACCACTAGACAGGATCAAATTCATAGACAATCCAGAGCAGGAGGTCAGGATAGGAAGGAATACCTTAGGTCAGTGGTTCTCAACTTGTGAAGTCTCAACTTCCTTTGGGGCAGGAGTTAGATGACCCTTTCACAGGGGTTGCTTAATACCATCAGAAAACACAGATGTTTATATTACAATTCATAACAGTAGCAAAATTATAGATATGAAGTACAGATATTTATGATTGGGGATCACTACATGAAGAACAGCATTAAAGGGTAAAAGCATTAGAAAAGTTAAAAACCACCACCTTAGGTTTTAGTGCTGCCCTAGAAGAAGGAAATTTGGAACTCCAGGGTTGCCCACCCTGACTCCAACACACTTTCTTTTAAGTAAAAACAATGAAGGAGGTTCTTTGTTTTCAACCCTTAAGGGAAAATCTAACTTTTTACTTCAATTACAAAAAATAAAAAACAAATCCCAGAAACACTGGGACTACAGATTGGAGTAAGAGCCATGGAGAACATTCATTTGTAAAACCTGGTAGGGTGCTAAGAGAATCTTTACCCATAAATCCATGTAAATTCAACTTACTGTGTAGGTGCCTGAGGGTCTGTGAGGACTGACAGGGTCCTATACGCTGACAGTGCCCAGCGTAGAGTTCCTAATAACATCAGTTAGGCACTTATCACAGTTTTTTTTTTTAAACAGATGATGGTGGAAATCAATTTGCTACAATTATATTCCAGTGGGTTCCTTGAAAAAATGTGATGTAACTAACCAATATCAAAACATCAGCCTTTTCTTCTGAACACATAAAGGAGTAATACAATATTCATTCAAAACGCAGTAGGGGAGGAAGGAGAGACAACTCAGTGGTTAAGAGCACTTAATATTTTCCAAAGAACCAGAGTTTGGTTCCCAGCACCATATCAAGGTAGTTTACAATTACCTACAATCCCAGCTCCAGGGCAGCCACTGACCCTTCTAGACTTAGCAGGCACAAATGCAGAGAAACCCACAAACACACACATATGTAAGATTTAATAAATAAAAGTAAAACCTTTTTAAAGTTCAGGGGGGCAACAAAGCTTTAAAAATATCCTCTGCACTGTGAGAATACCATGAAGCCCTGCTCACTGTGAGAAGAAATTTGTACGGTGTTCTATAGAGTCTAAGCCATGGTGGTATTGAGAGGGGAGGTAGGTGAAAGTTAGAGCAGGCCCAGGATTGGTATGGCAGGATATGTGGCAATGTGATGCCCTTGGACAGTGACTCTCCCCACATCTTTCTGGGACTGATTCCAGATAGTAGCCACCAGGATCCACTGAGTATCCCTGGGTACAGGATAACAGGGTGGCAGTGATCACAGCCTCTCTTTGGAGGAGAAGTTTGGAGAATACCATCACAAGGTTGGCTTCTCTAATCATTAGAGGTCAGAAACACCATAGGAGAGGGGTCCATCTCACTAGCTGGGTGCCTGGGAACCCTAGGATACTGTTGGAAGGATGCAGGAGCCCAGCCAGACTCTGAGAGCACTGCTCACCTATAGACAGTGTTTTCACGGTGTAAGTCTTCTAGGCCACAGAGGATCTCAGCTGCATAAAACAAGGCTCGCTCTTCCTCAAAGCCAGGATTCCCCATGTTGTAGATGTGAAACTTCAGGTCACCACCATTCATAATGGTCAGAACCAGGCATAGTGCATCTTTGGTCTCATAGGCATAGGCCAGGTTGACCTGGAAACACAAGAACAGCACAGTGAGGTCATAGCAACTGTCACCGACTAATATCCCCTTCTCTGGGATCAATAAGACTGGGAAGTAGGGGAGTGGGGGGTACAAAGCAGCTGATACTCTGTGCCTACACTTCCTCTCAGTGATCCTGCCTGCTTTCTCTCATACCCAGTGAAGAACCCATGCACAGATCTTCTATTAAGTGTCTCAAAGTAAAGGGCTGAAGGGGACATAGGCAAATAGAACCCTGTCCTTTCAGAAAGTCTACCCGTGTGATGACAGCTCCCATACCAGAAAAGCATGTATGGGCATTAGTTTGTGAAACTAGATGCTGCCTATTTGGCTAGTCAGAAAAGCAAGGCAAAGTAGAGTGGCCCTTCATGCTGTAGGAAGGGCAGTGAGGATTTTTGGAAAAAAACTCAGCTTTGCGAAAATCTATGCAGGATATGTCAACAGACATGTAACTGGTAGATTCCTGATTCCCAAGGTGCAGTGGGTGAGGCAGGTGGTGCTAGACTGAGGCAACTTATACTGTGCTGTAGTCTCCACTTTGGGAGTTTGCACAAATGAAATCTGGCCAATGGTGACCAGGATGGGGATAGGCCAGGCCATAAAACTTGTATGTAAGCATTAATAAGAACAGGAGTTATGTCTGAGGAAAGGAGACAAATTAGAGGCAGAGGTGGCTTAAGCTCACAGGTACTGTGTTCCACTACCAACTGCTGGAGCTGACCTTCTTCCTTCCATACCTGCCCAATGTGAGCCCCAGGAAGGGTCCAGAAGGTGTGTCATGGTTTGCATAAGTAAAGATCCACATGTTAAAGGACTGGTGCTCAGGGTGATGCTATTGGGAGGTGAGAGGCTTTTGTGTGTGTGTAATTTGTTACCTGGGCAGAGCGTAGACTAGACTGCCAGGAGGCACACAAAGTATCACCTCTTTAGGAAACTCCACTATGATTGTCTCCACCACAATGAATCCAGCCAAGAGTATTTGTGGATCCCAGAGATCCTGTCTGTACCTAGAGTTGCCTTGTTCTGTTCACTGGGGAGTTCATATGGTGGCCATAGAGAAAGAGATCTCAGAAGTATGGATGGGTTATACTGGAGAACCATTACTACTTACAAGGCAAGAAAGTCCCGTCACCAGAAGAATGGGCTTGTGAATGGACCCTGGACACTTACCACAAACTGGCTGTTGACCTTCTCAAGAATCTGCTTTTCATTGAGTGCCATGGATTCTCCTTTCCTCTTTTTGATTCTCTTCTTCTCTAAGCGTTTGCAAGCATACATTTTACCTGTGGCCCGAACCTGGCAGGCACAGACCTGCAGTAAAAGGAAGATACTCAGGCCATAGTATACTACAGTGGTCTACCCAACTCCAAGGCCAGGATGTTGGGTTTCTAGAGTTGTAACTGATGGGGCCAAGGCCAGCAGGTCTGTCCTGTGGTTGCTGTAGTTCAGGATATCTAGCTCTATACCCAGTGCAACTTGGACTCCTCCTTCCTTTATGAACTAGCTGCATGACCCCTTCCCTGAGAACACTCCTAGCCTTGAAGGTACTAAAATGGCCACAACATAAAGTCAGGTGACTAGTTAAGAGGCATTGGGTGTTACCTATCCCCCCATCAGGTATAACTTAAATTTTTGCTGACAGTTGGAAGAGTTTGTTTCGGGGAATAGTGAAGGAAGAGCCGTATGAACCCTAACTTTACAGTAAAGGAATGGGAGGAGGCGCTGAGAGTTAAGCACTACTTCTTCTCTTTACTGGCTATGTGACCTTGCCTAAAACACCCATCTTTTCTGAACAGTTTTCCTTGGCTCTAAAATGAAAACAAAGCTGGCATCAAATATTGAATGTTTATTAAATCTCAATTCCTGTAATTAGATACACCAACAGTATCATCTGAACTCCTCACTGGTCAAGGTTTTTCAGTACCCTCAAGCCCTTGAGTTTCCCTCCTCAAACACAACCCAGGTGATGACCCATCCTTCCCTTGAAGCTCCCACTTGAGGCTGGCAGAAGAGAAGCTCCACTTCACTTGCCTGTTCAGGGTGGCAAAGGCTCTGTTACCCATTTTTCTCCCTTGCCAGTGTGTCAGCACCAGGCCAGACCCTTAACCCTCCCTCTTTACTACCAGAGAGCCAGGATAGAGCAAGAAGATCCTTCTGAAAGTACTACTGATCTTAAAGGGTATGGAAGGGGGCAGAGGCCCGACCCTTCAGTGCTCACTCACCTCTCCAAAACCCCCTTTGCCAAGCACTCGGTACTGCCGGAAAGTGTTTTTGGTCACTGGTTGTCTGGAAAGATATCAGAAATCTGATATTTGTTTCCTGAAGTTAAGATTTAAGACCCATAAGAAATAGTGTTGGCAAGGAACAAGCCCAGGACATGTAATATCTTCCTCTGAGGCTGTGCTAGAGACCCATACTCTGGCTCTGGTTCCTAGGAAGCTAAGGGCTGGGCCACCCTGGCTTTCCAAGGAGAGCAGGAAGAAGGTTTGGAAGAATAAACATACAGTGCTTAACTATATTGAGTCAGGACTGCCATCTGCAGAAGCTCAGCCCAACCCAGGCAACTAAAGGCTCCTGGCCTCTACCATTGCCCTGACAACATCCCTCTGCTCTCACCCAAATTTATAGCTGTGGCCAGACAAATAAAGAATCCTTGCTTTGGGTGGGTGGGGGTTGGTGCTCAGAGACTACATAGGCACACACAACCCTCCTAACACCTGTAGGGCTCAGCCTGCCTATCAGGAGACCACACTCATTGTTCTGGGCACCCATTAGTGAGTGCACCTTGCTTAAAGTAAACTTTGCTGGAACAGATCTTCTCCAGGTACTCTGTGATCATCAGCTCTTAATCTTCCTAAAGGGAACTGCTTTGTTATATTGACAGCCATCCAGGACACTAGAAGACCCTGAATGGCCAAAGAGGTCGTGATAAAATACCCATCATTTTCTGTCTCCCCCTTCCCAGTTGTTCTGGCAAAACTATGTACAATACACTGAGAATAAACAGTCACTACTAGTGCAGAGCTCCTCTACTAGAAAAATTATTGTCCAACAATATCCTAGGAAATTCTTGGTTAACACTGGGAGGGGAAAATTCCCTTAATATTTCAATAGCACGATGTGAATAGGTCATGATTGTGGAGGAAAAACTAGGAAGACGGGGTACCATCAATGATGTAGGGAATTCCTAAACTAGAATCTTACCTTACTGGCTCTAAGAATTTGGTACCTTCCAAAGGATGTATACTTAACTTGCAGAAGTCAAATGTCCATTTCATGAAGCTAGTGCAGATAAAAAGAAAGCCAGTGGCCAAAGCCAAGAGTCAATTAGAATTGGACTGCCGGGTAGTCTGAGGATCAAAGACTTGAGTGAAAGACTTTGGATTTAGATTCATTCAGGCCTTTGCCAGGCTTTTGCTTGTGTAGCCTAGGGTCAACTTATCAACCTCTCTAGGCCCCTCATCTTCAGCAAAATGGTATAATAATAAGAAAAATGCACCCATGCCAAAGCTTCTGATAAGTTACTTTTGTAGTAGATACCACTATTATTTGTAACAAAGAACAAGGCTGCTCGGCAGATCTTCATGCTGACAATATATATTGCCTTGTTCATGGGTTCTGTCACGGTTTGAATATAAAACTGTACTCCCAAGGTTCATATGTTGAAGGCTTGGATCTCAATACTGCTATGATCAAAGGTGAGCCTCTGATTAGGTCATTTCCACTGAGCAGTATGGAAATGCAGTGGCTGTAAGCAGGTTGCTTTCCTCCAGAGTATCCTGAAGTGTGCAGAGCAGGATGCACCTGAAGTCTTGAGATGGCTCCTACAAGGCCAAAGAATAAATGTCTTCCTACTATGAGCATGGAGTATACCACTGGGGTACCAAGCTTCTATGAACAGCGAAATCTGAGGGGAAACTTTCATTCCCAGCCTACTTGGCATGTTTTAAATCAGCTATAAGCTCTGTTAACCATGAAATGGTTCTGCCCGTTTACCCCCTCAGCATTGACTGGCTTAGTCAGAAATAAGACAAGTCATGTCCCATTCATGACTCTTGCTTTCACAGACTACATCTGCCCATGAGAGACTTTGAAGAGATTGAGGCAACAAATAAACCACAGATAGATGCCCAATCTCACTCATAATGAGGTGGAAATAAAGAGTATGAATATCCCAGTGCTCACTAGTGGGGAGGAAAACATGAGACCAATAAAAAGCACAAGGAGAAGAAGGGCTTATGCTGGCAGGGCTAGAATCTGGAAGTGGCCACTTTGGAGGTGACTGAACAGTCCCTCACAGGTTACAATCAGGTGTCTGTAGAGAGAATCTCTTATACGCATCACTGTCAATAAAAAAGCTTATGGCTAGTGAGCTGAGGCAGAAAATAGAAGGTGGGACATTGGCAAGGATAGAGAACATTCTGAGAAACAGTCTGAGACAAGAGATTTTCCCCAGAACACTTAGGAGTGATATATAAAACACATTCAGCCACATAGTTGAACTTAGGTTAGAATAAATGGGACCTCTGCCCCAGGAACACTGAGGAGATGGACATAAACCAGCAGGTAGCTGAACTCAGGATAGCATAAAGGGGAGATTTGCCTCAGGAACTCTGAAGAGACAGACATAAGAAAACAGAAAGAGGAAACTAGCCACATAGCTGAACTCAGATACAAATAAAAAGGATAATAAATCAAGAGCAAGTCATAGAACTTATGGCTTATGGCTTGGGCATTTAATAATTAATAATTAGTCTCACAGTTGTTATTGCTGGGAATTAAGCAGATGGAAAAAACTTTTTTTTTTTACAGATGCCTTTTAAGAGAGTACTGCCAAAAGTGTACAGAGTTTGATGTACAAAGTCATTCATTCTTTAGGAAAGGTTGCAGAAAACATAGGACTAAGGACTGGGAGTACAGTCAACATAGATTTAGCAGGTGTAGTGTCTGATTTCAGAACAGGAGGGGAGTGAGGGAGGGAGCAAGGGAGGAAGTGAGGAAGGGAGGAAAGGGAGGGAGGGAAAGGGAGAGGGAGAGAGAGAGGGACGAGGAAGAAGAGGAGGAGGAGGAGGAGGAGGAGGAAGAGGAGGAAGAAGAAGAAGAAGAAGAAGAAGAAGAAGAAGAAGAAGAAGAAGAAGAAGAAGAAGAAGAAGAAGAAGAAGAAGAAAAAATAATCATCTAATAACAGTGAATCAAAAAGCAAGGATGATATGTATGTGGGCACAACCAAGAACCTGCTTTCATAAGCACATAACATTTCTAGAATACCCAAAAAACGTAGTTATTAGAAGGATAATCAATTTCATTGTTGTCAGGGGCCTGTGGAAGATATCTGATTTTTATATGAATTCTCGTACATATGAATCCTGTACCCTACCTCACACCTACATGCACTCCTGTGAGGAGTGCATAGTACTCACCTTTCTAACCATTTCCACTGCAGAAAACGGTCAAAATACATGCTATCCAGGTACTCGTGGAAGGGGTCTCCCTTCAAGTAGTCATGGACAGACCTAGCCCAGAGTGACAGAAAGATGAACATGTTATAATTCCTATCTTGAAGGAGCTAGACAGAGTCTAGTGGGTTACTGACTTCAGAATGCAGAGAAGTCAAGCCTTACAATGGATATTCCACATCTGACCAGTGGCCTGTTTGTTCTGCAATGGTTGATTAAATTGGATTGACCTTGCAAGTTTTCCTAAGTCCTGCCATGGGCCAGCATGTCTTTCTGGTCCTGTAGTAGGGCAGAAGAATATGAAGTGGATACTCAAATAGGGACATAAATCAGATTAAGTCAACAATCCTAGAGATGAGCTATATTAAATTAGAACTCAGGAACAACTCTCTGAAGACACCATGAGCAGAAGTGGGACTAGACTTGCTAAGTTAGAGAAGGGGCTAGGATTGAGAGGTGGTAAGGGACAGAATGAGATACAGTCCCAAAACCTAGGCTTTAGGTTTGGGTCTGGAACCAGCAAAATCACTCTCTTTTAAAGAAGATAGGGATCTACCCAAGTAGCCATGTAGGTGGGAATTTGTCCAGGTAGGTAAGGGTCAGCCCAGGTAATGAGAAGTCTGCCCAAGTAGAGCCCAGGTGGCCATAGCTCTTGCCCAGGTGTGCAAAGCATGATGGTAGAACACTTACTGAGTACAAGCAGAGAAGAGTTCTTTGCAGGGGCTCTGCAGAAGCGTCTTCTCTGTCTGGGAGACCAGGTCCTGTCCAACTTGGGCAATGAAGACTGGGGACTAGAAGAAGGAAATGATTATCAGTGAGAAGGAAGGAACAGGGTGGCTGGAGTTTCTCCATAGATGCAGCATAAAAGACAAAGATACCAGGTGACGGTAGAAGGATGTAGCCACCTGTCCCGCATGTGGTCACCTGCTCTGCCTGCCCCTGTCCCCTACACACACACACACACACACACACACACACACACACACACACAACTGGCATAGGATACATGGACAGTGTTCAGTGTGGTAGTGATAGGCTAATTAGACTATATGGCAGTGAATGAATTCAGATGTAGTGTGAAACTTCTGGCCATGTAACTTCATGGAAGTCACTTAGTATCTCAAAGTCTGGTTTCCCTAGCTTCACCCATCTCCTCCCTGCCACTCATTCTTGACAGATGTTCCTAGGACTTGACTCACCAGGTGGATGTCAAGGTGGGATTTTAATAAATTAGAGGGAAATTTTGAGAAAATCCAAAAGATGTAATGTGAATTATGGAATTATGCTTTCTCTCCCTCCTACAGAGATGTATCTATAGGGCTGAGAGAGTTGCTAAGTCCATTAGGCAGTGCCCACAGGGAGATGATCCTGGGGGAAGTGAGAGGAGCAGTAGCATCTGGCAAATCACTATTGAATAAAGGTGGTGGTTTACTTTCTATTTCTGAGGGTTTCAAATGCTGAAGTCCATTGCTTCTTTCCCAGCCCTGCACTGTGTGGGCTCATCCCCCTTAAGGATTACTTCCTCAGTTGGCTGGAGAGGCTCTAACTCCAGTGAAAATGCCTGGTGGTGTGTCTGCAAAGCCATTTTCACCAAGCTCCAGCTGGAGTACATTTCCCACCATGAACTGTCTGTCTTAGGTGGTGGCAGTTCCCTCTGCCTTATGTACACCCTGCCTGGTCCATTTCTGTCCTCTTCTCTGTTCTAAGAACCTACAACTGTGTCCTAAAGAAATTTTTAGTCTCCTGCAAGTGCTTATACCACAGCCAGGGGCTTGTGTTGCTTTTAACCTCTGACCTTGCCATCCTGTGGCTACATCACTTTCTCTGGAAGGAGCAAGGTGCTTCGGAGATGCTAAAGTTTACTTTGAACTTTGATCATTGATGAATTTTTAAAAATTTTCCCCCTAAGAAGCATATAAATTAGGTTGGAGGCTTCTGAAAGTTTAGTCTCTTCAAAGCCAATAACTACAGGCAATGAGACAGAAGGACAAACCATTATCTATAGGTAAATTTGCCTCAAGAGGCAGACAGTTGGCTGGTAGGCCACTTGGAATTGGGGGTGGGTCAGGGCAGTGAAGGTATGCCTGGTAGATGGCTACACACTGCGTAAGTGTCAATCATTGAAGTGAAAGGGTACTAGTGTGATCAGCAAAGACAGCATAGAGATGCTAAGTATGGGAGCTGTGGGGAAGAAGGAAGCCATTTATTAGCTTCACCCAGGAGGGACCCAGTTGCCAAACTGTCTGTACTAGGTGTGCACTTCAGCCAGAGTTCATTTGTTTTTCATACAGCTTATTCCTTATCACCCCAAATGACAGTTGGAATGGGAAGGGTGGTAAATAAAGCCAGTGTAGTCTTGACCTCAAGGTAAATAAAGTCAGTGTGGTCTTGACCTCCAGTGTTATTCTCCAGTTAGAAGTTCAGAAAGGTTAAGACATACAAATGCCAGACCATAAGATGATACCCTATTAGAAAAGTCCCAGTGTCCCCAGGTTACATAAAATATACAAAATGAACTAAAACCAGAACTTGATGGCCTTTAAATTTTTTTAGCCCCTGACTTTTCTTTACTTACAAATGAAATTTACTTATAGAGCTAACATTGAAAAGCAATAAAAAAGCAAAAAACCAAAACAACAACAACAAAAAAAAACAACTATAGCGATGTTTTATATATGCTAAAACCCAACACTTGTCAATTAATGAATAATGGAACCTCTGACACATATTACTTTAATCTATACTGTGGCTTTGTGAGGTAGGAACTATTATGTAATCCACCTTGTAGAATATGAAAGTTCAGAAAGGTTAAGTAATTTTTACCAAGATCATCCAGCCAAGAAATGGTAGAGAAGGTATTTGAACCCAGGATATACTACGCTTGGTTGAGATCTGACTGAAAGTAATAATAATGGTCATCTGACTCCTTCCTCCATCTCCCAGTATAATCTCAGCCCTTGAAGGCTCTGCCAGTGTAGAAAGCAAGATACTGTAAAGTCTGCCACCCACCTATAAGGTTTATCTGGGAAAATTTGAGAAGAAGAAGTCAGAAACAAAAAGTACCTAGCCTGAAGCCTCTTTATATCTCTTCAGCCTTTACCTGTAGATAAGGGCAAAAGACAGGGTTCTCAGGGACAAAAGGACCAGCATAAGTTTGGAGGTGACCCATCTGTGCACATATCAGGCAATCCTTATACTTGGGGCTGGCTGCCTACAAGCAAACTATAGGATAATGGCTTTGAATAAGAAAGATAATAATGTCTTGGCTTAGAAACTATAGTTTTAAATTCAGCTTTTGGTTCTACATGAAGAGATTAAGTTATTCAGACCAAATCCTCTTCCCAGTGACTCTAAGGAATGAGTTTTGCCAATAAGAAGGAACAGGTCTAGACTGGAAACCTGGGCCTGCCAGAAGACTCAGAAGATGGCCAGGTTCATGGGCCACATTCCTGAGCACACTACTGTGTGTTCCTCACTGACTTTTCTGCTCTATTAATCTTCTTGAGGCCTTTTCTAATTGTTCTTGGGGTCCCTATCAGCTCCCAAAGCCCAAGTTTACCAGAACATACCTCTCCAGTCAGAAAGAGAAAAAAAAAATCATGTAAGAGTTTTCCTAGGCACTGCCATGCAGAAAAAAACAAAACAAAACAAAACAAAACAAAAAAACATTCCTTTCTGAAGCAGGGCAGGCCCCTGATAATGGATGGCCTTGTCCTTTCATTTATGTCTAGGCCTCTTTCCTCCCTTTTGTCATTACCTCTCGTGACATCCATTCTGTGACCCTAAGCTTCAACACGGCAACTAGGAGCACAACCAATGCAATGCTCAAGTGTAGCACTAGTGGTTAGTCATGCATGATGCAGGGGCAACAGGCCTTGGAATGTGTAGAGGAAATGGTTGAAGTAGTGGTTTAATTGGATGGAAGAGTTAGGGAACCCTAAAGCTGTGTAGGTAAAGCAACAGATTTGGAATGAGTATATGCTTGGTTGGGGGTGGGTTGGAGGCTGAGTGTATGTGGAAAATTACAACTTCTTCTCATTCCACTGTCCAGAGAACAGCACTGTGTAATGCTTGGCTCTCCAGAGTTCTGCCTGTGATGTCACAGCACCTTCAGTGCTTAACTTATAACAGAAGTAAGCCTGGGAATTTTGGGGACTGAGGCAGGCTGATGAGGAAAATAGAAAGGGAGGCATAGGTCTGTTCTGGAATAAGGCTACCAGTTAGAACTTTACTCAGCACTTAATCAAGAAATGTGTAAATCACCCCACCACCACCACCACCACCACCACCACCACCACCACCACCACCACCACCACACACACACACACCTGCTGACACTCACTTGGTGACCTTACAGAGAGATAGATCCAAGCCCAAGGGCAGCTAGCAGCCAAGCCCAGCACCACTTTTGCCTATTCAGCCAAGGCCAGCAGTCTAACAGATGATACACGAGATGGTACTATTGAGCCCCTCTAGTACTGTTTCCCAATAAAAGGGAGAGGCCACAGGGCCAGCTTTCTATTCTCAAGGGTGGGGAGGCCTGAAACATTTATCATAGACCACTTTCACCCCAGTAGTGTAGTTTTTACTGTAACAGCAAAAGGTAAAAATAACTGATCAATTTGGGAAGGGAACATTGAGTGGTTTAAGATAAAAGCTAGACCTCAAGGGAAACAGAAGATTTACTGAAGAAGAGGTGAAGGCCTGAGGTTACATAGTGAGACCATTCTAGAAAACAGGCACAGAACAGGTGGAGACTATAGTCTTTAGTTTACAGAGGACATCCTTAAAATAGAGCTACTGATGACCTCAATTGTGGGGGGGGAGGTGAGGGGAGAGAGAGAGAGAGAGAGAGAGAGAGAGAGAGAGAGAGAGAGAAGAGAGAACTGTGCAGCAGAGAAGGCCCAAATAGGGCTCTCATCACCAAAACCTTGTCCCTCCATCAAAGTCTCTTGTTTCGATAATTCAAAGTGGAAAGATCATACACAAACAGGTGTTCTGGGATCTTCAGACTACTCCACTCCCTTATCTCCTCAGTGGCCATCAATAGTCCTCTGCCCTACTTTGAGTCATCTTGGAAATATACACCCTACAAATGGGGTGAGAAGTGTAGAAAGAACCCTCAAAGGAGAACCCCTTGGAGCTCACTCTTCAATCCACCATGGTGAACTGGTATAGAAAAACAGAGAATAGACCATCAAGGTCCTAATGTTTGCTTGTGCTACCACACAAACTGCTTGGAGGGACATCCAAGCAGGCTGTGGATTTGAACCTCATAGGTTCTGATCTAGTTTCATGGGAAAGACATAATTTTGACCTCATGAGCTCCACTCAAAACCAAGTTGTCTATCTCCACCCCCACCTTACCACTCTGCTTTCCAGAAGTCCTTCCTAGGAGGCCCCTCATGGATTCCTGCTAATCACTTATCCCTAAGTTTGAAATCAAAGCTCTCAAAGGAGTTTTCTTAAATACCACAATATATATATATGATCCCCACTGCTTTCAAGACCAAGGAATGAACCTTCTTGGAGTTGTCACTAAAATACCTTTCTAGACCGGCTTCCCCTTTCTGGTCTTTCTCTCAATGCCTTGGTCATTTCCTGAGTGAGCACTGGACTTCAAGCCACTGGGCCCTTGCTTGTTCCCATTGGAAAAAAACTCTTCTCACCTATCATAGTACCTATGACCCAAAAGAGGTTTCAGGACCCACAGCCAAAAAATCCTTAACCCCATCTCCCAATGTTAACTGCCATGATCACTGTCCTTATGGTGGCTGCTTAATGAACACTTTAACATGGCAGGTATAGGGGTTAGGCACAGTGTGATCTTGTATAACTCTCTCAAGGCAAGTTTTATTGTTGGCATGTCTATTTTACAGATGCAAAAACAGCTCAGAAGTTAAGTGACTCGCCTAAGGTCACACAGCTGAGATTTAAAAACTAAGTTTTAAAACCTGGCACTTTGGCCAGAGAGCCCTATCCCTAAATAGTAGCATGACAAGCTCCTTCCTAGGTAGTATAAAAGAATGTGACTGTGGCCTTGAAGAGCAAGCCTTGTTAGGAGGCCCATGGACATTGGAAAAGGGGGCATGGTAGATTATGCATATTTTGATGAATGCTATTTATATGGTATGTCACATCACATATAGTGCATGCATGAGTATATGAATAGACATACAAGCTAATATCCAGCATATGTTTTGCTTCAACATATGGAAGCATCCCCCTGAGAAACTTAGTACTCATTAGCAGTGGTTCTGCTAGTAGATAAAAGGTCAGTCCAGGAGACTGTCCACTCTATCTCCAGACACAAGTACTTAGGCCTTAATGATGTGTATATTTTCATATGTGGGCAGCTGACATTCCTCATGTAAACTATTTGCAATAACCTTCCAGTTTTCTCAGGATAAGCAGAGCAGCAGAAAAGCAAGACTCTGAAACAAAGGGGTCCCTAGGGGTTCCCTTCCTTCTAAACAAGAGTAGTTTGACCTTCTGGACAAGAATGGGGGCAGCTGTTTTAGGGGCTCCTCATTTGTCCTTGGAGAGGAGAACAAGAAAGTGACACTCACACAACTGTATCCTGAATGCCCCCGTCAACATGAGATTTGCATTAGCTACAGGAAGACTGGCTGCAGGAGTTGGGAAGGAGTGGGAATCAGGCACCTAAGTAGTGGCCAGGGTTGGAGGAAGTAACTGTGGGCACTAGGGGTAAGGGATGGCTTGACAGTTGTTGGCTGAGCAGAGGCCATCATGTGCTGAGTCCTCCCTGTGAGTTTCCTACCCATTATACTTCTGCTGCTCTTGGAAAGTTCGATGTATAAATCAGAATCCATGGTTCCAGGGTCATAGACATGTATGCTGAGACTTAGAGAGCTAGGGGGAAAGCAGGTTAGTGTTTCACTCCAGTCTCCCAAAATGGCATATTCCATAAGTTTCATAAGTATGAGACCAAATATTCAGGAAATGGTGGACTTGATTCAGGTGAACCTCAATTCCAAACCTGAAATTTACCCACTCTACTTGCTGAAACAAATGGGTGAGGTTCAGAACATAGGAGGTACTCAACATGCTTGCTAAATAATCGTATATACACATATGTTAGAGTTAGGAGTCACTCAGTGGAAGGGTACTTGCTTAGCACCTGCAAGGTCCTAGGTTCCAAGTTTGACACATATTTTTAGAAAAATGAATTCTCTCTTGGGATACCAGAAGTATCCTGACAGGGTTACCTGGTCGTCTTCTTTAATAACAAACCAGGCCATTTTTTTTTTTTTTCAGTCAGAACTAAATGTAAGGTCAGGGTGAATTTCAGGCAGATACTTGGGGGTGAAGATTAGGGAGTACTGGTCTGCTTTTAGTAAACATTTCTTGGGTCCAGGTACTTTCCAACCCAGTCCAAGTAATACTGTGTCTCTTATAGGTTAATTTGATGATATGAGGGGGGGTCCCTGCCTACAGCTTTCTAATAATTTTCCCACTGAGCAGCTAGAAGATATCACCTTGTTACTGTGTAGACCTGAAGAACTGGGTGAGGAGAGCAGAAAGTGGTAGGAGCATAAGATGAGGAATTATTCCAGTGAGGCTCAAAACTGCACATGTTGTCTAACCACAACCAGAAGACAAAGGGAAAGTCATTGGACTGCAGCTCATGGAGAGCATTTCCTTGCTTGAGGGTTGATTTAAGGCCTGGCTGAGAGGGAGAAAATACAGCATTCTTTCACCTTTTTAATCAAAACCTTAGAGCCATGTGTTAGAGCTGCTGCCGTCTGCCCTCAAGCCCGTCTGGGGCAGTTCCTTTCTGTCTGTGGCCAGGCAGGAGATACAATCCACAAGCCCCAAACAAGAACACATCAAAGGAGAATGAAAGGTTTTGTTTTCTGGGTCACTGGGAAGAAAGAAATCAGTACAGCTATGAGCAAAGCACCCTCCACACTGGGTCTAAAGTTCAGATCCAGTAGTTCATGGCAGGTACAATCCCTCTCCTTACTTAGGTTCCCTAAGGACAACCCAGCAAGTCAGCTATAGTCCCGAGCACTGTCATGGTGTCTTAGAGCATGCAAAGGAAGCCCAGAAAAGCAAGTTTCCGCCATTAGGAAGGAAGCTCATCGTGCCTTTGATCTTTCCTGATCTCCAGTCAGAATCAGAAGCACTTGTGGTAAAGAAAGTTTAAGCCTGGGGATCTCTACTTGCTATTCTGAGGCAGCAATATTACAGAATATATACAGAATATGAGGTAATAATACAAAATATTACAGATGGGGAAGGGAAGCCACTTTTTTTTTTGGGGGGGGGGGGATTTGTTTTTTTTTGAGACAGGGTTTCTCTGTATAGCCCTGGCTGTCCTGGAACTCACTCTGTAGACCAGGCTGGCCTCGAACTCAGAAATCTGCCTGCCTCTGCCTCCCAGAGTGCTGGGATTACAGGTGTGCGCCGCCACCACCACTGACTGGCGTGGGAAGCCACTTTCAATGGACAAAACAAGATTTCTTTAAAAACAAAACAAATTCAGTAAACAGGGATCGTTCTAGGAATTTTATGATTTCTTGTTTTATTTTCAGTATTTAATTTTGTACATGATATGCTCTTTTTAAAAATAAACTCATTTTTATTTTATGAATGTTTTACCTACAGTATGCATGTATACCATGTGCATTCCTGGTATCCATGGAGCATAGGAGAGTGCTAGATGCTCCAGAACTGGAGTTACAGATGGCTGTAAGCTACCATGTAGGTATTGGAAACCCAACCCAGGTTCTCTGCAAAAGCAACAAATGCTGTTAAACATTAAGCCATCTTACTAGCCCCCTAGAAAGATGTTCTTTTCCTTCCTTCCTTCCTTCCTTCCTTCCTTCCTTCCTTCCTTCCTTCCTTCCTTCCTTCCTTTCTTCCTTCCTCCTCGCTGTGGCATAATCTTTTCTTTAAGATTTATTTTATATGTATAAATGTTTTGCCTGCTTGTATGTATGTGCATCGTGTGCTAGTCAGAAGAGGGCATCCAGATTCCTTGGAACTAGAGTTAGGACGGTGTGGGTCAAATGTGGGTGCTGGGAATCAAACTCAGGACCTCTGCAAGAACAGCAAGTGCTCTTAATAGTTTAGTCATCTCTCTAGCTCCATGAGACAGGATCTTGCTTTTAGCTCAAGCTGACCTCAAACTAATGGTGATGTTCCTGATGCCTTAGCCTCCATAGTGCTGAGGTGTGTGTACCAACCACTACACACAGCTGCTACCATTTTCTTAAAGAAGATACTTCCCACATTCAGCCCCGACAAAACCTGGACTTTTATTTGCCAATACTACAGAGTGCTCGTGCTTAGTCTCACAGGTCCTTCCCAGAGATCTGTCCCGACCCTAGCTTATGCCTCAGCAACCTCCAATTCTCTAGGAAGATGAACCCAACCTGTCATCTTTCTATTTCATGAAGATCTCAAAGACCCAGAGCCTGACTGAGCTCTATAGAGTATCATGTGATTGGGTGTGTGAGCACCTTGCTGTTTGCCATCTGAAACTGTACTAGGTTTTTCTCCAGTGAATATTTTTTGTGTTTTTGGTTTTTGAGACAGGGTTGTTCTGTGAAGCCCTGGCTGTCCTGCAACTTGCTCCACAGATCAGATCTGTAGACATAATGTTTTTGTGTAGTAAAGATTATCCTTGTATTATTCAAGTGATGATTTCTCTGCTCCCATATCATGTTGCAATCCTGACTTGGCAACTGTAACGTTTATTCTAAGAATCTCCTGTTTCAGTTTGTATAAACATTGCTCCCCATTTATTCTCTGACTTGACAATAAAAACTGATCAAACAATGGCCAAGAAAAAGAGATAATGGGGCATGACTTCCACTAGCTAGGGGAGGGGAAGAGAGAAAAGAGAGGGAAAGTGGGGACTGCCACAGGAAGAGAGTCCAGGAGATTCCATGAGAAAATAACTCAGGCTCAGAAAGCCATAAAATGCAAGTATATCAGGGATTTTGGCTAGAAGGTGGCCATATTATCTTAGGGGAATAAAATAGAGTAATACTCAGTTATTATGTCCTTAAAGCTTGTAAAATAAATATAATAGTTCAGTTTCAATTATTTGGAAGCTAGCTGGGTTAAGAGAAACTGTAAAACACTTATTAAAATAGCCACTAACACTGACAGGCCTCAACAGAGAGAGATTCACCTGTCTCTGTGCTGGGATAAAAGACATGTGTTATCATGCCTGGAAACTCCAGTAAAGATTTTAATCTATGAGCACTGATGATGAATGAGGAGCAGCAATCTTCTAAGATAAAAGGAATTCAACCAGAATTCACAACATCACTCATACCTGTGCCCATGGCCTGCAGGTGGGGATGGCACATAGGAAACACTCTGACACTGGTTTGGAAGTAACAACATCCTTTATGAGGCCCACAATTCCATCAAAATGCAAGTATATGGCCACCACTCTGGTAACTAACTCTATGAATGGTGAACTCTGGAGTGATGACCCTAAGGACAGCTGAGTAAGGCCAAGAGTAAGCAGAGGTAAAGGATATTGTGTGATCATTCAGACACTCCTCCAGCTGGGGTCTGAGCCAAGTCTTGTCTATCAGCCATTGGCTCCTTGTATGTCTATCCTGAATCCATGCCACAGGACTCAGCACAATAACTTAAAAGAGCAACTCAACAGGCCAGCAGGAGTAGTTACAAACCAATGAGGACTATGGGTGATCAACTGTAGGCAGCCTCTTGGTCTCCAGGAATAACTACAGATATGGTCTCATCAGACACAGGTGCTGTACAGCTGAGGCAAGGTATGGCCATGCCTAAAGATGAATGGACTAACTAGGCAATAAAGAGGTCTGTTTATCTTTCCACTTCTGGTGTTTGTGCTCCAGGAAGTCTTCAAAGAAAACTGAAAGGAAAATTCGGGAAGAATTAAATTTTCTCTTAGGGCAAAACTGATTCTGGACAACTTTCAGAGGATAAGACAGCCTACAAGAACCCTGATTGACAGTAGGTGATAAAATGAAGGTAAGGAAGAGCCTGGAGCAAGCCCCATTGACTTGGCTACAGGGACCTCCCTTTGGGTCAGCAAAGTAGAATCATAGAACCCTTGAGAAACAGCCATGGTCTCAGAGGAAGAACACTCACCAGGCTCAAGAGATCACAGTTTCTTGACTTTTCAAGTGACTTCACAGTCTAGGATGAAAGACTCTTGAGCAATGGGAAGAGAGACAGTGAACATTTTAAACAGCATTGGAATTTAATCATTGGTGCTGGGAGTTAGATAGCTCTAATGAGAAGAAAAGGAAATCACAGTGACTCTGACCCAGGCCTTGACCTTTTACGTCAGAAGCAAAAGAGGATAATTAACAAAAATGCAGTATACCCAGACATGGAATAATAGGCCAGCTGAGTTCTGTCAATTTGATAATCCCCAGTTGTGACCTGTGAACCAAAGTGTGCAACCAGAAATGTTTACACAGGCTTTGCAATGTGGGGCTTGCCACCCCAGAGAAGTTGCTGGAGCAGAAGGGGTTCTTCCTTGTGGTTTACATCCAGCTAGATTTGTTCTGCATGAGTCAATGCCATCACAAAAAGGTTCTTGGCAATTGGCACTCTGGTCCCAACAGGCTGAAGTGCGGAATGTTCCTACGGGAGAGTCCCTTAGGCTTTGTGTATGAGAAGTGAGAACACAGCCAGCTGGTTTTATGTCTTCTAGACTATTCACTGCTCTTCTGTTTCATATCTCCCAATCTAGTCTCCATCTAAAAGTGGGCTAGATTTTTCTCTAGTAAAGATCTTAATCTATAGATGTTAGAGACAAAGGAGAGATGAGAATTCCTATGCCTATTAGATGTCATGTCTATGCCTAAGATGGGAATGGGATATACAAGGAGTCAGCCAAACACATGTACTCTTGGGAACAGTGTCCTGCCCATCCAAGACAGCTGGGGCAAGGATGCCCAGGAAGCCTATGGATAGTCTCTGACTGCAGATATCCAAAATAGAGTTCTGAGAATGAAAAACAAAGAGAAAAAAACTATTTCAGAAGCAGGGCTGGCTCTATAGGTATCTAAATTTCTGACCTGAAAGGTCACAAGAAAGGAAAAAGGTCCCAAGGGGCCGGTATCATCTTGCTGTGAGAAACTGAAATGAAACCAGGCTAAAGACAAAGACAATTTTGTTTCCAGAAAAAAAAAATACTTCAGGAATCAGGTATATATGAATGAAGGACAACTGTATAACAATTCTAAAGGACTGTGCAGGAAGCCTGTGATGTGAGAAAATTATAAATGATTGAGTCCAACCAGCATGGACATGCTGTAGACACCAGCCCCACCCCACTTTGAGACTTGATCATTTGTCTTGCCTCATCACTCCAGCTACACCCAGGAAACTGATTCAGGGGACAATTTTGTCCTAGGATGAATTCTGAGAAGACTACAATGTAGAAAGACCTCTAAGTGAGTGAGGTTATATACCAGTCTCACTCTTACTTTTTCACTTTTTTACTTTTACATGGTAAAGCATAAATATGACACTTTAATCATTTTAAATGTACCATTCAGGGTTGTTGAGTTCATCTTCTCAATCATCTTTTTTAAAAAAATTGTCACTCTAAGCACAGTTTATTGTACCCATTAAGTATCCATTAATTCACTCTCCATTCTTTCTATGAGGCCCTGGAAAACTTGATTCTACTTTCTGTAGATTTGCTTATCCTGTGCTGGCCAGATGGTTCAGCAGCTAAGGACATCTGCTACCAAACCTGTAAGATAAATTCAATCCCTGGGTCCCACATGGTAAAAGTAGCAAACTAACTAACTACACACACACACACACACACACACACACACACACACACACACACACACACACATTTTTAAGATGTATTTATCCCAGGAAACTAATGAGTTCTATCTGTCACCTTTTAGTTAGCTCAATGTTAAGTTTCATCCATGCTATAGCATGTATCAGAACTTGGTGGAATTAAATATGCTGCTTGTTATATATGCAGTATTTTGCATTCATATATCGATGGACACTTGTGTTCTAGTCTAATTATAAATAATGCTGTATGGAATTTTCATACACATATCTATTTGAGTCCCTGTTTATAGTTTTCCCTAAAAAAATTTTGGCCTAGGGTAAAACTGAGACAATTGTTATTTTTCATTTAGAATTATAAGGATATTGGAATGAGCTAAAAGCAAAAACTCCCATATAGTATACAATAATTAATGTTTTTTCCCTCCCATCTCCAATATGAAAACCCACTTTAGGTAAGGAAGTATAAGAGACAATAATTCAACTTGTAAGTGTGAATGGTTTGGTGCCAGCTACCTCCTCTAACAACCTCAGACACTACGCATGGCTCAGCATTAGACACTTACTGGCTGAAATAAGAGCAGCCTGGGAGGGATCTGGGCCCAGCTGCAGGCCAGCTATGGTGGAAGATGAAAACAGAGTCAAGGGGTGTAGTTTCTTGGAAAGGTCATTCCAGTCTCCTCTTTCAAGTTATGTGACCAAGGAAATACAGTCTTTCTCTGGTCCTCAGTTTCTTCATGTAGGAAATGAATAACCTGGCTTAACTCAGTAATTTTCAAACTGAGTTCCATCGAACCCTAACTATTCTTACAGTCAGAGCCCGGGGAGTAGGACAAGATCTTTATCTGTACACTAGAAATCAGGAGATAGAATATTGCCATGACCCTGCTCAATATGCCCTAATGTTCCTTGGGGAAGTGTGACCCATCCTGGGTGACTTATTTCTCTTCATTTCAGACAATTACTCTGATGTATCAGGAAAAGTTGGAATGTGAGGATCCAGGCATGCAGTAGTTGACCAATAAATAATATTAGCCCCTTTCTTTTGTCTCAGGATACCTAGTAAATACAAACATGGCTTAATGCTTTCTAACTTCCTTTCTGTTGCCCCCAAAATGGAAGATGCCTACCCACACTGGGGCTTCTTTGAGAACTCTAGTTGTCTGAAATCCCATAACTCACAAAATGCCCAATCCAATCTGGTCCTGGAAGTGCCTGCTTGGCACTTGGGTAGAAAAGGACCTCAAAAGTCCCACCCTCAACCATTCTTTCTAATCATTTCACCCTCAAGGTTCCTCCTAGTACTGTGGCAAGAAGCTGAAAGGCATGGTATATGACTCCCCAACCTTTCCACCATATGCAGTCACCTGGGTAGGCAAAGATGGACTCTGAGCTCATTACATTTATTGACATCAGCAGGAAGATCCATGCCTGTTGCTGGGAGACAAGAACTAACAATTTCAGTGGAGGAAAAAAAGCCAGGGGTTGTAGTTAGAGTCCAAGGTCTACAGAGAGGATGGACAGAGTACTTTTGTGGGAGTAATTTCCATGCCTTTGGTTGCCCTGGAGACCGAAGGTTGGTTAAATAGTGTGATAGCCAGGGTTGTGCCACCTGGTTCAGGAATCCTTATTCCAGGCCATGCTATTCTCATTATCATCAAGCCAGCATTCCATGGTGCATCACTAGATAGGGAGCAGAGAGCATTTCCAAAGATAATTATTGGTCTAAGGAGAAACAAAGTGACAAATGATATTGAGGTACTCAGGGAGAAGTTTATCCTGTTCAATTCTTTTTCAAGTCTCATACAGCAAGTTTCAACAGTGTGTTAGTATGTCACTGGCTCATCTCTGACACATACTAATCTCTACACAGTAAGAAAGGTTCATCTAATTCAGAGCTTTACTTTCAGTTATCTCTGTGACATATGTATAATGGTTTACCTTATAGCACATACAGTTAAAACATGACTTAATTCAAAAGAAAAATGCTTATTATTGTATTCATGGTCTGCAAACATGATGAGATCTATGAAAGTGTGAGTCTAGTGCTGCGCCAACTCCCTTCATTCCATACTCAGATGACTAAATAAGATGATGCTCTGGTTTGAAGCTGAAATGTCCTCAAAGGTTTAATATTTTGAATGCCTGGTTTATAGCTTGATAAGTATTCTGAAAGCTGTGAAAGTTTTAGAGGGTAGAGCCTGGATAAAGACAGTAGGTCATAAGAGCCTTTGAAGGTTATACCCATGCCCTGGTGCTAGCCTACACTCCCTGTTTCCTGGTCTTCTACCACATGAGGAATTTTTTGACTGTTAATTGATATAGGAGGGCCTGCCCACAATGGGCAGTAAGTACCATTCCTGGGCAACTAATCCTGGGTTTTCATAAGTCTAAGTAAACTAAGGAGAAAGCCAGCAAGCAGCATTCCTCCGTGGTCTCAGTTTCAGAGTTCTGCTTGAGTTCCTACCCCAACTTCCCTGAGTGATGGAACCTCAAAGTATAAACCTAAGAAACCCTTTCTTCCCCTGCTTTTGGTAAGAGTATTCTATCAAGAAACAGAAAAGAAACTAGAATATACTTCAAGGTTCCACTACTACAGATTGAACTGCTTTGTCATGCGTTCCCTACTGTGTGAACTTTGAAACTCCCTAAAACCACGAGCCAAATAATTCCTTGTCTCTGAAGTTGTTTCTGCCATGCATTTGATAACAGGGATGCAAAAATTACTAATACAGGCTCTAGGGCTTTGAAGTTATCAGGGCTTGTCTTATATGCATCCTGAAAACTAGCGAAGCTAGCTGACTGCCCTAAGGCCAAAACTGAGAACCAGCCTGAGGTGCCTTGCTCAATATCCTGGTGCAATATGTGGGGTAGAAAAAAGTACCACCGAGATGATGCAATGAATAAGAAAGAAATGAAGAAAACTTGGAATCACTGTTTCTTATATTTTATGGTTGTGAACCTAGCCTTTAACAGCTGAGCCATCTCTCCAGCCCCACTGTTTCTTTTCATGTAATTCCTTTTCTTTTTTCAAGGGTGGCTATTTTCTCAAAGAGCCAAACAAATTAGGGATAAATTTATTTTGTGAAAAAGTAGGCTGATAGGTTGCTCCCTCTATAACAGGAACAAACTTCCCTGTTTTACCCTGTCATTGTTTATGGAAACAAAGAGGCAGCCCTATATCTGCATAGGGCACTGAGAACAACATCCTGCCTGAGGAACTCTGGCCAAAAATAAACTCCAAATACCACCTGGGCTGGGCATTCCCAGCATCTCAAAAAGGAATACTACAGTGGTTCATGTCAATCTGCTCATCCCACCTGTCCACTCTTCCTGTCTAGGAAGAACCCCATATAGGCCTTAAGTTCCTACTCTAACTTCCCTCAGTGATAGACTATGATCTGGAAGTATAAACCAAACAAACACTTTTCTCTAAGTTGCTTTTGGTCAGTGATTGTGTGTAAGTGTGCTGGGAGTTTGGAGGCAGGGGGCATCAATGCCCCAGTATTGAGCTTCATATAGATCCACTAATTCTTTTCAGCAAAATTACAACTTAAGTGGGAGCCACCTGCCAAGCCGTAGTCATTAAGATATCAATAATGCAGATCCAGCACAATGGTTTGTGAGCCCAATTAAAATGAGCTACAGCAAAATGTCCTACAGATAGCCCTGCTTAGGCAACTTACTCAGGGCTCCACCCTGAGCTAGCTTCTCTTTTTAGACCTCAGCTGCCAAATCTATAATGTGGATTCATGAATGCCCTCTTTGAGAGTTGCTGGAAGATCCACACAACTGAAAAAGTCAATGCAGTACAGTGCTGTACTCCAAGGGACCGAAAGGCTGTTGTGAAGAGTCAGGCTTGGTCCTGATCTTCTAAAAGACATCAGGGTTTTGGTGCTCCATTAGAAGAATAGCTTATGAGACATCAAGTACATCATGATTTGTTCATTTTTGTATCTACATACATCCTGTATCCAGAGGAACATAGGACTTCTTAGAAAAACATATAAGGTAAGCCAAGCACAAGCCATTTGAAAATAAGTAACAGGAATGAACTATGAATTTCTTCAAATCATTATAAATATCTCAAATGATTCTACCAAGAAAATGAAAAGATGGGGCCCACAATAGAAAAAATAATTTCAAAACATATATTTTGAAACAAGATTTATATCTAGAACTACTATTAGGAGGTAGTTTCCTGAGTCCAATCATCTAAGGTATGAGTTCCACCTTGCTGGCAGGGTCAAAACTGAGTGTATGTTCCCATGTCACAGAACTCAACTCCTATCTTGCTTCTTCAGATGTTTCATATCTGTCTGTTAACCAGTAAAGGATGTAAAGAGAAAAGATGCTGTTATCCCATTATCTAAACTAAGGCACAAAAGTCAGAAATGTGTTGCTTGTCTTGAATTAATTGTCTAAGTAAGTGTAGCTTGCCACTCCATTGTTTTCTTATTATTCTAAAATTCTAGGCCAGAGTCCAGGAGGAGACCTGGCTGCATAATCTGAATTAAGGACCCTGAAACCAGGTAACCTGGATAAGGCCCAGTCACCAGTGTTAACTACCTTACTTAAACCCTTGTATTGAAATATGGTCAGTGCAACAACCTGTCCCACTGCCCCTTGCTTTGTGTTCCCATCCTATAGAAATGTTGTACAATCTCCCTTTGGGGATGCAGTTCAGATCCTGAACTGCTTGCATCCCTAAGTGCTCAGAAAATAAAGCTTTCATTTTTAAGCTTCCATATCTAAAGTGAGGTTTTTTTGGCTTCCACCCCGAACCCAACAATACAAAGAACTCTTACAAGTCAACAGCAAAAAGACAAACAACTAGCTTTTAAAATGGGCAGAGGTTTTAAACAGGCCCTTTTCAAAGAAAATATACAGATGGCCAATAAGCACAGAAAAGGATGAAACATTATTAGTGACGAGGGAAATGCAAATCAAAACCATACCAAGAAACCACCCCATACCCACTAAGATTGAAAAAAACTAAAGGCAAAAAAGCTGAAGGCTAAGGTGGGTAAAGTACTAAGCATCAGGACTTAAGTTCAGATCCCCAGGACCCACATAAAATCTGGGTATGACGGTGACCCTGTAACTCCAGCACTGAGGAGGCAGAGACAGGAGGATTTCAGAGCTTGTTAGCCAGCCGATCTAGCCAAAATGATGAACTCCAGTTTCAAGAGACTCTGTCTCCGAAAGAAGAAAAAAAACAGGTAGAGAGCAATATTAGAGGACACCTAAAATCAACCTCTAGAATCCAATGTACCCACACAAATATGTCTCATTAATTCTATTGGTTCATTTGTTTACCCCCTCCCCTGCACACACAGAGTGAGAAGGGGGAGGGATTAAAAAAAGGAGAGAGGAAGAAAGAAGTACTGATGAAGATATAAGTAAATCAGAACTTTCAAGTAATGGCTACATGGTCTAATATAATTTATTTCATTTTCACTTTATATGTATGAGTGTTTTGTCTGCATCTATGCCTGTGTACCACTTGTTTGTTTGGTACTCACAGAAGCCATGAAAAGTTCTTCCTCTTTCTCTTCTTTGGGTACCTGGTTTCCTCCTCCTCCTCCTTTCAGATCTGCTTTGGTAGCATGGTCTTCTAGAAGTTCCCCTGGTTCACTGGCTGGGCTTGTAGCTTCTTGAGACAAACTTTCTAGTATGAGCTCTAATACTACTCCCATCATAAACATTTAATTTATTTTCAACTGGGCTCTAGAACTGTCTACACAGTATTGACTTGTATCAACCAACTGATCAACCAACTGGGCTTCTTAGAATCCCACATTGAGGCAGAGAAGCCCAAAAAAAAGAATAGGTTACTCAGCACGAGATCAGAGCAATGGACTGGCTAGTGGCAAAGGAGGCCTTAGGCACTGGAAGCCATTAGAACCAAACAAATGTAGACACAAGGGTGACAGAGATGGAACAGAGAACAGCATTCTTAAAATAGCAGGGACAAAGACCAATGAGGCTGTACATGAAGATGAGTCCGGATAGCACCACTGAATAGGGATAGGGATAGCACCTGAGTTGAATCTTGAACAAAGCCCTAGTGTAAGGATGATTTAGTTTGGGGGACATTGGCACTGGGACTTTATGAAACTATCAGCTTCTAGCTCAGGCCCTCACCCAGCCCTTTGTTCATTCTAAACAAGGGTCTCTGTACCACTGAGAAATGTAGCAGGCTTTGAAAAAGCTCCTTCAGGAAAGGCTGAGGAGGCAGTTCAAGATTTATTGTAGGAAAACACTCAACCCAGGGGATGGCCTTACCCAGGCCCCTGAATTGCAGCAGATGGTGTGGTTTAAATTTCAGAAACTGAGGAGTACTTAAGGAAAAAATGTTGGCAGGCATGGAGGCACTTACAAGACCATCTGAGCTTATGTGGGAATCTAGATTTCATGACTCTAGGAGACAAGGAAGCATGAACAGAGGTAGGGAACCTGAAGGGCTCAGATGAGACTTCTGGTAAAGACTCTCTAAGGAGGGAAGAACCTGTCCCTCAAGGCAGCAAGGTGTGAGAGAGGAGAACATGCAGTGCTTTTTGACCCCATACACTGAGACAGGCCACAGAGCCAATTCCCTTTTGTGCAAAGCAAACACTCTATCCTCGCCAGGTGATTAGGGCTGAGGCATAGTGAATGGGAGGACTGATAAATGATATTCCAAGTGAAAGATACTCCAGGATCATCCTGACTGGGCTCAAGTTCTGGCCTGATACTTTCTGGCTGTGTGGCCTGGGAGGTGATAGCTGGCAAGCCTCCCCCAACCCCCTTCCTCAGCTTCAGGACAGATTATCTATAGCAATAACAAGGACTCTGAACTAATGCTTGACATAGCAAGTAAAAATACTCATCAGCTTTCATTGTTTTGAAAAGCCACATGCAGGTAACAGCCTCTTTTGTAGTATAGATGGAGAGATTGACCAGGCCTACTACACTTGTAGTAGGAAGATGCCTTGGTATACGGTGGTAAAAACTCCATGGGCTGGTAATACGAGGTTTGATCTTGGCAGGCCATGGCTGCCCTTTTAGCAACCTGGGAGCCTGGCACACTAGATGCTCAGCCAGGGAGCTATGCCATAATCATCCCTCAGGATACTTCCTCCCCTTAGAAGCACTGCCTCTAGACTTAAGACATCTGTTCACACTCAGAGTGCTTTTTGTGTTTTACATGGTGGCTAGACCAGAAATGCAGTCACCTTCAGCTGCTTCATATGCCATGACTCTGTGTCAACAGGATGAACCACTTGCATAATGACAGGGATAGCATGTGTGGACGAGCCGAGGTAGTGCTACTCAATGGCTCACAGATGGAAGATACATAGATGAAGCACATATTGGCCAGAGCAGGCTGAGTAGGTTTTACTTTAAGGTATATTACCAGCATTAATTCTGCCAGTTTTGAAAAATGATGCCTGTAGGTCCATAAACAGAAGTGTATGATTAGGATGGAAACACAGGGGGAAGACCAGGGCAGAAGCAAGAAAATGAGATCTGTTATGTGTCAGAAGTGGCTACTCAGTAGGCATATGGAGCTGCAGAGTGATAAAGGTCACACATTTGGCTGGAATGGAAAGGACATGGCCATGATAACTGTAGTCATGGATGATCACAGGTACTGAGTATTGGGAATGAATGGTGGCTAGGACTTTATCCTGCAAGTGTGATGACTTAGTCTATCAGTAACCTGGGCCATCCATCCAGGAACTGTACCCAAAGTCTAGGAGCCTGAACAAGATGATCAATGAATGGCCCCAGAGGGTAAGGAATTGCTCACAAAGATATCTCTCTCCTCTAATGTCGATGGCTTGCACCACGTGAGTCCAATGGGGAAACTAAAACTGGTTATAGTTACACATGTCTATAATCCTAAAAAGTTGGATGCTGAGGAGGACTTGAAGGTTAGTGAGATGGCTCAGTGTATAAAGTCATTTCCCACCAAGCCTGATGTCCTGAGTTTGAGTGCCAGGTTTCACATGGTGAAAAGAGAGAACAGATTCATTAAAGTTCTCCTTTAACCTCTACACATGTCATATAGCACCTGTGTTCATGCATGCATGTACACACACACACACACACACACACACACACACATAGATGAATTTAAAAAAATGTATGTGGTTAGACTACACAGTGAGTTCTTGGCTAGCTTGAAATAGTTGAGATTTTTGTCACCAAAAACAGAGAAACAAAAGCCATAGAGGTATGGGGGTGGAGGAGGTGGTGTTTCTAAGACCATCCTCCCCTGTGACTTCACCAAAAAAGCTCCAAAAAGGTTGCTTACAGGAACATGGGTGAGGGTGTCTCTCCCTCACCCAAGAACCATTAACTGGCTATAAATACTCAGGGAGGAGTAGGTAAGACACCATGAACCCACCCTAATCCATAATGGACTCAATCTTATTGCAGATCTTGTGTAGGTAACTACAGTGCAAATGTGAGTTCAAGAGTCCAAGAACTGCTGGGAATACTTTTAATCCCAGCACTTGAGAAGCAGAAGCAAGCAGATCTCTGTGAGTTCCAGGCCACTCTAGTCTACAGAGCAAGTTCCAGGACATCTGGAACTACACAGAAAAACCCTGTCTTAAAAAAACAAACAAAACAAAACAAACAAACAGGAGTCCAAGCCATACCTAAAAGACAGTGATCTGTAATGTTAGCATTGGGTCTGGACTCCACCTCCACAGTTACCTGGCAACAGCCAAGTATGCTCCACCCCAGTTACCTGGTAACAGCCAGATAGGCCTGACCCACTGTAAAAGGGGCTTCTTGCCTCCTCCCTCCCTCCCTCCCTCCTTCCCTCCCTCTTCCTCTCTCTCTCTCCCTCTTCCTCCCTCTCTCTCTCTCCCTCTTCCTCCCTCTCCCTCTCCCCCTCTCTCTCTCTCTCTCTCTCTCTCTCTCTCTTGCTCTTCCCTTCTTGCTCCCTATCCCCTTGCCTCTTCCCAATTCCCTCCCTGCCCCTTCCACATGCTAATGGTCAGCTTCTACTCCTCTCACTCCCACCCCTCTCCGCCTTTCTCTGCCTCTACTACCCTCTTAACTCCCCTCCCCAAGCCCTGAATAAACTCTATTCTATACTATATCATCATGTGGATGGTCCCTCAGGGGGAAGGGATGCCTCAGCATGGGGCCGATGAGACATTATCCCTTTCCCTCATACTTGACTATACCTCCATAGAACACATTCCCTTTCTCTTTATCTTTTTACAAACACATCATGTAACCCTTCCCTTGGATACATTCTTTCCACTCTTTCTTCCACATTGTGCCCTGAGCCTTGATCAGAACAATAGAGATGAGTGCTCTCAACCATCATTTAGTCTCAACACTGACCAATTGTTCTCAAGACAATGCTATGTCAAAGTAAAGCAGATAATAGAAAATTCAGGTTCCCTGGCCTGTGGGGGGGGCAGTGCCATTCAGGTTCCTTCAATAACTGGATAGGTATTCAGGTCAAGGTAGGCTTTTGTCCTTGAGTATTCTCTAGAACCTCAAAATCCTCTACATTCTCTCGTTTCCCACTGATGGCCCACTTCCAATTTGCTTGAAGTACCTCTTCCTCCTGGTCATTCCTGGCCATGTTCCTCATTATTATCTTACTAGAAATGCTTCTTACTGAGTCCTTTATTCTGTGCACTTCTAACTCCAATTTTAGTGAGACATTCACTTTCCTGTCTAAATATGTGGGCAGTAAGAAGATCCTTAGAAGGGACCGGGTTTCCTACCCTATGCCAGTCCTATCCTGGACCATCTATTTCTTTCTGGCTCTGTAAGGCTGAAGCATGTCTAAGTGAAAATGGAAACTATGGCACTCTGGAAACCACAGGAAGCCACCAACTCTGCAAGTCAGGGCTGCCCACATTCCTAGACAGGGCTTCCCATTCCTCACAATGAGAAGTTTAGGAGGACTCTTACCTTTGGAGTGAGGTACTTGGTCATTATTTCCTTCCCCTTTGCTCCAAGGTTTTCATCTGGAGTAATTTCGTATTCTGCCTAAAACAGATGGGAAAAAAAAATAACAGTTTGCTGCTGAAGTTGGAATAATTATGAAGTCTTGAAATCTCTTGAGAACCACCTGACCAACCCCCTCCTTCATCAAATAGGAAACTGTGGCACATAGAAAGGAAGGCCTGGCCAGGGAGGCCAAAGTCCAATAAAAATATTCTACCCTCCATAGGAATGGATTCACCCACCCATGAACTGAAACCTCTGATCATGAGCCCAATAGATTTCTGCTACAAATTTATTTATTTTTAAAGGGAAAATGGGTTTACAATTTTAAGTGGTAGATTTTTAACATGTGGGTCACAACTCTTTTGGGAGTTGCATATCAGATATTCTGAATGGTGGCAAAATTACAGTTATGAAGTAGCAATAAAATAATTGTATGATTAGGGAGTCACCACAACATGTGGAAATGTATCAAAGCATTAGGAAGGTTGAACACCACTAGTATAGTCCATCGTGGTGGGGCATCAATGATGGAGTTCATGGAGGCAGGACCCAGGCTAGTCACATTTTGTTAGATCAGGAAGCAGAAGCCTGAGGCTGAAAGTAAAATTAGAGTATAACCTGCAAGGCTTGCCTCTAGGGCACCATGTCAGCCATGGGGCCTAACTTCTATATACCAAAGATTCTATAACAACCACCATCAGAATCACTATACTAGAGACAAAATGTTCAAACACATGAGACTAGAAACATTTGACACCCAAACCAAACATTCTGTCCTTGGATCCATAGGCTCAAGGTTTTCTCATAAAGCAAAATCTATCCAACCCAACTTTATGAGTCTTCTTAGTTTCTATGGTCCCAATAATGTTCAAAAGTCTAAAATCTTTTCTGAGATTCCTGAAACCTAAGGCATACTCTTAGCTGTGGTCCCAGTAAAAATTAAAAACAAGTTATGTTCTTTGAATATGTAGTGTCAGAGTAAGCATTCCTATTCCAAAAGGGAGAAAACAAGAGAAAAGCAAGATGAATGAACCAAAGCAAGAGTGAAGTGTAGCATAGCAAACACCAGGCTCCATAGCTCCATGCCCAGCATCTAGGGTTTGTAGTTAAGTATAAGCTTCAACAGATTTGGTAAGTACCACCTCTACAGCCCTGTCAACTCCAACACATATGAATCCCTGCAGGGACTATGAATTGTCACACATTTCCTGGCCTCATTGGCTTTTCCCAGAACTTGGGTACAACCATCCATGACACTGAAACTCTGGAATTCAGGATAACTGCAAAGTTAGCAATAGGTGTATGATGTTGTGAGATTTGTTTACTAGCTCAGGATGCATCCAGAACCCCTTTTAGTATAGCTAAAAAGACATTGGAACTCTGAATGTCTGCTCAGAGAATCTGGGAAAGAATAGTAGGGTGCCTTGGAAGCTTTATAATCTCACCTATCTCCTCATGAAAACACTCCACACTCTACTTTCAAAATTAACTTGCATTTTTATGTCCCGGAGCTTTCTATGAGTGAGGTCACACTCGAAAGACATCTTTCCTATTGCTCCTGTGCTTCATGATGTTAATATCTCTACCAATTATAGCTACTTTTATCCTCAGCTTTCTCTGTGCCACCCTGTCTGCAACTTTAAGTGCATCCACATTCTTTTCTTCACCAGTTTTCTTCACATTTTTCTTATCTTTCTCTTCTACTTTTTGCTCAGAATTCTTATTGTAAATCAAACTAAGAGAAGAAAACAAGGCCATGGTCTGACTATATACTCTTTGGAAATTTCTTCCACTAAACATTAGTGTCTTACTTTAGGATTTAATTTCAGACATAGGCAGAACATAGCAAAATTCTTTGACAAGATGTAATATGAGTGGCTTTTAGTCCAGTTCCCCCTAGAATTTGCTTCTTTCTGATACTGTGAATATAATCTTTACTATCTACATTTCTACCAGGATTTGGATCTTCTGATCTCCCACTAGAATGGCCCATTAAGCTCTACTTACATCATTCTAACCTGCAGCTCCAAATTCTTCTATGTGCCTTCTGCCAACTATATCTGAAGGCCTACAAACCACATGGTTATGTATATCACAGTAATGATCCCCTTTCCCAGTACTAACTTTTTATTATAGTTACTTTCTTTGTGGCCATAACAAAATTCAGAAGCAAATTAATAAAGGAAGGATTTATTCTAGCTTGGAGTTTTAAAGAATACATTTCATTATGGTAGGGAAGGCATCATGAAGTTCATAGTAGTAGGAGCATGAATCTGAATCCATCAAATCTTGACAGATCAGGAACCAGAGAGTCAGAAGGTACCATTCTACACTTTTCAGTAGTAGAGAGCCACTTGCCCAGGGTCATGAAGCCAGAGGTGTCATGTTTGGGGCTCTGACCTCCACACCTAGAAATCTTTCTTGGCACTAGTAAAAAAGTTAGGACTCCAGGTCACTGGTCAATCCAGGAAATCTGCTCCCCAAATAAAAGTTTTACATTTTCTTTGAGCCAAGATAGACTCCTTTATTCATCCAATGCCCTTGGCTAAATAGATGAAAGAAAGGTCCTATGTATAACAAGAAGCCCCAGTGAGTTTGCCTTTCTCATTAAGTCCAATCAACTAATTGCAGATGGTATATAACCACTTCAAAAACTACCATCTGAAAATTTGTCAGGCTTCAACACCAAAGTACAGCCCAAAAAGGCATGTTAAATGACCAATACAGACAGGTCTGTACTCTTACAAGTATTCAATGACGCAGTAGATACTAGGCCCTCCTTGCCAAACTGAAGGCAGCTCACAGCTCAGGATCTACATTCTGGTCCCCTTATGCCTCCCAAAAGACCCTCCTGGACAAACATATAAAAAGAGGTCAGGAAGCATGTGGAAGGGCCACAGAGGGAGCAGCACATTTCTATTGAAAGCAAGCAAGTTCGCTGCTTGCCTTGCTTGCCCCTTTTCTAATGAAATAGCCAAGACTCAAAACTCTCCAATGAAGCCTATGACCACTTGGACTATGGGTGTGGTAGCTCTAGAAGGAATTTAACCATTTATTTTATAGGCTAGAGCTGAGGCTCAGAGAGGCAAAATATTTGCCTAAGTTCCCACAGTCAGTAGCAGCAGAGTGAGGACAGGCTCACTAGGCTCTGATTCCTACTCTGCCTCCACGTTATAGCATATCTCTCCTCACCAGCAAAAGGAGGCTTGAACTACTAAAACTTTCATGGTGAATTGATTTAACTGTTGACTTTTTGAGATGCTTTAAGAAGAGGAGTTAGCTCTTTCTTCTTGAATTTTTCCTGTTATTTTCTTTTCCTATATTCCAAACAACCCCCCTAAAGTTCGAATAGGTACACACATGCTCCTTCTCTCTTCCTCCCTCCCTCTTCCCCCACCCAAAAGAGCACTGCTGACAGACTTGCCCAGCATGGCAGGTATGACGGTTCCCAATATACAGAAGAAAACACTGAGGTTCCAAGCTTCAAATATAGCAAAGCTAGTAAGCAACAAAGATTCAACACTAAGGCCACCCCCACCCCGCTTTTCCAGGGGGAGTAGAGTATCCTGTGTTTCTGGAAGACTCACCCTGTGGTCTGGCACATAGACATAGCCAGACTGCTTTATAGGGCCAGGTCCCTGTGCAAATGGCTGACTACCATTTGTGGTAACTCAATTCCACTCTGACACTGAATTTGCACTGTCCCAAAATACACCTATGAAGGCAGTTCTATTTAACCAGACGGAGGTCTGGGACTCACTGATCAGGCTCAGTGACCAGCTGAAAATATTATTGCTCTGGGTTCTAAAAGCCACGTTAAAAAAGAAAATAACATCACACTCAGGTCAGCTGTCTCCTAGCAGAGGCTAGATGGGCACAAAGCTCCACAGGGAGGTAGCTGGGAGCACTTGGGGACAGGCCTTCCCACTCCTGGATCAAAAGGCCTTTCTTTGACAAGACTATGGCAGGCTACCACCACTTGAGAAGCATTAGTTTTGGGAGGCAGAAAACCAACAGAAAGATGCCAGCTGGTTTTTCCACACTGATTAAGTCACCTAGAGTGACAGGCCTTGTCTCCAGAATGATCCCCATGCAGGCTGGGGCTCATGGGGACAAGAATTGAGAGGCTACCTAAAGAGAGAAGGAAGGTGTTATGATGAATGGGCTCAAGGGGGATCACATGACATAAGGCTGGGAGCAACCCAGAAACCACGTCTCTGCTAATATCCCTGCAAGTGGTAGGGAAAAGCTTCAATCAACTTGTAACAGCTCATGCCAGAAAACTGAAGCAGTAAAGAGAAGTTTGTGTCAACAGCCTAGAATTTCCCAATCAAATCTGGATCCCAAAATGGCAGACAGATGATGACTTCAAGGAAGAAAGATAGCTATGTAGTAAGAATAAACCCATAATTCCAGCACTTGGAGGTTGAAGCAAAGGAATCTTTAAGTCAGCCAAGTCTCCAAAGACCCTGTCTCATAATTTATAAAAGACAAAAAAAAAAAAAAAAAAAAAGGAAAACCTAATGCAAGGAATGTCTTTTGAACTCCATTTGAAGATGGTCCCTCCTACCACAGTGAGTAGCAGGCACATCCTCTACCTCAGCAGAAGATATGCTCACCATCTTCTTTCCTGTCCACTTGATTCTTTCCCACTGCCTAGAGTTCAGTGCCTTTAGATGCTATTTCTCCCCTTATACTCACTTCAGGTGCAAACAAGGGAGGCAGCATTTCACCAGCTTCTCTATGAATTATGACAAATGAAGGACAGCCTTAGGGAGCAGATGTTGCTCTAACACAAGGAGCAAAATGCTCTGCTGATTTCATCCAACACAGGATTAGTCATCTATCTGTACTGCCAGAGAGCACCAACATCATTGTACATCCCAGCTTATAAATCTGAAATTTCATGCTCTGAGCCTGTCCAAACTGCATCATCAAATCAGAAAATTCCAGGGAAAACGGGTTCTAGCATGGAAAGCCCCTCTCCCTCAGATGCTTTTTTTTTAAAGAATCATCTTCAAAAGGGCCAATCTGGATCAAGAGCAGCATTTAAGCTGAATATGGTGGCATATACCTTTAATTTCAGCACTTGGGAGGCAAAGGCAGGTGGATCTCTGTGAGTTTGAGGCCATCCTAGCCTACATATTGAACTCCAAACCAACCAAGGCTATACAATGTGACCTTGTCTTTAGTGGGGGTGGAGGGTGGGTCTATACTATTTTCTGATTCACCTCAGCTGACTTAGTGTCACCTTCTCTAGCTGGCAGAAAGATGAAGTCAGACATACTATGAAACTGGTACTTGTAGGTTCTGTAATTATTGATGTGGTCAGCTATTCTATAGCCTATGATGCAGAGGCCTGTAACATGCCTGGTCAGCAGTGCTACTCCTAGCAGACCTTTCTGGAAAAACACCAAGGCCCATCCACACTGGCCCTGGTTATTTGCATGTGCAGATTACAGAGGCTGTTCCTCCATCCCTTCCCACCCAGTAGAGGGGAAGGACAGTGTAAAGATGAAGTAATTGTCATTCTACCTCTGGTATCCCATTCCCAGACCTTCTTCTGAAGACCCAGCTTTCACAGGCCAGTCCCTTCCCTCATCCTAGCATGTCAGAACATGGTGACAGCACAAGGGAAGCATATCTCATCTTGTGTGCACTTTGTAAACTGCCCTGTTTTGAACCACATTTACACTTCAAGTGGGTGTCCATTTCCTGGAGAGTCCAAGGTGATAGTCTGCACCATGCTGCAGGGGGGCAGGCCCCAATCTGGCTTTCTTTCTGCTCTACAGCTATAATGCTGAGCCACTACATGGGGAATACCCTCAGAGGTCCAGAGCCAGAAAGATCTGACCTACTCCAAAAATTGTGCCTGACTGCTATATATATGTTCTTCATTTGACCATCCCACTCAGACCCCCAGGTCAGAGATCCACTGTGTCACCTTGGCACAACATATGGAATGGGTTCAGTGAAGGAAGAGGGGGCAGCCCCCTATCTACACTAGGGTATAGAATGAAACTACTAGGAATGATCTTTGGACCTTAATGTGTGAGTAAGGTCTAGTCTAGAACAGGTACTAGACAGGAGGAAGGAGTCATTGGACTTCCCAAGGTGGAGGTGAATAGTCCCTTGGACTAGAATCTCTATTATCAGAGTCTCATGGCAGAGGAGCTCTGGCATACTACCTGTCTATCCTACCTGTCTGTCTTCTGAGACTCAGGCCCAGATCTCCATCCACTCTCCTGCTAGCTGCTTTTCCTTCTCCCCCTAAAATTAATTCAATTCAACCAAGCTCATCAGACCACCACATAAAAGCTTGTTCTTGTCACTCTTGGTTCCAAATGAAAGGAACCTCAGACTAAATGAGCTCAGGTAAAACTTTGCTTTCTTGGCTCCTGGGACCAAGGGCCAAGTGACAGCCAGACTGTAGACTAAATGGAATGCAGCTGGGCCCAGGAAACAGGAGCCAAGGATGTGCTTCCCTGGAACCCTCTCTTCTCCTATGCAAGAATGAACACATGTGTATGTATGTATGAATTTCAGTCAGCTTCAGTACTGACATGCACACACAGTCCCATGCACACAATAGCATGCATATGCATATGAAGGTGCTGGGATTAAAGTGCACCACCACTGCCTGGTGGGAATTGATTCTCTTCTTCCATGGTGGCAACTAGGGATGAAGCTCAGGTCATAGGGCTTGGCAGCAAGCATTTTTACCAGCTTATCCATATTAATAGCACCCTTCTTTAGGCTTTCTCTATGAGAGAAGGACATTCCTTCAATCCACTGACACCACAGAAAGGCTTCCCTCATTTGTCTCAGCTCACAGGTTCAACTCTGAACTAACAATCAACTGTAGTCTAGGCTGACATCATTTAGAACATACACATTCTAGGACAGCCATATAATTAGGAAATATACATGGGACATCTAACAGACTGGACAAGTTTAAAAGTGTCCACTCGATGACGTCATTTTAGAAGAAGCACTCTTTTCAGATTAACCCTTTATGTATGACCCTTTAGTTGGGGATACAGATCAGGTTAGGCAGAATACTTGATTGGCATGCATAAAGCCCTGAGTTCAATAGCCAGCACCACATAAAACCAGGCTTGGTAGGGCACATCTTTAATCACAGCACTTGGAAGCTAGAGGAAGGAGGATCAGAAGCTTAAAATCATCCTCAGTTACATACTATGTTTGAGACCAGCCTGGGCTATATATATCCTGTCCTCCCACCCCCACCCCCACCCCCACCCCCAAAAGGGAAAAATAGGACTCACAAGGAAAATTGTAATAGTAACAGAAAGACAAAAAGAAATAGAACACTTAGTGCCCTGATAAGGAAGAAACTACCATTTTACAAAATTCCAAACAATCATGTTGTATAAGGCCACTAATTATGTGTGCTTATCTGTAATTTTTGGCCAGTGAAAGGCTTGGCTTAACTTTTTAGCAATATTCTGATAGGAAGTTTCATTTGTTATAGCATCATCTTTGTAAGTGCAGCAAACAAAATGGGCTTAGTAACCCTTGTTTCCAATTCTGGATAAGTTTCTTCTCATGCTGACTCATGCTAACACATGTATCTGCTAACAGCAGCATAGATACTCTGAAACTAGGCTGTAGCTCCTACTATGCTAATGTATTTCTTACTCTAGAGAGAGTGAGCCATAGTGTGAAGATGCTCAAGACATCCCATGGAAAGAGCTGCCAGAAGAATGGCTGAAGCCTTTTGCCAAAAGCTAGCACCAACTTGTCAGCCATGTGAATAACTGAGCAGCAGATCCAGCCAACATCCTGATGTGACCTTTCCAGATTCCTGAGCCAAGAACACCTGCCTCAGCACCACAGAATTCCTGACACACAAGACTAGGAGCTAATTTTCCTGTTTTTTCCTTTTATTGAAAACAATATTCTTTTCTTATACAATATATCCTAATGACAGTTTCCTCTCCCTCTACTCCTTCTAGTTCTTTCCCACCCCCCTCCCTCTGGATCTACTCACTTTCTGTCTCTTATTAGAAAAGAACAAGCTTCTAGAGATAACAACCGAACATGAAAAATTAAACAGAATGAGATAAAGAAAAAAAAAAAAACTATCACATCAAGGCTGGACAAGGCAACCCAACAGAAGGAAAAGAGCCTTGAGAACAGACACAAGAATCAGACACTCACTCTAATATGCTGATTCCTACTCTTAACAGCTCTATAAACTTACAGTTGGAGTTGCTTGCTTCTTTTTGCTGATTTTCCTATCTGCTGTTTCATCTTTAAGTCCTTTCTTTACCCAAAAGGGTCAGCAACCATGTGGAAATAGAGCTTATCTTTTCCATTCACTGTGTAGCCCCAATTACTGAAGGTATGCTTGATCATAGGAGACATCTGATCAATACATACTGCCAGGGACCTCTTGCTATTTCCAGTGGATATGGCTGTGCCAGCATACCAAGAAATCTGGCTCAATATCCAACTTTCCCTCCCCTACCAAGAAGAGACTAGCAAACTCTAGGTGTTATCTAAATGTAGGTTAGCCAGCCAGTGGTTAATGTTTCCAGAGCACGGGTTTAGGGACTAGCCCATCCATCTTGAAAATGCTCATGGCTAGATCCTCTTGGCCTATGTGGTTGACACTAGCTTGAGCCATCCTTCAGCCAATGGACAGATAACCAAACCTTTCTTTGCCTTCCAGAGGTCAGACTTAGATTACTGATTCTTTTTCTCCATGAGTGGACTGTTGAAGCCCCTTGACAGCCTAGACTCAATGATGCAGCTACACTGTCTGATGAGTAATACACAAGAATTTTATTCCCAAAACTACCAGGCCCATTTGAAAACACACACAGTTTGTACTTGACCTGAGAGACGCAGATGATGTGATTGCAGAGAGGAGTACTTTCTAGGCTTTGTCACAACCCTGTGAGGATAACTTAATTTTAAGAAGCTCTACTTGGTGAACATTTAATAGGGAGGTAAGAATTCCGGAGGATGGTACTGGCTAAGCCACAAAGTATCAGGGGTGGTAATTAACTGCAATGCCAAGGATGCTGTTATTTCCTACCTCCTCCATCTAGTTGAGATGGAAAAAATAATAACTTCAGACGAGAAGTTATTCTGGCACTAGAAAACTCAACAAAGTTTTCAAATGTAAAAAGGGTCTGGAGGCTAATTATGACAACAGGTAGCAATGATTCCCAGCTAAATTTCCAACTAATTCCCAGATAAAAGTACCAAAGAAACAGGTCAGTCTCTCTAAGTGGGGATTCTGTCAAGGTGTATGTAGAGCATTTGGCTCGGTAATGCAAGAGCCAGACTCCCATTTCCTTTCTAATAAACAGCTCTTGGTACTGGCCCAGTAAGAAGGGAAGGACTGCACAACCAGAATGAAAATGGGCATCCTCTGAGTTTTAGTTTTTCCCTTCTTGTGGACTAAATGCACCTACAAGAAAACATAGTTGGAAAATTCCACCAGCAACTCAGCTCAGCCTGACCTTGCTCTGCCTCATCAACTCTCCAGACAGGTCTGTTGCCATCTCATCTTTTCCAGATGCCCTGGTCCTGCACTTGGAGAAACTGGTCCTCATTGCTGCTCCAGCTTCCACTACTTGCTGGGTAATAAAGCACCCATGGCCCAAGGTTTTATGTCTCAGTTGTATGGTGATAATTCCTGGTTTTCCATTCCCAGGCCAACCCTTCCTCATGAGCTCCAGATATGGATGCCTATCTCTCCTGGAATATTTTCAAATGCATGTCTATAAAATGTCTCCACTGAATGCTGAAGAGACTCAGACTATGAAATGAAACTCTTGGTCTTCTCTCAGTATGATCTCCCCACAACCTTAGCCTTGCTTCATTCTTCCAGTTGCTCAGGTCAGAACTTGGAAATGGTGATGGCTAACATTGTCCATTTGACATGATTATAAACATGTCTATGAGAAGCAATCTAGATATAGTCAACTGAAGTGAGAAGGCCTATACTAAATATCAACGCCACCATTCACGTCCTTCAACTGTATAAAAAGGAGAAAATGGGACTGAAGAATTGGCACAGGTTAGGAGTACTGGCTGCTATTCCAAAGGATCTGAGTTCAATTCTCAGCATCCACATGGCTTCTTCTGGTCTCCAAGGATACCAGGAATGCACATAGTACACAGATATTCATGCAGGCAAAACACCCACACTTACACCCACAAAAAAATGAAAGAAAGGTTCTTTGATTTAAGAAGAAGGAAGAGGAGGAGGAATGAGAGGCAGAGGCAGTGACAACCTGTATTTATCACTCTCTGCTTCCTGACTATGGATAAAATATGACCAATTGCCTCAAGCTCCTGATACCAAGACTTCCTCAGATAATGAACCAAAATGAATCCCAGTTTCCTTAAGGTGCTTTTGTCAGTTATTCTGTTGTCCTAAAGCAACTAATAGGGAAACCATCCTTAGCACTTCTATCTCATCACTAGTCCATCAGAGAACCTTGGAAATCCCACCTCCAAGACATACCCCCGGATACTAATCCAACCACCCATCCTTACTTTTTCCATCCTGGCCCAAAACTGTGGCTTTTACCTGGATTGCTGCAAATGGCTTCTTCTCAGATCTCTCAGATTTCACCCATGTCCCCCTACATCATATCATGTCATCCAGTGCGTTGCTAAAGTCTGCCACTGGTTCCTTCACTTCATGTAACATAAAAGCCAAAGTTCTTCAGAGGTGTATAGTGTGGCATAATCAGTGCTTCTTCTCCTACTCCCTGTGCTCTAACTGCTTCCTCTTCAACCATGGACACGCTTGCCATTATCTGTGAGCCCCCACTCCTTTTAGTCTTCAGGCACATGTTACCTATACTGACCAGTCTTCTCAGCTCTACAACCAGGCTTCCTTGGTTACTCCCAACACTGGAATCTGTCCTAATTATTATTAATTTTTACCCCATTTATCAGCTTTTAAGATTTAAAATCACCGTCCTCCTCACTTATGGCATATAGAAAACCCTTTCTTACCTAGAAGGTAACATCACAAGTTTAGAGATCTGACACTACTCTATCACCTTATCCCAAATGTCTAGAACTCTATCGAAGAGTAATTATGTTATATGAATGAAAGGCTAAAGGCTGGCGAGGAGCTTGATTCTGGGGCTTCTCATCCTGGCTCAAGTGAAACTTTTGCTATGTGTCACAGTGTTCTGGGTTCCTCAAGAAAGAAAACTGAGGGCAAAGGAGGTTCTCCAAAACACAGTCTAGTCCTAGAAAAGAGGAGTCCTCCATACACAGAAATTAACACCTTCCCACAGTCTCACAAGAACTACCATTCTGGCATTCCATCTCTGGACCCAACAATCTCCATCAATAACCATCCGGTACAGTGTAAAAAACGATGCAAATGTACACAGGAAACAAGGAATTTAGGGAGAGGGAAAGTGATGTGGGGAAGGCTCTGTGAACAAGGCCAAGAGAACCAGTAGGTACCTGCCAGGGAAACAAGATCATGAAGAGGCATCTTAGGAAGACAGGGCTCAGATAGTTAGGACCAGGGGACTTAGCCTAGCATGTCAGAGCTTGAACAAACAAGTGCTTGGGCAGAATCAGAAATGAAAAAATTTTCTGGTGAAGGCTGGGAATTAAAGAGCAAAGAGTGGTCTTAGTGGTGTTTAATCTGGTAAGCGATCCTCAGAACCTGGGCACTATCCTGATATCAATACTTCTCGTCCTCAGATACACAGTAAAGTCCTTAGAGGTATGAAAAACACTATTACCGGGGCTAGAGACATGCCTGTAGTGTACTCATATAAAATAAATAAACAAATCTTTTTTTAAAAAGAAAAGAAAAGAAAAACACTATTACCTGCTAGGAATGATGGCTTATCTGGTAACAATGAGAACCCCTAGTGCCACTTTCCAGGCAAAGGAACCAGGTTCCTTGGTGTAGTACAAGATGAACCTCGAACACTGCCACTACAGACAGAAAGTTGCTGCTAGTGAGTTCTGGGTGGGGTGGGGGGGTCCCACTGGCCAACAGTGACTCCAGGAAGAAATAAGGACAAAGAAATAAAAGCTTCAGTTTATTGGGAACCATACAACATACTTAAAGCCATGAGTTCAAAATTCTCATGCATTTCCAGGTGGTATGAGGGAGCCAACTTGGGGATCTTGATTTGTTGTGTTTTAGGATAAGTATATATGTAAGTATATGCATGTGAAGGTCAGAAGTCAACTTCAGGTGTTGCTCCTCAGGAGTTATCCACTTTTGTTTCTGAGACAGTCTTTCACTGAATCGGAACTCACCAAATGGCTAGGCTAACTGGCTAGTAGTGAGCTCCAGGGATCCATCCATCTCTGCCTCTCAATTCTGTGACTATAAGTGCACACTACCATGTCCATCTTTTTTTTTTTTTTTTAAATAATGTGGTTGGCAGATCTTCATGCTGTGGGGCAAACATCTTTACCAACTGAGCTATCTCCCAACCCCAAGTTGGGTATCTCAAAACATAAATATAGGGAAAATTCTCATCAGTCATGTCCTATTAATTAGAACTTCACTGTAGAGAAGTCATAGCTGAAGCGAATGAAAGTGCTCCAGTTAGCATGAAAAATAGTAGAATTAGAACACTGCCATGTTGTAAACCTTCAGTCCTCAACAGATGTAGGAATTGAATATTTTCTCAAAAAGAAAGATGACCAGATATCCTAGACTCAGTGTTGAAGGAACATAAAGTTACTCTGATAAAATCAGGAAACACACACATACACACACACACACACACACACAGAGAGAGAGAGAGAGAGAGAGAGAGAGAGAGAGAGAGAGAGAGAGAGAGAGAGAGAGAGAGAGAGAGAGAGAGAGGAAATGTTTGAATTCTGAAATTTATGTAACAGTTTACAAGAAAGACTGACGACCTTCACAAGTAAGCATATAGGCAGGTACTGGAGCAGTACTTTCTAGAGGAACAACAACACATCCAATACAGAAGATGGTGATAACAGGGTCTGGAGTCATAAAGACCAAATGGTACAAAAAGGTCAGTTCCACAGACAGCAAAACACAAACTCATAAAGTGTCTAAGAGAATCAGAAATTTAAACTGATATTTAGTGATAAAGAATGTTTTAGCTGTAATAACAAGCCTAGCCTATTTGGCGAGTTCCAGATTCAGTGAAAGGCTGTCTCAAAACAAAGGTGGACAACTCCTGAGGAACAACACCTGAAGTTGACTTCTGGCCTCCATATGCATATACTTACACACACACTTATCCCAAAACACAACAAATATTGTAGTTTTTTTCCTCTCTCTCTTTTATTTCCCGTGTGTGTGTGTGTGTGTGTGTGTGTGTGTGTGTGTGTGTGTGTGTGTTTTAATGTATTGCTGGGTATGGAACCCAAGTCTTTTTTTTGTATGTACTAGGACAGAGCTCTACCCCTGAATCACATCCTAAGCTGTTGTGGCTTAAATAAAAATGGCCCCCACAGGCTCGTATCTTTGAATGTTTATAGTCATTAGGGAGTGGAGCTATTGCACAGGATTAGGAGGCATGGCCTTGTTGGAGTGTCTCTGGAGGTGAGCTGTGAGGTTTCAAAAGCCCATGCCAAGGCCAGAGTCAGTCAGTCAGCCAGTCTGTCTGTCTGACTCTCTCTCTCTCTCTTTCTCTGCCTACATATCAGAATGTAGCTCTCAACTACTGCTCCAGCACCTGCCTGCAAACTGCCATGCTTCCCATCGTACCATGATGATAATGGTCTAAGCAAGTTAAATCCTTTCTCTTATAAAAATTGCCACGGTCATGGTGTCTCTTCAGACTAAGACAGAAACACTTATTTTTTTTTTTATTCGATATAATTTATTTACATTTCAAATGATTTCCCCTTTTCTAGCCCCCCCCCCACTCCCCGAAAGTCCCGTAAGCCCCCTTCTCTTCCCCTGTCCTCCCTCCCACCCCTTCCCAGTTCCCCGTTCTGGTTTTGCCAAATACTGTTTCACTGAGTCTTTCCAGAACCAGGGACCACTCCTGCTTTCTTCTTGTATCTAGAAACACTTATTTTTATTTTATTTTGTTTTAAAGATTCCTTACTTTTTAGATAGACATACTGACAATTTCACAGATGAAACAATTCTGATAGGTGATATTTTCTATAAGCCACTGCTGAGGAGAAGGTGGGAATCTAGACTGAAGGCTGCTGAAGTGAGGTGAAAAGCATATGGGAGCTTATTACATTTTTCGGCTGACTTTTACTTTGTTAATAGTCTGAAACTTTCCAAAATAACAAGTTATAGAAACTCCAGGCCTCACTCTCAGAGGTCCAAAGTCACTAGTTTGGGTTTTGGCTAGGGTGCTGGTAGTTTTTAGAGATTCCCAGGGACTTTAATCCCCAGTTATGGTTGAGAACTAGCTTGACCTTTTGACTAAAAGATGCCAAGGTCTGTGTTAGGACCATGACTGTGTTAGGACCACAGGTGATTACAAGGCTCAAGAGGTCAAGGAGTTGGGTACATGGTCCCTGAACATGGCATAAAAATGAAGAAGAGGGAAGGGTTGGGGACACTTCAACTTCCAGTAACTGGGAAGCAGGGAACATTCTTGGGGGCTGCGATTTTGGGAACCTGAAAAAAGTAGCTGCATGTGTTGGGTAGGTTGACCTGATGGTGAAACTTTAGTAGAGATGTCTACCCCAGTTTCCTTTGCTTATTGGGTTTAGAGACTACATGGAAACTCTGAAGAAACATAAAAGTAGGGAAGCACCCTAAACAGAAATAGAGGTCATGCAAGTCTCTAAGAAACAATAATATCCTGATTCTACCTTTGAGAGGAGATCCCAGATGAGTCCACTCCCTTTATAGGACTTCTCTGTTGCTCTCCTTACCCCTTAGAGCCCTTCTTAATCTCCAACCCCAGGTAGAAATCCAAAAGGTAGTTGATCAGGCCACGAGCTTGAGGGGCCATGACCATCCTGATCAAAGGTTAAGGGACTCCTGCGTGTTTTTAATTATCTTCCTAAAGACTCATGCATTTGTTAAACAAATGAGAGACAACACAGCTGAAGGAAGTCCTGGGAACATAAGACTTTGCTACCTGGCTGTCTTGAAACAGCCAATGGGCACTCACTGAACAGGAGTTTACTGATGTTGCCTGTGTGTTCAGGGAACTCTGCTGGATGGGGTGAACATGAAGCTCAAAAGCAAAATGTTTGCATTCCAAGGGAAATAGACAGTAAATCAGCAAACAAAAATACTAGCTGTGTAGCATTTCATCTGTAGAAAGAGCAACAGCACCCAACAGCTATCTTAACATTACAAACCTTCCCAGTTTCCCAAAGAACAAAACTTTAGATTCGTCACATCAGGCCTATCTTTATTTCCTTCTGACAAAAAGACACTTGCTGAACACAGAAGACCCAGGGGCCATTTGGCAGGGACTTACCACTAAGTCTAAGAACTGAATGTAGCACTCCAGCCCAGGCCTGGTTTCACAGAACTGTCGAAAAAGCAGTCTCCCAATTGGTTGCTTGTCACATAGACTGTAGTAATCTCTGTCTGGAGAAAAGACAAGAAAAGTGTGGTGAATTGGGTCCATAATTCTGGGTAGACGGAGCAAGATAATGGAGAGCTGAAGTCATTACCTCGTAAGGTCTGCAGACCCAGAGAGAAAAGTCTAGAACAGAGAATGGTGCCAAGCCACACCTGGCTCTGCTTTGCAGTACTGGGATTTCTATATGAACACACTAGTGGTTCTGGCAATTAAGGTTCCACTTTCTATCTGGCCAAACAACATAAAACAGAGCCTGATTCTGGTGACTGGGTAAAGGTTTCAGGCTCATGGTCTCAGCCAAGCCAACCAGCATGTTCTCTTGTTCTGGAGGCTAATTCCTACAATGGTGTCCTTGACCTTGTGTGAAAAGATGCTATGAGAAGAAGGCTGAGCCGGGCAGTGGTGGCACATGCCTTTAATCCCAGCACTTGGGAGGCAGAGGCAGAGGCAGGTGGATTTCTGAGTTCAAGTCCAGGACAGCCAGGGCTATATAGAGAAACCCTGCCTCAAAAAAACAAAAGGGGGGGGGGGAGAAAGACAGAGAGACAGAGAGGGGGTGCTTCAAGGGCATCAAAACTGAGAAAACAACAAAGTTGGTGCCTTGTGATATTAGGATACCTAGATCAAATCATGCCTGTAGCCCACAATTCTGTTTATGGTACTTAAAAAAAATAATCCTAAATTACTTATAATTCAATCCATCTTACTGGATACACTGGATAGTTTTGCACTGGTTCTTCTTCTTCTTGTTGTTTACTGTTTTGTTTTTTTCTCTCATTTTTAACCAATTGGAGAAAAGCCCACTCTTTGGATGCTTCTAATGAAAATCATGCATTTCCTAGATGAATATGCACAAAAACAAGAAATGACTATCCTTTAGCCACTAAGCCACCAAGAGGGTTCTGAAGAAGAAACAAGGCGATCCACCCAGCAGATGTGTTAGCACTAGATGTTTTGTTAGTTCAATAGGCACACTCTCTCCTATGAAAAACAAAATGCATATTTGGGGCTAGGACCAGGATTCTTTCCTTACAATGACACTACAGCCTCTTTTAGTTTTCACTGGCCAGAGGATGCTTGAGGCACTGATTGAGGCATGCTGTCCCAGATGCTCCCCAACACTGGGCATTTTGCCCTTCCAATCTGCAGATGCCCCTCAAGCTGACAAAGCTTGGAATCAAATTGGTGGAAGAGAAAGCTTAGTCCTTAGCAGTTAGGAGCAGGGACAACTATCCACTAGCGGGGAAATGTGGACTGTTATTAGCCTGGATGTAAATTCTTTTCATCTATTTCATCTTTTCTTTTAGAGAACATCCTCTCCTAAAACCTATGAACAAATCTCCACCAAACCTTCTGGTTCTGGGATGCTGATACCTCCCCAAGTTCTGAAGATGGTTTGTGACTCAGCATTAGCAAATCAGAGTCTCCTGTCTTCTAGCCATAATGACAGGTTCAAAAATGGGCAAATGCAGCCAGGGCAGTGGTGGCACATATCTTTAATCACAGCACTCAGGAGGCAGAGATGGATATCTGAGTTGGAAGCCAGGCTGGTCTACAGAGAAAGTTCTAGGTGAGCCAGGGCTATACAGAGAAACTACTTCTTGTAAAATAAAAAAAAAGGGGTGGGTGGGGGGGGGGAGGTAAATGATTCAGCTCCATCTAATCATAACCTTCATTCTCCCCAACATGATGACAAGGTCAAGCATAGGCACTTGACCCAATAACAGCCCAATTGGAGGCCTGTTTCCTCCATAAGTTCAGAGAAAGGTTCATTTCCCAGACCTAGTCACTACAGTTAGGCCATATGATCCTAGCCCTGGAGCTGCTTCTAAAGGTTCCTGGAAAGAGGCTTGCTTATTTCCAGAGTTCTGAGGACTTAAGACTGATGGGATTTCTTTTTTTCTTTCAGGCAGGTAGAGCCCAGGCCTAAAGCCTGGGCATTCATATCTGACATTAATTATAAAGAATAGAAATACATTGCTCTTTTCATGAGCAAACGGCTCAAAAGCAGGGGCTGCTTTGGTAGGAACTCATGGGTTATAACTATATACAGAAGTCACTCACAAATGTGGCTTTCTGTAAAGCAGATACTTTGATCAACATGAGTGAGCTCCATGTGCAGTCATCCTCTATGTGGCCCCTCCCCAGCTGCTTGCTTCAGTCTACACCAGCATTGAACTCTTGCCTTAACTCTACCCTTCAATGTAGATATAGGCTCCACATCTCCAGGCACAGACGGTTCACACATAGCCATTCCATCAAGCATTTGGGTTCACTGAGAAAGGGGCTACCCAGGTGGAAGGAGCAACATGGGTGCATGTGGATGAGCAGACATGATCCAAGTGATAGTTATGAAATGGCATGCTAAAGGAGAGTAGTTGTCAGCCACAGGAGGAATCATGGCCACTGTGGTTCATGGCAGGTCAGTAGTCTGTACCTGTAAACACAAGACTCAGTACACAGCCCAGTGCTCACTGACTCCTACTCAGCACGCCCCACCCACACCCAACACACCCTGGGGAAGAAAAACAAACCTTTGTACCTTTCCCCAATCATGAATCTTTCCCTATAAAAGTCTGGAAACAGAGCAAATTACCATGTATCAAGCTTCAATGTTACTCAATTATGGGAAAGGGCACAATACCTCTTATTTGATTTGAGCAACCCCTTGTTTCCAAAAGCAATTATGAGACTTCATGTACCATATTGTAACTGCCTAAGAGTTCATCTGACAGAATTTCTTCCCCTACATATGGTGTTTTTTGTCAGTATGGAAACAAGGCTGATATAAATAAATACAGGCACAGTAAATATCATGCAATTCTGAAACAAGTTGTCAGAAACACACACACATGCCACAACACACACACATACACACACACACCTACACACACTTTCACTGCTTCTCCAAACCATACAGAAGATCCTAAACAAGAAAGCAACTTACTAGCTGGCCAGTAAAGGTCAAGGGACCCAGGAATTGTCTTTCCAGGTTTTGTTCTTAGACTCCAATAAGGATCTTCTATTCTTATCCACAAAAGCAAGTAGAACTCAGATTCCTTTAGGAATGGATGCAGCCATAGTAGGAAAAATATGGACATGGGAATAATGGTCAAGGTGGAAGTGCAAAGCAAAGTTCCCAGTGTGGCAAGACTAATGTGAAGGGCAGAGTCCCTGAAAAGTCTAATGATAATGAAGCTAGAGACATGAGGAGGAACTATGCAGGGTGACCTGGGGATAGACCCTCTTTTATCTTGCAGCAGTGCTGACTATGCTACTCACAATCAGGTTTTCAGTGTTTTCTGGGAAGTGTCAAGAGGGCAGAAACTATACATACCAGGAACATGCACACTGCATATGCAAAACACACACACACATACATACATACATACACACACACACCAACTCTTATAAAACCCAAATCTTTGCCTTGGTCATGTCTATCACTAGCATGTCCCTCCAACTAACTGTTGGTTTCTGCGCTGGTTTCTGCGCTCACTCAACTGTTGGTTTCTGCTCGCTGCACTGCGGCTGCCACTGCTCGCCGTGCCCACATGTGCGCACCACGGGCACGTGGAACCGTGAGCCGCAATGAGACATGCTAGACCAGATAGCTCCACGTGGGCTTTATTTAAGATAGGGAAGGGGTAGCGGGCGGGAAGGAAAGGGGGAAGAGAAAGAGAGAGAGGAAAGGAGCGCTGCCCCGTTATATACTGGGGGTGACATAGTTACAGGTAAAGGTGGGCTATGGAATTCTGGGTAAACGGCAGCTGTTGCCTTGGCAACAGACCTATACATTGCTTGTATGGCGTCACAAGCTTTGCAGGCCTCGGGTACCTACACTAACTCTACAGGTTAAGATTTTGAAACAATAATTCTTATGTCTAAGTTAGCAGGGTTTTGTCAAGAGGCAAATCATCTGCTTAATGTCTGATTAAGACTGAAGTTTTGTATAGATAAATCTAGTCAATATTTTATCTTTTGTCCTTGCACCTACAATAAATGATTTAATCCCAGTTGATAACCTTTAGTTATCAGATAATGGCTTCACATTCATCCTAAAAGAAATGTTTTCCCTGATCAAAAATCTGTTTCAACCCTGCTTTCTATCTTAGTGCAATTAACCATGACATATGAAGGTTTACAAAGCCCTAATTTCAGCCTTCATACTTAGGGGGCTCAAAATTACTTGTATAAATTTAAGAAATTTATATTATCATTATTAGGAATTAAATCTTCTATTGACCTCAATGGAGGAGCAAGAAACAGAAGGGGGGCAGAAGCCACGGGGGAAAACATGGAGCCATCATCAGTACTGCCTTAACTGCCAGTGCAGTTGCTGCCTTAGCACCTGGGAAGGATTCCCCACCACAGGATAATGTGATGGAAGGGGAGCATGAGTTTCTTTGTGTGGTGGTGATTGTTTGAACAATGGAGGGGGCAGAGCAAAAAGGAGAGGTCAAGGAAGAAAACAGATTTCCCAACTTTAAAAAAGAAAGAAAGAAATCATCTATCTGTCTACATAGCATTATTACAAGAGAGTATATCTTCGTTGATCTATAGAAAATCTGCCCAATAGGGTGGGCTAGTACTCAGCAATTGTTATATTAATTTAATAATGACAGGGATGGCATATCAATTGCAAGAATAAATCTTAGCCTTTTCTAGATGGCTCCTGGCATAAGGTTGCTTCTTCAGCCATAGAATGAGAAAATCCAAACTGTGGCCTCACTCAAGGGAAGTGTTGCTCTGAGCAGGAACATGTCTGCATCCTCCAGGAACTAGAGTTCCCCAGGCACCTTCAAACGAACTGGATCTAAATTTTCCAGGTGGGATCCAGACCTGTGTTTGAACCTACTGCCCCAGTTTGGAACAGTTCCCCTCTCCTAAGGGAAGGAACATCTTAAATTTCTAGCCCATCATGGATGGAGACACATATATAAACTCACACCACTAGCAAGCCTGATAATACCTGACTGCCTAGAACTCATGGACTGTTAGGTGTCTTCTGAGCATGCACCTGGATCCACACCACATGAACTGGCTGTGAGATCAAAGTATGTCCATAGTTACCAAAGATCAGAAGCAGCAGAATTACTCTGTGCTTCCGGAAGGAACCATTTGGTCTTTTTCAGAAAATTTTTTTTATTTAGTTTGTTTTTTTGTTTGTTTGTTTGCTTGTTGTTGAGACATGGTTTCTCTGTGTAGCCCTGGATGTTCTGGACCTTATTCTGTAGATTAGGCTGGTCTCCAACTCAAGAGATCCACCTATGCATACTGAGTGCTGGGATTAAAGGGGTTTACCACCATATTAGTGCTTCTCCTGAAATCTTAGGAGGCAAAGCAATACATGTACCCAGAGCTGCCGGTGCCTAGTTTGTGGTTATAAAAGGAAAAACAACAACAACAAAGAACAAAGAAAGATATGGCCACATCAAGTTGAGCAGTATCCCGGATAACAACCAAAGTCTAGATCTAGAGATCTCTGAAGCCATGAATTTTATTTCTGGGTTTTTTTGTTTTTGTTTTTGTTCATGTTTTGTTTTGGTTTATATTTTTGTTTTTGTTCATGTTTTGTTACATGAACCAACAGATTCCCTTTTACCCTCAAGCTCATTTATTTTAAGTTTCAGTTTATTACAACAAAAATGGGCTGACTAATAAGTCTTTCATCCCTGAACAGTATTTGGATAACTCAAAATGAAAACCTATGTATAAAATCTGTTACAGCACAGTCCTGTGCCACTCATAATTAAGTACTGCTTCCCCTTCCACTACAGGGCTGGATCTGCATGGAAATTCTAGAAAGTAGGTTTCCACTGCAAGCACCCCATCCTTCTTATATCCCAGAGGCAGACAGGGATGCATGACTGAATGAGAACTCCTACAGAGCTAGTGATATGTTGGGATCTGAGTCCTACCTATATCCTTTGGCTCAGAGTATGGGTATCCTCAGCTGGGTGTGGATTTTGCCAAGTCTATATCATGGCTGTCTTTCACAACAGGTGGTTACAATTGATATTAGTGTATAAAGACTACAGTGCCTGAGACATCCCCTCTATATAACAGGATTCCCCACCTACCCACAGAAATAATGTTGACGGTCAGCAAGTGGACCTGGGTTATGAGTTTATCTTGGGTAAACCCCTTTCCAGAGGCTCAGCTGCCCCATGAACACTGACACTGACACATAGGAGCACCCAACCCAGTCCCAGCAGATGGGACTATATGAATAGCAGTCAGGATGACAGATGATAGAAATGAAGGCTTTTACTGCTTTGAAGACTCAGAAAGGTAAGTAAATGGAACCAATGAAAAGAGGCTTGACACTCTGACAACATGAAAGCAGGCTCTCAAGCTGAGTTGCTTCTCTGTCCTTGAGCCACTGGATTCAAACTCTGAGAGGGCTTGGCTCTATTACCAGCTTTGCCTTGCATGGAGACTCTTGCTCTGAATGAAGCCACATGTCTCTCAATAGCTCATGCTTGTGGTTAAGATCTTAATTCCTTTAAGACTCAGAAACAGGAATAATATTGATAGTGAAGATAAATAAATGTTGTCATTGTTTTCATTCTTTTCCAGTTACATGAAATGGGAACATACTTTCTTAATTAAGACTCTGTGGTATGTGGGTACTTAGTGGGCAACTAGATCTCCCAACAGAAGGCTAGAACACAGACACAGAGGACACCAGAGCTTCCCCCCTGATATCCAGAAGACCTGAGTTCAACACTAGCCACCCAATACCCACCTTATCCCCTGGGGCTTTTGGAGCCTTGGTGGCAATTTTGTAGAAAACATGTAACATTCATGGGTGGCAGTGTAGGGAGGGGTGACCATGACTGAAACCTGCTTACTGTTTCATTGTTGCCCCAGGCACTCCTTGAACTTGGACCAAGGAAAATGTACATTCCATTTCAGGAATAAGAGCAAGAATGAAATATGGCTTCCTGAGGAAATGGAAATGCTAACACCGGAGCCCTCTGAAATGAAACCACATGTTATAGTAAACTGGGGGTTGGAAGTGGGAAGGCCTTAAAAAGGATTCCTGCTGCCATCTCTCCATCAGATAGATACCCATGTCACTGTACTTTATTAAACTGTATTTCCCTGAAGTGCCAAGTCATTGGCAAGGATGTAAGTTCTTCATGGTCCCTACGACAATATAGGAAACCCACGTGGACACTGGATTAAAGTCCCCAAGCCTCCATTCTGCCACATTCCAGGTCTGATACAATAAACAGAAAAAGTGATTTGAAATCTCAAAAATTCCTGCCAAAGCTGGAAAAAGCAGTCTGGCTTTTGCTCTGAGGAAAAATAATCTGTGACGTTAGAGAGGAGTGATAGCATCCTGAGAAAGGGCAGTTCCTCACAGTCTGCCCCTTGGAAGGAGCAGGAAAAGGGAAACATTTGGTATTTAGTTAGCAACAGCTGAGCTGGTTCTGATTACTTCAAGAATGATGTTTTATATGAATAAAAATGACATATGGCACATTACACAAACACACCCTCACCAAATGTCATCTTCCTGTGCCTCTTTTCCCCTCATTCTGGTCTCTAGTTTTACCAGTGCCTTGTGCTTGGCACATATCTTGGGAATATCATAAGTAGAAAGCCCAGGTTTTACACAGTTGGTGGCACTTGGAGAAGTTATATGTCAAAGCCAATGTTTTTTTTTTGGAGCCCAGGTTGCCAGTAGGATGGAAGAAAGAGTGCCTGCCTGTAGCGTTGAAGAAATCTGGGGGTTGCAGGGGCAGGGTGCTTTTGGGTGACCCTCAAAGTGCATCAGAAAACTATCTAGAAGTCTAGGAAGGGGCTAAGGCTAAGATTGGCACAGTGTGGAGATATGGTACTCATACTCATGAATACTTATGGCCCCTTTAAAGTACCATAACCTCAGTCAGGCAGTGACCTCCACATCATTCTCAAAGAACAAAAACACCCCAGAGAACTCAGATATCTTATCACAGTGGAAATGGAATGAAAAACTGGTAAATTAAGGGGCAGGGTGAAGGAGATAGGAGGAACAGCTAGGGGAGACGGGTGCAGAATCCTAGGAAAAGCTGGAAACAGAGTCAAGAATCTGGGTTCCAGGTCCAACTCGCTTACTTGCCAATTCCAGGAGAGGTTGGAAGCACTGGACTTGAACTGCTCTACTCTACCCCAAAGCGCCTCAGTGACTGAAAAACCTCACTTCTGCATACTACTCAGAGGACATGATACCCTGCATCAGAAAAGTCACCTGGAATATCAGTGCTGGTTCTTTTGAATGCTGGGAGAAAGTAGGAAGCATAAATGCAAATCCTATGCTCACTTCTATTTTAATAAACTTTCACAAATTTTGATTTTCACAAATGTTGAAATTTTCACAGAGGAAAAAAAAACAATGCTTCTAAAGGGCCAGCTGAAAGAAAATCAATAAAAAGCCTGGAAAACAAAGATCTGTGACTGCCAGCTACCCAGTTTTGTGCAGTGGATAAAAAACGGGTGGTGCTCAGAACTGTTTTACTCTGTGATAGAACTCTGCTCTGTGGCAGAATTTCCCAGTGATTTGAGACCAGGCCTGCCACAGAACAACCAAGGACAGTCTGGCTTAGGGTGAATGATGCTCTACCCTAGGGACCTGCTGCAACCATCCTAGGGATGCCATCCACTTACACGGGCAATTCTTTCATTTGGTTGTTTATTTGTTTGTTTTCTCTCAGACCTGTACAGGTTTAGGAGAGTCAATACCCAGGCCACTGCCAGATCGACTATATTAACACTGAAGCAGAATGAACATTTTGTGAAAGTTTACCAGGTGGTTACAAGACTACATTTACTATAAGGTCTGGCTCACTACAATGGAATACTACTCAGCAATTAAAAACAATCAATTCATGAAATTCTTAGGCCAATGGTTGGATCTGGAAAATATCATCCTAAGTGAGGTAACCCAATCACAAAAGAACACACATGGAATACAGTCACTGATAAGTAGATGTTAGCCCAGAAGTTTTGAATACCCAAGACACAATTAACATATCAAATGATTCCCAAGAAGAAGGAAGGAGAGGTCCCTGGTCTTGGAAAGGATTGATGCTGCAAAGTAGGGGATTACCAGGACAGAGAAGTGGGAGGGGGTTGATTGGGGAACTGGCAGAGGGAAGAGGGATTATGGGACTTATGGGGAGGGGGGAACTGAGAAAGGGAAATCATTTGGAATGTAAACAAAGAATGTAGAAACAAACAAACAAACAAAAAGACAGACATGAGCAGGGGGAGGGGGAGGGGGATGGGATAGGATGTTTTCATAGGGGAAATGAGGAAAGGGGATAACATTTGAAATGTAAATAAAGACAATATCTATTTTAAAAAAAGAAAAGTTGAGTGAGAAAGAAGATATAACAAAGAACAAAGTAGATTCGAAGAATAAAAAATTTTCAAAATGAAATAAATAGCATATCCATATTGGTATTTGAAAAAAATTAGAAAAGTATAATTTGTATTAAAATAAGTAAACTAGTGTTAGAATGCAGCTGGAGATGTTCAGAGGTGGAAATAATCATAAGTAAGGACTGGTGAAAAGGCTCAGCCAATAGGGTTCCCTACAAATTGTCCTTTAATCTCCACATACATGCTATGGCATCTGTACCCCTTTCCCCCTAAAGAGGAAAGGGAGGGAGGGAGGGAGGGACAGAGGGAAGGGAAGGGGAGGGGAGGGACAGAGGGGAGGGACAGAGGGGAGGGGAGGGGAGGGACAGAAGGAAGGGGAGGGGAGGGAAGGGGAGGGGAGGGGAGGGAAGGGGAGGGACAGAGGGAAGGGGAGGGGAGGGGAGGGACAGAGGGAAGGGGAGGGGAGGGGAGGGACAGAGGGAAGGGGAGGGAAGGGGAGGGAAGGGAAGGGAAGGGAAGGGAAGGGAAGGGAAGGGAAGGGAAGGGAAGGGAAGGGAAGGGAAGGGAAGGGAAGGGAAGGGAAGGGAGGAAATTTCAGCCAGTTCTTCAGCAGAGTCTCTAGGGAGATCTACCTTCTCATAGGGAACTCTTCTGAAAGTTGACTAAGGAAGAAGGTTACTTTACCAAAACTTTCTCTGACAACTTCTCTTTAGCCATTTATAAATGCTGACCTATTTGTGGGTACCTCACTGTCAGAGAGAATGGAAAACAACCATGCCAAACCAAGAACAGCATGTGGGTGAGGCTCAGGCTAGAGAAAGAAAAATTCCACATGACCTGTGAGGTATGAAGAGTCCAGGGACACCTGGAGTCTTCAGTTTAAATAGTGAAATGATGCTAGACCTTTCATCCTCTCAAAGGTCAGAGACTGATCTAGAAGTGCCGTTTCCACCCTTTAAATGGTAGAGAAGGACTTGGCAAGACATAGTCATTTGTTCATAAATACTGGTTAGCCCTGTTTATGCTACAAAGATAAACTGCCCAAAAGAAGGCAGAACAGGCTGTGGCCTTCTACTGTGGAAGCTGTTGCTTTGCTCTGGGCTTGAGCTGGAAACTAATTCAATACTATCTGGAGGAACCTCCAAGGGGACCTATGTCAAGTCTACAGATCTGTCCCTTGTGAGACAGAGGCTGAGACACCATCATCAAGGCATCTCATAGAAGTGTTTGGCTGTGAAATTTGGCACTTAAAGTCAGGGAGATGTTTATACTGGCTATGGCTACTAATTCTATCTTTAAAATCCTTGAGCTTCAGAAAAGGGGTCAGTTTGGATTCTTGTTGTCTTGGTTACACTGCAAAGGTCTAAGTTCAGGTAACAATTCACCAGTTATATGAGAGTTGATTGGCAGCACTCAATGTTGGATGCAGTACAGAGACTGCTTCCTGAGCCAGACTGGACAGTGTCAATTGAACAGTTCTGGTACTCTTAGGAATGCTGGTCCATCACACCCAGAGGAGAGGCCTCTGAATAGGAAGTATGAAGTATGAAGTATGAAGTAAATGAACATTGGGTAGCACCACAGTTGGCTCTTATGATGATTATTCTTCACTATCAACTGTATTTAGAATCCTCTAGGAGACACAACTCTATACATATGAGGATATTTCTAGAAAGTTTTAACTGAGGATAGAAGACCTGTTATGGGGCTAGAGAGATGGCTCAGTCGTTAAGAGCACCAACTGCTCTTCTGAAGGTGCTTAGTTCAAATCCCAGCAACCATATGGTGCCTCACAACCATCTGTAATGAGACCTGACACCCTCTTCTGGTGTGTCCGAAGACAGCTACAATGTACTTAGATATAATAATAAATAAATCTTTGGGCCAGAGAGAGTGGGCCCGGAGTGAGCAGAGGTCCTGAGTTTAATTCCCAGCAACCACATGATGACTCACAACCATCTGTATAGCCTCAGTGTACTCATATACATAAAATGAATTTTAAAAAAGATACTCCACATGGATCTCTAGCCTCTGTATGACAGACACATATACACATATATGCCCATACACAAATAAATAAATAAATCTTTGAAGAAGAGGAGGAGAAGGAGGAAGAGGAGGGGGAAGAGGGGGAAGGAGAAGGAGGAAGAAGAAGAAGGAGGAAGAAGGAAGAAGGAAGAAGGAAGAAAGAAGAAGAAGAAGAAGAAGAAGAAGAAGAAGAAGAAGAAGAAGAAGAAGAAGAAGAAGGAGACCTGCTATGAATTTAACAACACCAAGCCATATACTAGGCCCTTAGTGATAGTAAGTAGAGAGTTGAGCACTAGCAATCTTTGCTTCCTGACTATAGATTAAATGTGACCAGCTGCCTCACTTGCCCACTTCCATGTCTTTTACACCATGATGGACTGCATCTCTTCATAACCTGTGAGCCCTGATAAACCCTTCTTTTTCTTAGATTGCCATTTATCTTTTGTCTAAAAAGTTTTTATTGATCCAGTTACATGTATGTAAGTTATAAAGCATTATCCAATATTTCTGCTTTTAGAGCTGTTCTCTTGCTGCCCATTATGTTTCTTTTCTTGTGTTTCCAACTGTAGACCAAATCATAGATGATGGTCCATTCACTGGTTCTGTAGCTATTTGTTTAATGAGTCAGTCTGGATCCTCAGACTCTTCAAAGGACCTTGGGTATAACTTACAGAATAAAAGCTCTGTATATTCCTAGGGATAAAACACTTGTTGCAGATAGAAGTCCCAGTCCCTACACATATAGGAAAAGCAAGTGGCAGCTGCAGGCAGTGTCTTGACCTCTGCTGTTAAAGTTTCTCAAATTACTCTGGCGTGCAGTTGGAGATCTCATAGCCATAACCAGCTATATTCTTGAAAATATGCTGCTCTTATTTGTTAAGAAAGATCTTACTATGAAACACTGGCTAACCCAGAAATTGATATATACACCAGGGTGACTTAGAACTTGGCAGTAATCTTCCTGCCCCTACCATGTTGAGGTGAACATGTGCTTTTAGATATTTGAGGGGCTTAATTCCTCAGTCTTTTATTTGCACCTTGAGAGGAATGAGACCTTGATGTACTATTATAGGTCTAGTTGAAAGAAGTCAGTGGGTGTACTCATTTGAAGTAATAACCTGGGGCTTGCATTGCCTGACAAAGCAACATCTAAAATTGTTTAGATTTAGTGGATATAAACAGGTGAACCCTCTGTTTCAGTTAAGTCCTTATGGGCAGTTGATGCTCTCTCTCTCTCTCTCTCTCTCTCTCTCTCTCTCTCTCTCAGTAAGTGAAGGTAGTAAATAAAAGAAATATGGCAAAAATGTCTAGTGCTTATAATGGATAAATGGCATTAACAGAGAACCTGCCATATGCCAGGCAGTATGCTGAATATGTTCATCTATATTTATGAGATCCATTTAGGACCCAGAAAATAAATCTTTGGGGTCGTCATACATTTAGTACACAGTGTATGGGACAATGTAGGTTCAGTTGCCATAACGAAGGCATTCTCCTTATGAGACTTTCTTGGGGAGCTTTCCAATGTAACAAAGTGATTTTGAGGAGCTCTGAATTCACCCTTTGTCTTAGTCATCAGGGTTTCTATTCCTGCACAAACATCATGACCAAGAAGCAAGTTGGGGAGGAAAGGGTTTACTTTGCTTACACTTCTGGAAGCTGCTCTTCCAGAGGGCTACACTTCCACACAGCTGTTCATCACCAAAGGAAGTGGGGACTGGAACTCAAGCAGGTCAGGAAGCAGGAGCTGATGTAGAAGCCATGGAGGGATGTTACTTACTGGCTTGCTCAGCCTGCTCTCTTATAGAACCCAAAACTACCAGCCCAGAGACAGTACCACCAACAAGGGGCCCTCCCTCCTTGATCACTAATTGAGAAAATGCTCCACAGCTGGATCTCATGGAGGCACTTCCCCAACTGAAGCCCCTTTCTCTGTGATAACTCCAGCTTGTGTCAAGTTGACACACAAAACCAGCCAGTACATCCTTGTTATTATATTTTCTTGAGCAAATCCCTTTCCAACTAATTGCTTACAAGGAAAAAAAAAGAAACATGGACAGTTCCAGTATGGAAATTTTCAGTGACAAACAGCCATGATTGGGTTATACTTCAAGACCAGTTAGAAATAAGGAGTTCACCACAATTGTGTTTTTTATCAGCCCAGTAACTTTTTTCTTTTTCCGAGTTATCACTCATGTCAAGTCACCTGGGAGGATTTCTTTTAGGTTTCCCATCAGGTAAATATTATTTCAAGGCTGTCAGGGAAGAAAGGAGCAGAGCCAGGGAGCAGCGTGTCAGCTGTGAGGAAGCTGATGGGGTCTACACAGTTATGAGATATGTGGGACCTTTTAAAACAGGAAGAGGCAAAGAGAAGCATGTGTTCAGGGTTCCGCCTGTGTCTATTCAGAGTTTGTATAGCCGAGAAAGCTTTAGTCTAAAATAAGTGGCATTTGGCAAGAAGTGATACTACATGCTGACAAATTGATTGTGTTCTTTTACTGAGATAAAAATGAAAATTCATGAGGCATTTTGTTTTCTTTGCCCTGATGATTAAAGTGTCTACTTGGCTCCATGCAGAGAAGGCCCTTGAAGATTTATGTGAGACACCTGTATGGCATTCATCACAGGCGTCTGGGCTGACAGAGCAGCTCTGCCTTGTGGTGTTCAAAGTGTCATGTCTGAGGGAGGAGGCTAGAATGGCCTCCAATGGAGTCCCTGAACCAGACTTGGGTGGGGATCTTTAGTGAGGATTTTGGAATTTTAAAGAAAGATTTATTTATTTGGGGAGATGGAGAGATTGCTCAGCTGTTAAGAGTTCTGGCTGCTCTTCCAGAGGGCTCAGGTTCAATTTCTAGCATACACATTTAAAAATAAATCCTATTTTGTAAAATAAAGATTTATTTATTTTTTATTTTATAAGTATATAGAGATTTTTGCCTTTATGCATGCAGTGCACTGTGTATAGGCCTGGTCCCTGCAAAGATCAGAAGAAGGAACTGAATCCCCTGGAACTGGAGTGGTTGTAATCCTCCATTGTGTGCTGGGAACCAAACCTATGTTCTCTGAAAGAGCAACAAGTGCCCTTCAGTGCTGAGTGATCTCTCCAGCTCCTTTGATTTTTTTTTTCAAATTTTAAAATTACATTTTATTTATGTGCTGGGATTTGCATATGCCATTCTGCAAATGTGATATTAGAGGACCACATGAACTAGTAAGTTTTATGTGGATCCTGAGACCACAAGGTCTACACTCTGAATCATGTTGACAGGCTAGGGTCTTGAAGTTTTAATAAAGGACTTGCCCTTATTTATCTGTTGCTCACATGGAAGAGACTTTGTTTCTTATAAGCTGAATATAGCTTGGCCTAGCATAGAAAGAAATTTGGAATTACAATATTTGCATGCAGCCATTCACTAGCTACTGTTGCACTGGGTTTTATGTAGCTCAGACTGGCCTCAAAAGCTTAGGCATGTAGCTAAAGATGACTTTTAACTTCTGATTTCTACTCCTTGTGGTGTTCAAAGAAATTGAAGTCCTTAACTTCTATTTCTACTCCTCAAGTGTTAGAATTAGAAGTGTGTATCAACATGCCTGCACATATGTCATTGTGAATCAAACCCAGGACCTTGTTTGTATCAGACAAGTACCAACTCAGCTAGAATTTTAGCTCCCACTGTACCTAAAACTCACTATATAACCAAGTTGGCCTTGAACTCATAGAAATCTCCTGCCTCAAGTCATATGAGTGTCTGGCCCTGTATTATTAGGTCTTGATTTGTTCATTTACTGGATAAGAAATAGTCATTTCTCATGGCTCTGAGTCTGTCTCAGTGCTAGGTGCCTGAATATTTGAGAAATGAAGCATTCTAGTCCCCTGCTGGCTCAGAGGCAGACTAACCTTGTTTATATTTCTGTCCCGTTGGCTTAAAGACTCTCCTTTGGGACACTTAGGATTTGAAGACTCCCTCCTTGAAGGAACACCAGATTTGTTTGGACAAGTTTTCAGGGTTGCTACTATTTTAATCATTTGTATTATTTGTATAATTTATTGGTGATCACATAAGAATGTAGTCTGTCCCAAACACTACAGGTAAGAGAGTAAGACAGAAAGGACTTATAACTTAACTGAGGAGGCAAGGCTGCTTCTTAGAACAGTAGCCAAAGGAATGAGACAAAATGTAAGTTACACAATCCTGCTTGGTTCATGCTGCAGAGCTGAAGATTCATGGAAGTGAAGTCAGGTCCTGGTTTCTGTAACAAGGCTGGAGGGAGCATCCCAACTCATTCTCTTAGCTGGCCTGGCAAGTGCACAAAGGGTATTTGACAGCTAGTCCTAGGCAGTCATGTTTTTCCAGACCCCATCTTCTGGAGGATGGATGCCCTGGACTCATAGGGTAGAGGCAGCCTAGACCTAAATGGACCAACAGATATCTGGATTACTTAGTGTCTTAGTTACTTTTCCTGTTGCTATGATAATAATACCCAGACAAAAGCAACTTAAAGGAAAAAAGGTTTATCCTGGCACATATTTGAGGGTACAAGCTATGATGACAGGGAATGCATGGCTGCAAGAGTTTGAGGCAGCTGGTTACATTGCATCTGCAAAAAGGAAGCAGAGAAATGAATGCTCCTACTCAGCTCGCTTTCTCCTTTTAATTCAGTACTGGACCCCAACCCACAGAATATGCTGCCCACAGTGAATAAGTCTTCCCACCTCAATGTAGATAGTTCCACACAGACATGCCAAGAACCTAATCTAATCCAGATACGCCCTCACAGGTATATTCAGAGCTTTGTCTCCTAGGTGATTCTAGATACTGTCAGTTTGACATATTAACTCACTCTTGGGTACCTCTTATGGAGGTTGCTGTCTGGTAGCATTGACATAATGTCACCTACTTTAGATTCAGGTCCTTGTCTATTGTTACTGTGGATTTCAAGAAGCTAAGAAATGCAGGCTAGGTCTGTAGTCAGCAGAAACTATAAAACCCCAGCACTGCCTCTTGCTGGCTCCTTGATCCTATATTGACTCTAATTAGGGCTTTCTTTTCAAGCATCTGAAATACAGAGTAGTTATAGTACCTGTGGTGGTTTGAATATGCTTGGCCCAGGGAGTGGCACCATTAGGAGGTGTGGCCTTCTTGGAGTGGGTGTAGCTTTATTGGAGAAAGTATGTCACTGTGGGAGTGGGCTTTGAGACCCTTCTCTTGGCTGCCTTCTGATCAATATGTAGAACTCTTAGCTCCTCCAGTACCATGTCTGCCTGTATGCTGCCATGATGATAATAGACTGAACCTCAGAACCAGTAAGCCAGCCCAAATTAAATGTTGTCCTTTATAAGATTTGCCTTGGTCATGGTGTCTCTTTACAGCAGTAGAAACCCTAAGATAATACCTTCCGATAGACAATTATGAAGGCTACATGAGACAGGCATGTAGTGTCTAGGATGGTGTTTAACATACAGCAAAGTAGCTCTGTTATTGTTACCTATTATTACTTCAGTTATTATTATTATTTTATATACCTGGTAGCAAAATAGGAAGCCCACTGTCTGACCTAAACCTTTCTCTTTCCTAAAAATAGCTCTGACAAAATCTAATTTAGAAAAATCTTTAAATTCTGACATCAGAGACTGGAGAGATGGCTTCATCAATACAGTGCTTGCTTTACAAGCATGAGGATCTGAATTTAGATCTCCAACACCCATGCAGAAGGCTAGATGCAGTAGTACATATCTTTATTCCTGACTCCAAGGAAACAGTGAAGAGGCAGAGTTAGGTGGATCCCTGGAACTTTCTGGCCAGCCAGTCAAGGTGAATTGGTGAGCTCCAGGTTCAATGAGAATGTATTAGAAAATACAGTGGACAATAATTGAGGAAGAAACCCAGAGTTGGCCTCTGGCTTTCACACACATGCTCATTCATATGCGTGTGTACTCTCACACACATATATTATATCCACACATGTACGTGCTCATGCACACACGGTCCCAACATCAACAGATGACAAATCTAAGCAATATCTTTAAGTCTAGATCTCTGCTCCCCTGTACTAGATCCTGGTAAAACACATTCTTCCTCTGATCCTGTCTGAAACAGAGACATTGGGTAAACTCTTATGCCTATGAGTACACCTCCATTTCCCTCTTTAGCACCTTCAGTTCCTCATTAGACTAAAGCCAGGCTAATCACAGGTGGAAGGCTTGAAAGAAAGAGCTGATGTAGTTTGATATTTACCAAACTACACCAAAGATCTGGGTTTTATTACAACAGGTCAAACCCATGATGGCTTGGAGGAAGAAGTAGGGGAGAGTCTGTATTTTTTTTCTATGCATACCAAGAATGAGACCTGAGGGGCAGACTGAATTTCATGCTAAGATTGGTCTCTTTGCACCAGGTTGAGAGAGAGTCCTGGGCACCCACTGGTGAAATACCTGCCATAAATACAAAGGCTAAGGCTGAGTTTTCCATTGAGAATCATGTTGAAGGAGGACTGAGAAACTGCTTACCCAGAGACATCAGGACTTTTGGGAGACTATTTTTTTTTAATTTTCTATATTCTCTGTTTACATTCCAAATGATTTCCCCTTTCTCAGTTCCCTCCTCCCCAAAACTCCCATAAGCCCTCTTCCCTCCACCAGTTCCCCAATCAACCCCCTCCCACTCCTCTGTCCTGGAAATCCCTTACAATGCTGTATCAAGCCTTTCCAGGACCCGGGCCCTCTCCTTCCTTCTTCTTGGGAATCATTTGATAGTTAAGTTGTGTCTTGAGTATTCAGAGCTTCTGGGCTAATTAATATCCACTTATCAGTGACTGCATTCCATGTGTGTTCTTTTGTGAATAAGTTACCTCACTTAGTATGATATTTTCCAGTTCAACCATTTGCCTAAAAGATTCATGAATTCATTGTTTTAAATTGCTGAGTAGAGGGGGCTGGTGAGATGGCTCAGCGGTTTAGAGCATTGACTACTCTCCAGAAGGTCCTGCGTTCAAATCCCAGTAACTGCATGGTGGCTCACAACCATCTGTAATGAGATCTGACACCCTCTTCTGGTGCGTCTAAAGACAGCTACAGTGTACTTAGATATAATAATAATTGCTGAGTAGTATTCCATTGTGTATATATACCACATTTTCTGTATCCATTCCTCCATTGAGGGACATCTGGGTTCTTTCCAGCTTCTGACTATTATAAATAAGACTGCTCTGAACACAGTGGAGCATGTGTCCTTATTGCATGCCGGGGAATCCTCTGGGTATATGCCCAGGAGTGGTATAGCAGGGTCCTCCGGAAGTGTCATGCCCAGTTTTCTGAGGAACCGCCAGACTGATTTCCAGAGTGGTTGTACCAGCTTGCAATCCCACCAGCAGTGGAGGAGTGTTCCTCTTTCTCCACATCCTCGCCAACACTTGCTGTCTCCTGAGTTTTTAATCTTACCCATTCTGACTGGTATGAGGTGAAATCTCAGGGTTGTTTTGATTTGCATTTTTCTAATGACTAATGATGTTGAACATTTCTTAAGATGCTTCTCAGCCATTCGAAATCCCAACTCAGTTCTCTATAGAGTTAGAAAGAGCAATTCTCAAATTCATCTGGAATAACAATAACAACAACAAAAAAACTCAAGATAGCTAAAACCATTCTTAACAGTAAAAGAACTTCTGGGGGAATCAGTGTCCCAGACCTCAAACAATACTACAGAGCAATAGTGTTAATAACTGCATGGTATTGGTACAGTGACAGGCAGGTAGATCAATGGAATAGAATTGAAGACACAGAAATGAGCCCACACACCTATGTTCACTTGATCTTCGACAAAGGAGCTAAAACCATCCAGTGGAAAAAAGATAACCTTTTCAACAAATGGTGCTGGTTCAACTGGAGGTCAGCATGCAGAAGAATGCAAATCGATCCATTTTTATCTCCTTGTACTAAGCCCAACTCCAAGTGGATCAAGGATCTCCACATAAAACCAGACACACTGAAAATAATAGAAAAGAAACTGGGGAAGATCCTTGAGGACATGGGCACAGGGGAAAAGTTCCTGAACAGAACACCAATAGCTTATGCTCTAAGATCAAAATTGACAAATGGGACCTCATAAAATTACAAAGTTTCTGTAAGGCAAAGGACACTGTCAATCAGACAAAACGGCAACCAACAAATTGGGAAAAGATCTTCACCAACCCTACATCTGACAGAGGGCTAATATCCAATATATATAAAGAACTCACTCAGCTTTTCAAGTCTCTTACACTGCTTTTAAATTTTTCCTTATTTTTAATTGTATATATGTGTGTGTGTCTATGTATGAGTGCACATGATTACAGTGCTCTTGGACAACAGGAGAAAGTGTTAGAACTGGAGTTACAGGCCATTGTGAACCACTTGACATGAGTTCTTGGAATCATACTTGAGTCCTCTGAAAAAGCAGTATTTGCTTTTAACTGTTGAGCTACCTCTCTGAACCTCTTATAAACTTCTTGAGATATACACATACATACATACATACATACATACATACATACATACATACTTACATCTCCATATATCCATATGCTGTTTATGAAGGGGTATTCCCTCCCCTTGGATCTTCATAAAGAGCTCATCACTATTCCAACTAAACATAACAGGATAAATGTGATTCTTGTGATTTCAGAGGCCACAGAACAGGTATAGATTTTATCTCTTGAAATGCTCCTTTGTAATCAACCACCATGCTGTAGGGGGAGCCTCAGACACATGATATGGCCACATAGCAAAGAATAGAAGACCCACCAACAGCCAGACAAGCAAGTGAATTAGAATTTCAGTTCTCAGTTTTAAAAATCTTAAAAACTGAGATTTCAAATGTAAAGGAAATTAACATCTGGACTTTACTATGTTTGAACCCCAACCCAGAGATTCTGTAGATACAAAGGTTTGCTCTACACCTCCTCATCATTTAAGCATAGTAACTGGAATGCTCCCTAGTACATCTATAGTACCTAACTCGAGTCTAGCAGATAGCAGTTGCTTAATAAATATTGTTGGCTTTGTGAATGAAGTATATTAGTAACATATTATTCTCCTATAACCTATAGCTGCCTCTTCAAAAAAAAAAAAAAGTCCTATGACCATTACCAGATAACCTCAGTCCCCAGTTCAACAAAGGATTATTCTCTTGCATGCCAGTGAATGAAAGTCCCCAGCAATTCAGAGAAGGCAGACTTCTTCACTCCCAGCTCCTCAGTAAGCTAGGGGGATTAGTCATGCTCCTTCTCATTCTCAGGGATCTATCTTCAATAAAAACAGGCCACTCTTCTCTCAGGTTTCCAAACAAATATTGTTCTTGGCTAGTTGGCTGCCATTTTGTTTTTCTCATAAACCAGGTACTTCTAGGATAGTGGTTCTCAACCTGTGGGTCAATACCCTTTTGGTAGTGGCCTGGAACTAGCCACAGAGACTAGGCTGGATGGCCAGTGAGTCCCAGAGATCTTCTTGTATCTACCTTTCTGCTTATGGAATTACAAGTGTACCTCCACACTCAGCTTTTGTACATAGGACCTGAGGTGGAACGCAGGACCTTATGCTTATACAGAAACACTTTTACATACTGTGCAATCTCCCCGATGACTGCTTTCTGAAATGTGTCACACCTCCCTCACCCTCACTATTACAATCTAGCCTTCACTGCCAGGAGCCAGACTGGACCTGCTAAATCCAAGTTGAAAGTGGGCTGATTGTGAGAAAGTCAAGACAGGCTTTCTATTTCTAGTGTAGAACATCAACAGTTGCCAAAGGAGGCTCTGCAGGACCTGCCTTAATGGCAAATGAACCTACTGTAATTAGCATATTAATAACATTTGATTTCTAAAACCCCAAGAAATATCTCTCCAACCTCTTTACCACAAGGATCTGAGGTAATTACAGAACAAAGAGCACAGGAGGATATTATCTGCGTGTACCCCACACCCACTTAGGAACTCCTCACACAAGTTTCTCCCAGCTTTCTTCCCACAGACCAGCATCCTGACTCCCTCCAAGTGAAAAGGGCTCATTTTAGACCCATGTGAAAACAGTCATTCTAGAAGAGGCTTTCTGGAAGCAAACTCTGATATGTGGACTAGTCAGACCCCAGAATAAGACTTGCAGCTCTGAGGATCAATCAGGGTGAACTCCTGAGAGATGAAAAACCCAGGGCTAACCCAGGCTGTAGTGCATAAGGAGAGGGGCAGAGAGGGTGGGCTACCAAAGCTCCACAATTGCCACAGGCTGTATCAGACAACCTCCCACTAAAGAAAGGGTTCCATGAAACTAGATGGCCCCTCACTTGCCACAGATGGCTTTCCTCGCCTCATTCTCTCCAGCCGCTGCCCCACAGCAGAAATGCTTTGACTTCCCACAGTCCTTCGCCAGATGAGACAAAGGTCCCTGGCACTAGCTCCTCATCTCACTTGGGCCTATGCCAAAAATGTAAAGTTTGGTGCGGATACTCAAGCCTTAATGCTTTAAGGTGTAGTCCTTTTAGCTGATGCTGTAGCTGTTACAATGGGTCCAAAGGGAAGAACAGTGACTATTGAACAAAGTTGGGGAAGTCCCAAAGTAACAAAAGATGGGGTTCACTGTTGCAAAGTCAATTGATTTAAAGAATAAATATAAAAATAATGGAGTTAAACTTTTTCAGGATGTTGCCAATAGCACAAAGAAGAGGCTAGGGATGGCACCACCACTGCCATTGTTCTGGCATGCTCTCTTGCCAAGGAGGGCTTTGAGAAGATCAGCAAAGGGGCTAATCAAGTGGAAATCCAGAGAGGTGTGATGTTGGCTGTTGATGCTGTAATTGCTGAACTTAAGAAACAATCTAAACCTGTAACAACCCCTGAAGAAATTGCTCAGGTTGCTACAATTTCCGCAAATGGAGACAAAGACATTGGGAACATCATTTCTGATGCAATGAAAAAGGTTGGAAGGAAAGGTGTCATCACAGTGAAGGATGGAAAAACCCTGAATGATGAGCTAGAAATTATTTAAGAAGATATATTTCTCCATATTTTATTAATACATCAAAAGGTCAAAAGTGTGAATTTCAAGATGCCTATGTTTTATTGAGTAAAAAGAAATTTTCTAGTGTTCAGTTCAGTTCAAGAGTTAGAGCTCTTGAAATTGTTAATGCTCATCGGAAGCCCTTGGTCATAATCGCTGAAGATGCTGACGGAGAAGCACACTGATTTTGAACAGGCTAAAAGTTGGTCTTCAGGTTGTAGCAGTCAAAGCTCCAGGGTTTGGGGAAAATAGGAAGAACCAGCTTAAAGATATGGCTATTGCTACTGGTAGTACAGTGTTTGGAGAAGAGGGGTTGAATCTAAATCTTGAAGATGTTCAAGCTCATGACTTAGGAAAAGTTGGAGAGGTCATTGTCACCAAAGATGATGCCATGCTTTTGAAAGGAAAAGGTGACAAAGCTCACATTGAAAAACATATTCAAGAAATCACTGAGCAGCTAGACATCACAACTAGTGAATACGAAAAGGAAAAGCTGAATGAATGACTCGCTAAACTTTCAGATGGAGTAGTTGCGTTGAAGGTTGGAGGAACAAGTGATGTTGAAGTGAATGAGAAGAAAGACAAGAATTACAGATGTTCTCAATGCTACAAGAGCAGCTGTTGAAGAAGGCATTGTTCTAGGAGGGGGCTGTGCCCTGTTTCTGTGCATACCAGCCTTGGATTCATTAAAACCTGCTAATGAAGATCAGAAAATAGGTATAGAAATTATTAAAAGAACACTTAAAATTCCTACAATGACAATTGCTAAGAATGCAGATGTTGAAGAATCTTTGACAGTTGAGAAAATTCTGCAGAGTTCCTCAGAAGTTGGTTATGATGCTTGGAGATTTCATGAACATGGTGGAAAAAGGGAATCATTGATCCAAAAAGGTTGTAAGAACTGCCTTACTAGATGCTGCTGGGGTGGCCTCCTTGCTAACTACAGCCGAAGCTGAAGTGACAGAAATTCCAAGAGAAGGACCCTGGAATGGGTGCAGTGGGTGGAATGGGAGGGGGTATGGGAGGTGGCATGTTCTAACTCATAGAATAATGTTTTGCCCTTATCAGTGAACTGTGGGAAGAAGTTCAAAGCAGGTTCCTCGACGATAACTTCAGAGAAGTCACCTGGAAAAAAATGACTGAGGTTGGATGATCACTGTAAGCATTAGTTACTGGTTTCCTTTCACAATACATAATGGTTTACTGCTGTCATTGTCCATGCCTACAGATAATTTATTTTGCATTTTTGAATAAAGACATTTGTACATTCCTGATGCTGGGTACAAGAGCCATATACCAGTGTCCTGCTTTCAACTTAAATCACTGAGGCATCTCTACTGTCCTGTTAGCATCAGGACTGTAGTGCTATGCCACCACATGAGAAGTTCAGAAGCAGCCTTTCTGTGAAGGGTGGGAATGATTGTGTACAAAGTAGAGAAGTATCCAATTATGTGATAACCTGTAATCAATTTTTGTTTAAAGTTTAAAAAAGAAAGAAAGAAAGAAACTAGATGGCAGCTAGCCTAGGGTGCAGGTGAGAGGCTGGCTCCGAGTTCTGCTTGTGCTGCTTTAGAGGATAGCATCTGGAAAGCTGAACTGATTTAGATTCAAAAGTGTCTCTGGTCTTTTCAGCAGGCTAAAAACATGGTGGGCTTTGGCTATATGCTCTAATTAAACACAAAACCCACTTGAACAAACAAAAAACAGACACATGAGCTGGCTAGCCCTCATTCCCAGGAGATTTTTCCTCTCCATTTAACTGATGGGTTCTGCAGCAGTCACACCCCAAAAAGCACTTTAAGGGCAGGACTTTGGTTATCCACACCCATATTCCTGTGTGGACAGACTCCCCAACAAGTAGGTAGCCAGTGAACTGAAAAGATGAGTGATCAACTTTCCAGAAAAACTCATGATAGTTGAAAGAACTGTAAAGGTACCCCTTTTCCTTTTTCCTTTCTACTTCCTTGAAACAATGTGTGGGCTGGAGCTGCAGCAGCCAAGCCATACCAGAAGACATCTATAGAGCAGAAACATAGGAGCCTAAGTCCCTGCTGACACACAAGAGGCAACAAACTGACTTACTGAAGATATCATTCATATAAGAAGTTCAAAATAGTCACACTCAAACTTTTAGCCAAAGGGCATGATCTTGTCTAGATTCAGAGAACATTCTCTGTTACTCTCAAACATCCCTTACTATAGCCTACCATTCACCTAGTTATTTGGCCCAAGAAACTTCCCAGGATTACATCCTAGGGTGGAAAGAATCATTTCTTTGATTGATGCTATGTGGGCATAGTGGTTAAGAGTTTAGGAGTTAAGAGTTCAGTAGGCCTGGGCTTCAATCCAAGTTCTCTCAGTTAGTTAATAGTTACATTATATTAGGAAAATCATGTCACATATAAGCCTGTTTCCTCAGCTCAGCTCACAATAGGGATGGCCCAAGATTTTCTGAGGATTAGACGATAACACCTGTAAAGATCCCACCAGCATGACATGTACCTGAACATCTTTTCCAAACATCAGCCACACATAAGCCACCTTTATCTGAACAAAAACCTGTAATTGTGGCAATTGTCACAATATAGCCATGTCCTACACTGAAAGATTTTAGCAGTGACATACAGCTAAATGACATCCAAGTCTTCTCAGTTTGTGAGGGCATACTCTTTGCTTGTACAGTGATGAGACTGGCTAAAGAACATGCCTATTGTTAAACAAGTTGGAATGGTAGTGACTTTGATATGTTCTTTATCTTGGATTTAATTGAGTCCCCTTCATACCTTTCAAGTTAGCCTTTCTCTACTGTAACATATAGTGTTTGGGCTATAGTTGTTATTTTCTTCCTTACAGCATATATAAGACCAGACACACTGAAACTAATAGAAAAGAAACTGGGGAAGACTCTTGAGGACATGGGCACAGGGGAAAATTTCCTCAACAGAACACCAATAGCTTATGCTCTAAGAGCAAGAATTGACAAATGGGACCTCATAAAACTGCAAGGCAAAGGACATTGTCAAAAGGACAAAATGGCAACCAACAAATTGGGAAAAGATCATTACCAACACTACATCCGACAGAGGGCTTATATCCAAGATAGACAAAGAACTCAAGAAGGTAGACTCCAGAGAGCCAAATATCCCCCCTTAAAAAATGGGCTACAGAGCTAAACAAAGAATTTTCACCTGAGGAATATCGAATGGCTGAGAAGCACCTAAAGAAATGTTCAACATCCTTAGTCATCAGGGAAATGCAAATCAAAACAACCCTGAGATTTCACCACACACCAGTCAGAATGGCTAAGATCAAAAAGTCAGGAGAAAACAAGTGCTGGCGAGGATGTGGAAAAAGAGGCACACTACTCCACTGCTGTTGGGCTTGCAAGCTGGTACTACCACTCTGGAAGTCAGTCTGGTGGTTCCTCAGAAAACTGGGAATGATACTTCCAGAGGACCCTGCTATACCACTCCTGGGCATATACCCAGAGGATTCCCCAGCATGTAATTAGGATACTATTAGTCCACTATGTTCATAGCAGTCCTATTTATAATAGCCAGAAGCTGGAAAGAACCCAGATGTCCCTCAATGTAGGAATGGATACAGAAAATGTGGTATATATACACAATGGAGTACTATTTAGCCATTAGAAACAATGAATTCATGAAATTCTTAGACAAATGGATGGAACTGGAGAACATCATCCTAAGTGAGGTAACCCAGTCTCAAAAGAACACTCATGGTATGCACTCACTGATAAGTGGATATTTGCCTAGAAGCTTGGAATACCCAAGACACAATGCACATATCAAATGGTGCCCAATAAGAAGAAAGGAGTGGCCCCCGGTCCTGGAAAAGCTCAGTGCAGCAGTGTAGGGGAATACCAGAACAGGGAAGTGGGAAGGGTTGGATTGGGGATTAGGGGTAAGGAAGAGGGCTTATGGGACTTTTGGGGAGGGGGGATCCAGGAAAGGGAAAATCACTTGAAATGTAAATAAAGAATATATCAAATAAAAAAAATGGGCAATATATTCAGGCACTACTAAACTACTGAAAATCATTTCACACCTCAAGAGGAACGACTGCCACCCCTGTGATTCTGACACAAACACTGAGGAAGAAACTACAAGTTCTATCACTTATCTCTGTGAGTATTCCAAAGCCAGAAACACAGGAGCACACCAAACATCTGCCTAGTTAGCAGATGTTTGAATGTTCTTGCCCAGCCATATTAGAGACCTGGAGAAAGGAGCCAGACAAATTACATTCTAGCACATTCTGAGAGCTATTCAAACTCCTCCACTATGCTTGATACATGCTCCAATCAAAAATTACATGCTAAGGGTATGGGGATAGTTCCAATGCCCCAAACCCATGAGTTTTTGTTTGTTTGTTTGTTTGTTTGTTTTTGTTTTGGGGTTTTTTTTGTTTTGTTTTGCTTTGTTTTGTTTTTTGCTTATAATCTCAGCACTAGGGAGATAGAGACAGGAGGATCACTGGAGCTCACTGGCCAATTAACCTAGGTGAGTTCCAGGCCAATGAGAGATCCTGTCATTATTAAAACAGGGGGTGGGGGAGGCAGACACAGAGAGAGATAAGACAGAGACACACACAAACACCCACAAACACAACACACACAAACACACACAAAAAAACAAGCACACACAAACAGAAGGGGGGCGGGAGGGAGGAATACCTAAGTATGTCTAGCCTCCACATCTACAATGGACATGTGCATATGTTAATATACAAACATAATGTAAACACCCAAAATCACACGCTAGAAATGAGCTGTCGGCAGAGGAATATTCAACTTCTTCTACAAATACATCTGTAAAACCCAAATGGTGAGAAGCCACATCAGAACTCTGCCTCCCGCCAGTTACGAGAGTCTCTCCGCCATCTTGGATCTCAGGCTCCAGAGAAATCAGACAGACTGAGTTACGCAAATGTAACCCAAAGCCAACATTGTGGGGGTCTAAGCCTGACGGGCGTTGGCCTGCACCCAGGCCCAAGGCTGTTCAGGGGGCCATCAGTATGCAAACCTGGCCAGGAGGTTGTTTGCCAGGCCCGCGCGCACGCCGCACACGCTCTGCCATTTTGACTATGGGACGCCAAAGAGGTCTAGCAGGTAAAGTCAGCTAAGAGTCATAGCCCGAGGCTAACATAGTGGGGGTCTAAGCTGGACAGGCCTTGGACTGCCCCCAGGCCCTGGGCTGCTCGGTGGGCCATCTGTGTGCCAACTGGGCCAGGAGGTTGTTAGCCCAGGAGACTCTCCCGGCACTTTCAGGGAGAGTACACAAGCCTCCATCCTGACCACCTGACAGAACAAATTAACAGTCATAGCCCGAAGGCAACTTTGCTCAGGGCTTAGCCAGCCAGACTCTTGCCTGGACTCAGGGCCTGAGCAACGAGGCTAGCTTTGTGTGCACCAACCCGGTTGGGAGATAGGCTGCCCAGCAGAGTGACCAGCACTCAGAAAAGGTACCACAGCAGCATAGACCATCAGCACTCACTGAAGGAGCAAACAGGCACCACCTGGTTCACATAGACAACCTGGGGCAAGGCACACTAGGGCTGAAAGGGCACCCAAGAGGAGGGCAGTTCATTAGCAATCTGTAACAGGGGAAACCCAGCCATCCAGTGTTGCAGAAATAGCCATATAGCCTCACAGGAGGCACAGATACCAGCCAGAGACAAGACCAACTAACGCCAGAAATAACAAGGTGGCAAAAGGCAAATGCAGGAACGCTACTAACAGAAACCTAGGCAATATGGCAGCGTCTGAACCGAACTCTCCAACATCAGCAAGTCCTGATTACACAAACACACCAGAAAAACAAGATTTGGATTTAAAATCACTGTTCATGATGCTTCTAGAAGAACACAAAAAGGACATAAATGAATCTCTTAAAGAAATACAGGGGAAGATGAATAAGGTAGAAACCCGTATAAAGGAAACACAAAAATCACTTAATGAAATTCAGTAGAATAAGGCTCAAGAGAAAGAAGCCAATAAAAAAGAAACAAACAAACAAAAAAAACTTAAAGAAATGCAGGAGAAAGTGAGTCAAACAGCAGAAGTCATGAAAGAGGAAAAACAAAAATCTCTTAAAGAATTACAGGAGCCGGGCATGGTGGCGCACGCCTGTAATCCCAGCACTTGGGAGGCAGAGGCAGGTGGATTTCTGAGTTCGAGGTCAGGCTAGTCTACAGAGTGAGTTCCAGGACAGCCAGGACTACACAGAGAAACCCTGTCTCAAAAAATGAAAAAAAAAAAAAAAAAAAAAAAGAATTACAGGAAACCACAAACAAGCAAGTGAAGGAACTAAGCAAAACCATCCAGGATCTAAAATCAGAAGCAGAAACAACTAAGAAATCACAAAGGGAGAAAACTTTGGAGATAGAAAACCTTGAGAAGAAATCAGGGGCCATAAATGCAAATATCAACAACAGAATACAAGAGATGGAAGAAAGAATCTCAGATGCCGAAGATACCATAGAAACCATTGACTCAACTGTCAAAGAAAATGCAAAATGCAAAAAGATTGTATCCCAGAACATTCAGGAAATCCAGGACACAATGAGAAAACCAAACCTAAGGATTATAGGTATAGATGAGAGTGAAGATTTATAACTGAAAGGGCCAGCAAATATCTTCAACAAAATTATGGAAGAAAACTTTCCCAACTTAAAGAGAGAGATGCCCATGAATATACAAGAAGCCTACAGAACTCCAAACAGACTGAACCTGAGCAGAAATACCTCTCCTCACATAATAATCAAAACCCCAAATGAACTAAACAAAGAAAAAATACTAGAGGCAGTAAGAGAAAAAGGCCAAGTAACATAAAAAGGAAGACCTATCAGAATCACACCAGACTTCTCACCAGAGACCATGAAAGCTAGAAGATCCTGGGCAGATCTCATGCAGACTCTAAGAGAACACAAATGTCAGCCAAGACTACTATACCCAGCAAAACTCTCAATCACAATAGATGGAGAAACAAGAGATATTCCATGACAAAACCAAATTTACACAATATCTTTCTACAAACCCAGCTCTACAAAGAATAATAGGAGGAAAACTCCAATACAAGGAGGGAAACGACACCCAGGAAAAAGCAAGATAGTTACCTTTTTTTATCAAACCCAAAAGAAGATAACCACTCAAATATAAAAATAACATCAAAAATGACAGGAAGTAATAATCACTATTCTGTAATATCTCTTAACATCAATGGACTCAACTCCCCAATAAAAAGACAAAGACTAACAGACTGGATAAGGAAACAGGACCCTACATTTTTCTGCATACAGGAAACATACCTCAATGTCAAAGACAAAAACTACCTTAGAGTAAAAGGCTGGAAGACAATTTTACAAGCCAATGGTCTCGGGAAACGAGCCGGAGTAGCCATTCTAATATCAGATAAAACTGACTTTCAACCTAAAGTCATCAAAAGAGATACAGAAGGACACTTCTTGCTGGTCAAAGGAAATATCCACCAAGAAGAACTTTCAATTCTGAACATCTATGCACCAAATGCAAGGGCACCCTCATTCGTAAAAGAAACATTACTAAAGTTCAAAGCACACATTGCACCTAACACAATAATTGTGGGTGACTTCAACACTCCACTCTCCTCAATGGACCGATCAGGAAAACAGGAACTAAACAGGGACACAATAAAACTAATTGAAGTTTTGGCCCTATTGAACTTGACTGATATTTATAGAACATTTCACCCTAAAACAAAAGAATATACCTTTTTCTCAGCACCTCATGATACCTTCTCCAAAATCGACCATATAATTGGTCACAAGACAGACCTCAACAAATATAAGATCGAACTAATCCCATGCCTCCTATCAGGTTACTATGGAGTAAGAGTGGTCTTCAATGGCAACAAAAACAACAGAAAGTCCACATACACATGGAGGCTGAACAATACTCTACTCAATGACACCTTGGCCAAAGAAGAAATAAACAAAGAAATTAGAGACTTTTTAGAATATAATGAAAATGAAGGCACAACATACCCAAATCTTTGGGACACAATAAAAGCAGTGCTAAGAGGAAAACTCATAGCCCTGAGTGCCTCCAAAAAGAAAATGGTGAGTGCATACACTAGCAGCTTAACTACACACCTGAAAGCCCTGGAACAGAAAGAAGCCAATTCCCCCAGGAGGAGTAGAAGACAGGAAATCATCAAACTCAGGGCTGAAATCAGTCAAGTGGAATCAAAGAGAACCATACAAAGAATCAACGAATCCAGGAGCTGTTTTTTTTTGAGAAAATCAACAAGATAGATAGACCCTTAGCCAGACTGACCAAAGGGCAGAGAGAAAGTATCCAAATTAACAAAATTAGAAATGAAAACAGAGATATAACAACAGAAACTGAGGAAATTCAAAAAATCATCAATCCTACTACAAAAGCCTATACTCAACACAACTGGGGAATCTAGAGGAAATGAACAATTTCCTAGACAGATACTGAATACCAAAATTAAATCAGGACCAAATAGATCATCTAAACAGTCCCATAACCCCTAAAGAAATAGAAGGGGTCATAGAAATCCTTCCAACCAAAAAAAGCACAGGACCAGATGGCTTCAGTGCAGAATTCTATCAGACCTTCAAAGAAGACCTAACACCAATACTCTTCAAACTATTCCACAAAATAGAAACAGAAGGAACACTACCCAATTCCTTCTATGAAGCCACAATTATGCTGATACCAAAACCACACAAAGATCCAACAAAGAAAGAGAACTTCAGACCAATTTCCCTTATGAACATCGATGCAAAAATACTCAATAAAATTCTTGCCAACCGAATTCAAGAACACATAAAAACGATAATCCACCATGATCAAGTAGGCTTTATTCCATGGATGCAAGGTTGGTTCAATATACAGAAATCCATCAATGCAATCCACTACATAAACAAACTCAAAGAAAAAAACCACATGGTCATTTCATTGGATGCTGAAAAAGCATTTGACAAAATTCAGCATCCTTTCATGCTTAAAGTCTTGGAAAGAACAGGAATTCAAGACCCATACCTAAACATAGTAAAAGCAATATACAGCAAATTGGTAGCTAGCATTAAACTAAATGGAGAGAACCTTGAAGCAATCCCACTAAAATCAGGGACTAGACAAGGCTGCCCCCTTTCTCCTTATCTTTTCAATATTGTACTTGAGGTACTAGCTTGGGCAATTAGACAACATAAGGAGGTCAAAGGGATACAAATTGGAAAGGAAGAAGTCAAACTATCATTATTTGCAGATGATATGATAGTCTACCTAAGTGACCCAAAAAACTCCACTAGAGAACTCCTACAGCTGATAAACAACTTCAGCAAAGTGGCAGGTTATAAAATCAACTCAAGCAAATCAGTAGCCTTCCTATACTCAAAGGATAAGCAGGGTGAGAAAGAAGTTAGGGAAATGACACCCTTCACAATAGCCACAAACTATATAAAGTACCTTGGGGTGACTCTTACCAAACATGTGAAAGATCTGTATGACAAGAACTTCAAGACTCTGAAGAAGGAAATGGAAGAAGACCTCAAAAAATGGAAAAACCTTCCATGCTCCTGGATGGGCAGGATTAATATAGTTAAAATGGCCATTTTGCCAAAGGCAATATACAAATTCAACGCAATACCCATCAAAATCCCAACTCAATTCTTCATAGAGTTAGAAAGAGCAATTCTCAAATTCATCTGGAATAACAAAAAACCCAGGATAGCTAAAACTATTCTCAACAACAAAAGAAATTCTGGGGGAATCAGTATCCCTGACCTCAAGCAATACTACCGAGCAATAGTGTTAAAAACTGCATGGTATTGGTACAGTGACAGGCAGAGGATCAATGGAACAGGATTGAAGATTCAGAAATGAACCCACACATCTATGGCCACTTGATCCTCGACAAAGGGGCTGAAAACATCCAATGGAAAAAAGATAGCCTTTTCAACAAATGGTGCTGGTTCAGCTGGAGGTCACCATGCAGGAGAATGCAAATTGATCCATCCTTCTCTCCTTGTACTAAACTCAACTCCAAATGGATCAAGGACCTCCACATAAAGCTAGACACTCTGAAGCTAATAGAAAAGAAACTGGGGAAGACCCTTGAGGGCATCGGTACAGGGGGAAAGTTCCTGAACAGAACACCAATAGCATATGCTCTAAGATCAAGAATTGACAAATGGGACCTCATAAAATTACAAAGTTTCTAGAAAGCAAAGGACACCATCAAAAGGACAAATCGGCAACCAACAAATTGGGAAAAGATCTTCACCAACCCTACATCAGATAGAGGGCTAATATCCAATATATACAAAGAACTCAAGAAGTTAGACCCCAGAAAACCAAATAACCCTATTAAAAATGGGGTACAGAGTTAAACAAAGAATTCTCACCTGAAGAACTTCGGATGGTGGAGAAACATTTTAAAAAATGCTAAACTTCATTAGTCATCAGGGAAATGCAAATCAAAACAACCCTGAGATTTCATCTTACACCAGTCAGAATGGCTAAGATTAAAAACTCAGGAGACAGCAGGTGTTGGCGAGGATGTGGAGAAAGAGGAACACTCCTCCACTGCTGGTGGGGTTGCAAACTGGTACAACCACTCTGGAAATCAGTCTGGCGGTTCCTCCGAAAACTGGGCACGTCACTTCCGAAAGATCCTGCTATACCACTCCTGGGCATATTTCCAGAGGATTGCCCAGCGTGTAATAAGGATATATGTTCCACCATGTTCAGGGTTAGGGTTAGGGTTAGGGTTAGGGTTAGGGTTAGGAGCCCTATTTATAATAGCCAGATGCTGGAAAGAACCCAGGTATCCCTCAACAGAAGAATGGATGCAAAAAATGTGGTATATATACACAATGGAGTACTATTCAGCCATTAGAAACAATGAATTCATGAAATTCTTAGGCAAATGGATGGAGCTGGAGAACATCATAGTAAGTGAGGTAACCCAGTCTCAAAAGATCAATCATGGTATGCACTCACTAATAAGTGGATATTAGCCTGGAAAACTGGAATACCCAAAACATAATCCACACTTCAAATGAGGTACAAGAAGAATGGAGGAGTGGCCCCTAGTTCTGGAAAGACTCAGTGTAGCAGTATAAGGCAAAACCAGAACAGGGAAGTGGGAAGGAGTGGGTGGGAGAATACGGGGAGCGAAGGGGGCTTATATGACTTTCGGGGAGTGGAAGACCAGAAAAGGGGAAATCATTTGAAATGTAAATAAAAAATATATCGAATGAAATAAAAAAAAAAAAAAACCCAAAATGGTTTTGCTGTGATGAAATCTGATTCATTTCATTGCTTCCTGGAAAAACCAGTGGAACCCATCAGGGACTTCACAAAGCAGAGATTCTTAGCTAAACAAAGAAAACCTTCAAAAAGCACACTGCACCAGTATTGGCAGCTAAAACTGATCTTCAACAGTATTTCCATCAGGTAGCATGCTCCTTTCGCAGAATTGCGGTGATGCTTTGAAGTGGCAAAGCCCAATAAAATGTAATCTGTGACAAGGATGCTATGGCCAGCTCCTGTGTCAGAAACACTTTTGAGCAATGGAACCACTTCAGTGGAAAACTAGGAATTTGACCTATTAAGAAGCAACCATGTAAAATGTTTTTTGGCATTTACTAGATGTTTGATTTGGAAAATTCATACCAGGTCAGAGCAGAAGGCAATTTACTTCCCTACCACCTCATCCTCCTATGACCAAAGGTGAGACTGGAAAAAAAAAAAAAAAAAGAGAGAGAGAGACAGGTATGTAGGTGGGAACTGCTTGGGATCAGAGACTTGGAGACCTACATGCAAATGGGACCTGAGCAAAGCAGAAGCCCACCAGGCAGGAAGAGCTGAACCCTATAGCTTCCCTGGGATTGCAAAGTCGGTGTTAAAACTGACAGTGATCTGGGAAGCAACTAGGAACTGGGGTAAGCCTGGCATAGAATGTAAATGGGCAACTGAGGCAAAATTTCAGAACCTCACTTATAAAACAAGAATGAAAAGACCATCTACTCGTTTCAGTAGTTGAGTGTGATTCAGTGGTCAAGTGCTTGCACAGCATGTATCTCACAAGAGCCTAGGTTTCAACCCTGGAGCTACCAAAAACAGGAGGAAAAAATACAGTACTTCACTGGAAGTCATAGTCCACATGGGGACCTTCATGAACACAGGGAGGCAGCCATGATCTCCATGGGGTTTTGGGGGAACATACCTGGAACAACAGTCTATGCATGGGGTCTGGGTGCTAAGACCTATCAAGACAGTGGCAGTTTGAGGATCACAGAAATCCCAGGGATCCTGGAATAGCAAAGGGCACTGATTCAGTCCTGGGTGAGAAAGTGAGCTCTCAGATGAAGATCTGGCTGAAAGTAACCCCCAAAAGGGCTGTCTATAGGACTGCAGAAAACTAGGTCTAAAGCTACCTCTTTTGTTTCTCCTACACCTGCTATCACCAGGCTCCATGTATAAGGATCCTCCTCACTGCAACTTGATTGATGTTCATGGGGACCCCTAAGAGGTAGGAATTATTTGCCTCATGATAAGGGCCAACAATTAAAGACAAAGACATAGTCCTGTGCCTAGGACTCTTAGAAGCCATTGCTTTCCTTCTAGAGCTCTGTAACAATGTAACACATCATTTCATCCTTGTGGTCCCTTCCTGCACTCATGCTGTTTGGCTGCTGTATTCCCTGCATCTTTGTAATAGCTAAACCACAAGGTTAATGGCTATTAGCTGGGTAGAGCAATAACTCCTTGCCTCCATCACTATGGACCATGGAGCCTCCTACCCTCTGACTCTTGTCCCTCTGGCTAAGCTACAACAAGTGCCTGAACATGGGAGTGACCTGTACTGAACATCATCCTGCTCCCCAATTCAGCTTTATGCAGTGGAATGCATAGGCAGTTGAAAAGTAGAAGTGGAGGTTGTTGTTCAACACTCCTTACTCACCAAAGTCTAAAATAATGTCTCCTGCTGATAGCCAGGATGTCAAAAGCAGCTCTCCGGTGGTGGCAAAAAAGGCAAGGCCAGAGTCTGCCCCACCCTTGGTATATTTATGCCTCTCCTAGGATCCTTTGGTCAATGTCATCATCTTAGAGCACTGAAAATCTATCAGGGATGGAGCATCAGGGCCATGCATCTGTCACTACAGTTTCCAATATGACACCAACTTTCCTTCCAAGGCACTTTCCAAATGCCTGGATGGCCAAGCTTTCACCAGTTTCTCCAGACTGAGGATCTAGCTAACTGGAGCCAACCTCTGTAGCACTTGCTCCTTCAGGATTCCCCATCTGACACCTAGGGGTACACAATGTCTCTTGTTTGTTTGAGTAAATAGTTTTCTGGAGCCCAGGAAAGGAATCAGCCTGGCAGTGTACAACATGCTGACTGGTCAGAACCCATTCTCACACTCCATAGTAGCAGGGTAGATTCCCATGAACATTTACATCTCTGTGAAGAGAACCATGTCAGACACACCTGCCCTTCAGCCTTGCAGGGAGCCTTGTTTATTTTCATTCTTCATGTATACATGTATAAATTGTTCCTTTCTATCTAAGGAACATCTTCCCACAAAAGCCTGAAACATGCTCAATTGTGCTTCCTCTTTCAAAAAGACAAGAAACAGGAAGTAAGTGTTGAGGAGGGAGGGGAAAGTCAAATGAGTTTCCCTAATACAAATGAGAAGAGATGCACTTCAGGAAGTGAAGACAAAGAGGGAGCAGGTGGGTGACAAGCATTTATATGCCATACTGGCATGCTACTCAGCCCCACACAATACTCAGTAGGGGAACATGAATGCCAAACTGTAGAGGTTAATCTGTTTCATATCACTCTGCAGACTCTTTTAGAAGAGGGTAAGTAACATATATCATAAACCAGTCTCCCCTCAGCCAGGTGCCACTTTTCTCCTCAATCCCTAATGTTGAGTAGTCAACTAAACTGATTTGAGATATAACCACACTCAGTAGAAAGGAAAATAAGGCAAACTTTATTGACTATTGAACTAATCTCCAAAAGACTGCCTTCCTTCCATTCCTAAGAGAGCAATGCCCCTACTCCCCAGACCTAGGGGAAGCTTGGTCTGCTATATCCTCAATGAGACAACTACTGGGAGCTCTATCAGAAAAGTCTAGGTAGCTCATTCTATAGACTGGTTTCTCCTGCAGCTTCCACAAAGGCCTGAGGGTGAGGAGACTAGGAGAACCCATAGGTCCCATAAGATCTTCCAGCAGGGCTCAGAGATGAGCCAATCCTCTTGGAAACTATGTTGTTACTCACCAGGTTAGCAGGTTTACCCATTGGCATAGGAAAAGCCTGAATATTTGTGGCAGAGTACAGACAAGAGTATGTGGGGCAGGAACCACAAGCACTGGATTTGTGTACTCTAGGGGTCTCTTCTTCTGAGAAGTCAAAAAATTTCTGAATATTAAAAACAAACAAACAAACAAACAAACAGTGATCCGGAAGAAAAGAAAGAAGGGAAGAAAGAAAGAAAAAGGCAGCTACCATCTGGGGACATAGCTCAGCAATTAAGTGCTTGGTGTAAAAGTATAAGAACTGGAATTTAGATTCCCATAAATCCATGTAAATGCCTTGTGGGTGTGGTGGTCCATCTTAGGGTGAGGGGAGTAGGAAAACCCATATGCCTCATAAGATCATCCTCTCTGATTGACATTCAAGTGGTCAACAGGTGACAAAAGACATCCCAGCTTGACTCTCCAGCCCCCCCCCTGATTCAAGCCTTATAAGGGGAAGACAGAGGATCCCCAAGGCAAATTGGCTAGCAAAACTAGCCATACTGGCAAACTCTGGGTTTGATTTAGAGATCCTGCATCATTGAATAAGGTAGAACAGTGAAAGTTGATTCCCAACATTAACCTTGGACCTCCACATGTATGTGCACATACGCATGTCCCTACACCCATTCATATATGTACCCACATCCAAAAACATGCATATACAAACATTCACAATGCAACACATACACACACAGAAAAAAAAGGAGGAAAAAGGGGAAGGAGAGAGAAGTAGAAAGAGAGAGGGAGATAAAAAAAAAAAAACAGGTAGAAACAGAAGACCAATAGAGAGGCCACTAGTGTACCAGTCTGGGCAGGATCGCAAGTATGAAGACAATGAGGTAGAAAAGTGAGTAAAGCTCCAATCACTGTAGGAATCTAAGAGGGGTTCCAGGTAAGAGGTAGGTGGGAGTTCATACAAGTAAACAAGGCATAGGCCATAACTCTCCTGAACAGATGGTGACAAAGAACAGCAGCCACAGGAAAGAGAATCTTGTGGCTGGCTAGACAATGGGACCATGAGAAGTGAGGGGTCTCCTCTGTACCCCACACTTTTCTGATCCCTATAAAGGACTTATGAGGTTTATGAAGACACCTCACCATGTAGGCCTCACTTCGAATAGCCTTGAGTCAAACTCATGGGTCAGATAGCAAAGAATGCAGGCAAAGACAGACAGTATGACATCCATGCCCATCTGCCATCTTCTAAGAGGCCCTGCAGGGAGAAAAGGGTAAGAGGACAAACAGCAAGGGAGCAAGAAACCAGTCCTGGGAAGGACAGGGAAGAGACAGGTAGGCATTAGGAACAGCTGCTAACCTGGAGACTTCTGGCAGATGGTGCCACAAGCCATCCTGTGACCAGTGTTATCTTCACTGTCCTGACTGCAGGTAGGAATCAGCTTCAACTGTTCGGCCTCCTACGTTGTCACCTTAACCTTGGGGCTAGTGTCATCAGAAGTGGAAATGTTTGTGATCCTGTCTATATAAATGAATTATGTCCCTTCTTCCCAGATACACAGCAGGCCAATCACAACTATATGGAAAGGAAGGAAATACACATCTTATAGTCCTGAAAGCTAAGCCTGCTTTTGCTCATGGCATCCTTTTGCTATCTACTCTCATCCCAAGGGTGGCTTCAAAAGCTACCAGAGCTGTACTAATCTTTCAGGCTGGAGGCACAGATAATGCCTGTTGCCTGATAAAGTCTCTCTTTAACCATCATGTATTCTGCAGGAAGTCCACCAAAGTAGTATGGATATGGACCTTCCAAATGTGTCCACATACATGGAGAAATCACAACCAACATGGAGATGACTTTTTGCTTTGGGGTTGTGCTTGAATCTAGGATTTGATTCTGCAGAGTTCTGGGACTCTAGGAAACTTACTAATCTCTCTGAATCTACAGATCCTTATCCATGAGGCAGAACTAGGAAATGGTCTCAGGCCCAAATGGGTTTTGCAGTGATATATATGTCCATCAGAATCACCTGGTTAGATGATCCAGAAAGTGCTGAGCCTACTGACTTAGTGGCTTCCTGTCCTCTAATCTGTTCAACCAGCATGCACAGGGCTGTCTCTGAGCCTTCCCTTTACTATTCCTCTGTTTCTAGGTACTTAGAACATACATCTGGCAGCTGTCCATTCATGCTGTGACCCAGTGTCAAGTATGGTTCTTTTAAACCATCTTCCTAACTTGGGACAGTTCCACCATGCCTAGAGTAAAGGTGACTACAGGCAGTGTATGGGATTGGCTATCACTTGCATGTGTGTAGATGAGGTCCTTCCTACCTGGAGGCAGAAAGATGATTGGATGGGTTCAGAGATATCCAGGCCCTCCAAATATGCTGAGTTAATAAATAGACTTTTGAGAGACCAGATGGGCTGAGGGAAAGGGTTCTATTCAGATTACATAAAGGAGAATAATGTAAACTTCCTAGGTCCCTAGGACAAAGGAATCAGTGAATTAGTGAATGAGCAGACAAATTTTACAGCAGGACTTGGCCACCAGCAAGCAAGAGGAGCAAGGAACAAAGCTCTTTGTTAAACAACATGGTTCACCAAAATAGTGACCATCATGATATTGAAGAAGTGGAGGATGAAGGAGACCAGATCTGGGCCAAGTCCTCCTCTCTGGTGTTGTCACTTAATTCACCCAACACTCCCATACCCATTTGGCAGAGAAAAAAAACAGGCTCAGGGGAGTTCAATCACTTGCTCAAAGTCACAGTCAGTGAAAACAGCCTGTTACAGACCCTAGTACCCTGCCAGTTCTATTCCTTGCTGCCTCCCTCCAGCCTCATTCAGAGCTCACTCCCTTTATTCCCAAACTGATGAGTCAGGGCACTACTTTCCCTGTTCTGCATTCCCAAGCTCAGTGGTAGGGCCATTCTGTGCTGCTTCAAGTAGGGTCCCCCCTTCCAAAACTTCTAACAACAACACCCTAGCACCTAGCTATGCTAGCAAAATGTCCCCTCCTCCAACTCCCACACTTCCTTTTGAGGCCTATGGAAGCCCAGAATTAGATGAGTGCCCTGAGCAAGCAGTATAACTGAGCATAACTCCCTGGGGCCATTTCTGACAAAAGCAAAGCAAAGAAAAGCAAAGAAAAAAAAAAAAAGAAGAAGAAGCAGCTATTTCAAAGTTGATCGCAATAGTTTCTCTTAGTCCACATTTCCAGCCCTTTTGAAAGAACTCAGAGCAGAAAACAAGATCCCTCAGCAATCAATGCAGAGGGTTAAGAGACTTTTTTTCTCTCTGAAGGGAACAAAAATGTCCAAGCAAGAATTCCAGAGGGGGAGAAAAAGCAGAATTCTGCGTTGAAGAGCCAGCTCAACTGGTAAAGGTGCCAGTTGCACATTTCTGGGTGACCTGAGTTCAATCCTTATAACCAGAATGAAGATAAAAGGCTTGATTCCACAAAACTGTCCTCTGACCTCCTGCTCCCCACCAAAACACACACACACACACACACACACACACACACTGTAGAAGGGCACAGATCTGGTCAGGCATGGGAACTGGGAACTGCCCTGTAACTCCAACTGTTCAGAATGCTGAGGCAAGAGGAAACAATTCAAGGCCTATTTGAGTTACAGAGTAAATTCAAGGCCAACCTAGTCAACTTGTTAAGAGCTGTTTTATGATAAAAGGGAAGATGGATGGCAGAGCATTTACTTAGCATGAATGAGGCCCTGGGTTCCATCTGCATCAGTGGAAAAAAGTAAAATATGACAAAATAAAAACAATTATCTGGCTCTGGGTCAGGAAACATGGCAGTTGGGATGGGCTATTCCCTCTTATCCCACAGTGCAATCTATTTGCTACTAGTAGTTATTGCTTTGGCAATTTTACATTTCTTCTTTCTAAATTCTGTTTTTGAAATTTCATCCATAGATATATGTTTAACATTCATCTGTCTGTCTGTTTCATGCTCCATACACACATGCATATCACAGTACAGCAGAACTCAGACAACTCCTGGCTAGCTGACCTATGAGCTTCAGTACCATTGTCCTGTCTCTTCTATCTCCCTAAGTTCAGGAATTGCAGGTACATGCCAGCACATCCATATTTTTCATAAGTTCCAGAGAATAAGTTCATGTTGTCAGTATTAAGCAACTAGCACATTTACCCACTGAACCCCAGCATATGTCCAGTTTGTTTGTTTGTTTGTTTGTTGTTTAAATAATGAAAAAATAATTAAAAGATCATTCAAAAGTAATTTAAAAAGAACATAAGGATGGCATAACTGAGAATAAACCAAAAATTTTAAAGCAACACTCAAGCTCTCTGAATTACAGATTTCCTTTCTGTGACTCTCTGGAGAGGGCTGCAGCTAGTAGCCAGTAAGCACCCAATGCCCCTACAGACCTTTAGAGGATCATCTGGTGGTTAATGTGTTTCATTTTTAATTTCAGAAGTTCCTGCATACCCCAAATATCTGTCTGCCTACCCTTTTTCTTGCCCCCTCCCTCCTGGGTACAAGCTTAGAGTGTTTAGAACAAGGGGTGCTTAATTCACTGAGGTAGATGCCAAGGGAGGCAGAGGTAGTACTTTGCTGGGCTTTGCTGCCAAGGTATTGCCATACACACAGCCCTGGGAAATAAATTCCATAAATAGAATCTGGGCAGAGACCATTAAAAGTGTTGGTCCAACATCACTTTATAGGGCAGAATGCTGACATGCTCAGACCACTGCAGGTCTGCTGGCCCTTGGTGTTGGTCTGAGGTCCCTGTTGATGCATAAACCAGCTCATTTTTCCCATTTTCAGTGCCGAGCCCTAAAACACACAGAAGGCCCTTCTCTTGCCTGCTAACTGCAGAAGATGTGGGGGTGGGTGTTGGAGGGACAGAGGCTGCTCACATGTCATCTGCCTCCTGGGCCCTATCCCAGGTCAGGTTAACAGTGTCTGCAATACAAGTGTGAGCGTGGACACAGAACATTCCAGAGGAAGTGAGAGTAGCAGAGAGACTACTATACAGAGTGCTCTGGTATAGTTTAATGTATTTTAGCCTTCAAAAAGGCAACCCTGAGGGCAGGAGATATGGCTCAATTCTACAGTACTTGCCTAGCATCCACAAGGCCTTGGGTTGAATCCCAGGCACTGCAAGAGAAAATAAAATCAGTGTGGCTTCTCAACAGTAGGCAGAAAACTGAAAGACTACAGTGAAATTCAAAGACTTCATCTGAACAGTGTAATGGCCAAAGTTTAGGGAGTGGGGATCAAGATAGCTTAGCCAGTAAGGGTACTTTTTCACCAAACCTGGAACCCAAAGGTGGAAGAAGATAACCCATTCTTTAAGATGTCCTGACAGACAGACAGACAGACACATACTATATATAATAAAATATAATACATACTCACATACAGACAGACAGACAGACACACATATATACATATATACATACAAGCACATGCACATGCATATGCACATATACACTCATAGAAAGCCCAAGTATAATATGAGGTAGAGGGCTTTATATCCAAGAGCTTATGGTCTAGATAACCTGAAAAACGCACACACACAAGATATACATGCTAGAGAGGAAAAGGCTGGACATATGGGTTGATGTTGTGTTGTATTGTGGATAATAGATGAGCTCCCAGTATTCCACTGATATAATTAACCTACCTTCAGAAGGGCAACAGTGAGAATATAGACACTATGCTTTGTTCATCAACATGTTCCTAATTATAGATACCTAATAAATACAACATATGGAAAAGGGTTTTAATGACATGGAAAATACTTTTATATCATGTAAGAAAAAACAAGAAATGAGGGAAGAGATTGATAATAGAGAATTTACCTTGGACACATGACTTTGATTCCCCCCAAAGCCAATGTTTTTAAAAAATAGGAAGCCAGGGGTGATGGTACATGTTTACAAACCAAGAATGTAAAGGTAAGACAGAAAGATCTCTGGGCTTGCTAAGTGGGATGGTGAAGGAACCACAACAACTAAAGGTGTCCTCTAGCCTCCATACATACAGGCACATGTCCACTTATACACACACATACACACACACACACACACACACATATACACACACACACACACCCCAACATGTACAATATATGTACCCCCCAAAAGGGGGCAAGAAATGAAAAAAGAAATACACTAAGGGAATATGTGCATGTGTAGTTTGGTGGCAACATTCATTCAGGAAGCCTATCATTCACTCCCAAACACTACAATGGAGGAATAAGAGAACCATTCTGTGTGTAGGAGAAACAAGGAAAATGACAGAAGATATTACTTTAAAGTCTTAACTATGAGAGGGGCAGTGGTGGTGCACACTTTTAATCTCAGCACTAGGAAGGCAGAGGCAGGTGGATCTCTGAGTTAAAAAACAGCACGGTCTACATATCAAGTTCCAGAACAGCCAGGGCTACACAGAGAAACCCTGCCTCAAAGTGGTGAGTTTAATGTTTTTGACAAAAGTAATCTACCAGTTGGTATCACTAAAACAACAAAATGAGGAACTGGGAAAGACCATACAACATGGCTAGGAAAATAATCCTCCCACAGACATTCCTATGACCAGTGATGACACATCAACTTGAGCCTGTAAGAGGAAGGAAGGTGCCACCTCAGACCTTCAGAATCAAAATCTTTCAGACCCTCTTCCTTTAACCCCATGGGACCCAAGATAAGGTATGCTGTGGGTTCAATTGAGCCTTTTCAAGAAGTTAGATTGGAGTCCTAGCCTCTAGTAACCCAAGATGTGCCCATATTTGGAAATAGGGTTCTTACAGAAGTAATGAACTTTAATTAGAATCATTAGTATAGATCTTAAGCCAAAAGAACTGGCACATTTATAGAAAAGGGAGACTTGAATACATAAACATATGAAGAAGCAGAGATGTGAGATATATTTACCAGGCAGCACAAAAGACATCTAACTACCAGAAGCTGGGAGGGGAATGTTTATTGGGAGGATTCAGCTCTGATAACACCTTGAAATTGAATTCCCAGCCTTCAGAACCATGAGATAATAAGTGCTGTCTCTGAAGTTGAATAGTGTGTGGAGTTTTGTTACAGCATCTCTGGCAAACTGATACAATGAGATAAATTTCCCCTTGGAGTTGCCTTAGCAAGTCCCTTGTCTATAGGTTTTCTAGAAAATGTGAACAGTGGAGTTTCAAATTTGGTTTTAGTTTTAGCTCTGAAATGAAGTTCTATACAGAAACACAAGACCTGATCAGGTAGATACCTGGCAAGAATCCCACACACTTTGTACAGAGTAGCCTCTGAAAACCTGAAGTCTAGATCATCTAGAAACCCCCACCAGAACCCCATCCCAAGAACTGCCAAAGCAGAAACCCACTGACCAACAGCACAAAGCATCTAGTGAGTGCTAAGACCAGGCTATTCCTTCAAAAGCACTAAGCCTGTCATGTAGGAAATAAGAATGACCTGGAGCCTAAAGCTGATCCACCTTAACCCTCCCAGTGTGCCAGCTGTAGACATGTCACCTGATGCTCTAGACCTACCACATCTAAAATTATCTTGCCCTCCAAGGACAAGCAGATGCTGTGCTTTATCAGAGCATGGTTAAGTGGTAGAACAACAGATGTGATGCACCCTTATCACCCCAAGGTTGGCAGTGACGTCCACAGGCACTTGGTTACCCTGGTAATAAAATCAAAAGCTCACTGCCAGTCTGACAGTCTGAAAGGCACTGGGTCAGAGGGACATGCAAGACTCATGTGATTGTCCCCTCTGGCTTACAGACACTCTGGGAGCTCAAAGTTACCAAGTAATAAAGTACCAATTCTCTATAGCAACTGTGGAATCCAGCCTTCATTCATTGAGTGTTTTGGGGGTTTTGAGGGGACTTTTGTTTTTGTTGTTGTTGTTGTATTTTTCTTGTTGGCTTGGTTTTTTTTCTTCTTTTACTAAAAAAAATTAACTTATTTACATGTATGAATGTTTTGTGTGCATGTATGTCTGTATACCACATGCATGCCTGATACCCAATGAAGCCACAAGAAGGTATCAAATCCTTTTGAACTGGAGTTACAGCCAGTTGAGAAGCTGCCATATGGATGATAATAACTGAACCCTAGCAGCCAGTGTTCTGAGTCGTCTTTCTAGCCCCAAGTTTAGTTGTTCTCTTTTTTTTTGTTTTAACAGTGTCACAATGCATAGCCCAGGCTAACCTCAAACTTGTGGCAATCCTCTATAGCCTCTACTGCTTGAATTCTGAGATTGTACTTGTGTGCTATCAAATCTGGCCATACTTATTTAGTTTGTAATAACAATCACATGCCTTCTTTTACAAGTAAAATTGAGACCAGAAAAGGGGTCTGGACAGGCAGGGTATGATGTTTTCCAGTCTTGTGTGGTATGTTGTACATATGTTGATAGAAGGTAGAAACATGGGGACTTATGGATAGGAGAAGGTACTCCATGAAAAGGAGGGCTCAGATAATTCCAATCCCTGGGACACTGAACCCACTCTCCCACCCATCCACTCACTCACTCACTCACTCACTGGTGTCAGTCAGAAACTGGTGGCCCATTCATCACTCATACACAGTGCAACTTTTCTAAGAAATTCAGAAGTCCTTTCAAAAGTCCTTAAATCAGCACCACCATGATGATGGTAATGAGAATAATAAATATGAGATAGTCTGTTGCCTACCTAATCTCTACCTAGTTGACAGAAATGTCTCCATACAAAGAAACTGTAACTCAAAGAAATCAGCAAATTGTTGTATACCCCCCTCATAAGTGGAAATAGCAGAGCAACTCTCTGAGATTGTCTGCACTGATGGGACCATCCCACCCAGCAACATCACTTCAACAGGTGGCCAAGTACCCAGCACCAGCACTATAACTCCCAGGTCATATTATTTGTTGAGTAATGTTGAATGAATAATGGCTTATTCAAAGTAGTCAGTATGGTTTGGGGCTTTCCTGATAGTGAACCTATCTTTTCCTATAGGAATGTCACCAACTAAGCACTGCTGTTCCTGAGAAAAGTTAATACTTTGGTATGTGGCTATCTCCACAGAGCAACTCCATTTCTCCCAGCCTTCCTGCCAAAAGCTCTGTGGTGAGTGTGATACATGGTGACACACTAAGCACAGTAGCCATTTTCTTTCAACAGCCTCCTTACAAGTGCCACTCCTGCTGGGGTTAAGATAGGCTTTGATTTACTATATAGTTTTTGGATACTTCCTACAGAAATACTGCCAAATGGTAAAATAGTCAACCCTTTCACTCAAGTCCTTGTTTGCTTTATTTTTTTAAATAAAAGAATAAAGTATGCAATGATCCTGAGCTAAATAAATAAAAATGCCACACTTTGCCCAACAGAACCATCTGCGTCACTGAGAAATATTTGCAGTCCTCAACAATCTTTTATCTTTAAGATGACGTTTTCCGTCTTTCAAGCTTTAGACATTCTGAGAACTTTGATTTAGGTCCTCTAACAAACTTACATGAATTAGCCTATTTACTAAATAAAACTGGAATTGAGCTCCGTCCTTATCTCTCATGCAGCTGTGACTGCAATCTCTTAGCTCATGTCTGGGGCTCACATGAAAAGCAGATACAAACAGGAAGAAATATCTGTCTTTTTTATAAAAAAGATAGATTTATTTATTTATTTATTTATTTATTTATTTATTTATTTATTTATTATATGTGAGTACACTGTAGCTGTCTTCAGACACTCCAGAAGAGAAAGACAGGTCTTGTTACAGAGGGTCATGATCCACCATGTGGTTGCTGGGATTTGAACTCAGGACCTTCAGAAGACAGTTAGTGCTCTTAACAGCTGAGCCATCTCTCCAACCTGAGGAATGCCTGTCTTAATACTTATTACTGCCAATCATTGTTCTGGCATCTAGGCCAAGAGAGTAAGATATAGCCAGCCACTTCATCTGTCCATCAACCCATCCATCCTTTCACCCATCTGTTCTTTTCTCCATACACCTCACTGTACCACAGTGAAGATTCAGATGGAGATAGTGTGGTGGTTCAGGCCCTTGAAAAACCTCACATAACAATGTTATGGGAGGTTAGGAATGATGCTACCTCTCCTAGAAATGTTCTAATGGGTGGAACTGTTTGTCACTATTCTCGATCTCAACAACTGGTCCCTCACTATCATAGAATGTTCTCTCAGGTATCACATCTGTGTTAGTCACTGTCTTGTGCTCATCTATGAACACGCTCCAGGGGGGCAAGAATATGTTTTGCTTGGTGGGTTGTTCCTGGTGGGTGGCACATAGCAAATACAAAATAAATATTACTGACTAAGTAGATAAGTGTGCAATGCACTACATACAAGACACAATAAAGAGAGAGATGGAAACATCTGTTCCTTGGAGTGAATAATGAGTCTCCATGAAATAGTACTAGTTGGTATACTGGGTACCAATTTTGCTGATGGTGCTAGGTAATGGAAAGCTATAGTTCAAAACCAATGGATTATACTGTCCTAGGTGGGTCATTCAGCCCTGAGACCCTGCTCACTAATTATAAACTGGAAAAAGAGTTTTATATAATATGATCCCAGTTCCTTGAGTTAGGGATTCTCTAAAAGCTAACATCACTGTGTTAAGTACTCATGTTGAAGCTTTACAGGTTCATGGGCTGATCCAGAAGCCCATGCTTGCTTTCCTAAACAGTGCACAAAAGACCATGGTTTGGTATATATCACCATGCTGAAATTCCTAATCTTTGAGAATAAGAGTAAGAAAGGTGTTAAATACTTTCAAGTTTAAATTATTAAATCTAAACTTTCATAACTTTAAATCAAAAACATTAGCTAAAGTTAAATTTAGTCACAGCGAATACATCATAGCTTTTTAAAAAAAGAATCCTAATTTAAAATATTTTGTGTCAAACTTCATCCACCCAATATTTAATAAGCCCTATTATGTGGCAAGCAGTACTTCAGGAGTAAAGCAGGTAAAACACAGCCACTTCTAATCCAGAACAGCTGGTCCAGTGGAGAAGACAAAAAATATACAAGTAAATGAACAAATAAAGATGACTTTAAATGGGGTTATGAACAGAGACTATTCAATAAACAGCTCTACATGAAAGAACACAATTATAGCAGACTCTACTTTAGATGGCTCCCTGTTGGAGGTGATATTTAGTCTGGGACCTTAAAGTCCTCTGGCAAAACAAAGTGTGGGAAAGCACATTCTAGGTAGAGGGAATAGCAAGGGCCAAGGCCCCAGAACTTAAAGCAAGCTTAAGGAAACACAGGACAATAAAGTGTCCAGAGCACCTGTGAATGAAGGAGGGAGTGGCCCAAGGGCACTGAGGAATGACTGCAGAAGGCAAGGTAGAGACTGTAATGCCAAGGGACTGTTCTCCTATGGAAAAAGATATCATCTAGCCTTTCACCAAGGTCTACCAAAAATTCACACTTCCTTTGACCACAAAGGTATACAATGCCCACAGCAATATTAGCAGTGCCTGGGACTTGTTACCAACAGAACCTGCAAATATACTCATCTCTTAATTGCTGAAGATATACAAAAATACCACTTAACACTCATCACAGATGCAAATACACAATAGCTATTAATCAGCTGTTAGACCTTGCTAATTCAAGCACTAATAAAAAAGCACAGACATTTCTAATTTTTACATTTTAAAAGTATTTAGTAACTGTATATGAAAAGAATTGGTTTCGTTGGTAATTCTGCTATTCTATTTTGCATATGAAAAAAGTATTATTCTGAAAAGGGGTCTTCAGGCTTCACCCCAGCCAAAACTTTTTGTCACCCATGACCTACAACCCACAGGTCAGAGTTAGAGGTTCATTCCAAGCAGGGTATAAAAATGAATGTGGGGCGGGGGTGCAACAGAGGAATAATTGTTCGTTTCTAAGTCATCTGGGGGACTGGGTAGAGAGGATCTATGGCTGCCCAAGGCAATGCTGAAGGCATAAGTCTGTGGCTTTTAGCAACCACTTTTCCAAATGATTCTAAGGAGGGAGTATCTCAGGGTCTTTGTCAGCTTGGCTCCTTTCTCTGATGCATGGCCTTCCCACTCCACCACCCCACACTGCCCAGTTGGCCCTTTTCAATGCCTGTCCTGGGACATCTTCCCAGGGAGCTTCAGAAAATGAGCTCATGTGTCCACAAGAAAAACAAACTTGGTGTTTGCCACTGTTTGGTTTGTGTATTGGTCTAGAAAAGAAATGGGATTTTTATTTAAGAAAGCCTTCCAGCAGGACTCCTGTGTGCAGCTGCTGGGCAAACACCACAGCGACAGAGTATAAACAGGCAGAAGGCCCAACTCCTGGCCCAGGCCCATTATGTGACAGACCCTCTGCTTACATCGGCCTTCTTGTTTTTTCCAGCCTCTTCCCCACTGCATCAACACACAGAGGCTTTTCAACACTCAGAGAACCGAGAGTCATTTTCACATGGCAGGCCTGGTTCTCTATACCCATGGGTATAGTCTCTACCAAGAGACTTGTGAAAGGACTTAACTGGGCTGGAGCTGTTGGGTGAGAGTCCATGGTCCAAGAGACTCTAAGAGCATAATCTTGTGCTCCCAGCTCTTCAAATCAGAAGTGAACAGAATAGGGAAGAAACAAGGTGAAGAATAAGCAGGAAGCCCCGTAGAAAAGAATAATATAATAAAGGTATCTGAGCCCCTAAACTTGGATGAAATTTGGGTACATCTATAGTCTGGGTAAGAACAGTTACCCTCAAAGGAGAAGTCCTTCAGAGATCAGAAGTGAATAAGAAGGGATGCTGGCCTTTGAATCTAGGACCAGGCTGCTAATGAACTAAATGTCTGCATCCAAACCAAGGAACACAAGCTGAATCCTAATACCCAACATAATAAAGAAGGGAGCCCTATGAAGGGAGCCTGACATGAAAAGGAATGAGAAACTGTGAAGTTTCTTCATATACTATGAAGGATACAAGGAAACCATCTATAAAGCAGAAATGATCCTTCATCTTGAACATCTAGAAACAAATAAAAGTGAGCATCTGCTGTTTATATCCAATCCATGTTATAAGCAATAGTGGTCTATACACTGAGATAGAGGCTATGTAGGTCAAGGTCTGGAAGTAGGTTTGTCATTGCAGGTGTGAGCCAAAGAAGCAAGTCTGCACAGTGTCCACAGCTTTCCAACTACATTGTCTTTCTAAACATTTACTTTTTAGTTATTTATCCATGATAGATATTTTGTCTGCATGTATATATATGTACAATGTACATGCCTGGTATTCAAGGCAGCTAGCAGAGGGCATTGAGTTTTCTGTAACTAGAGTTACAAATGGTTATGACCTACCAAATGGGTTCTGGGAATCAAACCTGAATCCTCTGGAAGAATAGCCAGTACTCTTAACCACTAAGCCAACTCTCCAGTTCTATCTGTTCCTTTCTAGAAAGTATAGATTGGTTCTTTTATTATTTTTTTTTTCCTGGTGAAGAAGTAAAGGTCCTTTGTCAATTTGCACTAACATATTAGGCTTTGTCCTCCCCCTACCCTCTTGCCAACACCCTATCAGGAACATAACAGAAGCAAAAAGGAAAATATTCTTTATATCTTAATGGCCTCACTCATCTGCCTACCCTTTACATTCCAGAATCTTCTATGCTTCCTGGAGTTTTCAACTGCTCTTGATAGAAAAGACAAAGAACACTGCATCTACTCCCTCTTGTTTGGAACCAGAAGTACCTGAATTTCATATTTGTACATTTTTATACTCTTAAAAACATATGAACCCAATACAGCAAAATATGCAGACTTCTTTAATCTGGAAAGAATATGCTGTGTTTGTTCTACCCATTTGGTGTGGTTGCTATGTCCCCATAGGGGCTAAGCAAAGGCTGTTGTTATTTTTTTTTTTAATTTTTTTTTTTTTTTTTAGATTTTCTTTTCTTTTTTTTTTCTTTTTTTTTCTTTTTTTTTTTTTTAGATTTATTTATTTTATATGTAAGTACACTGTTGCTGTCTTCAAATACACAAGAAGAGGGCATCAGAACCCATTACAGATGGTTGTGAGCCACCATGTGGTTGCTGGGATTTGAACTCAGGACCTCTAGAAGAGCAGTCAGTGCTCTTAACCTCTGAGCCATCTCTCCAGCCCAAGGCTGTTGTTATTAAAGGTGGCCATGTCAGGGCTAGATAAAGACAACTAGGCTGAGTCAGTGGGCTACTGGCTCCACCATGAATACCAGGCTCCCAAATGAGTGGGATGGTGAGCCTAAAACAGAGTTGTCTTCCAAGAGAATGATGTATGGGATCCAGGAAAAACAGGGAGTTTGGCTTGGGGACTCCTGTAACCTGCCCAAAATATCCTGTATATGTCCCTATGGTTGCTATAAAAATTACCATAAACTAAGTGGATTGAAACAACACACACCATAGGAGAATCTGTTCTCTGGGGACTCCAGCTGGCCCTGGCTTATCTTCTCTGCTCTACCTTAATCTGGGATAATGGAGGCCAGCCAAAGAACCATTGTGTTTCAGTTTCTCCTTATGAAATTAAATAACAGCACCTACCTCAAAGAATAGCTGAGAAGAAAAGCTTGTCCTGGCACACACAAAATAGTGATCAAATGCTGGTTGTACCTTTAGGCCTATTAGCAAAGATGTCAGATGGACCCAGAATTCCTCTATTTGCTTAGTTGAATTGTACTGGCCTAGTTTACAGAGGCCTTGGCAGCTAATGTGCTCCTTACCTATGGTCCTTCGGAGATCTTCACACTGGCTGATGTGAGGAAACTTCAGGATTTCCTTCCACTTCTTGCTTTTCCCTTTGCGCTTTCCTCCACCACCTGCAAAGATGGAAAATGCCACTGATGTTAGTGCTGCCCAAAGCTTCAGAGCTTGCATCCCACCCCATGAGCCTCTCCACCAGCTTCTGGGCTTTAAATTAAACCAATTACATGCCCTGAACCAAATGCATGTATGTGAGCACACACACACTTGCACACATGCACATGATTCCTAGACACAAAGATTCAGCTTCCAGACAATGCTGATAGATTGTGGAAGACAAAATAATGTTACCCAAAGATGTCCTAATCCTGAGAATCTGTGAATATGGTAAATTACACACTCAGAGGGATGGGGAGTGGCAAGTAAAGTTAAAGACAGAATTATAGACAACAGTAGAAACATTTTTTTAAATTACCAAAATAGGTCTGAAATGGCTAATCACTGTCAACTTCACTACATTTAAAATCACCTAGAAGACTGGTCAAGTGCACTTTTGATAGTTTCTATGATGGTATTTTCAAAGGGTATTACTTTAAGTAAAAAGTCTTACACTGAAGAGGTAGCATGGTTCCATGGGCTGGAGGTAAAGAAAAATGAAAAACAATAAAGCCACTTAAATATCAGTTTCCTCTTTTCTCTGCTTTCTGGTTCACTGTAATGCAAGTTCTCTATTCCACCATGTTTTCCCAGCCATCTTCAAAGGGTCTGAACCCTCTGAAACCCTGAAGCAAAATAAATCTTTCCTTCCTTATATTGTTTTTGACAGGTCTCAACAACCCAAAAACAACCAATAAAGGATCCTAAGTAATGAAGGGAGGCAGAAGCATCAGATCCGAGGGAAAAAAATATGAGAAAAGTCTGGTCTGGCCCTTGTGAGCTATGAAGAGGTACAGGACCTCAAGCCAAGGGATGGAGAAGGCCTGTAGAAGCTGGAAAAGACTAGAGAACATATTATTTTCTAGAGCACCCAGAAGAAGCCTTTCACTCACACTTTGTTTTTAATTCAGTGAGACATGGATCAGACTCCCAGAATATAGAACTGTAAGTTAATGCAAGAGTTTTGATCCACAAAATAGTATATGTTGCTTCAATCCACTTAAGTTTATGGTAATATTTACAGCAACCATAGGAAAATGATACAGGATACTTTGGATAGGGGTGTTCTCTCCCCCACAAAAATAACCTCCACAGGGAATAAGAGTGTCAACAGGCTACACCCCTCAGAGCTCCAGGGGACTGGACCACCAACCAAAGAATACACAAGGAGCAACCTATGGTGCTGGCCACATGTGGCAGAGAATGGCCTTGTTGGACATCAGTGGGAGGAGAGATCCGTGGGCCTGAAGGTGTTCAATGCCCCACTGAAACGGAATGCCAGTGTGGGAAGACAGGAGTAGGTGGGTGGGTAAGGGAGCACCCTCATAGAGGCAGGGGTATGGGGGGTCGGGTAGGGGGTTTCCAAAAGGAAGACCTGGAAAGGGGAAATATTTGAAATGTAAATAAAGAAAATATCCAATCCAAAAAAAATAAAAAATAAAAAGACAATCTAAAAAATAAAATAAATAAAATAAAATAAAATAAATATAAATAAATAAATGACCTCCACACCTACATCTGGCCCTTTAGTTCTGCTAAGGATCCCATAATAAATGATCCTTCTATAATTCAGGCAGACTGTAACAATGCCTAATGTTTTAGAGGTCACCACTTCCAGACAAATAGTCCAAGTAGTCTGTGGGGGTGCTAAATTACATATTTAATGACTGAAAAAATGTCATATTTAATAACATTCTTTATCGTTTCAATAGAACTTGATTTTTGGTTCTTTGATTGTTTTGTTTTTGTCTGTTTTATTTGTTTGTTTGCTTGTTTCTTTTGTTGGTTGATTGGTTGGTTTGGTTTTTTGAGACAGGATTTCTCTGGGCTATACAATTCCTGGCCATCCTAGAACTCAGCTCTGTAGAGCAGGTTGTCCTTGAACTCACAAAGATCTGATTACTTCTACCTCCCAAGTGCTGGGATTAAAGATGTATACCACCACCACCTAGTTTATTTCTCTGTATCTGAGATATAGACAAGCTATGCCCAATCCTGCTACTGCACAAATTCTTCCATCATCCTAGCCACAGTTGCCCCTAGGCCTGCCGCCCTACTTTAGTGGGTTGTCAGGCTTACAAGCCTGCTTCTCTGCTTTGAAGGGCCCAATTAGGACCCAGCAGTAACAGCTAGTTATTTCCCAGGCTTAACCAGAGGATCAGCTCACTTTCCTCAGCCACATTCAATCCTGGTCATCTTCTGCCTCACCTTTTTTCTCTCTGGACCACTGCTTTCAAGACCTTTGCAATGCTCTGCCAGAAATACCCCCTTCCTGCTTTTCTTAATGTTTCTTATGCTTGCTTCCAGTCTCAGCTTATATCACCACCCTGGAGGCCTTCTCTGACCTGGATAACTAAAGGACATCTGTTTTCCACCTTATCCACATGGCTCAACAGAGCTTTGGCTGGTTGCTCAGTCTGTCTCTTGAACATACACAATCAGCTTAAGATCATTCATCCAATCTCTCAGCACATTTCTATTTACTTGTTTGAGCACTGCATGTGAATGACCACTAACAGTCAGACCTGTACTCATAGTGCACAAAAATTGATCTAGGAAATTGGTGAGCTTGCCTGAGACCTGGTATGGTGGTTTGGAGGTATGGCCTTGTTGGAGTAGGTATAGCCTTGTTGGAGTAGGTGTGGCCTTGCTAGAGGAAGTATGTCACTGTGAGGCATAGGCTTTAAGAACCTCATGGGACTTTCAGGGAGTGGGGGGCCAGAAAAGGGGAAATCATTTGAAATGCAAATAAAAAATATATCGAATAAAAAAAAGAAAGAAAGAAAGAAAAAAAAAAGAACCTCATCCTAGCTGCTTAGAAGCATCTTCTCCTAGTGACCTTCAGATGAAGATGTAGCACTCTCAGCTCCTCCTGCACCATTCCTGCCTAGATATTGCCATGCCCTCACCTTGATAACAGACTGAACCTCAGAACCTGCAAGCCAGCCCCAATTAAATGTTGTCCTTAAAAGAATTACCATGGTCATAGTGTCTCTTCACAGGATTGAAACCCTAACTAAGATACCTGGTCTTGCATTTTCTACCATTCTCTCTCAGCCCATGGTAAATACTCAGTGTCTGCTGATTAGATGTGAATGTGCGCTTTGTCTCAGGCACATGTTTCTTGTAGGCTCTAGTCTTTTTCACCTTTCTTACTCCTCTATCTGCCAATGCCACACCTGGCCTCTCAGTATAACTCCAACAGCCCCTTTTCATGATGCTTTTGAAAAGCAGAGCTGTCTGGAACTCAGCCTCCTTAAAGAGGTGAAGAGAAACAATGATGTGGTTAACACAATACCCGGTAACTACAAGCTTTCTTCATAGCTACTTAGCAGGAAAATAAATGATTGCTTGTGGAATTGATGACAACCTCTCTTCTATTGTAGGTATACTAGTTGTACCTTGAGTCTCATTTACAAATGAAAATTCTGTGCTCAGTGAGAGAAGCTCACCAAACCAACATTGTCACAACTGCAAGCACTAGCTCACAGTCATCTAAGGATGCAAGCAGCCTTGAGACTCTGTCTTTATCGGCTTCTCTACTGTAGCCTTACAACCTGTAAAGACAACCGAGTCTCTGTCACTATGAAGGTCACAGCCCATTCCAAGCATTAAAGCTCAATGAAATACTAGAGAGTAGTGGTCAGAGCCAGAGAAAAAGCATGGAAGTAGGTGGCCTCAGAAGGATGATAGCCTAGAGATGGGCAGGATGGCTTCCACTACAGAATAAGAAAGGGACAAAATGTAGGGCTGAGGTGCCAGTTGAACTATGCTCGCTTATGGCTCTAAGGAAGGCAGGCCACAAAGGACCAAGAGGATAGGCGTTAAGCTTTAATGGGAAGGAGAACAGGGGCAAAGCCTTGGATGGGGGACACTAACAAAGTATGTGTGTTTCTGGACCCAGGAGCCTCGGTTTTCTGCCAGGTTCTTCATGGTCAGCCTCTAGAGGCACTTCTTATCAAATGTCACCTTCTAGTTTCTGCTTTCTTAGCCACCAAGTAATAATCTCCTCTTCCTCTGATTAGGGAATGGCAGGAGGAAGGAGTGACCCAACAAAATCATGAACCCTTCAATAGGAAAATATGCCTCGGCAGTGAATATAATACAGGACTTGCCAAGTAATAACAGTTAGCCTTTATGTCTCTTTTACTTTTATTGCCTTTTAGACAGAGCCTAACTATGTAGCCCTGGGGGGCCTAGAAATCTCTGTGGGTTGGCCTTGAATTTAAAGATATAGATGGGCTTCCCTTTGCCTCCTGAATGATTGTGCCACCAAACTCAGTTATTTGATTTAGACGTTAAAGATAGGTGGTGTTCCTTACACACTCGGGGCCAGGGAACATGGTGATGAATCCATCCTCTTCTACTTTTCATATAACCGTATGGATAGATCCTAGTTATTGAATCCAATTTTCAGATGGGAAATTAGAGCCACAAAAAGGCAAGACCCTCAAATCATAAGAGTTTGTATCACAACTCCAGCAAAGGCTCAAGTGACACTCTAAGACTGATTCATTTATTCTTTTAAGAAATGAGTGAAAGGGGAAGCTAGAGAAAGCTTTGTGGAAAGCTTTCTTCTGGTTCTTCTGCTATTATCACAGCACTTGTTGAAGCAGCAGCCCAAGAACATGTTTCCACTGCTGAACCCAGAGGGACCAGGAGCCTGTCAGTCTGATGCCATGTTCTTAGGCAGCACATGGGATATGGGATAACTGCTTGCACTTCTAGAAACTTGTTCTCTGATTTCTCATCACCCTGCCTACTTCTAAGTAGGATCTACAGAAACGTACAGGAGTTTGACCATGTCTACTAAAAGTATTCCTCCCAGTTCCAAAATTTGGTAATTAAGGCTCTGACTTGTCATGACAACTATCCCATTTGTCTGTGCCTTGCCTGCCTTGCATCACATGATACTTGGCCACTATTAAATCCACAGAGTTCTCACGACCTTTCACCAGCTTTCTATCTTCCTGTCCTGGTTATAATGTCCCTGAGGAAATCTGACTGACTTGCATCGTCTTCTCTCTTGAGGCCATGCGTCATGGTCTTGCCTGGAGTCTGTAACAGTCTGATAGGTTTCATAACCATGAATAGAAAGGAGGCCATGCAAGAAAGTTAGAACAAAGGTGCCAGTGGTGGCAGGTGTGAGTAGAGGTGGCATGGGAAAGTCACAGAAGCCATCTGCTCATCCTCCAAAGTTGTTTGGAATATTGCTGATAGAGACCCAAGATACACAGACCTGAGACTTCCTAGTAGGGCCCCCCTACAAATTAAAGGCCTATTGTTTGGTAAAGTCTATGCTATACCTATGCAAAGAACCAGTTTGTTAGAGATTTTCATCATGCTGAGCCCTTCTCTCATGCAAACTACATAACATATAGGAAAACTGTAAAAATTATAGATGCTCTCAAAACATTCTGGCCATGGTCTGAGAGGTTCTTACATGCCCTAATGCTGTGCCATAGGTCACTACTTTGTATTTCTAGGCACAAAAGGACAATGACCCACCTGCTTCCAGCCAACACCTAGATAGTGATGCTACAATACTGCCTGAGAAGTGTGTGTGTGGCTAGACTCTACTTAGGTCTTTCCATTCAGGTGAGTTCTAAGGACTCAGCTACCCCATACACCACTATTATCCCAGATGAACTTATCTAGAGAAACCCTCACAGAAGGGGCTGCCTAAAGCATGCATGTACCAGTCTCCTAAGTAAGTATAAGCCATGGACTCAGGGTAACTAAAGTCCATTCTCCTTTAGTCAAGGACTACCAGGAACTTTTAGGAGGCTTAGCCTTTATCTTAGTTACTTTTCTATTGCTATGATAAAACACCATGACCAAGGGAGCTTATAAAAGAGAGCATTTAACTGGGCTTAGTTTCAGAGTGTTAAAGTCCATGATGGCAGAGCAAAGGTATGAAGAACAACTGAGAGCTCACATCTTGATCCACGAGCATGAGGCAGAGAAAGCACATGGGTAATGTTGCAAGTCCAACTAGGCCACACCTCCTAATTCTTCCCAAACATCTCCACTAACTGGGGACCAACTAGTCAAACCTACATTTATGGGGACCATTCTCATTTATAAACACCATCTTAGGTCTTGGTGTCTGAGTGTCTGGGACTCCCAGATAGATATATAACTCCAGAGATGAGTAGGATTAAGATGTAGAGAGTTCTAGGAACACAGCAGCTTCCTATCCAACCCTGATCCTACCACATGGCAGAGCCAACCCTGGCTACCTGGAAGAGCCATCTCAGAAACTCAGGAAGAACCCAAGGTCATATATGATTGGGTCATTCACTGGGTCGATCAAGAATCAGGCCAGGGAGCAGCCTGACAAAGCTCAGTAAGATAGGGATGAGGTGGGCAGAGAGAGAAGTCAGAGGAACTACAGGCAAAACAGACTATTTCTAAGCCACTTGGTCTGCCTAGTAGTTCGCTATTTTATTGGCACTTTTATTAGGATCTTCTGTAACAGAAGATCTCAATGATCAGGCAGAAGCTGTGGTGGGACCAGGAGTCTTAGCACATCCTAGGCCTCCCAGCAGTCCTTCCCTCTGCAGAACTGGATGTGGTGAGATGAAGACACACAGTTCTAACCCAAAAAAATTCTGTGGCACCGCAGTTTCCAGTTAGAAGAACCCAAAACTTCCAGAGTAGAGCATGAAGAGGCATGGTGTACTGCCCAGGGCATGTGGGGTCTGTGGTCTGTAGTGGGTTCCAGCATCTCTAGGCTCCACACACCGCAGTTGGGGTTTCAAGAGCAGAAAAACCTCAGCCACAACCAGGGTATCCCACAACCTCAAATTAGAAAAACCAAAACCAGCACAAGGCCTGGTTACCAGTCACCATGGGGACAAGGAGACAGGCCTCCTTAGCACCATTGAGTAAGCCTGAGAAAAGATTCTGGCACAACTTGGAAGAAATGCACAGCTGAGGAAGGACGCTTGGGAAACTCTTACCCAAGGACAGTGCTAGTGCTGGCAGCTACATCCTTAGGTGACAGTCATGATGTTACACATCAACAGCCTTATATCATCTTAACTGAAATATAATCAGTGCTGAGCCTAACATTGTTAAGTCACTCTGTGTTTTTCCTGCATATAGACAAGAAAAAACCGTTACCACTTTGATTTGCTGTGTTAAAAACCAGCACCTCAAGTTCAAAGTACCTGGCACAATATAAGTGCTGCTCAATGTGGTGATCAACATCACCTCCATCTTTATCATAGCTACACCAATCATTACCACCTCCATTATCACCAGCATCCCCTTTGACTAGCAATAACATCATCTCCAATACCACCTCTACCACAATCATCTTCATTGCAATAATCACCATTATCACCATCATCATCGTCATCCCTATTATACTTCCATCCCTATTTTTTCAAGCTGTTTGTAAATGACAGAACTGAGGACTCAGAGCTGCTATGAGACAAACTAAAGATTCTGATTCCAAGTTTATCCATGTCTTTAATCAATCAAATCCCTACTTCAAACTTATCCCACCACTATCAACACTAACCACACATACTCCATCATCATGATGTGTAGATCTGTCTCAACATTGCCAGGTGTCACAGAAGTCAGGCAGGCACTGGAAATATAGTCCACTACTTCTTGTGTCTCAAATTCTCCCTTTGTGGGTGCTTGATCCACATCAACATCCTCTTCTCACTATTCCTCAATTACCTGAGTAAGTCTCAATATCCCACATCCTATATCCACAAGGACATAGTAGGTAGCTGTGAGGTTGTGACATCCAATATGAGGTATAAAAATGTAAATACTTAACACCTTCTTTGTTAAAAAGAAAAATAGATAGTAATGATGTTTATCCTTGGACTCTAGAAAGTTCACTCAGTTGGTTCAAACTTGGTAGAGAAGTCTAACTATCCTCTTTCCACTGTGTCCCCATTGAAAGGCTCAGGTAGATGATGGTGAGCTGCCCCTTGCACTAGGCAATGGCAAGTCTTTCTACCACGACTGATGGGAGAAGGCAGGGCTGCACAGTTCCTAGGGTTCCCATCATGCTCTGGATCAAGCCTTCCAGAAGATTTTTCCAAAAAGAGATAGCAACAACAAAAACAAAGAGAAAGATGGAAAGAAGGAAGGAAAAGGGAGGAGAGCAGAGAATAGAGGATGGAAAGGGAGGGGAAAAGAGGGTATCTTAGGGTTTCTATTCCTGCACAAACATCATGACCAAGAAGCAAGTTGGGGAGGAAAGGGTTTACTTTGCTTACATTTCCACACAGCTGTTCATCACCAAAGGAAGTGAGGCCTGGAACTCAACCAGGTCAGGAAGCAGGAGCTGATGCAGAAGCCATGGGGGGATGTTACTTACTGGCTTGCTTCCCCTGGCTTGCTCAGCCTGCTCTCGTATAGGACCCAAGAATACCAGTCCAGAAATGGTAGCACCCACAAGGGGCCCTCCCCCCTTGATCACTAATTGAGAAAATGCTCCACTGCTGGATCTCATGGAGGCACTTCCCCAACTGAAGCCCCTTTCTCTGTGATAACTCCAGCCTGTGTCAAGAAGACACACAAAACCAGCCAGTACAGAGGGAAAGAGAGAGTTGTCAAACACCTCCCTCTAAAGAAATTGCTCTTTCTGCATGTTTCCAGGACCTCAAAATGAGCACCTCAAGGGCACTGTGTGTCTCTAGCAGGACAGACATGAGCATCCCTGCATATCCAAATAAACAATACAAGAGTAGAGCCCATTGCTGCTGGGTGAGTGCTGCTTCTTTGGTAAGCTCAGCCTTTTACTAGCCAGTGGACTTTAAGTAAACAGCTCTTTAAGACTTAATTTCTGCACCTACAAAATGATAAGAGAACATCCACTTTGCCACCCAAGGCTGTAAGAATAACAGAAATAATGGAAAAGGTTCAGTGCACTCAAGCACTCAGGGGAAGATCTGATCATTGTTAGGTATTTTCTTACACCAAGAACAAGCTGTGTGTTGTTAGTATCCCTAATACTTCATATTTCCTTCTCTTACTATGCCACTGTTTACTGAGACTTCAAAAGTTTAAAATCCTATCAGCTATCATAGTTCAAAATATAAGTTGCCTTTGGTTGTCTTCTAACTATACATTTAAGGTGTTTCTCATGCTAAATCGTTATGATCAACTATCATATTTACGAGGTAGAGGTTTTGAGTTTCCTTTGTCTTTTAAATGTAAACTTAAAAATGTTTTTCATTATGCTAAATTTATATACATTCAGTCTCCCAGACAGAAAAAAAAAAAAAGCCCTTCTTGCTCTTTCTGCTCCACAAAAGGATTCTGACTTCCCTAAGCTCATCTTAAAGAATGTTCATGCTGTTAACAAATTTATCCCTTTTATAAACTTATAAGCTCCAGGAAACCCACTTAGAGCTACCTCTCATGGACCAAACAGACTCCATGCAGATATTGTTTGGCACCTGCCATCCAATAGCCTAAGTTCCTACCTGTCATCTATTCTAGAGGATTTTCTCCCAAACTTTATTCTCTATCTCTAATGTGTGTGTGTGTGTGTGTGTGTGTGTGTGTGTGTTTCAGCATCTTGTCAAGTTCAGGCATTTATTCAAAATCTATATCCAGGACAGCTCCAGAGAAGCAACCCATAGATGCTCCAATCTACTCTCACAGACACAGATGCTTCTACTGGACCTGCTCCTTCTACCTACAGATAGTTCCACAGACCCTAAACAGCAAGGAAAGAGCCACTCTTCTTCTGTATCAAGGACCCGTTTCCATTTTTTCAGGTCTCCCAGAGACACATCGCCCCAACATCAACAGGAAGTAGCTAAAGATAAAGAAACCTTATTCCTGCTTCATTATCACATCTTTCCAGTTTTTCCTTTTTTAAATTAAACCAAAATGGAGGAATGTTAGTATTCTTTCTATGCTCTGCCCAGCAGTTACCTGGCAATAGCCAGGGAGACCTGGTTTACTATAAAAAGAGGCTGTTTGCCCCCTCCTTGCTCTCTTATTCACTCTGACTTTCTTTTCTCCCTGACCCTTTCTCCCTCTCCCCCCCCCCTTTCTAAGTGTTCCTGGGTGGCCTTGCCTCTTCTCCATCTCCCCCTGCCTCCCTCCTTCCCTCCCTCCCCTTCCTCTGTCCTTTTCTGTCTCTACTCCCTTGTCAACTCTCCTTTCATGCCCTAAATAAACTCTGTTCTATACTATACCTGTTGTATGGCTGGTAGCTCAGGGGGAAGGGATGCTTTGGCATAAGACAACCCTCCCACTTCACTATACCTAGTTCTATAAAACATATCATTCATACACACACACACACACACACACACACACACATGACATAACATGTATTCTCCTCCATGTTCCTCCATGGCAGTTCCCTTGCACCATAGCCTTATCTGCTGCCTAGCCTATCAACCTCCATTGCCTAACCAACCTCTCAGTCACACCAAAGGGAAAAAAAAAATAGAAAAAAATAAAGCCCAAATTTAAGAGTTTCCTAGTATCCCAGAGTTCTAGGCATTCCTCACCTTTCAACCCTCTGGATTCAGGAAGGCTATGAGTCAGCTTTCTGGGGTGGAAATGTGAGCCAAGCATAACCCCAGGACCTGGCAAGAGAGAAGATGCCATGCAACAATGGAGGTATGAATCATGGGAGCCCTCTGACTGGAGACACTGATTTCTCCTTTCTCCCCTATCCATTCTACCACTATATGACATCTGAGGAAAAAAGAAAACAACCAGATCTTGCCAGCAGAGGTGGCAAGCCACTCTGTACCTAGGAGCCACAAACCCCATGCTAGGAAAATAAACTCACAAGGAGTGCCACATAAACTATGAATGGCAGCACACACCTTCAATCCTAGCAGGAGTATTGGAAGTTTGAGGTCATCCTCCATAGTATAGAAATATCAAAGCCAAGACTAGGATAGAGACCCTGAGGATTGAACTTTTAGCTCTCTGCTTACTTACTAGGTAAGCACTCTATCAACTGATCTACATCCCCAGCCACACCTCTCAATCTAAAAATTATTTTAAGAATTTTATCTATAAGTGTGTGTATGTATGTATGTATGTATGTATATATGTATATATGTATATATATATGTATGTATGTATGTATTTTTGAGATAGGGGCTCTTACTGAATGTGAAGCTCTCCATTTTGGCTGGTTAGCAAACTTCCAATTCACCTGTCTCTGCCCCACCAGTGCTAGGATTATGATGTACACTACCATGCCTGCCTGCTTTTTACATGGGTGTTGGGACCTGAACTCAGGGTACATACATACATACATACATACATACATACATACATACATACTAGAAAAAATAAGGTGGTGAATAATAATATACTCAAGAAAGAAAGACAGGAAGGAAAGAAGGAAGGAAGGAAGGAAGGAAGGAAGGAAGGAAGGAAGGAAGGAAGGAAGGAAGGAAGGAAGGAAACAAGAGAAAGAAAGAGGGAGGGAGGCAGGCAGTGGTGGCACACACCTGTGATCCCAGCACTCTGGGAGGCAGAGGCAGGGGGATTTCTGAGTTCAAGGCCAGCCTGGTCTACAGAGTGAGTTCCAAGACAGCCAGAGCTATACAGAGAAACCTTGTCTCGAAAAAAGCAAATCCAAAAAAGAGAGAGAGAGAGAGAGAGAGAGAGAGAGAGAGAGAGAGAGAGGAGAAGAAGAAGGAGGAGGAGGAGGAGGAAGAGGAGGAGGAGGAAGGGAGGGAGGGAGGGAGGAAGGGAGGGAGGGAAGAAGGAAGGAAGAGAGAGAGAAAGAAAGAAAGAAAGAAAGAAAGAAAGAAAGAAAGAAAGAAAGAAAGGAAGGAAGGAAGGAAGGAAGGAAGGAAGGAAGGAAGGAAGGAAGGAAGGAAGGAAGGAAGGAAGAAGAAAGAAAGAAAGAAAGAAAGAAAGAAAGAAAGAAAGAAAGAAAGAAAGAAAGAAAGAAAGAAAGAAAGAGGGAAGAAGAGGAGTGAGTTAATGCTTAATTCAGGAAGTCTAAGACACAGGTAGAGCTAAGGCTGTTCATATACTGGTCTAGATTTAGCATGAGGTGAAAGGCTATATGTCACTGGAAAAACAGGCTCTTCCCTCTGCCTACAAGGCGGGACTAGATAGATAATAAGCCCAGCTCTCCCTTGGTTTCCCTTTACATTTGGTTAACTGCCATTAGCTGTTGGCTCCCAGAGACAAAAACCCCTTGCCTTATTCAGCCCTCTGGAATTATGTCTGGCATGTACCATGAACCAGGAACTTGTAGAATGGAAAAATGAGTGGAATGACTGAGCCAATAGTACTACCCTTGGCTGCACTGAGGGGCTAAATGAGATAGATGCAGTATTCCTCTGAGCAAGTTTATATAGTTAGTGCTCAATAGATGTAAGCCTCATGTATCTTCAGCAACAACACATAGCAGAGGAGAAGCTAAACCCAGAGCTGCCAACATTTGAGAAAGAAAAAAACTGCTAAAGATGTAGGGGGATGCAGGTTTCAAGAAGACAGCATATCATCTTCACATGCTGTGTAGAGGACATGTAGTCAGAATGAGATGCTTCTGTAGGCTCAACTAGGAAGTCTGTCACCAGAGCAGACTATAGATCACGTCGCTGTTACGGCAGTGTCAATGACAACAGATGAAATAAATACCCTATTGTTAAGTAGGTTCTCTCTAGATGTTAAGTTCTGTTCTCTGCCAACATCACAGCAGTAAAACATTCATGTTTCTTGTTGTGTTTTTAAAATAATACCCCAGGAGATGGAGAGATGCTTCAGTATTAAGAACACAATACTCTCCTGCACAGGACCTGAGTTCTGTTCCCAGCACCTATATCAGGTGACTCATCAGTGATTGTAACTCTGGCTTCTAAGGGATCTGACACCTCCTGAACTGAAGGCACCTATACTCATGTGCACAGTCTCACAAATAGATATACATATACACATGATTTTAAAATAAATCTTTAAAACAAATAGTGACATACAAGTTCATACATGAGGTCCACCATGGCATCTTCTACTTCCAAGCCTACAGCTAGGACCATATAAGTACCATGAAGCATGCTAGAGGAATGAGGCTTATATACTCTTCCAAGTCCCTCTGGAAGCACATGGCATTGCCTAAAAGACTCCCCTAGAAGGCTGTACCATACCCAGTAAATACAGGTGGCTTGCATTTGTCTTGCTGTTACTAGTTTGGCTGAATGCATAGTCACAACACACCAGTAGATACCAGTTCTTACAGGTCAATAGACTGCCCACAATATAGGTACCTTTCTTCTTATGAGGTAGAAGCATGATGGGGTGGCCCTATAACCACACTCATCCAGTATCTTCACTTCTTGGAATTCTAGCTGCCTACTTCAAAAGGTTGTTCTAAGGAACCAACAGGACGAGGGATGGGACAGAAAGTTGGATCAAGAAAACACTGAGATGTCAAGCCTGTGAGGGAAGTCCCACTGAATCAACTAGACACAAAATGTTGCATGAGCTTACAAAATAAGTGATTTTCCATAGTCCCTTTGGTAGCGTAGCCTGGCCTGAGACAGTCATCCTGGGTTCCTTCCAATAAAGACTCGCTCTTCTGCCACTCACCAATGATGGGAAAGAAAACTGCTTAACTCCTCTGGCTGCTGTGGAACTTTGTGCAGACATCAAAAACTAAAGGTTCATCTGCCTTTCATCCTTATAAACAGAGTCCACTTCCAGAGATAATATCAGAAAAGGCCCAACACTCATTTTCTAGCCTTTTTTGCAACTAAATCACAGACTGTTCTTAACCAGTGAGATAAAGGATATCTCCTGGGGTGCTTCCTCATAAAAAACAGAAGAGAATGCATCCCTTCTCCAGCTGGACATCAAGTGGGAATAGATGTAATACCTGGAACTACCATTGTGTGACAGGATGAGACATATAAAGTCAATGCCTTGAAGATACTGCTGGGGAGAGATGAGAACAGTCTAGACCTGAACAATACTGCTAAACTGGTCTTGGGATCACCTAGCCCCATACTGTGGTATAAGAGATGATTAGTATTTCTTACTATTTAAATAATTTTTAGTCCAGCTCTGCTCTCTGAAACATGAATCACCCTGACAGGGGTTTTGCTACCTTATTCAACTTTCATCTCTGGAGTCCACTATGCCCAGCCTAAAGCTGAGTCTAGAACCCCATAAACAAGACTTGTTCTCTCATGGTGAACTTCTTCGTCATCGTCTTCTTTTCTTCTTCCTTGAATTTCTTCTCAGTTGGATCTCATATAGCCCATGCCAGCCTTAAACTTGCTATATACGGAAAACCTTGAACTTCTTTTGTGGGGGTTGGTTTTTTGGGGGTTTTTATCGAGACAGGGTTTCTCTGTGTAGCCCTGGCTGTCCTGGAACTCACTCTGTAGACCAGGCTGGCCTCGAACCCAGAAATCCTCCTGCCTCTGCCTCCCAAGTGCTGGGATTAAAGGTGTGCGCTACCACCACCCGGCAACCTTGAACTTCTAATCCTATTGCTTCTATTTTCTTAGTGCTGGCTACAGGCATGTACCACCAGGACCATATAATGCAATGTTAGGCACCAAATCCAAGGCTTCATGTATGATAGGCAAACACTATACCAACTGAACTATTCCTCAGCCTAAAGTTCTGTATTTATGAGGATTATGCTCCAAATCTAGGGTTGGCAAATCTTATATAAGGGCATCTGTTTATAAAACACATAGTCTCTGTCAAATGACTCACCTCTATTGCTAAAGAGCAAATCAACAAACAACACATAAACAAATAAGACTAGCAATGTGCCAAAATAAAAATGTATTTATAAAATTAAAGGTTTGGGCCAGATCCAGTCTGAGGGCCACATTTAGTCCATCCCCTACCTATATTCTCCAAACTCCTAAAACATCTCTGAGCTTCTCCCCAAACCTCTACACTAATCCTACAAGTTAAAATGACAGCTAAGTCCTTAACAGGTTGGTGACCCAGTTCCTCTATAGCTTCTATTTGGTGTTCTACATGTGAGTCTTGGCCTTTTCCTAAGAATAAGAGTGTCAAGAAAGCAGAACCTGTAAGTGGGGCTCTCAGACTGAAAACAGGTACATTTCCCCACTGAGGCTAAAAAGAACAACTCCCACATCTCTCACTTTCAAGAGCTTCTTGGAACCCAATTTGTCCCTCAAGTTCTGGTCCAGTAGGAAAAAGGGTATGCAGGCTTTGAATCTAAGAGCACCTCCTAGATTCAACCATTCAAAACAGGCATGGGCTCAATTTGCAAAGAAAAAGAGATTTAGAGAAAGACAAAAACCTAGGGTTTTTGTTGCATTACACAACCCTGCCTTTTTGCTGCCTTTTCCCAGTTCTGCAAAGGGTCAAGAGCAAATGCACCATCCTACACCCAAGCTAAGACCAAGGAGAACAGCTATTCTCTGCTTCTATTGGCTCCAGCTCAACTCTCAATGGCTTCCTACCTCCACCTATAGAGTAAGACTGGGTACACAGCTCCCAGAGCCTGGGGATTAGCAGGTGGTTGTTAAGCCTCTGAAAATAGAGTGCTCTTGTCATCATAAGACCATGACAGATTCACATGCACCCCTCTATCTCTTGTCTATTTCAAGTTTAATGTAACAATAGAGTTCCCATTCCTTTCTGGGTTGGCACTCTGAAGAGTGCTAATAAGTGTCATATACACTCACCCCTCAGGAACTGAATGCTCCTCTAGACAGAAGACATATTGCCCAGCTTCCAAGCCATCACACACTACCATCTAACACCAATATCAAACCCTCCTGGCAGCAAGGAAGTGGGGTCCAGAAAGGAACAGATTCACCTGACACTGTTCCATAATACCCAGAGTCACCCTGGAGACAGCTGGTTGCACAGTATACTAAGAGGATGAGGAAAAGATGAAGTAGCTGAGAAACATCATAAAATATGTAGTATGTTTGGTAGGAACCCATCGCTGTGCCTCTGTTGAATGCAAACCTTCCAAGGTAAAAGGTCCAAGATTTTACAACTACCTAGGGCAAACTTGGCATGAAATATGCAGTGTGCAGAGTACATATGCCTCTGATCAGATCAGAACAGGAGGATAGGGTTGGGGGACAACTCACCTGGCACACAGAAGGCCATGAATGACATTCCATAGGGGGAGAGGTGGACACAAAAAGAAGTAGGAAGAGGGAGAAGAAACATAGAATAAAAGTGAAAATCACAATCTGGGTGCAAAATGGGTGTATTTCTGACTTCTGCTATTTCATCTGCTAAATGGGACATAAAACTACATCCCTGCACAGTTGACAAAGTTAAAGTAATACTCGGAGAAAGGAAGCTATGCAATGTCATCATCTTGGACACTAAACATGACTTCTTCAGAATTTAATTTCTTCCACTATACAATAGGCCTATGAGACTTCTAGTGGGTGAGAAGAGGTGCTACTCTGGGCTCCAGAGCAGAGTCTAGCCTAAGTGGTACCACTTTGAGAGTAATGAGGATATTCTAAAAAGACATTTTGCCCCTCCTCTGGCTATCAGACTATGAAGACAATGGTCCCTAAGGATTAAAATCTTATTCTGGAACAGGAAAAGCATAGAAAAGGAAAAGTCAGGATCCCTAGTGCCAGCTGCAGGGAAAGGCTTGTCTCTCAGAAAGAAATTTTACATGGTTTTCACAATCTGCCAAACCATCTTGCAGGACAGATAATAATGGGACAGTGATGGGCAGACCACACCTTGACCATGACTGCTCAGTTAGACATACCTATGGTTCTCTAAATCTAGGCCTCATGTCAGGAACACAAAGTCATTGAACCTCTGTGTTCCTTTTCTCAGAATAGCTGAACTGAATAAATCTCCTTTCACTGCTTTTCACTATAGCTTATCTTTTTAATTGTCCTCATTGAGGACAAATGGAGAGTCTGCCATTTAAGGCTACTGGGGCACAGGTTCTGACTAGGTTCTAACAAGTCTAGTAACGAGGAACTCGGGAACACCCAGGCCAGGCGATTGAAAACTATCTTCCAACCATAACACCAACACCTCTTGAGAACAGTACTCTTGAGCCCAGCCTGTACAACAAACAGAAACCCAAAAGTTTATGCACAAGCTCAAAATATTTTCACCTAAGAATAAAAAGTAGATTTAGGGTAGTGTTTTATTTTTGTTTTTAGAATTCTCTAAAAGACTGCCCAAACAGCTAACAACCTAAATACAGTGAGGTGGTGATTAAGCCTTGAAGCCAAGACACCTTGATAAGGCCAAAGAGAAGGGGGCATGCCCTGAGCAGGCAGCTGCTTTCTGATTGTGCACTAATAAATACTGCAGATGCTACACAGAACTTAACCCTGCTGTTTCTAAAAAGGGGTAAAAACTTCACTGAGCTTAGCTATGTTGGTGATACTACAGAAGCTCCAAGGAACCTTCCTGTAGCTCCAATGCCAGTTTTCAGAAATTGAGAGAGAAACTGGAAAGTCATGGAGGCAAAGTGGTGCCTTACTTCCATATGCCTAAAGCCAGCCCAGGGTTTTCCATCACTTTGGTCCTCTGTTCCCATCTACAAACAACCTAAGGTTTACTCATTCTTCAAAAGCCAACTTGAATATAAACCTTTTACAAAGCTCCTGATTACTATGACCACGTACCTTCTCCCTTCCTCCCTCCTACCCTGGACTTGTTCAGGGATCAGCCTCACTCTCACTGAGACAGAGAGGGTAGAGTGGCCCACCCCAGAAAGACTCAGTACAGGTAGCAAACAAGAAAATGTTTACCAAGTCCCAACAAAAGCCTGTAAAAACCACTAGAGCTGGAATGACAACTGGCATCCCCACAAGATGAACACTTCAGTGTCTGAAGAACAGGTAGGTGAATGTGCATCACGGGACCTTGTGAATCTGGACAATGAAGAGCCTGGAATGGGGAGGGAAGGCTGAGAAATATGATGGAGCCTTGTGTGAGAGGGAGACAAAGTCAAGGGAAATTTTGAATCTTCAAGGTATTAGCAAGCACAGTGAAGAAAAAACATTGGGGAAACCCCCACCTCAAGTATGGGTAGGAAAAGGCATAAGCCAAGGCCAAAGAAGACTTAGGATAGAAGGCATTAAGGGAAGACACTGATTACAAGGACAGGTGAGTTGGAGATGCTGTCTCTCGCTAATTCCCCTCCTCTGATAAGTACAAACTGTCTGAGGTCACTCTTCATCCAAGAACCCTTGCAGAACTCCAAGTTTTAAATGCTAGAAACAAAGCTTTGTAAAACTGACCTTTGCCGACACACAGGTATGTAATCTCCCAGGTCCTGAGAAGGCTATGTCATGGAAAACAAAAAGAAGCATACCCAGACTGTCTGGGTCAGGCCAGAGGAGTTGGTGCTCAAATAGCCTTCAGGGAAGCCAGGAAGAGAAATACAAGAAGGCCAAGAACACAAGAAGCACTTCCTTCTCCACTTTACCTATCATGGCCCAAGTAGTGAAACTATAGCCAGGTTACCAACCCTCTCTGATTACCAGACTTTACTCTACCCTAATACAAAGACAACAGACACTTTGTACTGTATATCAAAATGTTTTCTTACAGACCTCTGTGGGCCTAGTCCAGTCCTAGGTCTTAAGAAAGGGGAGAAGGAGGGAGGGAGGGATGAAAAGAGGTACTCAGAAATCCTCCAACATGACAAACACAGCATGCAGAAAGCTGTGTAAGAGAAGACTGCTACATACTCACAGCACAGCTCTGGGTAACCCCACAACAATAAAATAAGAATCAAACAACCTGTGATTGTTCATATTCACTGTCAACCTCATTAGATTTAGAATCACTATGGAACTATGCCTCTTAGGTATATCTATGAAAGGCTTAACTTAAATGTGGGTGGCTGAGACACAGGACACATAGGAAAGAACACCATTCCACGAACTGGGATCTGGAACTAAATAAAAGAGGGAAGCAAACTGACACCAGAACGCATCTCTCTCTCTGCTTTCTGACTGTGGATTGCAATATGAGTAGGTGCCTTAAGGTCTTACCTTTTCTACCATGATGGCTTATGCCCCTTAAACTGTGAATCAAGACAAACTCTTCTTCCTTAAGAAGCTGTTGGGTATTTTGTCACGGCAGCAGTAAGAGGAACTAATACATATAGTCTTAGTCAGTCTGCCCTAGAACCTGTTTTTCAAGTAGAAAGGATTTGGAAAAATGATAGTTTCTGAAAATAAAATCTGCTCCTTTCCCATATTTTCTCATGAAGTTAAAAATACAAGTGTTGGAGGAGGGAGGAGTGTTAAGGTCAGAGGAGGGGTGGGGAAAGCAAGCTTTGTGAAAAAATGGCCTTGGCCCTCATCAGCAAACTCTCTGGGAATGTGACCCAAAAGAAGGCTGGGGGACAGAAAGCCTTGTTTAAAGAAAAGGTCAAGGGAACACCCAAAGTATGGACTAGTAAACACAAACACTGCGCTCTCCTCCCATGACTGGACTTAAGTCTGGGAGATGAAGAAGCATGAGCCTGGTGCCTGAGGAGGACCAAAGGAGTGGGAGATACCAGCACACTGCCTGTAATGAAGAGTGCTTCATGACTATGGGCTGTCCCAGACAAGCAGAAACTCACCATGTCATCAGGCAGAGACACAGAGAGAGGCAATAGGGTGGCTTTCCACTTTAGGTAGAACCCTGAATGATCCTTGGATGATCCTTGGCCTGGCCCATCCACATCTCTTCAGTACTAAGACAACCCACAATTTAGGCCAATATCAGGGAAGTAGGGTATAGTTTACAGATCATCTATTCATTCAACACATTTATTAAACACTTACTGTTTTCTAAGTCCTGAATAAACAGAAAGTACAGTAAGCAGACAGACAAATCCAGTATATACAGATTGATATTCACATGCTCAGAGCCCCTTCACTTTTTCTTTTCCCTTCCCTACTGTCAATCTTGCTGGTCACCAATGAGTTCTGAGCCATCAGAGACAGTAGGCAAACCATGTCCTTGTCCCCACAAGTTTGTAAACTCCAAAGTCAAAGAACAGATCCACACAGCTGACTATAATACAAGCCAGCACTGGAGAAGGTACTCCCATTTGACCACAGTACAAAATACTTAGCTCCTAGCAGCAGGAGAACACTATGATACGGAGACACAAGAAAGGCCCATTCTCACCTAGGAAGACAACCCAACCAAGAAAGAAGACCTAAAACAAAGACCAGAGTAGAACACACATAGGAGTGGAACATCTTGCCAAAGTCCCAAACATCTTAAAGATGGTATGTAATTTGAACAAAGCCTTGAGAATGGTAAAAACAACAACAACAACAACAAAAATCTCTCCAGAAAAGAGAGTTACAGATTCCAAGCCAGAGGACGCTGGCATTTTAATCTCTAATGGTGTTTCCTTACCCTTAAGTGAAATATGTATACCAAATTACTAGTGGACAGCTAGTGAGGTATTCCCTTCCCTCCATTTTATTACTTTTATTTTTATAGTTTTAAATATATTGAAATTGCCATATAAGTGTGCATGTTTTGGGGTATGTGACATTTCAATAGAGTGAAACAGTGGGTAATGATTAGATCAAGGAATCAGCACATGCATCATGACATTCATTGCAATTTCTATATGTTGTATACATTCAAAACCCTCTCCACTGGCTTTCTTGAAACAATTAACTGTTGTCAAACCAAACAAGGTGGCACACACCTGTAATCCCATCATTTGAGAGGTAGAGGCAGGAGGATTAGATTCAAGGCCAGTCTTGGCTACATAGGCTTGATTCTACACCAGCCTGAGCTACATGAGACCCTATCACCAGGAAGGGAAAGGGAAAGGGAAAGGGAAAGGGAAAGGGAAAGGGAAAGGGAAAGGGAAAGGGAAAGGGAAAGGGAAAGGGAAAGGGAAAGGGAAAGGGAAAGGGAAAGGGAAAGGGAAAGGGAAAGGGAAAAAGGGAAAGGGAAAGGGAAAGGGAAAAGGAAAGGAAAAAGGAAAGGAAAAAGGAAAGGAAAAAGGAAAGGAAAGGAAAGGAAAGGAAAGGGGAAAGGAAAGGAAAGGAAAGGAAAGGAAAGGAAAGGAAAGGAAAGGAAAGGAAAGGAAAGGAAAGGAAAGGAAAGGAAAGGAAAAAGGAAAGGAAAGGAAAGGAAAAAGGAAAGGAAAGGAGAAAGGAAAGAAAAGAAAGGAAAGGAAAGGAAAGGAAAGGAAAAAGGAAAGGAAAGGAAAAAGGAAAGGAAAGGAAAAAGGAAAGGAAAAAGGAAAGGAAAGGAAAGGAAAGGAAAAAGGAAAGGAAAGGAAAAAGGAAAGGAAAAAGGAAAGGAAAGGAAAGGAAAGGAAAGGAAAGGAAAGGAAAGGAGAAAGGAAAGGAAAGGAGAAAGGAAAGGAAAGGAAAGGAAAGGAAAGGAAAAAGGAAAGGAAAGGAAAGGAAAAAGGAAAGGAAAGGAAAGGGGAAAGGAAAGGAAAGGAAAGGAAAAAGGAAAGGAAAAAGGAAAGGAAAGGAAAGGAAAGGAAAGGAAAGGAAAGGAAAGGAAAGGAAAGGAAAAAGGAAAGGAAAGGGGAAAGGGGAAAGGAAAGGGGAAAGGGGAAAGGAAAGGGGAAAGGGGAAAGGAAAGGGGAAAGGGGAAAGGAAAGGGGAAAGGAAAGGAAAGGGGAAAGGAAAGGGGAAAGGAAAGGAAAGGAAAGGAAAGGAAAGGAAAGGAAAGGAAAGGAAAGGAAAGGAAAGGAAAGGAAAGGAAAGGAAAGGAAAGGAAAGGAAAGGGGAAAGGAAAGGAAAGGGGAAAGGAAAGGAAAGGAAAGAAAAGAAAAAGAGCAGCCAACCACAGTTGACCTATGCAAAAATCACAGTACATGCTATATGCCTCCTCTCCAACTGTATCCTGTGCCTTTAGGCTTTCTCCATCACCACCATTTGAAAACAATTTCTGCTACCTCTGATTAGTTACTTTTGCTTCCACATATAAATGAACAAAATCATGTGGCATTATCTTTTACACTGCCATCCATATTGCTTAAAATACCATGGTTTTACTAATTTTATGGTAGGGCAGTACTCCATGGTATATGGGCCATTTGTCTTTATCCACTCATCTTTTGATGGACACCTAAGTCAATCCAACATCTTGGCTACTGTGAAAAGAATTGCAATGAACTCCCTTCCTTCCTATTTTTCTATTTTTAACTTCATCAATCTATTGTGTCCATATTCCATTACCCTTTCTGATGCCCTTCACACTTATGCTGACCCTCTTCTTTTTTGTCAACTAGGAGTTCCCTCCTACTTTCTTTTCTTTTGATATAGATCTTGCGTAGGAATCTACAGTTACTGTGTATTCACAATTCTAAGAGCCATAACATTTTTTTAATGTTTGATTGACTAGTTTATTTATTTATTTATTGTGGGGTGGAGGAGTATCTACATGCCATGGAGTACTTATGGAAGTCAGAAGACAATATGTCCTCTTTATTCATGCCAGGTAAGCATTCTACTAAGTCACATGTTCACCCCCATGAAAGGTTTTTAAGTCCTAAAGACTATCATGCCTAGAGTCTGTACAATGAATAAACTTGGAATAGAGTGAAGCTAGTAAACATAACTTCCTGAGCTTATGGGGTACTTCTCTATTACTACTTCTATGTAACTTATCCGAAGAAGAAAAAGCAGGGAACAGTGGCCCCTTTTTGCAGATGGAGAAGCAAAGACTCTGTCTTGCCTGAGACCCATTGGAAAACCATGCAGAGAAACCTGGACTATGACCCCAACCAAGGTCCTGCTGCATGGACTCAATCCCAACCTGCCCAGTTCCAGCTCTGGTCTTTAGCTCCTGCCCTGTGGGTTTAGCCATAGTCAAATGGATTGTTTACAAAATGAAATGTCTGCTGCTTTTGTCACTGTGACACTTCACTTGTATCCAGATCATAGGAGTGATCCCCTTGGGCCCAACCAGCTATGTGCAGCTGGTTATTTGTCTAGCAATCATCATTAATGTTAGATCTTCAGATACAGGCAGGGCATGCTGTGTTGTAAACTTTCTCAGACTCTAATGTTTCCAGCACAAAGATCAAATCACAATGGAATGCATCCTCTGTACCATATTAACTCACCTCTCTAGAATCTTGTCTGGCAGGGTCTTGCTAGAAACTGGCTACAGATTCTCTAGATCTCTGTCACAATGCGAGGAGAAGGGGTACCACTCCCTAGGAACTCCAGCTACCCATTTACATGTTTTAGCCAACCCTTTTAACCTCTTTCATTCAGCATTCATTTGAAGAAACACTATTCACTGTCCCCACTTCCCACCATTTCGAAAAGCCTTAAGAGGCAACCCCCAATATGACCCTGTGACTAACAGATGTGATAATTTCATCCCCAATATTATCCCATAAGTATGATTCTCTATATACTCAGCTCTCTGATACCCGAGGTTCCCTTTAGCTCCTAAAAACAAGCAATGCCAAGAGTCACTAGTGTGGTACCAGTCAGTGCCAAGGCCAATGGGCACAAGCAGCTTTATATTAATGATGTATGAAAATGATAATCGTCTGTAAACACTAGGTCAAGACTTCAGATGTTTCTGGTGGGTATTTTGTTTTAAATATATCTACTGGGATTTTTTTTTTCAGTTTCAGAAGAACTTACATCAACTGCTATTGTACAGTGCTGGTCTAGACAGCAACTAATATAAATTCTGGGATCTGAACTTACACTCCATCTGCTATCTGGTTATGAGGAAATTTTCTCTTTTTAGGTGTAATTTCCTTCCTCACTGGCCCCTGGGGGACCAAAGCACCTTATTTTGAGTAAGGACTGGCATCACAGATTAGCTTCCATTTTCCAGTGGGCCATGTCAGGCTCCGTAGTGTCACAGTTATATTCTTTGAAACATTTCTTTGGTAGAATCATCACCTACCCTGAAGAACCAGGTTCATATCTGCTTTGCTATGACCTGTGTGACTTGAGCAATCCATGTTAAAACAAGGCTCATCCTCTAGTATACTGTGGCCCTTGATGGTTTCCAGATCACATAGAAGTCATTAGCAAAGCATCAGACTCCAAGGGGCATCTGACCTAGTTCCACCATAAGGACAAGCCTCCCTGGTAATAGGAGTTTTGTTTTTAACATTTTTTAATTTTTTTTAATTGTGTGGGTATGTGTGCGTAAATGCAGGTACTCACAAAGGCCAGAGGCATTATCATCACACACACACACACACACACACACACACACACACACACGGGCGCGCGCGCGCACACACGTGCATACATACTATCCAGGAGCTGAATTTAGAGGTAGTTGTTATGGTCCTGGAACTGTACTCCAGTCTTCTGCAAAAGCAGTATGCACTCTAACTGCTAAGCCATCTTTCCACCCTATTTAGCTTCATTTTTAGGACCTGTTTTTAGACTACGTCTAAGCAACCCATGCTGGTCTTTAACTTATGATTCTCCTGCCTCCACTCCTCAAGCTGGATTACACGTGTGCAATTACCAAACCCAGCTTCAATGGACCTTTGCTGCCTGAGGTTCTATGAGTACATAACATAGCAAGGATGGGGATTCCTGAGACTTGGCAAATCAAAAAAAACCAAAGGTCCTGAGGAAGGAGGAAAAGTAAAAGGGAAGGAAGAGGGAAATATGAACATTCCATACTATCTCAAAATAGAACTACCTATATCCTATCACAGGTCCATCCTGCTTGGAGCACATTAGAAATTAAGATTTCTTAAATGAGGGCTAGAGAGGTGGTTCAGCGGTTAAGAGCACTGAATTCTCTTCTTGAGGTCCTGAGATCAATTCCTAGCAAACCACAAGGTGGCTCACCACCATCTGTAATAGGATCCAATGCCCTCTTTTGGTGTGTCTGAAAACAACTACAGTGTACTCATATACATAAAATAAATAAATAAATCTTTTTTAAAAAGATTTCTGGGCTGAAGAGATAGCTCAGGGGTTAAAAGCATTGACTGCCGCCCGGGCGGTGATGGCGCACGCCTGTAATCCCAGCACTCTGGGAGGCAGAGGCAGGTGGATTTCTGAGTTCGAGGCCAGCCTGGTCTACAAAGTGAGCTCCAGGACAGCCAAGGGCTATATAGAGAAACCCTGTGGGGGGGGGGGGGGAGGAAGAGCATTGACTGCTCTTTCAGAGGTCCTGAGTTAGTTTATTCTCAGCACCCACTTGGTAACTGACAATCATCCGTAATGGGATCTAATGCCCTCTTCTGGTGTGTCTGAAGACAGCCAGTCTATTTATGTATACTCATATACATAAATAAATCTATTTTTAAAAAGATTTCTTAAACATACTAATATCACTTTGTAGCTCACACAAAGTATATTACTTTGCAGTATTTGTTTTTAAAGCTTCAAGTTGATACAGGTTACTAGTTTAAATACTATTCTGAGGGCAGAGAAACTCCTGCCTGGAGCCACTCTGGAGATACCCAGAGGTCCCATGCACCATTATGATGGCAAGTAGGTGGCAGAGAGTGGAAGAAAAAGAAAAGTAGAAGAATGGTGGTGTCCAATGAAGAAAGCAGAAACTGGAGACTCAAGGGTAATAAAGAACAGTCTGATGGAATTGCCTGTAATGTTACCTGAGGCCCTGGTGAGGTCCTGGCCAGTGCTGCCACCTAGGGCCATGTCTGGATCCATGGTCCTGCAGCAGCAGGGGGAGGGTTTACTGATGTCTGTGGCCCATGTTATCACCAAAGGCTAGATATCCTAGGTCTAGACTGCTGCCTCAAGTCATGTTGATGTCCACGGGCTGTGCAGAGCTGACTCCACTCTTCACCTGTGCATAGTGGAAGAGCTGGCCCCATGGCATGAGAGTGGGTGAGCTATCCCCACCCCTCACTAGCTGCATAACTCAGAAGAGCAGGTCCTGCACCTCACCTAAGAAGTACAGTAGCACTAGCCCTGATGGCAATGGGTGCAGGAGACCTGGGCCCCAAAGGCGTAAGCAAAGCAAAGCTGACAGATTGAACAACTCAGCTACCACCCAGGCCCACATCCAAGACCTTGAGCAGGCCCACTCCACCACCTACCTCATGGATAAAGTGCTGCAGTGTATGAAGGGGCTGGTCCTCCAGAACCAAAGCTACAAGATCTATATAACACAGCACAACAAGGGGATATTCAAGGAGTCCCAGTAAGGATCCAGTATTGATAGTATAGCAGAAGCCAGAGTCCTTGAACCAGACCAATGACTCACTGCAACAAAAGCAAGAAAAGCTGTTTGGGGAAAAGGTTATACTGTGTGACATACCGTGACACACACTGTAACTTCCATAGCAAGAGTGTTTGTTTTCTTCTGAGGAGAAGGTTGCAAGAGCAGAAGGTGGATATGAAGGGACAGGGAGACGAGTGGGATTGGAGAGGCATGATGTGAAATTCACACACACACACACACACACACAAATCAATAAAAGTTTTTGTTAATACTATATATTATTATAGCTCTATCCCTGAATTTAAAAAAAAAAAAAAAAAGACCTCAAAACAACAAAAAAATAGGCAGCAAATCAAGCCTCTAACAATCTTTGAGAGGACCCAAAGTACATCTCAACTTTACAGAACCCATCCAGGACAACAACCATTCCTCACAATGTCCTGCTGACTCATAAGGACACAGCTATCAGATGAGACACTCGTGTCTCAGAGTCTCCTAGAAAACATCACATAGCCTCCCAGGACCTCTGAAAGACCATTGGACTCTATTGACAACTTCAGTAAACTGTCCTAAACAGCCTTTCCTACATTAGTTGGTAGAACTGAACCTAGAGGGGAGAGGGCCTCAGTCAACTCCCACTGGTGAAGCCTATGATTTAGAGGAAAGGCCCAGCTTTGGCTGGCAAAACAATGGTCCTGAGGGACAAGAGAGATCCTAAGGGACAAAGTAGAGTGGGGTTATCACACTGGAAACAAGAGACAGAGAGATAAGGGCCAAGTCAGGAATGGACAGGGACTAAGAAGCAGGAGCTTAAAAGAGGCCACAATCTCAAGCTTTGGGAAACAAAGACTCTAATGAAACAACCTACTAGTCTCCACTGCATGTCCATAAAGCTCAATGACAAGCTGCTTGATTCCCCATTAATACATGGTGGGAGCATTCAAGCAGGCTTCTCAACCTGCTCTATGGATCAGATGACCTGATGGCCTGAATCAAGAGTTGCAACAATGGAACACAAGCTTCCAAACAGGCAGGAGCCCAAGAAGGGAGGTAGCCAATTACTACCCCTAGGAATCAACACAATCTGCCAACATGGAAGCTTTAGTACACTGACACCTGAGGCCAGACAGATTGCTCCTTGTAAAAAGGATGGCACCATAGAGTAGGCTGATACCAAGCAGAGGCTTACATACAGGTAGCAGTCATTGGCATCACCACAATGAGCAGGTGTTCCACACCTGAAGAGCACAGGACAGGGCCAAAAGCTTAGGGCAGAGACTGCCAACCAATCAGTTAGTAAGGAGAATTGAGCCAGTGGCCAGACCCAAAAGATATGATTGGCAGTGGCAGGAGAAGCAACTCCTTCCCAAGGAGTCATGAAGACAACATGTGCTGAGTCCCTTGGAGGGGAGTTAGGAGTGTTGTAAATGAGAAATATAACCTCACCCAAATGCAGGCAACCTAAGACCACCAATCAGCTTGAATAGGGCAGAGCCTTGTGCTAGGGCCAAATCTAGAAAAGGCCTGAGTGTGAGATACAGCCTAGAAGTTCCATCCTAAAGGCAAGCAACAGGCACAGCATTCTAAAAAGAAAATTGTTGGGCAGCTAGTCAAAACAGATCTCCTCTCCCCTTTCTAGGAAGACATCCAAGAATATTGCTTTTATTTTGTTAGAGAAATATATTTAACTGAACTCCTCTAATAACATAGGCAAACAGGAGTCCTTGGTTTTCTGTCTTAGATGTTTAAGTATGTCAGATAAATATGGAATCATTATTTAGTAAGATAGAATGCTATAAAAACCGGGAGATACAAAAGCAGGGCTCTGTTTGAAGGATCACTAGCAACTCAGGAAACAAACTGCATTCAAAACAGTTTGCTTTCTTTACAGAAAGGGTCATTCAATCCACAGCCCCTTTAGGCAGAGTAACTGGATTCCCCCATACTTTTAGGGATTCATTAGAAAAATATTGGGAGTGGTTTTTTTTTTGTTTTAAGACTAGGTCTTGCAATGTACCTTTGACTGGGACTAGCTATATGGACCAAGCTGACCTTCATCTTAGAGATTTGCCTGCCTCTGCCTCCTAAGTGCTGAGATTAAAGATAAGAGCCATCATACCAAGTCCATGAAATATTTTTATTTCCAGAAAATCTGAAGTAAAGTTAATAAACTTTTTCTTTCCCTTTCTCCTTTCCTTTCTTTTTAAATGTTAATTTATTCTTTGACAATTTCATATACATGTCTAATACATTCTAGTCACACTCATTCTTCATCTTATCTTCCTTCCACCAAGTGCCCCATTACACTTTTATGTCTTTTATTTTGTTTGTCCAAAGAATTGAAAATTAGGACTTATACAAATGCTTATACACAACCCTTCCTGAAACTCCTATGATACTAATAAAAGAATAAAACAGAAAATGGGGGCCGGCGATGGTGGCACACGCCTTTAATCCCAGCACTTGGGAGACAGAGGCAGGCGGATTTCTGAGTTCAAGGCCAGCCTGGTCTACAAAGTGAATTCTAGGACAGCCAGGGCTATACAGAGAAACCCTGTCTCGAAAAGACAAACAAACAAACAAACAAAAAAACAACAGAAAATGGGAATGTAATGTAGCTCAGTGATAGAATATTTGCCTATAGATGAGACCTTGGGGCTGACACGCAAGACACACACACACACACACACAAACATACATACACACCAGGAAAGGAATAACTATGGGCTTTTCTATTTTTCTACCCTGCTTCTTTGTTCCAAGAATAATGACTCTGAGATTTAATTATATATTACAATGCTTATGGCCGTAAGCTTTGGCTTGTTCCCCAACTACCCTGTAACTTATATAACCTGTTTATTCTAGTCTATGTCTGACACATGGCTAGTGACCTTTCCTCAGTTTCATGTACAGTCTCCTCCAAACCCAGGGCAAGATCTTCTGAACCTGACTCTTTCCCAGAACTCCTCCACCATGTCCCCATCCCTCTGTGCCAGATGTCCCACCTTCTAATCCTGCCTCAGCTAATAGGCCATCAGCATTTTACTGACACACGATACTTCCACACAGTACATAAAGATTCTCTCCACAGCAGGGTGTGAAGGAATATTTATGACCCTACAAAGGCGAGTAACCAGACAAAAGATAATAGCATACCAGAGCTGTCAGGCCCATTTCTGTACAATGGTAGACCACCCCTCCAACAGTAGGCATCAGCTTGGCTAGCCAGAGAAAACTGACATTCATATTCCTATAGGTAGCAAAGCCATCAACAAAATCCCCACACAGCCACACAGTCTTCCTCTCCTCAAAGGCTAAAGTTGGTCTTACCCAAGTGGGTCAGTAAGCTTGGAGCTCAGAAAGTAGTAGATAGAGTGTTTGTACAGCATTCAAGAAGACTTGGGCTCAATCCCCAGCATTGCATACACTAGGCATCTTGGTGCTAAGCCTGGGATAAAACACTGTCTTAAAAAAATTAATTAAATAATAAAAAAACCTCCTATCATTGTTCTTGGAGTTGAAGCCTTACACTCGACCCAGATGGTGCCTGCTTTTATTAAGGGTGTGAGAGCCCATTTGTCAAGGGGACAGAGAAACCTAACCCAGTAATTTTATTCCACAGACAAATACCTTTTCAATACACAGCTTACACTGCAAAAGGCATGACCCTGTCACCCTGTCATCAATGACAAGTACCAGAGAACAACCCCACATACAACTGTCAGAAGTCTGCCAAGTCTCAAGACACCTCAGACACCCTTCAGAATGCAGATTCAACAAGTAGAGATAATGGGACAGTTATTTTAGAAGGAAATGCCAGTAAGTGCCACACAGAAGCCAGGACATAAAAGTAAATCCTGGAATCTTGCTTGGGTCTCCCTTAAGAAGATCCTCCTTCAAAATCCATATGCAGTGCACACTCAACATCTGTCACCGGTTAGCTCTTTTTTTTTTTTTTCTTGTTGAGGTCAGATATCTCAAAGAAAAGTGTATGGTTTGTATTTCTGTAGCCATGACAGTGGTCCCTAATTCATCTGGACTCTCCATGTGCACAGCAGATAAACGTTATAACCTGTCTCCATCCTTGGAAGTATGTCTAAGTAAACCTAGTCTCCAGTTAGCTAGCTGCTAATGGCTAATCAAATTTTAATTCAAGCACCCAGGGCTTTTAAATTCAGGCCTTACTATCTGAAGAAATCCCATAAGAATTGAAGGGGATGATGTTTAAAAACAAAAGGCAACTGTAGAGCTTAGTCACCTTCCTACTACTACACAAATTCCAAACCAGCACTGAAAAGCAAGTAGCCAAGGGAGACAAAGCCTGGAGAAATGAGTCCTGTCCTGTAGTCAATTATGCTTCATCCACACCTGTGCCCTGAGGGTGCCAATGCTGGTTCTTTGGGAAGGCTAGAGAACTAGAGGCTAAGACTCTGCCCCAAATATCCCCTATACATGGAGTGACCCACCCTACATGAACTTATTCAAAATCCTTTGAGAAAATCTCTGTGCATTTCCAGACTTCACCTCCTAAAACTCCTGACTTGATATACTAAGGGAGGCAATAGACTTCTACAAAGGAACTCCATTTGGAAGGGACCAAGTTTAAATCTCCTTTATATAAGTAACATCAACTATGACTTCCAACATGACCAGCATCAGAACAAATACTAGTATACATCTCAAAATTAGTCCTTTTTCACTTGAAATTGATCCACCATGGCCCCCATTCAAGAAACCTACACATAAACTCCCCCTCTCCAATTTAAGTCTCTCAAATGTAAAGCTACTTCCAGTCTAACTCTGTTCATAGTCTGGGCATGCATAGGGATTATCGATGGTACCAAAGAAAGATACCCTAGAAAGGTATCCTAGAAAGATAAACAAACAAACAAAAAATCAAAAAATACCTTGAAGGTCATAGGAGAAGAACCGTTACATTCCAGTCATTACCTGGCTCCTCCATGAAGTTCTATACAGCCTGCTTGAGGCCTTCTGATGAGCAGGCCTTCCTAGGTCTATACATGGGACTACAAAAGATATACAGAATCTTAAATATGGGCCAAGATCACCTGTCTATGATCAGTCTGCTGTCCCTCCAGATTCTGAGGCATCCAGTGTCCTGCTCATCACTGACACAGCATTTACCACAGTGATCTGAGTTTATGCTAACATTGTTCAAACACCTCCCAGACAATGGTACAGGTAAATTCTCTTGGCTGTCTAGAAAATAGGGCTCTCAGATTGATGTGTAAGAAACGTCCTAGGAAATTAAGTACCCAATCTTAGCTCATAAAGATAGAAGGAGCCAGGAATGGTGACACATACTTGAATTCCATCACCTGAAAAGCCGAGAAGGTCTAAGGCCAGCCTGGTCTACCGAGCTAGTTCCAGGACAGCCAAGGCTACACAAAGAAATCCTATCTCAAAAACAAACAAACAAAGATAGAACATAAGCCTGTGTGAAAACCCAGGTCTGTCCCATTTGGATCTGTGCCCCTGTCCTGTTGAGCAAGCACAGAGTCCCATGTGAAGGAAAGTCCAGAACATTTGGAACCAGTTTGGATGAATGGGACAACACTACTATATCCATACAGCTCAAATCAGTCTATGAGGTTATGCCCAGGTTCCATTCTGGGTCAAGTGGGTACTCAGGTCAAGTCCTTCCCAGCAAAATCACTGAGACATATGAGGTACACAAACAAAGCTCAACAGATAATGAAGAAGAGGCTCATGCCAAATTATTTCCAAACATCATCTTTGGCTTCACAGCAATCTAAATCACCAAGAATATTCATTAGATGAGCAGCTTCTACAAAGTCCCAAAGCTTATAACGTACTGGGACTCAGACCTGAACTCTTGAAAGTCAAATCCAGAGTTTATAAGCTGTAATTCATCATAACCTAGGACTGAAGCATCTTTTTACCCCTGGCTATTCAGAGGCAAGTCACCCAACTGCTGCAGCACCTGGCAACAGAAGCCCTCACACCCAGCTCAGGACTCATGGTATGAGTCACCAACAAAGCTCTAGACTATCCAAAGTCTTCAAGTTCAAGGAATAAATGACTCAGTGTAGCTGCCTGTTGAGGGCTCCAGATTTCTCTTTGTCAAGTATACAGATCTGTATATGTTAAATGTCTGTTTACTAAAGCAAAACAAAAAAGCCAGAGCAGGCAAACAAAATCTGTAGGAAACACATTGTCTCAGGCGTCTCTGAGGTGCACATACAATAGAAGAAAAAATACCTTAGAGAATTCTGCACAAGAAACTACCCTGGGGTTCCCAAACCTACAGACCATACTGTATCTCAGGGCAGAAAGGATGAAAGCCTCCAGGACATTGTGCAAGTGCCTGCTGGAGCTCCAGGCTTCAATTGACCAGTGCCCTAAAGGGCGTGGAGGATGTAGCTGTACATGTGTGGACAGGGTGGGGTTTCCTGCAAATACACCATCCCTCTCACTCTGGCGCCTTCCCAGATCCTTAGTGCTATCTGACCCTGATGGTGTAGCTTACGGAAATGTCTGTCTACGATTTAGGTGAGTCTTATTATTATTATTAACAAAGATAATATTATGACTAATAATAACACTGGTGACATTTCAAGGGATTTTGCCCTCTCCTTCATCCTGGCTCTCTTGAGGTATAAGAGTTCAAATTCCACAGTTGTATTCCACTGGAGGCTCAACATGACAATTCACTCAAATACAGATGTAATTTCTTAAGAGCTCAAGAGACTTTTTTTTTTTTTAACTATGCCAATCACACCACTCTTTAAGCTGCTGGACAGAAAAGGCCTATTTTACTTAAGCCACCCTTAACCTCACACTTGCCCCAAGAAACTGCTGAAATCTGTTAAGAGACCCAGTCTAACCAATTCACATATTAGAATACCAGGCATTTGAAGATCTTCAGTAAAGAAGGCTGTGAGCAGTGTGAAGCAAGCTACACCCAGCAGTGAATAACCCAGCTTATTTGAGACTTGGGGACTTAGTGGCAAGAGGCAAAAAAAAAAAAAAAAAAAAAAAAAAAAAAAAAACAAACAAACAAAAAAAAAAAAGCAAGTACTAAAGGGACTATACCATATGGAATTGAGTATTGGACCAGAAGGCAGAATAAAGAGGCTGGGATACTCAGCACACCAGTGTAAATGTCCTGAAAGGGAATGTTTATGCCAACCCCTGCAGGTCAGTAGGCAATCAAATGACAAGGGGATGGGGTGGTTTGAGCACAAAGAACTCAAAGGCTAATAGTAGGAACAGAGAAGCCAGGAGGCTAGCCTAAGGGAGGCTGGCCTAGCAGGTAGTGTTGGGTTCATAAAAAGAGAAACAGGTTTAGAGAGTATGGTATATGGCAGTGTGGAGAAGGGGATGCCCCAGCGGGCCCATGCCCAGGCATCCCTTCCCCCAAGGGACCGGAGACACACAGACATGGTATAGAATAGAGTTTATTCAGGGCAGAGGATGGGAGTTAATGGTGTAGTGGAAGCAGAGAGAGGCAGAGAGAAGGAGAAAGTAGAGAAGTGGAGGCTGGCTATGACCATGAGGAGAAAGGGGGGAGGGGAGGAGAGCCCAAGAGGGGCAGAGAGGAGAGAATGCCAAGAGGCAAGAGCAATGAGGGGGGCAAGCAGCCCCTTTTATAGTGTGCCAGGTCTACCTGGCTGTTGCCAGGCAACTGTGGGGGGGGCATACCTGGCTGTTGCCAGGTAATTGTGGGGTGGAGGTTAGATAGAATCCTAACAGGTAGTCAATAACCCAGGCTAAAGCAAGAGATCTAGAAAGCAGAACTGGCAGTCCCTGTTAGCCTGACAGCTTCTCCAGAAGTAAAAGCATAATGCCATCTGAAAAGGGCTAGCCCATGGGAAGCCTCTAGAACAGCAGCTCATGACAAGGCTGAACACATGTGTTACTACCCCACCTCAGGAATCCTGGCACTTATGTTAAGGGCTCAGGATGCTCTCAGGAAACCACTTCCCTGGGGATCATGGCTCTGGCCACCCACCTGCACTCATTCTTCCCTCCCACAGGAAACTGCACCACCATTGTTTGTTGTTCTGAAAGTCACTCTAATTGTGAGAGAAGAGGCCACATGCATTAACACCTCAATAATGGGAAGCATGTGTCAGGTCATCTAATTTCCTGCAAAAACTCCCCCTATGATGGAACAAATACTGCTGAGGAAAAAAAAAAAAAAAAAAACCTGGAGGCACACAGGGGTTTAGGACAGGCATAAAAGTAAGACTATAAGGAACAAAGACTGAGAGAATGCCACATATTTTTGCCACCATGAGACAGATATCCCCATAGGTCCAAAACTTTACAAGGTCTCAGAGAGGCCACTCAATTGGAATCAGTAATAGCAAAGAAATTTCAGCTTCTCCCTCAGGTCTGCAAAATCAAGTCAGCTACTAGTAAAAATGACGACATGACCATTCCTAGGTACGATTGAGGAAACAGTTTTTATTATAGATGTGAAAAAGAGAACAGCCTGCTGCATCTAGAAGACTCAGACTGAACATGGCTAGCAGAACAGACTGGCCATGAGAAGAGAGAAGTGGATGAATGAGAGAGGAAGAGAAAAAAAGGAGGGAGACAAAAGACCAAGAAGGCAGAAGAAAGTGTGTGGCCAAATGGCTAGATTATATAGGAATAAGAAGCTGAGGGACAGTAAGAGAAGCTCAGGGGCTGGAGAGGTTTAGGGGTAGGGGGCAGAGGTGGGGAGTGTTAAAAGGAGCCAGGACTCTATAATAGGTATTTTCAGAACCAGTATCTGCATCTCAGTGAGTCATTTGACCCCAGTTTCTGCAGGACTACAATTCCTCCTAGGGTCACATTCTACGAAACAGCACATCAGGTATTTTTTTGTTTGTTTCAGTTTTGTTTAATGTTGGTTTTGCTGGTTTGTTGTAGAGCAGGGTCTCTTGTAGCCCATACAGGCCTCTGATGATTTGAATGGAAATGAGCCCCCCATATGCTCACAGGGAGTGGCACTACTGGGAGGTGTAGCCTTGTTGGAGGAAGTATGTCTCTGGGAGTTAGGGGTTTCAGAAGCCCAAGCCAGGCCTGGTTGCTCCATTCCTGCTTGGTGCCTGCTGATCTGGATGTAGAACTCTCAGCTACTTCCAGCACCATATCTACCTACATACCTCCATGCTTCCTACCATGATGCTTTTCCTTTATAAGATTTGCTGTGGTGTCCCTTCACAGTGATAAAACCCTAAGACAGCCTCCAACTCACTATATAGCTGGAAATGACCTTGAATTCCTAATCCTCCTGCTTTCCACCTACCGGGTACTAGCATTATAGGTGAGAACCACTATGCCCCAGATAATACCTCAGATTTAGGACCTGGCTGGATAGTGAATTGAAAAGTACAGGTGGCTGTGTAGGTAGGGGCCCCAGTCAACTCATTGCTTTCAAACACTCTCAAAGTTCATATAATCTGACCCCTTCATTTCATGGAAAACATTAGATAGGCGTCGTAGAACCAAGACTAAACCAGCTCCTGTGAATAAGGCTGCTGGACCCAGCATAGGAATCACTCACTTGGCCATGAGAAAAAGCCTAAGGTATAGCCTGTCCAGCAGTTATAGTCCCAGTCCCTAGCCTGATACACTGCATCTATGACTCATAGCATCTCCACAGCCCACAGCACTTTCATCATATCACCCCACCACATGTACAGCCTGTGGGAGAATAGCTGTTCCCCCACTGAGCAAATCATGTAGGCTTCTCTCAGTCTATTCAGACTCCACCTTCCTGCCTCCTGCCCCAGCTGCAAGGCCAGAAATCTAGTACACTACCCTGGCCAACTCTCCTGATTTACTCTTTAACTTCCTCACCCTGAAAAACATACAAGTCATGAAAGGGAAGGAAAAGCTCACTGCAGAGAGGCTGAGAATTGGAAGGGCACTCCAAAAAACAACCACCATTGTTTTTAACAAAGTGGGAAAAAAGGCGACTTGTGAATCAGGCCTTGTGTAATCCCAGCACTTGGGAGATGAAGAGGATCAGGATCCAAAGTCATCCTTTGCAGTATACAAGGACCAGTCTGAGTTACATGAGACCATGCTTTACCTACGCCCCGTCCCGCAAGCTCCCAAAAAAGAAATTAGACTGTTTGGAGCCAAACAACATCCTCAAATAAACTTCCCTAAAACAATCAGAATTGCCCTCTCTCCAGGTGTTCTGAATTGAAGGGCAAGAAATCCTTAAAGGACCTCAAAATTGTACCTGATGGACCAGGAGCCCCACACTTGTAACTTCAGCAGAACCCAGGCATTCCAACGGTGGTGTTGATCACCTCTCAGCTGCCTGAGTCACCAGCCCTACCCTGACAAAGCTCCACTGTCAGGGAATTTAAAGAACAGGAAGTTGTGGCTCACAACCCCAGAGGCTGCAATCCAAGGTTAAGGGTTAAGGACACACAGCAGCTGGCCATCTTTTCCATGATGGGGAAAGTTGGGTGGGAGGGAAAGAGGCCAATATTTCAGAGAAGCAGAGCCAAGAACTCAGAGGAGGAGGGGAAACCAAAGACAACTGATGATACCACTAGCCCCACCCACAATTAAACAGAAGCCAAATTCCCTAGAGTTGTTTGTTTACTGAAGCCAGCTGGAGTTGAGTTCCTGTCACTTCTACCCTACCTAATGGCAGTCATCTTGCTGGACTTGAGGAAAATCAGGCTGTGAATTGACACAGAAAGAAGACGCAGGTGCTCATGGGGAGTACAAGAGGCAGCATGAAAGCAGCTCATTGTGACAATATTATAGAAGCTCCACAGGCCTGTCAATTTTGAGAGTAATGCTATGTGCCTCTCTCCATGACTTACCTCCCTCCTGCCATCTGTCTTCTCTTTCACAATGCCCAAGAAGAAAAAAGGAAAAGACGCACAGTAATTCACCTATTTAGTTAAAAATTTGGGGAAAGTTAAGAAGGAGGCCTGATCTAAGAGATTTAACATCCTCCTTGACTAAGGGCAATTAAACCTTTAAGTTAGAAAAGTTGACCCAAGCCTGGTAGCACATTGCTTTTAGGGTGGAAGATCTAGCGTTCAAGAGTGAAACTGCCTCAAAAAAATTTTTTTTGAAGAATTATAAATCTTTTCCTTACTTTCTGGTAAGGCTATCAAAATTCAGTTCTTTGGTGCCATATTACAAATATCAGTAATTAAAGCTACCTGGTGGTTGCTTCCATAACAATCAGGGTGGACCAAGAACATTTCATCATCTTAAAGATTCTATTGACACATCACTGTTCTTAGCTGTATACCATAGCTCCCTGGTCCAGCCAATAGTCCATTATGGCTACAGGTGACATCAACTGAGGGCTCTGCCAAGAGCAAAGACTACCATCCACTGATTTCTCCCTTAAGAAAAGTCATGGGAAACAGTCAACTGAGCAGCAGAGGGAGCATGGGATGAGACATATAATAAGTAGAAATGATGAGAAAGTACCACCAGTAAGCAGAGCCACAATGAAAAAGGAAACTTGGAGAGCAGCAGGTGAAGAGAACCATCAGGTACCTGGGGAAAGGGCCTATCCTGCCACACCTGAGTCAGACTAGCAACTACCCCAGGGAATGAATGACACCCCTACAGCAGTCTTAGCTAACAGTGGGGACTGGTTTCCACAGACCCAAATCCATGGGCCCTAGGTTGGGACAAGACTCTGAGGTTATTTCTCAGTTGCCAAGAAAATAAAGTGTCAGTTACGCAAAAGGTTATGGAATCTGATTATATCCCTTTTACTAGCATCCTATCTTCTGTGAATCTCCAGTGCCCTGCTGTATTTCCTGGGATAGTGCCTCTAGATACAGTATTTAACACACAAATTATTGTCTCTGAGTCTCCATCTTGGAAACCCAAACTAAAACAGGTATGGTAGGCAGAATGCATCTGTGTACTTGCAATTAAATAACCAAATACAAGTTGGTTCTGCTCAGTTTTATGAACAGGAAGATAATAAAAGATATATTTCATACATCACTGATGGGCATGCACACTGTACCACTCCTAAAGAAACAGCTTGAAAAGTTCCTTCCAAACTTAAACATCCACCTACTAACCAATCAAGCATCCTACTCCTAGGTATTTACCCAGTTGAAATGTTTGCAATGTTTATAACAGTTTTATTCATAATCACCAAAAAGTTGGAAACAATTCAAATGTCTTTCAACTGGAAAAGAGATTTTGCAGTTGAGAAATGAACAGTGGATTAGCACTCAGAATCCAAAAGGAGCCAGCACAGGAACATGGGTCATTCTCAAATGCTGTGTAGGGTGAAAGGAGGCAGACTTTAGACATGGTCAACAAGAGGGAAACCGTGTCTAGTACTAGAAACCTAGCTACCTACTGAATGCTAGTGAAATTATAGTTATTGGAGGAATATGCACAACCTCATTTACTAAACTAGCATAATCCCTATCAACAATCTATAAACATCCGTCCTTATATACACAGATGACTGTAGTCTTCACCTCTCTTTAAAGAAACTATTTGTACAGAGTCATTAATACAACCAATCAAAATGCAGAGTTGTGAAGTCCTATCTCAATGCATATATCTACAAAACATTCCTATACCTAAGGTTCAAGGAACATTGCAAAGGGGTGGTAGAAAGATTAAGAGACAAAGGATGAGGAAGCTTGCTGTAAGATTGTGTCTTCTAATAACAGAAGCCACACCCAGAAAGTCTCACCAACATGACTGCCCAAATATGAGCTGAACAAGAATGACACCAATGAACATGCCAAACTGGACATAGAAAAGTCTGTAAGTCCTTAACCTACATAAAGAACTTTAGACAACTGAGGAAAGCTGGGAGCAAGAGAAGAGGTCTTTCCCAGTGAAGAGTACAACAATTGGTTATTCAGTCCTAAAAACATATATACAAGTAAGTAATACATACATACAGACTGAACAGGCTATATTAGGAATATATGCATATATACATAAGTGCATTCAATAAGTAAGAAAAGAGGCCATGAATTTGAAAGACAGAAGGGAGGGATTTGGAAAGGTAAAAAGGAAGGGTGAAATGTAACTATATTATAATCTTAAAAATAAACTTCCAAATCTATGCATATTAGCACATGTTTGTAATACCAGCACTCAGGAGATAGAAACAGAAGGGTCAGAAGTTCAAAGACATCCTCAGCTAGGTAGAGAGTTCAAGGCCTTTCTGGGCTCCCTGAGACTCTACCTCAAAAACAAAAAAAAAAGTAACTAACTAAACACATCACAATATACTGTCTGTAAAGGAAAAGTAGGCATAGGAAATCAACCTTTCTTGGACATCAAGAGATGACTGAAGACCATAACCTTAAATGAGTCATAGTCTCCTGCTCCCTCCGATTCTCCTTTCTTTACAGTGGGCTCACTGGCCACAATGAGATTTGGGACCCTCCAACTCAAGACACTAGGTGACTGTGAAAGTAGATCCCCAAGTCACTGAAAATTGCAATGAGAGCCATTTCAGCACATGTATTTCATCCTCTCCTACCATGGTTTGGTCTGAGTTAAAGGAAGCTTGAAGAAACTTACTGCCCAGTTAATGAAGCAATAAGATTTTATACTAGGTGTCTAGCTTCCTGAACTTTCTACTTTTTCCAAGAAGCCCTACAAAGGGTTCATGTTTGTATCTATCTGGAAATTATTGTGTCCTTGAAAATGCATGTGTACCTACCTACACTCATAAGACAAAGTACCACCAGGAACTCAAACACCCAGCACCTGGGAATCCCTTTCCACCATAGAAAACTCCCAGAGGATTCCAGGATATGCTGCATTTTTCTCAACCACAATCCTGATAGACCCTCATCAATGCCCCAAGTCAGGAACCAGAAACTGAAAGTGGAGGCATCAAATCCACATTCCTGCTTATTAGGGCACTTTAGGTTGTGAATTAGGAAAAAGATAAAGTGGAATAACTTCATTGAAAGGAGGCCTGGGCAGCAAGGGGTCAGAGTACAAAAATCCATCAACTGCTGACGCCTCCTGAATATCAGCAGAGGCAGCCAGCCTTCACCCTGACCAAACCTCTCCAATCTTTCCCTTTACAAGATATGGTCTCTAGAGCAGTCTTGTGCTATGCTTGTGTGGTTGTGTGTATGCATATATTTGTGTGCAAATAAACTACATGCACAGATATGTACAGATGAAGACCTCTCTATCTTATTTTTGAAACAGGGTCTCTTACTTAAACCTGGAACTTAGACTAGTTGGTCAATTAACTCTATGAATCTGCCTGTCTCTTCCTTTCCAGCACTGCAGTTACAGATCCACAATACCAGGCTTTCCATGGTGCTGGAGACCCAAACTCATGTCTTTATAATACAGAAAGTATTTTACTGACTAAACAATCTCCCCAGCTGTCCTAGGACAGTCTTGCTACTCACATATCTGCCATACAACTTAACCTGGTAGATCACTGCCTGCCTCCCCTCTCCACATAATATGATGCACTTCATTCTGCCAAACCAGAGCCCACCCTGGTATAGTACTATCTCAAGACAAGGTGAGAGTGAAAAAAGACAAATGACCCAACACTTGTGGGAGGGGTGAGGATTGGAAACGCATAAGCTGTAACAGGGCACAAATTCCAAACTACCAAAATCTAAGCCAATGGTTCTTGACTCCCACCCTGTGTGGTTTTCGCCTCCAAGGGACATTTAACAGTATTTGCAGTGAATTTGGGTTGTAATAATGAAAACGATGTTCCTGGAATCCAGTGAGTAAGACCAGTGGTGTGAATAAACACTCTACAATACAAAGACCAAAGAATTCCACAGCCCCAAAGAGCAACAGTGCCAATGTTAACACATGCTTCATAGGTGTGAAGTCTTTTGAAAGTTTTTTTTTCTTTCTTTTATTTGCTTCCTTCAACACCTTTCATCATTACTCTGTAGGATACAGCAAGAAAATAACATGGCAGTACAATTACAACTGCAGAGAAATACTTAAGACCTGATAGAGCACTAGTTTTTCCTATTATGGTGACTTAGCAGCTGGTCTGTAAAAGGAAAGGTGCACCATTTGGGAAACAGATAACCATACAAACAAGCTTAGAATGGCATTCCAAGGATGTCCTTAATAACTGAGGGAACCCAGAATGGCCATGATGCCATCAACACACACTCCAGCCTTGGGTGTGTAGGATGTGGTCTGCTTTTTGTTTTAATGTGGTTTTAATCAGGGAATCATGATACATTCATTGTCCCCCCAGGAAATTCTGTCAAATGTTTTTCATTCTTCATAGAGAACTATTGTCTATGCAAATTAAGAGTCTAAGTTTTAAAATCCAGACTGGGCGAGTTACATTTCTTGTTTTCTTAATATCATCATGAAAAAAAAAAAAGACAAAGAGGAGGAAAGAATGCAAATGTTCTTCTCCGAAAGTACACACAAACCCAGAAACATTTTCCCCTCCTGCCCAAGGTCAGGAATGTAGGGGAAATTTGTTTTGTAGACATGCCAATGGAGCATGAGAAGGTCTGTTGAAAAGGCCTAGGACAGGGTACAGGGACAAACCTAAGAATAGCCTTTTCCCTCAAGAAGGGTTATCTATTAGAACAGCATCATTCTCGGCATGACTGAGCAACACAGACTATGACACAGGGGATCCAGAAAACACAGCAACATGAACCATTCCAAATCCTCTTGACTCAGAACCAGAGGAAGGAACTAAGCCACACCCTCTGACATTCACTTCTGCTTTTTCCACAAGGCTCTGACCCAGTTATCAAGATGTGATTTGGAAACTATGCAGATGGAAAATGTAGCATGTCTGACACCTCCTTCAACCTTTCTGGAAGCAGGGTGGGTGGAGTAGAAAGCATCACAGCCCCCCTCCACACATCCAGCTTTTGGATTTCGCTTCCAGACATGAAGGGAGCTCATTTACTCTGAACTCCTCAGTTTCTTCATCTGTAAAGGTTTTTAAGATTACAGGGCCTAAGCAGAGACGTTCTCTCAATTTAAAAAAAAAAAAAAAAAAAAAAAAAAAAAAAAAAGGAACAAATTCTGGCTAGAAGAAAGCACTTTCAGGATATTAACCTGATGAGATCTGGACATGAGGTTCTGAGGGGAACTATGGCCTTGAAAAGTCAGGTAAGAGGTACAGATCCATCTCTGAAACAGATCTGTGGAAGGGGGTCTGCAGGATCTATCAACAGGCCATTTACCAGCAGAACTGCTTCCAGGTGTTGGTTGATAAGCATGTTTGACAATAATATGAAGAGAGAAATGAATCCTAGTGTTCAGCTCACTCTTCCTACTCTATACAGTCTACAATCCCAACCATAGAAATGCTCCTAATCACCATGAGCAAGTATTTCCAAATACAACTAAGACAATTCGCCACAGACATACCCACAACCCCATCTCCCAAGTGATTCTAGCTTCTGTCAAGTTGACAATTAACACTAAATTATAAGCACTAACTTGCCCTATGTCAGGGGTCAGTAAATGTTCTCTGTACTAAACCAAATGGTATAGGTCGGCCATGTGGTCTCTATACTCAACCCTTCTGCTGCAACTCACAGACAATATATCAACAAGTAAATATGACTCTGTCCCAACAAACTGTACTTATAATGATGAGTTCTGAATTTCATGCATAGAAAACTATTTATCTTTAATTGGTTTTTCTGTTATTAGAGTCATTTAAAAAATCAATAAATCATTCTCAACTTGTAAGGTATATAAAAACATAAGGAAAATGGACCTGGCCAGAAGGGCTAGTGTGCTACTCCCTATTCAGCTCATTCACTGAAAGTCCTGCTTCAAAGCCAGGCAATCCAAGCATTGATACATTAACCATTTCTTGCTATCATTAATTCATCTAATAGAAAAAGAAAATAAGAAACTGACAGCAGATATAGCTAGGGATGTGAGGCAGTGATGGTTTGAATCTGAAATGCCCCAACCCAGGTGTATTCCTTGAACACTTGTCCTCCAGTGGTGGCACTATTTTGGCAGAGTGTAGAACCTTTTAGGTGGTGGGAAATAGCTGGAAGGTTACTAAGAATGGCTCTACTTGTCCACTATATGCACTCTTAGTTCCTGGTTCACTGTGATATGAAAAGTCTACCTCTATGAACTCTATCTAGCATGTCCTTTCCAATATGATGGGCTGAAACCCTCTGAAAACTATGAGGCAACATAAGTTGTCAAGTATTATGGTCACATAAAAAAAAAATCACCCTGAATGAGGAAACACAGATCCATAAAGATAAATATGGTATATTTTCATGTATAAGAGGATATTAGCCTTTAAGTAAATAATCAAGCTATAATCCATAGACGCAGAGAAATTGGGTAAAGATAAGGGGTCTAGGGAAAACACAGGGATCTCCCTGAGAACTAGAATGGATTTTATGGGCAGACTAGGAAAGGGTAAGGATGGGAGCAAAGGATCAAGTGGGAGGGGGAGATGGGGTAAAGGAATAGAGTATATGAGAAGATGGCTGGAAATGGGGTGACACTTGGCAAGTAGTGTGGAACAGTGGAAACTTCCTGGAATCTATGAAGGTGATCCTAATGGGTGAGTAATGGGGGATATGGAGTTTCAACTGGTCATTTCTTTTAGCCAAGCAAGGCTTCCAGTAGCTGGACTAGGTTGCATGCAGTCAATTAAATTGTTGGTGAAGGGAGTTCCATGAAAATCCCCAATGAAACTAGGCTGGTGCTAAGACAAAAGGGTTCACTCTACAAAGTAACAGTGGGGCCCCACTGCTGAAGACAACACCCACACAACTCACTGAGCATGAAGAAGTCAAGCTGGTGCCTAGATGGAGCCCTCATCCCTATTTTCTAATCTCTTTGGTACAGGAAAGTACTCTTCAAGTTACTGACTGAGATATATGGACACCAACCCAGCCATAAAACCTGTCCAGTATTCATAATATGCTGGGGCAATGGTGGCCCAGAACTTGTGGGAGCAGCAAAGCAATATCTGATTTGACTTAAGGCCCAGTCCACAAGAGGGAATTCACAACCACCACTGCTTAGGTAATCAAGAAGCAGAGACTAGCCAGGCAATGGTGGTGCACACCTTTAATTCCAGCACTTGGAAGGCAGAGGCAGGTGGATTTCTGAGTTCAAGACCAGCCTGGTATACATAGTGAGTTCCAGGCCAGCCAGAGCTACACAGAGAAACCCTGTCTCAAAAAACCAAAAAAAAAAAAAAAAAAAAAAAAAAAAAAAAAACCCAGAGACTAGATGGTCCAGAGACCTAGGACCTACGGTAAAATCAAGCACTACTGATCTTAAAAAACAATAAAACAGTTCCTAATGATATTCTGTTACATTCATAGACCAGTGCCTTATGTACACTGGTCTATGAATGTAACAGAATGTAACTTTACGAGGTGAAGTACATCATCAAAGAGGCTTCACCTGGGCAACAGAAGGGATCAGATGCAGAGCCAGATATTATACAGAGAGTGTAAATTGGAGGTCTCCATCAAATTCCTCCCCTCTGAGCTCAGAGAACCCTACAAAGAAGAGCCAGAAAGAATATAAGAGCCAGGGGGAGATGGAGGACACTAGGAGAATAGGCCCTCTGAATCAACCAAGCAAGGCACATAGGAGCTCAGAGACTGAAACAGAAAGCACAGTACCTACATGGGTCTACACCAGATCCTCTGCATAGACAGAATAGCTACTGCTTAGTAATTTTATGGGACTCTTGACTGTGAGAATGAGTAGTTCTCTGATTCTTGTGTCTGCTCTTGAGATTCTTTTCCTCCTTTTGGCTTTCCATGAAATGAGATAATTTTTCCTTCAATGTGGTATTTTTTGCGTTGTCTTATTATATTTTATTTCGTGATGTTTGGTTGTGATACTTAGAAGCCTGTTCTTTTCTAGTAAGGGACAGAAAGAGAGTAGATCCAGAGGAGAGAAGACTCAGGGAAGAACTGGGAGTAATAAAGGAGAGGAAACTATAATCAGGATATATTGTATAAAAAAGAATCTATTTTCAATTTTTATAATATAAATAAATAAATGAACTGACAGTGAAGGGGAAAAAATAAAAGTATTATGGTCACAGAGATGTCAAAGTAATGTGGTGGTAAAAAACTCAAGTAGCATGTGACAGATCTCAATTTGATCTCCAGTGAAAGAAAAAAGAAAAAGAGGATGGAGGAGCAGTGAAAACGGGAAGGAAGGAAGGAAATGGTTTAATCAATTATGAATAGAATGCACACATGCACACATAGGCAGCTATGAGGGAGCTTTGCACATTTATGTGAAAAAGCAAGCTTGTGATCAATACACATTCATGATCCTGTTTATATTTTTAAAAATAATGGTAGAGCTGAGAACTTTGATTAAAAAAAGGAATTCCTTGACATGTGTGAGGCTCTGGTTAGATACCCAGTACTGCATTACTTGCATGAATGAATGATGAATGAATGAACATTGTGTGTTGTATATGTATACGGTACACATGTTCTCACATATTTAAACATTCATTATTTGTAAAAAGGCCTACAAGGCATACCACTAAGCTTCAGCAGCCAGAGTATCCTATCCTGCACATATGCTTGGATGCAACCCTAATTCTCATGCCTTTTCTATCCCAAATGCACCCTTATACACAGCAAGAGAAAAAAAAATAGTGTTTCTAGCCATAAAACCAAATTTAGGAATATATTTGAAGCACTCTGAGCCCTTTGGCACATACCCCAATCTGAACAAAAGCTGGTTACAATTAATTACACAGGACAAAGACATTCTTCCCAGAGGGAAAAACAAACAGAGGCTGTATAACAAGAAGTGAACACAGCTAAAACTCTATCTTCAGTAATTTTTAATTGCACTACGTGTGATCCAGCTTTCTGGAGACACCAACCTTCAAACAAAGGCCATTAGTGTTAAAAACAGCCAAAGTTTTCATCTGGGGTTTGATAGTTTAGGCAACATCATTTCCACTATATAAACTCTCATTTTGGAAATTACTTTGGTTTGTTCCCCCAGGCATAAGCAAGGATCACTGGGAGGAAAGTCATCCCTGTGGAAATGAAATTTCCCTCTGTGCGAATTTTTAAATCAAGCCTTCAGTTCCTTGTATGTTGTTGGAAGATTCACACAGTCACATTTTTTTGTTTGTTTGTTTTGTATGGTAGAGCACATTCCTTCTTCCCAAGCTGACCAGGTTTGCCATTTTCCATTGCACTTATTAAATGCATCTTATTCAAATGGAATGTTCTCAGAGTTTCCTCCCTTCCTGGGCCTAGAGTTGGATCACTTAGGATGGTCACATAGATCCCCAAGCTTCAGGGTGCCTCAATACATACCTAATTACAGCTGCAGAAAATGCAATGTTATATTTAGCTATGAAAATTTCACACTCTAGGTCACAACATTTAAGAGAGTAGATCTCACTGTTTAAAACTACTCTCCTCTCTCTCTCTATACACACACACACACATACATGCAAAATAAATTTTATAACAGGATAATCTTTTATGGGGAAATGGTTGTAAGCAAAAAAAAAAAAAAATACTGAGTTTGATTACTGAAATTCACCTAAAAAAGTCAGGCATGGAAGTGAATGCTTATAACCATAGTGCAGAGAAGGCAAAGACTAATGGATCTGGGGCTTGCTCACCAGCAGAGCCTAGCCTAATCCATGAACCTGTTAGTAAGAGACTCTCAAAAAGCAAGCTGGATGACACCTGGGGTTACACATACACACCAGCAGGACCAGCACCCAGATCTGACCTGGGGGTGGAAAGTCACTTTATGATCTTAATAGGCACCTAGGGGTTGTGGGTCAGCCTTTCTCTGGGCCAACAGCAATAGGAGCTAACAGGAGGCAAAGTCTAAGGGTGTTAAAAATGCAATCCTTTCTCAGGGAACTCTCCAAACCCTCCCATTAAGAGCTGTGAGGGCCTTTGGTTGACCAAACAGGAAGTGGTTCCAATCTCCAGCCCTACCTGGTGAGGAGAGTGCAGAAGAAAGCTTTAAACCTCATTTAAGTGTGTCACACTAATTAAGTTGACTACCCAACTACAGCTACTGCCAAAACGGGCAAGACAAAATCTCTCCTGGCCAAGGCTGGATCAGGCAGGCTATCTCCTGTGGTCTCTGATGCCCCTTCTTGGATGTATATGGCCATGATGGAAACCCTTACAGATCTTTCTTGAGAAGAGCTGGGCACCACAGGTACCCTTTAGATGAAGCAATTCTAATTTCTCATTTTTCTGCTGGGGTTCATTATGATTTCTAGATATTTCTCACCGTGTGTGTGTGTGTGTGTGTGTGTGTGTGTGTGTGTGTGTGTAAGATAGAGACAGGGAGGGAGGGAGGGAGGGAGGGAGGGAGAGAGGGAGAGAGGGAGGGAGGGAGGGAGAGAGAGAATGGGGGAAAAGAGAGTATGTATGCTTTTAGTCCCCCAATTACTGTTTTAAAAGCGAACAATACGTTCAGAGATGTCTTTCCTGTCACATTAAAATTGTGGCTGAGATCAACATGCTTTTACACTTCAATCATACACCACAGTGTGTAGTGTGTTTCTCTGTAAAGGGTAAAATATGAATCTTCTAGGCTGTGGGCAATTTTGCAGCCATCAATTCTACCATTGTAACACAGAAGCAAAACACACACATGACCCTCTTCTGCCACCCAAGCAGGAAAGCCTAGTGGATTTTGGTGTCTACCAAAATTGGGGGTACCTCATTCTTTTTGCTTCTGTTTGTCTCTCTATCTCTTCTTCTCTCTCCCCCCCTCTCTTCCCACTCTCTGTATACCCCACCCCCACCCCGCCAGGGTTTCTCTGTGTAGCCTGACTGCCCTAGAACTTACTCTGTAGACCAGGCTGGCTGAGAACTCAAGAGATTGCCTCCTGCCTCCTGCCTCCTGCCTCCTGCCTCTTCCTAATGTGCTGGGGTTAAAGTTGTGTACCACTACTACTACCACATGGCTAGCATCTCATTCTTTTATGATGATACAGACAAAAGCAATTCTGTATGACAATCATCTCTTTATTCAGTCACATCCATTCCATATGACCCCCACTATTTTTCCCTCTCTATAACTCCAGCCAGGGGCAAGCAAATGATAGAATGTCACTAAAAACTCCCTTTTAAGTCTTCTTGCTAGTCTCAGAAAGGACCCTCCAAGTGTCTTGAGATCTCTAAGCTAGCTGTTATTTGACCCCTGACCCAACCAAGAAGTACGACTTAGAGAAAAGACTAGACATTGTCTGAATCCTTGGATATAGAAATCCAGGAATGAATTAGATTCTCAGACACAAGTCCACAAATTCTCATCTTTTCTTAAACTAATTAGATTTGGGTACTATCATGTATTTCCAAAGGATTTCTGAATACCATACTATGATAGAAATCTTTGTTTGTTTGTTTGTTGTTTGTTTGTTTTTCAAGATAGAGTTTCTCTGTGTAGCTTTAGCTGTCCTCTAACTCATTCTGTAGACCAGGCTTGTCTTAAACTCACAGAAATAGAAATCTACCTGCCTCTGCCTCCAAATTAAAGGTTTGCATCACCACTCCCAGGTACTGCTAGGAATTTTTTTAATGTTCTTTCCTTGTATCTTAAAAGTTCACATTATTTTTTTTATTTTTTAACTATTCATTTCTAAAATTTTTGATAGTTGTAAAATAATTTTATTTTTATATTATATATATTTAATAACTTTCATTTTCAGTAAATATAAAATCTGGCAGATGGGACAAACCTGACCACTGATCCCTAGCTTGCTACCCAAGCACAGCCTCACTTGGTACCATCATCCAGAAGTGGTTTGTTTTGTGTGTAGCAGGCACTGCTATCTACCCAGCCCTGGCACTCAGAACACCTCCATCTAGCCAAGACCCACTACCTAAGAAACTTCACATCATCTGCTCAGCACTAACATTCAGAGATACTGCTGCTTTATAGTATCAATAGGACCTGGTTTATGCATGAGAGCTATATCAACCCTACTCCAGACTTTATTCCCTGTCCAGACTTCACCCCTCAAAGCCCAACCTCTGTACCAGATCTGCTCCCCATGAGGCAGTGAAGCTTTCTACTCTGTGCTCAATCTTTGATCTCTCTACCTTCCTTTTCCTTTAATAGCATGTAGGTTATAAAGAAAGACTTGAACACGCGGCTCCATATTGGCTGAGAATTCTTTTGGACTAAAAGTAATCAGCACCCTGCCCTCCTATCTTCTTCCTAAGCAGGGCATAAACCTCCATTTGTAAAGCCCTCTCTCCTCTTTCACAAGGAACCAGTCAACTTTGAATATGTAATATAACTGGTTTATCAGACAGCCCTTACATACCTACTATGAATTTCCTCTAACTTGCTTTAATTTCCCTTAATTTTCCTCCAAGAAGCCCCAAACTCTTTCTTTACTTAGCCTAAGATGATATATAATTCCAAAATCTAAATGACATCTTTGAACTGCGTTTCTTGATGAGCTGCTATGCCTAAATGTGCCTTAAATAAAAATCTCCCATTTGAAGCTAAAAATTACTCTTTCAAGGTCTATAAAGAATTGCATTGGAATTTTGATAGGAATTTCATTGAATCTATAGACTGCTTTTGGTAAGATGGACATTTTCACCATGTTAATCCTACCAATCCATGAGTATGGGATATCTTTTCATCTTCTGGTATCTTTAATTTCTCTCTGAGACTTGAAGTTCTTGTCATTCTGGTCTTTTACTTGTTTGGTTAGAGTCACACAAAGATATTTTATATTATTTGTGGTTATTATGAAGAGTGTTGTGCCCCTGATTTCTTTCCAAGCATGTATTTCACAAAACTGAAAAATCTAAATAAACTGGATGGTTAACCAAATAAATCAAGATCAGGTAAACTAAACATCATAAATTTTGCAGACAAATGGATGGAACTTAATTCATCCTGGGTACAGCAACCCAGGGCCAGAAAGACACATATGGTATGTGCTAATTTATATGTGGACGTTAGCCATAAAGTACAGGATAACCATGTTACAATTCACAGACCTAAAGAAACTGGGTAATAAGGAGGTCCCAAGGAAGGATCTGAGAATCTCACTCAGAAGGGGAAACTAAACAGTCATCAAAGGTAGATGGAGAGAGGAAACTGGGTAGGAGATGGGGTGAGGAAGGGAACAGGGATAGGAATCAGGTGTAGGGAGGTAGGGAAGGACTGGAACTGAGAATGGAAATCGGTGGGGTTGGAGGCAGGCAGTATATATCTGGTAACTAACTGGAAGCCTGGGACAGGAAAGGATACAGGGAGTCTATGGGGGTGACCCTAACTGAGATTCCTACCAGACAGGAATATAGAGACTGAAGTGGGCACCTGTAGCCAGGAAGGACTTCCAGGGAAGGGAAACCTTCAACCCAAAATTTGTCTTGCCTACAAGATGTGCAGGAATAAAGGTGGATCAGAGATGAAGGGAAAGCCAAACAGTGAGTGGCCCAACCTGAGACCCATCCCATGTGTGAAAACCAACCCCCAGGGCTGGAGAGATGGCTCAGTGGTTAAGAGCACTGATTGCTCTTCCAGACATCCTCAGTTCAATTCCCAGCAACCATATGGTGGCTCACAACCATCCATAACAAGATCTGACGCCCTCTTCTGGTGTGTCTGAAGACAGCTACAGTGTAGTTACATGTAATAAATAAATAAATCTTTAAAAAAAAAAAAAAGAAAAGAAAAGAAAAGAAAAAAGAAAACCAACCCCTGACACTATTAATGAGACTCTGCTATGCTTGAAGACAGGAACCTGGCATAAACATCTCCTGAGAGGCTTCATCCAGCAGCAGATGGAGGCAGATACAGAGACCATCAGTTGGAGCCTTGTGGAAGAGCGGGGGTTAGAAATGAGCAAGTTGGAGGAGCCAAGGACACCACAAGAAGACCAGAGTCAACTAACCTGGGACCACCGGGCCTCACAAACCAGGGACCACACAGGAGCATGACCTAGATCCCCTATACATTTGTAGCAATGTGCATCTTGGTCATCATGTGGGTCCCCTAACAAGTGAAGCAAGAGCTATCTTGGTCTCTGTTCCCTGCCTCTGGATTCCCTTTCCCCTACCTGGTTGAGCCTCAGTAGGAGAAGATGTGACTAATTCTGAGACTAGATTCCCAGAGTGGGGGAGGGGGCTCCACTTATCTCAGGAGAAAGGGAGGAGGAAGTGGGGGAGGGATTTGTAAGGATGGGACTGGGAAGAGAAGAGGAAGGGGGCTGAGATCTGGACATAAAGTGATTTTCAAAAACAAAAACAAACAAACAAACAAACAAAAAAACCCTCCCTCCACTCCCTTCCTTTCCCCTTCCCACCCTTATTCTGGCTTTAGTCATTTTAATTTATAGACCCTAGGAACTGAACTTAGAAGGCAGAAGACACAGTTTCTCTCTACACTGCTATTAGGGTACCCCTCAAGGTGAGATTATCAAACCACTAACCATGCACTTTTGTGCATCTCCCTTACCTCCAGGGTCCCAGTGGAAAGTTCAGTACACATTCATTAAATAAGTGACTGTGCCATATTCAAAGTTACATGTAACATTCCCACAAGGTTGCTGGCTACAGTTCTGCCAGCTTTATCCTGGTAAGAGATGTGTATTCTCAGAGAAGCCTATGGTTAGTAGTATGGGGCAGAATCTAAAGACAGTCCCATGTTAAAAAATGCAAGCTGATTCTTCACATGGATGTAATTTTGTTCTATATTATCTAATTGTCTTAATTATTAAACCATAAAGCAGACTATATACTCACTATATATATAAATATATATATACATTTTTATTCTAGCATATGAATTGAAGGGAAAGTGCATTAATGTTTAACAGACTTAATTGATATTCCAAGAAAAATAGAAAAGGAGATTTTCAAGATAGAAAATGAGCAAAATCAATCAAACATCTTGATACAATAAAACAAAATATATACAAAGTGAAAAGGTATATATATATATATATATATACATGTATCTTTGGATATATATATTCCAAATCTTTGATTTGGAAACATTTTTGGAAAAACAATGCAATTAAAAATGTAGAAACTGGGGTGGAGAGATGGCTTAGCAGTTAAGAGCACTGACTGCTCATCCAGAGGTTCTGAGTTCAATTCCCAGCAACCGCATGGTGGCTCACATCCACCCATACTGGGATCGGATGCCCTCTTTTGGTGTCTGAAGGCAGCTACAGTGTACTCACATACATAAAATAAGTGAACAAATTGTTTTTAAAAAACATAGAAAATAAGATAATTTATTAGCATGCTGAGATGTATACTGTACGTATATAGGATGATCTAGATATCTCTCAATCTCTGTATCTTTTGATACATAATGGAATTTGTGTATACATAATTGTTTTTTTATATGCCTCCAACATTTGTCCAAAAAAACTGTTCAAATATTTAAAAACAACTGCAAGCTGAACTATGACTAAGCCTCACATCAGTTGCTGACCAGGCTAGAAACAGCACATTAAAGTACATCTGCCCCACATCCCAGATATGAAGGAGCTGAGAAGTCAAATGAAACACCAGGGGCCAATGGAGCAAGCTCTTCCGGGGAATGGCTTACCCCAGTTACTGCTGTTCTTTGTTTCCCTTTCTGGTTCTTATATATCCCAGAAACAAGTGCTAGCACCTCAGTTCTTAAGAAATAGGATACCTGATGGAGAATTGCTGTGCAGAAGATACATCTGAGAGGAATTTCTTCAGTCGTTAATCCTGCCCCTTTTCAGTCAAATGAGGTCACCAATGGACCAAGGAAGACTTATGCAAAGACTGAGGTCCTAGTATGGTCCTACAGCCTTCTCCAGCCCCAGATATGAAGGAACCAACCTCAGACTCTCCATCTGTAAGGCTGCCAATTTCTGTCAACAGGGATAGCTCATATTCTACTTGTTTTTAAAATTAGCTTCTCCAAAACAAAATTTCCACTCTTTCCAGTAAGGAGCTCACTGCAAGCTGAAACTTCTGCAAGTTACCTGTGCTCATTTAGATTACACAAAAGAAACATATACATGTCTATTGAAATGGTAAATGGTGGAGGAGTTCCTTGCCACCATCTTCGCTCCATCTTCACTAACGGTTGGACAGGACAAGTGGCCCCAGGTGTGGAGTATCCCAAGTTTAAGATCTCTGGGGGCGCAGACTGCAGAGTGGGCTGCTGCCTGCGCCAAGGACTGCAGTTTGTCTGTGTGCCAACCAGGCATGGGTCCTGTGCCCTGCGGGGTGCCTGCGGAATCACCACCGCCAACTTTGCTCCCTGATGGAGTAGACGGGCAGCACCAGCTTCAGTTCACAGAGACAACCTGAGTATAACATTGCTTGGGGCAGGACACACCAGGGCTCCAACAGCATCCAAGAGGAGGGCAGCACATCAGCAATCTGTGCTAGGGGAAACCCAGTCATCCAGTGGTGCAAAAATACCCCTACTACAGGCTCTCAGGAGGTTCAAGCACCAGCCAGTGACAACAGGACCAACTAATGCCAGAGATAACCAGATGGCAAAAGGCAAACGTAGAAACGTTACCAGCAGAAATCAAGGAAATATGGTAGCATCTAAACCCAATTTTCCAACAACAGCAAGTCCTGGATACCCCTAACACACAGGAAAAACAAGATTTGGATTTAAAATCACTGGTCATGATGCTATTAGAGGAACACAAGAAGGACATAAATAAATCTCTTAAAGAAATACAGGAGAAGCCGGGTGGTGGTGGCGCATGCCTGTAATCCCAGCACTCTGGGAGGCAGAGGCAGGCGGATTTCTGAGTTCGAGGCCAGCCTGGTCTACAGAGTGAGTTCCAGGACAGCCAGGGCTATACAGAGAAACCCTGTCTCGAAAAAGCCAAAAAAAAAAAAAAAAAAAAAAAAAAAAAAAACAGGAGAAAATGGATCAAAAGGTAGAAGCCCTTACAAGGGAAACATAAAAATCATGTAAAGAAATTGAGGAGAATATGGGTCAAAAGATAGAAGCCAATAAGGAGGAAATACAAAAATCACTTAAAGAAATATAGGAGAACTTGGCAGAAGTCATGAAAGAGGAAACAGGCAGAAGTCATGAAAGAGGAAACACAAAAAATCTCTTAAAGAATTACAGGAAAACACAAGCAAGTGAAGGAACTGAGCAAAACCATCCAGGATCTAAAAACAGAAGTAAAAACAACTAAGAAATAACATTGGAGATAGAAAACCTTGGGAAGAAATCAGGGGCCACAGATGCAAATATCAACAACAGAACACAGAATCAAGTTTTCTGCTGAGCTCTTTCATAGTGAGGTGACTGCATCATGTACAATGGGAACAAGAGTCTCTTCCAAAAGCAAAAGGCTCACTGTTAATTCTTGTGTAATTGTAATCCACCTACCTGCTCTGGGGTCATTGCCTGGCCTAGCCCAGATGTGGCTTACCACTGTAGACAGTAAATGGGGTATGTGGCTCTCGGGTCTAGGATATGTCTACAACTTGCAGCTGCTAAAAGTGACAGTTTCTTTACTGTATTAGGTCAATGGCACTCAAATGTGTGGTCTTGCAGATTGTGGGCTGTCTCCTAACCCCACTGCTCCAAATGCCAAAAGAGTAGAATGCTGGCTTTAAGAGGAAAGAAGAAGGCTTTAGTCCTGGAATACACCCCCACCCCCACACCCACACACCCGCACACCTACATAGGTGGGTGAGGAGTGAAGTGTCTAATAGCAGAACAAAGAAGACTGGGGATACAAGATCTACTACAGCACCAGGCAAGCCACACCCCTGACTCCAGAGGGAATCCAACCTCTGTTCTTTATTTTAAACCTCCAGAAGAAATGATACCACCTCTCCAAAGTTTGAGCTCTGCAGGGCCACCAGGGTCCCTTCCTTCTTATACATTCTCCTCCACCCAAACACCTGATGCTTCCCTGCAGAACTCTTTCTTGGAGCATGTCCTCTGTTTTGGCCCAGGAAGCCTCTATGCCCCATGCAGACTGTAAATAGCAACAGGAAATGTAAAGGCAAAGCTCCACTTCTATTCCTAACCCAGCTGGCACTCCATGTGCTCGTCACAGACAGACATGAAGGCTTTCTAGTAAGAACCTGTACAGACCTCCTCTACAGCTAAATAAATAGAAGTATTCCCCCAACCTCCATTGCCATAATATGCAGGGGTGCGGGGGGTAGGGGGAAGACACATGACTGATAGGAAGGCCCTCTCTTGCCTCATTTCTTCTGATCCTAAACACTGTACACCTGGAGTTCAAACTCACATTGCCTCTGCAGCTCACCTTGAAGGAAGGAAGCCATTCCTTAAGGCTTAAGGATTCAGTCGATACCTGGTATCCCTCCACCCCTATATCCTGCCTCTAAGCATTCATATAGGGCTTAGATATACTTCATGTTGGAGGAACAAAATCAGTGACTAGAGAAATAACATTTTCAAGGCTGGGAAACACACTGAGGAGGGAAGTGATTCCTGAGACTTGATGGCTAATTGCTGTGATGGCCCAGTGAAGCCTGTAAAATGATATTTTACAGACAGAGGTGAGAAATGTCTCCTGGGAAAAGCAGAACTCTCTGTATATTCAGAAAGTGAAAATCTCACTTGGCAATTTACTATACTTCTGAAAACTCTCCTCCTTCCTAGTGGCCAGAATATAGTATAACCAAGCAAATATAGATATGTAAGAATCCATCTTGTAGCAAAAAAATTCTGCTACGTTTTGCTCTAATCATTTGTATGATTACATTTACCTCCCAACAGGATATATTATAATATGGTTCCAAATATGGTAGAAAAAGCATTTTTAGCAGGCAGTTCAGGGCAGGTGGATTCTGAAACAACAGGCCCAGCTAAGGATATTTACATCTGAAGAACCTTACAATACAAGTGGCTATTGGGTCAAGTAAGAATTTACATTTGAGTTGATGCATAGCTCTTAGCTACCTTCCCCCATCCCAGAGGCCAGGCTTTCTGCTTTTTGAGTTGCTAATTTGCAGCTGAATTGAACACCTCCGAGACATCCACAGCCGACCAGTTAATCCTGTTCTGCCTTTAACTCTTGACTTTTGCTTGTTTTACAGACAGGCTATCTCTACCCTGGCTCACCTGGATAGCAATGGAGGCCTGTGAGGAACTACGTTGTTTTGCAGTCCCCACCTAGGGAGTCTTGGGCAAAACAACAGTTTTAGCTTATCCAGGTGTGATTCAAGTGAGAGTAAATACTTTTGACTCAGAGAGAGACACTCTGAGTAGTGAGTTAGTTAGTTCACCAGTCTGGGCCTAAGGGCGGCAGCCGGTGAATTTACCAGGCTGGGGGCTAGAGGATGCTACAGGAGCTGATCACCCGGGGTCTACGGCGGCCCTGGGCATAGCACAGAGAAGAATGCAACAGGCTGATTAGGCAAAAGTGCTCCTGGGAGGACAAGGCAGGCCAGGCAGCCCTCTAAGCTTTACAATTCCGCCATCTTCGCCAGGAAGCTAGGCACCGAAACCGTCCTTCCTCAGCTCCTCGGCTAGTGCGACAGTGGAGCCACAATGAAGAAACCATTTAACCGCATGCGCCCTGGATTTTGGGTAAACACCCTGTATTGCCGGAGAGAGCCTAGTCTTTTACAAATGAATTTGATGCTTAATTTGAAATGTTAACTTTACTGAACTAGAAGATGTCCAAAATAATACATTCAGATTCAAACCGCCTCCGTGGTCGTGTCAGTTTGTCATCCCGCCGGACCTCACAGGTTTAGGCCCTTACAAATAGCTCACTGTCATCGACAAATGTTGCTACTATACAAGAATTTTGGACCAGAGGATGGTGGCACATGTTTTTAGTCTCACCACTCAGGAGGCAGAGGCAGGCAGATCTCTGAGGCCAGGCTGGTCTATAGAGTGAGTTCCAGGACAGCCATGGTTACACAGAGAAACACTGTCTCTAAAAATGGAAAAAAAAACAGTTTGGGGTCAGGTGTAATGGTAATCCTACTACTCACAGACATATATGCAGGAAAAACACCTATACACATAAAATAAAAAATAAACTCAAAAATATAAAAATTAAGAGATGGGCATAATGGTGTATGCCCTTAATTCTAGCACTTAGGAAACAGAGGCAGGAGGAGGATCTCTATGAGTTCAAGGGCAGCCTGGTCTACATAGTGAGTTCCAGGACAGCCACTATGCAGAGAGAACCTTTCTCAAAGATGATAGATGTTGGGAACCAGAGAGCTTGGCTCAACACCCCCAGCTGAGCTTTTTGCACAGGTTTCTTGAGAGCAAAACATCCCATGGCTTAGCTTGATTCCTGCCTTCCTGCCTGGTGTGGTACAGACTTCCCAGGTGCCTGACCTATGACTATAATTGTTTTCTCCTGTTCCTTCCCTGGCCTCTAGTATATACATTGCTAGTCTCTCAGTAAAGCTTTGGCATTCTCCTTGCAGAATGACCCGTGTCTGTGTTTTTTGTCAATCCCCCAGGCCTACACCCGATACTCGGTACCGTGGCAGCGCGGGTGCTGTCAGATAGACAGATGATAGATAGATAGATAGATTAGAAACTCCTACCATCGAGGGCACTGTTAACATCAGCAAGGTGAACACTGTCCCAGTAGTATATGCATGGCCCAGGGAGACAGTCATGGAGGTAAGACCAAGGCCTTGGTACCCAACTTCCCACAGCCCAGCTCCTCTAAAGATTGTATCTTTCTGGGATCCTTTCAGGGGGCAATCTTATTTTCTTTAGGCTGGAAGTAACACAAAATTAACATTTACTACACTTGCATTAATTTTATTCCCATTCTTTCCAGAAATCCCCTTCACAGTCAGCTGTTGAAATAGATCCCAGGAAAGGACAAGCAGTTGCCTTTTCCTAGTAAAAATGTATAATGATATACTAATCACAAAGTCCTCCAGCAGCTCACAGATCTCAATGACTGAGCAAAACCAAAATTCAGGCACACTGGATCTTACACATTCCTTCCAAATCTCACACCAGAATGTGGGTCCTAGACAGGGCTAGGAAGAAAAGAGCAGAAGAAAAAGACTGTAAGAGTCATGTTCCTATAGGGCATGGTGGCACACACCTGTAAGGCCAGCACTTTGGAAGTGAAGGTAGGAATACCACTGAGGCCCACCTAGTCTTAAAACAAAAAGCAGACAAAGTCACACACCTGTACTTGGTTGCCAACTGAGAAGATTCACAGTACTGACCCATTTGCCACCTTTTTAGAACTCAATATCCTCTGAAGTAAAATAGGGGTGATGTAAACACAATAACTTTTTATTTCTATTTCACTTTTGCTTTAAAGTTTTTATGGGTACTTGAGCTACAAAATGCATGCAGAGATCAGAGGATAAGTTGTGGGAATAGGACTCCTTCCACCTTGTGGGTCAGATTGTTAGGCTTGGTGGTAGGTACCTTACCCAATGAGCCATCTCACTTGTTTATTTCTTAAATTATTTTACCATATATATATATATATATATATATTTGTTTTACCATATTATTTACCATATTTACCTTAAATTATTTTACCATAAAAAATATATATATATATAATTGTGTATACGCATGATATAGGCAGGGTAGGGTTATATACATGGAGGTCAGAAGACAACGTTGTAAAGTTAGTTCTCTTCTTCCACAATTATATGGGTTCTGGGGATTGAACTCCAAGCATCCATGCCAAGAACTCCAAACTTTCTTGGCAAGAATTTTACCTGCTGAGCCATTTTCAAGGTCCCATGAACGCATGGTCCCCTGTTAGAATGAAAGAATAAAGCTTTCCATGTTGGAGAATGGCTGCAGTACTTCTGCCAAGTGCCGGATAGTAGTGGTGCACGCCTGTAATCCCAGCACTCTGGGAGGCAGAGGTAGGCGAATTTCTGAGTTCGAGGACAGCCAGGTCTACAGAGTGAGTTCCAGGACAACCAGGGTGTACTGGCTGGTTTTGTGTGTCAATTTGATACAGGCTGGAGTTATCACAGAGAAAGGAGCTTCTGTTGGGGAAGTGCCTCCATGAGATCCAGCTGTGGGGCATTTTCACAATTAGTGATCAAGGGGGGAGGGCCCCTTGTGGGTGGTGCCATCCCTGGCCTCGTAGTCTTGTGTTCTATAAGAGAGCAGGCTGAACAACGCAGGGGAAGCAAGCCAGTAAGAAACATCCCTCCATGACCTCTGCATCAGCTCCTGCTTCCTGACCTGCTTGAGTTCCAGTCCTGACTTCCTTTAGTGATGAACTGCAATGTGGAAGTGTAAGCTCAATAAGCCCTTTCCTCCCCAATTTGCTTCTTGGTCATGATGTTTGTGCAGGAATAGAAACCCTGACTAAGACACAGGGCTATACAGAGAAACCCTGTCTCGAAAAAACAAAATCCAAAAAACCAAAAAAAAAAAAAAAAAAGAAAGAAAGAAACAAAGAAACAAAATAACCTGTACAGCAAACATTCTACAGCGAACCAGTTAAAAATTGGAACGGAATTTACACAGCCCTGCACAGTATGGGCCAGGGGAACTTAGGAGGTTTTAGAGTGTAAGGAGTGTCTCAATGCCAAAAAGTTCTGGGAGCACCAAGGTCCAGTATCACCACAATTTATTTGTTCTTTTGTTTTTTTGGTTTTAGGGATTGTGTGTGTGTGTGTGTGTGTGTGTGGTTTGGGTTTTTTTTGGTTTTTCTTTTTTTTGGGTTTTTTTTTTTTTTTATTAAGACAGCTCCTGACACTGGCATGTGCTGCCTGCATCTCCTTGGCTCCATCTTTTCCTAGGAGAGGAATTTTTGGCCTTTCTGTTTGGATGATAAGAACCAGGCCACAGGGGGCAGAAGGTATTTGGCTTCCACAGTAGCCACCTTGTCTAGTGCTTTAGCAGCTGGATCCTCAGTATAGATCTCATTAGCCCCTGACTACCTTCCAGGCCTTCAGAACCTTTCAGGAATGGAGAAGACATTGTGGGAAAGAACGTAGGTGACACTAGGGTCACTTTATTTTTAACACATTTATTTTGTGTCTACTATATTCATAAATAAATAATGAAGACCTGAGCAAATGGCTCAACATTGAAAAATGAATTGTTCTTGCAGAGGATTCAAGTTCTATTACCACTCCCCATATGGGGGAACATAAAGCCTCCTGTAATTCCAGTTCCAGGGCGCATCTTCAGAACTGGACGGGTGCTTGCACACACACACACACACACACTCACACACTAAATCTTAAAACAAAACAAAATAAGAAAACACGATGAACACATAGATTGTTATCATGAAGCTTATAGGCCATCACTATTCAAGCTTATTTCGAACAACAAATCCTACATATAACACATTTTCAAAAAGAAAGAAAAAGACAACATTAGAAAGTATTCCAGCTGACATCTCAGCACTTCACTTTAAAATGATTCATGCTTTTTGTTCTTGAATCAATTCATAAATTTAAAGGAGCTAAATCATCTGAAGTACGTCTTATAACAAGCCCTTAATTTAAAAAAAAAAAAAAAAAAAAAAGAGTCCCACACTCTCCCACTGCAAGGCATTTGTAACACATGCAGACAGCCCACAAACGGTAGTGCATTTAGTTTTTTCATTTAGGAACCAATTCGTATAGACTTAATGGTGTGAATTTGTTCTTAAACCTTTTGCTTTCAACACTGTCCAATTCCTTACACACCTGGTGAACTCTAGCACTGAAAGATTAAATTGTCATTATTCTGCATCCACTATCAATCCTCTGCCTATCTGGTACTTTACAATAAGTCTACATATAAAGAACACCAAAACTGATGAGAGCCAGCTTTAGAAATCACAGTTATCACCCACCCTAGACTTCCAAATTAAGCTGAAGACACTTCAGCATTTCAAATCCGGCTGAAAAAGATAATCCTAAAATATATTTCTGCTTTCTACCCACAGAGGAATCTGGGAAGATTCCTAAACCATCTGTGCCTCAGTATCCTTTTATAAAATGAGATTAACCAGTTGAAACTACCTAGACAGTTTATGGTAGAAAGTAAATGAATTAAGACAAGTAAGGCAGAGCTGAAAAGATGGGACAGTAGTTGAGAACATTCGCAGTTTTTCCAGAGAATCCAAGTTTGGTTCCCTGCACCTACATAGGGCAACTCACAACTGCCTATAACTTCAGCTCCATGTGACTTGATGCCCTCCTCTGGACTCCAAGGATATCCACACACATGGCATACAGTCACAAAGACACATTCACATGAAATTTAAAAAATACATCTAAATGAAAAAGACATATAAGGTAAAATTACTTGTGTGTGTATAGTTGTGTTCAAGTGTGCTCATGTGTATACAGATATGTATAGGCACCAGTGCACCTGTGAAGGAATACCTCAAGTGTCTACTGATCCTCACCTTCCACCTTGTTTGAAGAAGAGTCTCTCCTGTTGTACCACGTTAGCTTTCACAGATTCTCCTGTCTCTGCTTCCAGTTTCCCTGTAGGGGTGTACTAGAATTATAGTTGCATACAGACTACTACTTTTGACTTTCATTTGAGATCTTGGGATCAGAGTTCAACAGGTCATTTAGACTATGCATGAGTCATCTTCCAAGCTATGAACTACTTTTATTTATGTTTTTTCACCAACATCATATAGTCAACCATAATGGTGAAAGGGCCTGGGTTCAAATTCCATCTCATCTATTCCTTACTGCAGCTTTTGGAAAGGATAAGGAACTTCTATGAGCTTTATTATCTCATATGTAGAGAAATAAAAATAGCATCTGACCAAAGGGAGGAAGAAAGCAGCTTGGTTTATGGTTCTTCTAGAGATGATGAAACTGAAGCTAACAGGAGGTGTCACAGCCCTGCAGGAGCTGGCTACCTAAAGAGTTATGGACATATCCAGGCTTCTATGAAGAAACAGATTTATGATCAGACCAATGTGTGGACAGAAGACAGAACCCACTTCCAGACTAACACAAAGCTATAGTTCCTAACACTTTGGGTTCACATTTCCATGGCAACCGGAATGCTTTTATTTCCTGTTTTAGGCTTTCTTTCTTTCTTTCTCTCTTTCTTTCTTTCTTTCTTTTTTTTTCTTTCTTTCTTTTTGTATTTCTTTCTTTTTTCCTACAACAAAAGTCCAACAAGAGCAACCAGTTGAGGACTGTATTATTTATTTGTTTGGGGAAAACAAACCTACTAAACCTATGCAAAATCTAAAACCCATGTTTTCATTTAGACTTTTTGGTCTCTGAAGACCTTCTCTTCCCTAGCTGTGTACTGCCCCTCTGGGCCTGGCATCTGTCTTTGGCCTGTAACTTGTAACCTTGAGTCAAAACTCTTCGACTGTAATCAAATCATTGGTTTGCCCAAAAGGAAGCCAGGGACACAATTCTGGCTCCTAGAAAAGCCAACTGCCAAAAATCAACCAAATAGCGATAAGGAATCTCAATCTCACTATCACCATCTCTCTGTTCTATTCCTGCCTCTCTTAAGCCTTCAGCCTTTGATTCAGCATTGTATAGTGTTGCCTTTATCCTGCAATATTGTTCTCAGCAGATTAGCCCTCTGGCCCAGAAATCACCTTCATCCTCATACTGAAACAGTCCCTACGAGAAAACAATCAAGGCTCTGACTGGTTAGGGCCTTCTCACATGCTCACTGATAGAGCCAATGAGAAGTCATCCCCACTTAATCCTGGGCATTTTATCATGTAGAGGACAGTCCCCCCCCCCAAAAAAAAATGATAGTTCTATTATCATGGAGAGGGAAGTTGCCCTAAAAATGATGATGGTTCTACTGTCATAGAGAGGACAGACCCCCCCCCCCAAAAAAATGATGGTCCTATTATCAGAATAGTAGAGGTTGGGTAGGGGAAAAGGAAAACAGTAGATATCATTTGCTCACAGATTCTTCAGAGCATTATGCCCCTGCCTTTGCCCTAAATATCCCCACATTCCTCAAACTCTATGCTAGTCAACACATGACTCAGAGACCCAGAATAACCTTATACCTGACCCCAGAGCCAGCAACACCTTAAGCCACTTTTCATAGTGTTTCTATCTACCTCCATATCCAAAGGTACCAAATTCTGTAGATTCAACTTCCTCAAAAGATGATCTCACTGGTTCACTCCTTTTTTTTTATTTTTTTTATTTTATTTTATTTTAATTGGAGACAGGGTTTCTCTGTGTAGCTTTGGCTGTCCTGGAACTTGCTATGTAGACCAGGATGGCCTCTAACTCACAGAGCTCGGCCTGCCTCTGCCTCCCGAATGCTGGGAGTAAAGATTCACACTGCCATTGTCCAGTAGGTTACTCCTTTTTTCTTTATTTTTTTTTTCAGAACCTAGAACTCCAGCTACTTCTCAGAACTCACTACCCATCACAATCCATAGCCTCTGCTACCTAACCTGCTGTCTTCAAGTTTAGGGAACATCTCCCTTATCCACTCAGAGGATCCCTTCTGCCTAAAACAGGAACTTCCAACTTCTCAGTCTGGCATTCAGAAGGCCTCATGTTCTCCAGCCTGCCCACTCCCTGCTCCCCTAAACTATTCCCACATACCAGGGCAACAAAGCCACCCCAAGCTATTCCCCCATTTACCTCCATATTGTTCTACCACCCCACTCCAAACAGTCTATTTATTCTGTGTATTACGCCCATTCACAGGCTGAAGAGCCACAGCCAAGCTCAAACCTAAGAGCACTTCAGCCTCTGATGGATTTTCAATGTTCACTAACATATCAAATTGTAGGGAAATTTACACCTATCACTATTAAGCTTGGCTCATGCACCTGGCAGAAGGTCTATAGATGGTACATCATTGCCACTAGCCATTGATGTCCATTTCTTTTCTTTTCTTTTTTTTTTGGGGGGGGGTGGGTTTTTGGGTTTTTTGGCTTTTTGGTTTTTTGGATTTGTTTTTTTGGAGACAAGGTTTCTCTGTATAGCCCTGGCTGTTCTGAAACTCACTCTGTAGACCAGACTGGCCTTGAACTCAGAAATCCGCCTGCCTCTGCCTTCCAGAGTGCAGGGATTATAGGCGTGCGCCACCACCGACCCCGGCAATGTCCATTTCTGATGAAACCTCTGCTGACTATTATCCATTATCTAGGCTGCCTTTGTTTCACAGAGATCTGCCTGTTTAAAAAAAAAATAGCCAGCCTTTTAGCCAGCCTTTGCACCTAGAGCCTCAATAGACTTCATGAAGTAGCTGCCTGCCCTTCAATTAGAGTGGAATGTTCTGAAACGGAGGGCAGTATCTTAGCATTCCTGAAGTGCTTTCCCAGTATTTATACTAAAATGGTCTTAAATTTTATCAGCATGATGAGCTGATCTCATTTCAACATCCAACACATCTCTGATTATTAGTAACTCGTGAATTTACTAGCTAGCACTCATTTTCCATGACACATTCTAGTTTCTAGAATCTCCATCAGCTCCCCAACTTTACTGAGTCAGTGCTCACCTCCCAACAAGTGTCATTTTATTATAAAATAAAGTATGTTAGTTATAAAAAAGCAAGCATTCTCCATCCCCCGTCCCTGCATTTCTTGTAGACAGAATAAATTTTGAGTCAAGTTTTGTGGGTGGGTTAGTTTTCCTATCCCTTCACTGGGGTTCCTGTCTGGCTTCAAGAGGCGATCTCTTCAGGTTCCATATCCCCAGTGAGGAGTCACAGCTAAGGTCACACCCATTGCTTCTTGGGCACCTCCCCTATCCCAGGTCTCCCAACCCCCACCAGTTGCAGATTTCCACTCATTCTCATGGCCATATGGCTATTTCTCTTGTCCCTCCCCACACCTGATCCTGAACCCCCATTCTCCTCCCCATTCCCTCTCCCACCCAGTTCCCTCCTTCCATCTGCCTCCAAGGACTATTTAATTCTCTCTTCTAAGTGAGATTGAACATCCTTGCTTGGGCCTTTCTTCTTTACTTCTTTGAGCCTGTAGAGTGTAGCTTGGATATCCTATACTTTGTGGTTAATATCCACTTATAAGTGAGTACATATATGCATGTCCATTTGGGTCTTGGTTACCTCACTCAAGATGATATTCTCAAGTTCCATCCATTTGCTGGCAAAATTCATGATGTTTTTGTTTTTAATACCTGAATAGTATCCCACTATGAAAACGTAGCACATTATCTTCATGTATTCTTCCCTTGAGGGACATCTAGGTTGTTTCCAGTTTCTGGTTATTATGAATAAAGCTGCTATGAACATAGTTGAGCAAGTGTTCTTACGGTATGGTGGTCATCTTTTTGAGTATATGCTCAGGAGTGGTATAGAAATGCAGAGATGGGGGATGAAGCAGAGACTGAAGGAATGGCCAAGCAATAATTGGCCCAACTAGAGACCCATCCCATGGGCAAGCACCAATCCCTGACACTATTAATGATACTGTGTTATATTTGCAGATAGGAGTCTAGTATGGCTGTCCTCTGAGAGACTCCACACACCAACTAACTCAGACAGATGCAGAAACCCACAGCCAAACAGTGGATGGAGTTTGAGTCAACTAACCTGGAACCCTTGAGGTTCCCAGAGACTGAACCACCAACCAAAGAGCATACACAGGCTGTACTTAGGCCCCCAGCACATATGTAGCAGATATGGAACTTGGTCTTCATGTGGGTCCCAAACAACTGGAGCAGGGGCTATCCCAAAAGAAGTTGCCTGTCTGTGGGATATGTTCTTCTTAGCTGAACTGCCTTGTCTGGCCTCAATGGGAGAGGATGAGCCTAGCCTTGCAGAGACTTGATATGCCAGGGTGGGGGGATACCTAGAGGATGGCAGGCTTCCAACCTCTCAGAGGAGAAGGGGAGGGAGTGACCGGGAGGTGGGGCATTGATAGAAATGGAAAGTGAATAAAAAAGAGAAAAGAAAAAAGAAAAGCAAGCACACACTTGCACACAAGAGGAGCCTGGTCTAACAAAAGAATGCCCAGGGGACAATATTGATCTTGCAAAGGTCCCATCTATCCTTTCTTCTTGCACTCCACTCCCCAGTTTGTCTGTTTTATGTATCAAGCAAAATAATAAAGACTTTTAGGAGAAATAACTCAGTTTGTTTCACAATTCTGATGACTTTTGTTTGATTCCCAGGGACCCACAATGTAAAAAGCTGATTAGTGTTGCGCACCTATAATCCTGGCACTCTTACAGAAAATGGGAGACAACAAAGAGAATGCACTAGCAACTTGTGGGCCAGCTAGCCTAGAGTACGAAGCACAGCAGAAGAAATGAGATTTTGCCTCAAACAGGGGGGAAAACCAACTCCTTGAAAGTTGTCCTTTGACACCTTACATGTATGCCATGCCACAAACAAACCCAGACACATAAATGAGCATAAAACATTCATTCAAGGATTTTCCCAAATTCAAGTGAACATTTGAAGTGTAAAGACCTGTTCACACATTCCTTCAACCCAGCTAGTCAACAGTAAAAACCAAAGATTCCCTAGATTTTTGACTTAGAGATAAAATTATCATATAACACTCACATGGTAAAAATGCTAAAGACAGTCCTTGCTCACATCTAGAAGATTTAAAATGCTTCCTTTACTCTAGGCTAAGCTTTTACTCCCATTTGGGTCTGAATCCTGATTATTTCATTCCTACTGTTACTGAATATCTACAGCATTATCCCAGAGTGATGATAAAGACAAGAAAGGCCTTACCTTCAACCTATAGCCTTCCTTAGGCATGTCATCAAGGAAGCCAGAACTGAGTTATTTCTAACAACAATTTCTAGTTGCAGAAAACTAACCAAAAGAACATTAGCAGTTTTCATAAGATCCTGGACTAAAATCTGTGTCACTTGCCAAAATGTGTTTTGGGTTTTGGGGTGGGGGTGGGGCTTAACTTTTTGTTTTTGGGGTTTGAGGTGGGGATTGGTTGGTTGGTGGGTTGGTTGGTATTTTTTGTGTTTTTGGTTTTGTTTTTTTGATTTGGTTTGGTTTGGTTTGGTTTGTGTTTTGGTTTAGGTTTTTCAAGACAAGTTTCTCAAGACAAGTGCAGTCCTGGTTGTCCTGGAACTCTATCTATAGACCAGGCTGGCCTTGAACTCACAGAGATCCAATTGTTTCTGCCTCCTTAGTATTAAAGGTGTGGGTCACCTGCCAAAATAAGGCAGTGTCTAGACTAGCCAAGAAGGGTGAAGCAAAATTCTAGGAGCCTCAAAAATGTTCTGTAGTACCATTCAAATTACTTGATTATTCTCTTGGGTGACAAGAGCCCCCACCCAACTTGAGAAGCAAGTAATACTATTTTATCTCTGAGTCTTTAGGATGTCTTCAAGTCCATGTGGCAAGGTTTCTATTGCTTGTGTCTGGATGGAAAATTCTTGCATTTTATAAATATATATATACTTACCAGATTAAGGACTGTGTGTTTTTAAAATTTCTAGGAAAACATATTGTTAGGATAATGTAATGCAAAACAATCAAACTGTTTGTTTTTATTTAATTTTCCCTTCTATGATCCACTATAGAAAATATAAGAACCATGCATTCCCTTTCTTAGAGTGCAGGTGGCAGTTGAGTTAGTAACAGATTTTATCTTGTTTCTATTATACACATAGCCCCTCCTATCTCTTAACTCTGTCCTCAGGGACAATTTTCATTTTCATGCATAATGCCTGCTCTTCAAATTCTATTAGAAGAGACCCACAGTTTAATTACTGTCAATGAAGGATGAAAATATGGCTCAGTGGTTAAGATCGCCGGCTGTTCTTCTTGAAGATTCTGTTTCAATTCTCAGCACCCATTTGGCAGCTCAAATCTGTCTGTAACTCCAGCCCCAAGGGATCTAACACACTCCTCTGGCCTCAGACATACATCCAGACAAAACACTAGGCAGATATACATAAAATAAATGTTTTGTAAAAAAAATAACAATAATAAATAAAAAATAAAATGTTTTGAAATAAAAATATTACTATAAGTGCCCACAGTAAATTTGAACTAACAGTTCTCAAGACTGGAAGATTGAAATGAGCCCAAGAGACCACCAAGTCTGACCTGTATATTTATAGGACTGGGATAAGTTTGGCTCAGAGAACTGAAGCTGAATGCCTATGGCCACACAACATGCCAGTAGCACATTCTTCCTTATTCAAATTTTCACAGAGCCATCAATAATACTTTCAGTGGGAATTGAAATATATTAGCTGAGTATATTTAACAGTAAAAAAAAATACCAAGTTACCTCAAAAAGAAAAACAGTGGGTGTCTAGAGCCCACTTATGTCAAGTTACTAAACCCCCACATCCTTGAGCTTGCCAGACACCACCATTCCCACTGCCAGCAGATTGTGGTCCTAAGATGAAAGTGTCTATTAATGAACAGTGGTTTCCAATAAAACCACAGCCTGGATATCTGGGAACAGGGGCTCTGGCTTTAGTCCTTATAATGATTAATTTCCACTGTAAACTTGATGGGATTAAAAAATGCCATGTGGGGCCTAGAGAGATAGCTGTTCAGTGGGCTTGGCACATGCCTTTAATCCCAGAAACAGATACATCTGGACTATATAGTGAGTTCCAGGACAACCAGGGCTGTGTTGGAAAACCATAGCAACTTTAATCCCAGCACTCAGGAAGCAGAGGCAGGAGGATCTCTGAGTTTGAGGCCAGCATGGTCTACATAGTAAATTCCGGGACAGCCAGGATTATACAGATAAACTTTGTTTGAAAAACCAAACAACCCCCCCCCCCAAAAAAAACCTCGCTACTCTTACAGATCTGAGTTTGATTATCAGCACCAATGTTAAGTGGTTTATAATCTCCTGGGAATCCAATGACCTCCTCAGGCCTCTGCAGGTACCCATACATTTATACATATTCACAAGCACACACAAACACACACACACAAACAAACAAATGAGCAAACCTTTAAGAGAAATGGCCTTGGTATTAATGACATACCTTTGGAGTGTCTTTGAGAGCATTTTCAAAGAGGATTAGATATAGGGGGTACATGAGGGAACTTCCTTGAATATTTCATGAGTTGGGGTCCCAGGCAAAATAAAATGGAAGAAGGAGGCAACCAAATAAGTGCCAGCATCCCGCTCTCTGCTTCCTGGTCCATGAAGATGTAAAGAGTGCCAGCAACACACTTCTACCACCATGATCACAACTTTCACATCATGACAAATTATAACCTGAGTCAAACCCTGAACCAAAATAAAGACTTCTTCCTTCCTTTACATTGCTTCTATCTGGTGTTTTGTCATAACAACAAGTACTTAATACAGTCTTCCCTACAGCAGACACAACAGGTATCTCCTCTTAGGAGGTACCCTCAGCAAAGGGCAGAGTACCACCTGCCATGTCTCAAAAGAACAGAATCAAACCTCATGGTTAATGCTATGCCTGGTATAACTGGCCTTCACAGGCAGACCTGTAATAATTTTAGTACCTAGTAAGGCCAAAGGGTGGATGGATAGAGACAGACAGACAGACAGACAGACAGACACACACACACACACACACACACACACAAGTGTGTGCATCTGTTTCTCTCTCTCTCTCCCAGTCCCAGCCTTCAAGAAATTTTTGCAATTTTCTGGGTAAAGCATTGTTTGTTTTGTTTTGAAATCCAAGGGCACACAAAAGGATGTTCTGCTGAGAGAAAGTATAGTTCCCACCACACAAGAGGTATAAGCACCAGCTGCCCTCTTAATGCACAGCAGAGTCCTCCTAGAGGATCAGGTTGGAACACAGGCAACAGGAGAGTCTCAGGTAATATTCTGGTTCCTTAGTAGTGGCTCCCAAGCCTGAATTCTCACAGAACCTGCTCTCCCATCTCCACCCCATGGTGTTGGGGTTTAAACATGATGGGTACCTTGCTTCTCCAAAAGCTTCTAACATAATACATCATAGGCAAGACCTATGTTAAGAGTTCAACTATGTTCCTGCAAGATTCATGTGTTAGAGTCCTAACTCCTAAAACATTAGATTGTATTCTTATTTGGAAACTGAATCTTTAGAGAGACCAACAAGCCCCAATGAGATCTTCAGAATAAATTATGACTTATAAAAGGGAGAAACCTGGACACAGAACCACATACAAACAGAGAGGTCATAGGAAAAGTCACATGAAGAAAATGGCCATCTATAAGCTAAGGAAAGAAGCCTGTATGTAACCTTCTAGTACCTTCCAAGGAAGGATGGTATGCCTGTACTTGATATTGAACTTCTGGCCTCTAGAGCTAGCTGTGCAGGAATATATTTCTGTTGTTCTAAGTTGCCTGCTTATGTACATTGTCACAGAAGCTCTAGGGGGACCAGTCCAGCCCAGGAATTGTTTAGGTGACAACTGCTGAACTTTAAGACCCTGGCTAAGAATGCTTCTGTCTTGTCATTGGCATCTTAACAGGCTGCTTTGTTCCTCAGATCCCTATGCAGGGAAGAAAGGTGCTAGTTGCAGTACTGGGCTCCATCTTGCATTCTGTGGTGATATCAGGTCCACAGCACATCAATGCCCTTCCTTCACATCCTCACTCTGCTGAGTGGCAGAGGCTAACTCATAATCCTATAAACATTTCTGGGAAGAGAGTGCCATTTCTACCAACAGCTATAGAGTTATCAAAGACCTAGGCTTTGGCATCTACCTCACAGCAAGTTTTTTTTGTTTGGTTGATTGGTTTTTGTTTGTTTATTTTTTGTTTAAGTCATGGTTCTCTGTGTAGACCTGGCTGCCCCGGAACTCACTCCTGTAAACCAGGCTGGCCTCAAACTCAGAGATCTGCTTGCCTTTGGTCTCCCAAGTGCTGGGTGAAAGGTGTGCACCACCACTGCCCAACTAGTGCCAAGCTTTTAATTCTCTGGGTGGGAATCTTATCACCCTTGCTTGGATAAATCACATGTAAACTTTCAAACAAAGTAGTTACTAGAAGAGCTATAAAATTCTACAGAAGAGAATGCTGTACAGATGAAGTCAGACATAAGAGACCTAAGTGGACCTAAACGAGCCAATGCACATCTCAGAGAAATAGGAAAAGGCACCCCAGTCCTTGTGACAGTTTCTGATCCTAGGTCTGATACATTTATCCTCCCTCTACCCCTATGATAGAAAAGTTATGAACCATAGAGCCAAAAGAAGAGCCTTGAGAGGTGGGAACCATGGAGTACATTAGCACTACAGCAGGTGATTCTCAACCTTCCTAGTACTGCAACTTTAATACAGTTCCTCATGTTGTGGTAACCCAAACTATAATTGTTTTCATTGCTACTTTATAACTGTAATTTTTGCTGTTATGAGTTTCAATGTATAAACATACTTTTATTTTGCCAGATGTAATTGTCATCTTGGAGGCTTACTGTTGAATAAGCTCACCCTTTCTAATTCCTTCTGAACTTTGGCTGGCTGGTTCAACTCAGCTGTTCTGGCTTGTACTCTCCTCTCCAAGCTGACTGATTTCAATCTGGCTTCTCTCAGCTTCTTACAAAATTGCTCTGCTTGGCCTCAAACTCTGTCAATCTGTTCTAATCTTCTGGCTGTTTCTTAATTCTCTGGTTTCAACTGCCTTTGCTGACGTGCACTGAACTGCATGAGTTCACTAATGAACTCAACTCCTCTGCACTGCACTGACTCCCAAATGACTGACTCTCTTTTCCTGCACTGCACTTAAATAGCCTCTTTCCTGTGTTCTTCCCATGAGGGTAGGGCGTATCCTATCTCTGACTCATTCTGTCAACTATTTCTCTGATTTATCACATTGTCTGCCCCTCAATTAGATATCATTGTTTGAGACTAAAGGGATTATAGGTATGTGGCCTTCCAACTAGGTCTTTGGATGTGATCCCTTGACATAGCAGCCATGTTGCTGGTCTACAATTTCCTCTACAATAATATAGATACCTATGCTTTCTGAAATGGTCTTAGGCGGAAATCTGTGAAAAGTTGTTCAACCCTCAAAGGGGTCATCCACAGGTTGAAAATCCCTGCACTAGAGGAAGAAGGGAGCATCCTAGCTGTGTGATCCTAGAAAGTCACTTTACCTCTCTGAGCTTCATAATTTGGATTGTTTGTTTGTTTTTGAGACAGTTTCTCTGTGTAGCCCTGGCTGCCTTGGAACTTCCTCTGTAGACCAGATTAGCCTCAAACTCAAGAGATACACCTACCTCTTGTCATGTTTACCCAACCCTGACTGCCTGTGCTGGAATTAAAGGCATATATCCCCACATAGCCAAACTTGAAATTTTAACCCAACATAAGTCCCAAGTCTACTTCACAGGGTTGTTGTGATGATCAAAGGTGAGAAAAACAAACTGGATATGATAGCACATGCCTGTAATGCCAGTAATTTGATGGTTGAAGCAAAAGCATTGCGAGTTCCAGGACAGCCACTGCTATGTAGAATTCAAGGCTACCCTGGGCTACACAGTAAATCTCTGCCTAAATAAGTAAATAAGTGATATATGATAGACCACCATGAAAAGCTATAGGACAGGGACAGGAAGATGACTTAGTAAGAAACATAAGTCTGACAGTCTCAATCAAATCCTCAGAGTCCCTGTAAAACAGATAGGTGCAATGGCAGACACCTGTAATCTCTGTACTCTTACTGCAAGATAAGAGGCAATGATGAAGTTCATGGGCCAGCTAGGGTAGAGTACACAGTGCAGCAAAAACAAGAGGCCTCAAAAACAAGGTAAGAGAAGATTATCCTCTTACAAGAACCTGCTGTAATAGGTACTCTATCCCTCTCTCTCTCTCTCTCTCTCTCTCTCTCTCTCTCTCTCTCTCTCTCTCTCACACACACACACACACACACACACAAATAAAATGAAATAACAAAAGCTGTGATCTGTTTTTCAAGCTTGCATTTCCTGTCTGTTTACACACTCTCAGAGTCATGGACAAGTAGTCTTTTAACTCGACCTTGACTGACTTCTCTAATCCAAGCTTTGAACACTGTGAGGAAAGATGACTGATTAAACACGGGCAAAAGATGTTAAATTCCAATGCTCTCAAAAATGTCACCTCACATATATCACTTTCCTGTCTTATAAGAAAATGTGCTTCAAACAACCCTCAGGTCATTTAACTCCATTACAGAAATTACAATACATCTTCCCACAGGGGAGGAAAATATTCCCATGAGGGGGATAAAGGTAAGTCTGTAAAATACAGAAAGACACAATAGGGAGGCTATTCCTACACTGCTGATGCTTTAAATTTGGAATATCCAAATTGGGGGCTTAGACACAAAATTAGTGAAAGGCACACCTTTAGAACTGGATAACCCCTAAAGATCTGTTAGAATATACCTAGCACTCCATCGAAACACTCAGATTCTGAATCCCAACCCATTCATTTCATGAGAAATCATAAAAACAGAATGAGAAGTCTCTGCAACATGCTGTTAACTGAAAACAACTGCAGAACAGCGTGAATGGGAGGAACCATTCTTACTCATGTGTCTACGTACAAGGCTGGGAACATGGCCACCTATAAGTTGCCTTTGGGGAAAGGGTCTGAGAGATAACTTCATACATTAAGTATTTACCTTGCAAATATGAGGTCATTGAATCCCCAGATTCCATCTTTTAAAAAGCCAGTAAAGGCCAGGCATAATTGCACATGCTTTTAATCCTGGCACTGAGGACCCAGAGGCCAGCCTGGTCTATATAGAAGTTCTAGGATGGACAGCTAGAGCCACATAGAAAGACCCTGGATGGATGGATGGATGGATGGATGGATGGATGGATGGATGGATGGATAGATGGGTGGATGGGTGGATGGGTGGATGGACGGATAAATAGCAAGCCAGTAACAGTGGCACACACTAGTAATCCCAGGGATTGGGAGGCAGAGACGGGAATCACGTTTCTGGCCAGCCAGCCTACTTAATGAGATCCAAATTAGTTCAAGACCCTGTTTCAAAAACCAAGATGGATGGTGCCTGAATAATGACACACAAGGTTGACCTCTGATTTACATATACACTCATACAAGTCAAGAAAACATATAGAAAAATTTTAAAAATAAAATAAAAGCTACTTAATATCACCTCTGAGTGGCCTGTGTGATGGGACTGGCAGCAGATATCATGGGAGACATTTTAACTCCTCATTAATGTTTTCCCTCACTTAAATTTTCATGAGAAAGCAAGTATTGTATAAAACCATAAGACTGAGTTGGAATGGCTCCTATTGCACAACAAGACCCAACTGTGCACTCCCTTTAGTGTTTAATGCCCCGTGTAGGGTAGCAATGACGTCCTGAACAGCTAGCCAGGTGACTAAGGACAGCAGCTGTGATAATACTGAAAGAGAATCTGACATGGAGGTACAGGCTCTGAACTAGTTGAGTGTTCTGGCATAAATAATTTACCTCTTGAGCCTCAGAACCTTACCTGTAAGGATGGAGAAGAATAAATCGCAGGATTCATGAAACAGGAAAGATGGAAAAAAAAAAAAAAGTCAAAAGGGCTTGGTACTTGTATTTGTTTTGGTTTGTTTGTTCATTTGTTGTTTTTTCAAGACAAGTTTTTCTTTGTGTAGCCCTGGCTATCCTAGAACTTGCTCTGTAGATTAGGTTGGCCTCTATTCAGTGATCTGTCTGCTTACCCACCACTCCCAGTGCTGGAATTAAAAGCATGTAACAGCCGGGTGGTGGCAGTGGTGGTGGCAGTGGTGGTGGCAGTGGTGGTGGCAGTGGTGGTGGCAGTGGTGGTGGCAGTGGTGGTGGCAGTGGTGGTGGCAGTGGTGGTGGCAGTGGTGGTGGCAGTGGTGGTGGCAGTGGTGGTGGCGGAGGCGGAGGTGGTGGCACTCTGGGAGGCCGGATTTCTAAGTTCGAGGCCAGCCTGGTCTACAGAGTGAGTTCCAGGATAACCAGGGCTATATATACAGAGAAACCCTGTCTCGAAAAAAAACAAATCCAAAAACAAAAAACAAAAAAAAACAACATGCAACACCTCTGCCCAGCTAAGCTTAGTCATTCTTAAATAATAGTATCTTCATTACTTTTCTTGTTGCTGTTAAAATACCTGAAAAAGCAACTTAAGGAGGGAGAGTTTGGTAGTTTGTTGTTGTGGTGGTCTTAAGAGTTTGTTGTTTCTTTGTTAAGAAGATCTTACATAGTCCAGATTTAATCTCAAAATTGCTGTATAACTAAGACCTTCAACTTCTAATCCTCTTGCCTCTACCTCCTCAACTGGGGAATTTTGGGTGTGTCACTATATCCAATTTTATGTGGTACTGGGGATTAAACCCAGAACTTTGTGTATGCAAGGATTCATTCTGGATCATAGTTCAGTAGTATGTCATGGGAGTAAGTCATGGTAATAGGAACACAATGCAGCTGATCAGAGTGCACTGCAGTCAGGCAACCAAGAAAGGAATAAATGCTGGTACTCAGCTCATTTCCCCAGCCCATGGCACAATACCATTCACAGTGGGCAGGTCTTCCCACCTCAATTAATCTAACCTAGAAACCACCTTACTGACATTCCTAGAGGATTTGTCTCCTACATGATTCTACAGCCTATCAAGCTGACACTGAACATTAACCATCACAGGCTGCTTTAGGAAAAAAGATACACTGGGCTCTTGAAATGTCTCCATGGGTCACCAAAAAGCCTGACAACTTAAGTTCGATTTCTAGGACCCACATGTTAGGAGAGTATTCAGCTACACATATACACCACAAATGATGATGATGATGATAATAATAACAACAACAACATAAATGTCTGGGTTGACTTCTTAGAAAGGATATGCCTATTGTCCACTGTCGTCTTCCCTCTGAGGCTATGATGCCTAGTGCACAGAACTCTGCTTCCTCCTACTTCTCTATCCTAGGAAGTTACTTAGAGCACAGAGGCCCATCCAGAGCAGCCAAGGTTCACTTGATGAGGAAGAACTTGATCCAGCCTGAGCCTTTCAAACCCTCTCTTCCTGACAATCATTCCTGAAAATTTGTTATCCTTCTTTCCTTCCTTTATATACCAAATGCTGCCTCCCTCCTGGTCCCCCCTTACAGAGTTCCTCCCCCACCCTCCTTCCCCTTCACATTTGAGAGGACACACACACACACACACACACACACACACACACCAGTACAGTATCTCCCCCACCCTGGTACAGCAAGTTTCTGCAGGATTAGGTATATCTTCTCCCTTTCAGGCAAGACAAGGCAGCCCTATTGGGCTTGTTGGAGAAGGGATACCACAGTCAGGCTACAACTTTAGGGAGAGTCTATGTTCCAGTTACTAAGGTTCCCACATGGAAACTGAGCTGCTTAACTGCTATATATGTGTCCAGGCCCTTTATGCCCCACAGACCCAAAAAAGTTAAACAAAAAGCCCAAATCTCACCTAGAAGGGGAAACAAAATAGTCATGGGAGGCAGAGGGAGGAAGAGGGAAGAGGAGAAAAGATCAGGATCAGGTATGAAGGGGGACAGGAGAGAGGCCCAGAGGGCCAGAAAGATGAATAGAAACATGCAGTTGCCAGAGGAGGGGTTGGGGGAAACCCTCTAGAAAGTCCCAAAGACCTGAGATGGGGGAGGCTCCCAGGGCTCAATGTGGGTGACCTTAGCCAAAATACACAACAGTGGGGATATAAAACCTGAAGAGACCACCTCAGAGTAGTTAGACAGGACCCCAGTGGAGGGATGGGGACACCACAACACCAACAAAATTTTCCATCCTAACTTGCTCCTGTCTAAAAGAAATGCAAGGACAAAGATGAAGCAGAGACTGAAAGAATGGCTGACCAGTGATTGGCCCATTTTGAGACCCATCCAGGCACCAATCCCTCACACTATTAATGATGCTATATTGTGTTTGCATAGCAGCCCTCTAAGAGGCTCTACCCAGCAGCTGACTGATACAGATGCAGATACCCACATACAAACATTGGACAGAAGTCAAGGATCTCTTTGAAAAAGTTAGGGTAAGGACTGAAGGCCCTAAGAGATAGCAACCCCACAGGAAAACCAACAATTTCAACTAACCTGGACCCCTGAGAGCTCCCAGAGACTGAGCCACCAACCAAAGAGCATACACAGACTGGTCCCAGGGCCCCAGCACTCATGTAGCAGAGGGCTACCATGTCTGGCCTCAGTGGGAGAGGATGTGACAAATCCTGCAGAAAGTTAATACACCAGGGTGGGGGTATACCCAGGGAAGCTCTCAGAAACTGAACCATTAACCAAAGAACGCACACACAGCCTAAAATGTTTTTAAACTGACTTAAAAAAAAAAAAGCAAGAATACCAAACAAGCATCAGTATTCTGACAATTACTGAAGAGTAACCCTACAGGTGTATTCCAACGGTATCCAAAGACTCACCTTTCCCTTAGTAACATATTTAGCCATCTGAGGCTATCCAGCTTCTTTCTGAATTGACATTTTGCTACCTTTTAAGCTTTGAGGGTTTTTGGGGGGGTAGGAGTTCTTTGTTTGTTTAGTTGGTTTGGTTTTTTGCTTTGGTTTGGTTTTGGGTTTTCCATTTGTTTGTTCAAGACAGGTTCTCACTATGTAGCTCTGGCTGTCCTAGAACTATATAGACCAGGCTGGCCTCAAACTTTGAGAGATCTAAGTGCCTCTGCCTCCCAAATCTTGGGGTTAAAGATGTGTGTCACAAAACCCAGCTTTGTTTTTTATTTGTTTATTTATTTACTCCCTCTAATTGGATACTATTGATGGGAAAACATCTGGAGCAAGTATCTAGGGCCAGTGCACTCCATCCCAGGCAGTGGTTAGTGGTTTGTGGAATGAGTATGTGGTGGAATAACTGGTGGTTACTAATTATTATATATCACAGGGTTTGGCATCATCCATAAAACTTCATCATGCTGGCCGCCTCCTCTTCAGAGATATTACAGAATTGACTGTTCAGAACTTTTTCCTCTGAGCTAGCATACATTTTCCTTGTCTTAATTAGATCCAGCCTCCCAGCATCCTTCAAATACCAGGTCCCTGCCATCCTATGTCTAGAAGAATCACTGCCTAGCTTCCTATTTTCTTTCCTTTCTGCTCAGTCTCAATTCTTCAGTGACATGAAAAACATGTGACGAACCCATCTAGGCTACCTTTGATCTAGCCAAAAAAGGGATGGGGTTAGCATGAAGCATCTTCAAGGAACACAGCCTCAGAACCAGGGAAAACTATTTGCCTTGAACATTTGCTTAAATGCAAATATTTATTTCTGAGAAAACAACGAAAACTAACCACTTCCAACTCAGGGGGAAGGGTGAGTTTGCCAAACATTTTTCACAGTTAAGACAAACATTTGGAAAACATTTTCCTATTGGTCCTCCCTACCCTTATGTAATCTTTCTTTGTCATGCTGAAACATTTCCTAATTTCTACTGTACTATGACATGGAATCATTTTGTGTTTGTCCATGTCCGTGTGTGTGTGTGTGTGTGTGTGTGTGTGTGTGTGTGTGTGTGTCCATGCCCGTATATCAGGTCAATCTCAAGTTCCATTCGCACTGGGTTTTTTTGGTTTGGTTTGGTTTGGTTTGGTTTTTGGTTTTTTGGTTTTTTGGTTTTTTGGATTTGGTTTTTTCGAGACAGGGTTTCTCTGTATAGCCCTGGCTGTCCTGGAACTCACCCTGTAGACCAGGCTGTCCTTGAACTCAGAAATCCGCCTGCCTCTGCCTCCCAGAGTGCTGGGATTACAGGCGTGCGCTGCCATCACCACCCGGAATTCACACTGTTTTCTGTTGTTTTGAAGACAGGGTCTCAATACATAGCCCTGGCTGGTCAAGGAACTCTCTTTGTAGAACAGACTGGCTAATCAACTTATTAAGATTCACAGAGAGCCCAATCAAAAGTAGCCTGATTTATGAGTGTCTGTCAAGAGGATGTTCCCACTTAACTCTGGCACCATTTCGAACAGAGTTTCTTCTGGCTTCAGACAAGAAAGAAAAAGTAACTAATTTTCAGACAAGTAATGAAAAAGTAATTGTCTTGTTTCAAATGCTTTCCTTCCTTTGCAAGTATGCTGTACCTGAGTTATTGTTTTAAAGGTTTCAAATCTTACAAGAAATGGTCTTTAGGGAGAAATCACTGTGATTTGTTTGGTTGGTTTGATTTGGTTTGTTGTCTGCTTGTTTGAGACAGCCTTTCTTGTATAGCCCCGAAACTCTCTATGTAAACCAGTACTGGAAATAAAGGCATGCACCACCACCGATTCTGATGAAAAAGCACCACACCCTAGAAAATCAGCAGTTTGCTTCCAGATTCAAGCCCATCCCTCACGAATAAACTTCAATTCTTTAGTTTTTGGTTTTGTTTTTTTTTTTTTTTGTTTTAAAGTCAGAATCTCACTCTGTAGTGTAGGCTGGCCTCTAATTCATGGCAATTCTTGCAGGCATAAGGCTCACCTGGTACAAGTATAATTTTAAATTATATGCATCTTTCAGGCCACTGTCCAAAGTCTAGACACAACAAAGTCCATAGTATCTACTCAGCTGCAGAACTGATACCCTAATCAGTCTCAACTCTTTATGGAAAAGAAAACATCCAGCCCTGTTCATACATAATTTTTTAGTTTTAAGAGGCTACAAAGGGCTGACACGTATCTCAGTGGTAGAGTATATGCCTAACAGGCATAAGACCCTGAGTTTAATCCCAGGCACCACCAAAAATAAATAAATAAAAGCAAACCATGTACTCAAATTGTTTTTTGTTTTGTTTTGTTTTATTTGAGACAGGGTCTCCCTATGTAGCTAGCCTGAAATTCAGTACATAGACCAAGCTGGCCTGTAACTCAGACATCTGCCTGACTCTGCTTCCAGAGTTCTGAGATTTAAGAAATGTACTACCACACCAGACCCAATTGTCTCTTTTAGTCCATCTCTAAATGTATTTAACCAAGGCTGATATCCAAAGTATCACTTCTGACAAGGATCCTTCAAAAATCCATTGATGAATGAATGTACACACCAATGTTTTACTCTTATAAGAGTTCAGAAGATAATGTAAGAAATTTTTTTTTAATGAGAATGGGTGGAGAATTCAACCAGGAAGAGATTGTTTTCTTTTTAAAAAGTAGCATGATTTATAGAAATGTAATGTGTTCTCTGGTGTCTGAATGATAGTTAGATGAACAATATTGTCTTCACTTTCTAAAAATAAATCTCAACAATAGCACTTTTTCATTAGGAAGATCTAGATTGTTATAACAAAGTGTTGTAGCTCACACCAGTAATTTCAGCACTTCAGCAGCTGAGGCAAGAGGACGCTGCCAGTTTGAGGACAGCCTGGGCTACACAGGAGATTCCAGGCAAATGGATCAAAAAAAAAGTCTAGGTATTATAATGTATTACCTTGATCCACATATTCATTGGCAACAAATATTAACTTTAAATATTGCCACAGGCCTGGATGGTTTCCTAAGAATGTTGACGGTCCCCAGGAATGGGTTGAGAGCTGAACAGTGTTTGCTTGGAAAAAGCAAATGTGGTCATGTGTAGAACATTTCTGAAACCCACTTGGGCTTTCTTAAAGCCTGAAGTGCAGGCCCAAAGACCATCATTTAGCAAGCCACTACAAGAGCTCTGGCTTTTAAAGACATCATTTAAGCAAGGATTGGTTTGAGTACTGAAAGATCAGGATCTTTTAGAGTTTAGATTCTGACAAGCAGCATCTAAGCTACTGAAAGATGAGAGTCTTGTGGGCTTTATCTGATGCTTATAAAAACAGGCAGCTAGATGAAGCACAATTATCATTTAGAAATCTTCTGTTGGAAAGCTAGGCCTTCTGAATGTTGCTTTTGGTTTCTCTTTTTCTATGTTGTAGATATTGAAAAGGAAGCTACATGAAGAGGCAGTTTCATTTAACAGCTTAACAGCATTGTGTCTAAAAGGCCAGGCTGCTTTCACACATGCCAGCTGCCAAAACAAAAGCTTCTGAGCTCTCAGATTGAAGAGAGACAGGTAGCTCTGTCTCTCCTCAGAGCTGTTGTGGACCTCGAGCTTCAGAAATACCCAGTCTTCTGACAACTTAGTCCAACTATGTTCCAACTCCAGCATCAGAAACTAAGGACTCAAGGGAAAAGGAGGCTTCTAATCTGCAGTGGAATGCCAAGTCAATCAAAAGCAAAGCCTACTTCTCCCAACTCTAGACATTGGCTCCTTTCCTCCTGCTAGCCTCCCTGGCCTCTCCCAGGCCCCAAGTTCACCTTCTCCCAGGTCCCTAATCTTGATTATCAGGCAGATACAGAAAAAAGTCACAGCCTTATCTAGAAAAATTTTCTTGTACAGTCCGGTTTTCAGAAATTATGACAAATAGAGTCATTCTGTTCCAGTGCTTGCAAGCCTCAAAAGCAAGGATATATGCCCAATTCTCCTGAAATCTTTATAATCAGATAGGGCTATTACTGCTAGCCTATGAAGAAAGGAAAGGTAATTTCTTGTAAATGTTTCTCTCACCAGTACTTCTCCATAGCAATACAACAAATCTAGATTGTAAGAGAAAAAAAAGGAAGGAAGGAAGGAAGGAAGGAAGGAAGGAAGGAAGGAAGGAAGGAAGGAAGGAAGGAAGGAAGGAAGGAAGGAAAACTTTTACGGCAAAATAAAAGAAAATATACAAAACACACTAGCTACCAATATTTCAACAAGAGCTTGCCTGCCAATTTTCTGAGATTCTGAAATGTAAATAGAGGACTTGGTCTTGGTCCCTTTTCATTAAATGCTTAATCACTTAGCTCATTTTCATAAATTGGGATGAATTTTGTCTCAACTTATTTCTTTATTCCTTAGTTATTTCTTAGGAAAGATTAATTTCTAGGAAAGATCAAAACCAACTTGATGCTTTCTCACACAAGACAAATAAAGAAGTCACACAATACAATTCAGTAGATTTAGCATTTTGAAATTAGATTACCATATTTTGTTATTTCAAAATAACTAAAGAGCTGGCTTAGCAGTTAAAAGCACTAGCTGCTATTCCAGAGGTCCTGAGTACAATTCCCAGCAATCATGTGGTGATTCACAACCATCTATAATGGGATTTAATGCTCTCTTCTGTCATGTAGGCATACAGGCAAATAGAGAACTCATACACATCAAAATACACAAATAAATAAATCTCAAAACAACTATCGAAAAAGTGGAAATTGGAGGCAGGCAGATCTCTGGGAGGCCAACCTGATCTACATAGTCAATTAGCAAGAATGTACAATGAGACTCTATCTCAAAAAACTTTTAGAAAAGAAAAAGAAAAGGAGGAAGAACAAGAAAAAAGAAAGCAAACAAATTCATTTGTTTCTTGGTTTTGTTGGTTGGTTGGTTGGTTGAGACAATGTCTTACTAGGCATATCCCTGGCTGGCTGAGAACACTCCATGTACACCAGGGGAACCACAAACTCACAGAGACCACTAGCCTACCTTGTGTGCTGGGATTAAAGGTGTGCATTACTATATATGCCCAGCTTTTCACTCTCACTTTTAATAAACTTTCATTATTTAAGTAAAAGAAATCTAGGCATGGTGGCACAGACCTGTAAATCCCAGCACTTGGGAAGTAGAGGTAAGAACACCAAAAATTCAAGGCCAGCCTGGTTTAAGGTCAATGTGGGCAGGAAGACCTTGTCTCAAAGGGGTGGGGGAGAGCAAAAGGTACTCACTAATATGGACAAATCACTTTACAATATTTACAAAGTATATCTGTCTTTTTTTAAGGTTTGTACTCTTTGGAACAAATTGACTTTTATTTGAAAGCCACATTTAAAACTGTTTACAATGTATTTTGGGAAGAGAACTTGCTTAAACTTCACATTCACCAATTATATATTTCTCATCTGTAACCATTCAAAAGAATCTTCAAGCAGTGTTTTAAAACATTTTAGACAACTTGGTGCTTTGGAGTTTGCTGGTTTTCCATGTACTACAAAATTTGTATTAGTTACTTCACTAAACTAGTAGGAATTTTTCTTTCTTTCTTTTCTCTCTCTACTTTTTAATAGTATCTCATATTAAACGTGGACATGAACTCCAAACAGAGGGGCTGACCTTGATTTAGGACCCTCCGGTCTACCTCCCACGCCTGGATTGACAGTCCAGTGTAACCACACCCAATTTTGCAAGAATTCTACCTCTTGAAACATTCATTTCTGACTATCTAAATAATACAGTTATTTGGAGAATTACTAAAAGTCAGTAAGATGAGCCGGGCATTGGTGGCGTATGCCTGTAATTCCCAGCACTTGGGAGGCAGAGGCAGGTGGATTTCTGAGTTCGAGGCCAGCCTGGTCTACAGAGTGAGCTCCAGGATAGCCAGGGCTATACAGAGAAACCCTGTCTCAAAAAACAAAAACAAAAACAAAAACAAAAGTCAGTAAGATGACTTTAAGTAGAAAACTTTCAGGTGGTGGTGGACATGCCTTTAATCCCAGCACTTGGGAGGCAGAGGCAGGCGGATTTCTGAATTCGAGGCCAGCCTGGTCTACAGAGTGAGTTCCCAGGGCTACACAGAAAAATCCTGTCTTGAAAAAAAAAAAAAACAAAAACAAAAAACAAAAAGAAAAAAAAAGAAAAAGAAAAGAAAACTTTAAAAAGAACACGTTATTTCTAGATTCTTCCATATTAATTAGGATAAGTTCAAAGCCTTAATAAAGTCCCAACCTTTATTGAATAGAAGTACTTAAAATTGTAGACTCTCTTTAGACATAAAGGGGGAAAAGTTAAATATAAGTTTTAAAATGAAGCTTCCATGTACATGATTAATTTATCACTCACATGTTAATCTCTCTGTTTCCTTGCAGTCAAAGCCCTCTCATCTGGAAGGCATTCTTAAAAGCTGTTTCTCACGATGTCTATTGAACTCTCACAGGAAAACTAAAAGACTTTAAAAGGAAAAAAATAAAGGGCACATTCTTGAGCATTTCTAATCACAGTAATTTGGCCCCAATGGGAGTCCATCATTCCACTTATACTTCTAGTCCACAGCTTTCCTCTCTAAGACTCCGGAAAAACCTATATACTAACCTAACAAACAAAAACACCAGCCAGTAAATTCATTTCAGTAAAAACAGTGGGAATAATAACCAGAGATAGGGAAAACTTTCCAATTCAAAGTGAAACATATGCAAAGAAGTCAGTGCTAAGAGAAGAATAAATAAATGTATAGCACAGAGAATCAAAGGGATCTGATTCCCTGGGCTACAGGAGAAATCAGTGGAACATGCAAAGGCCTCCAGGACAAGAGATTCCCATAGAATCATACCCAGAGATTTCCCAAGAAATAATTTTAGAATTAATAGACAATTTGCCCAATCTGGAGTCCTGAGATGTACCATTGTGTCCCACCACTAGGTGGCAAGTTGCAAAGCTTACAGGCAGGAGCTTTCTTCACCTCCAGACACTACCCCCTGCCCAGTGATGAACTTCCCACTCTATACCTAGTTCTACTTCACTAAAAAATGTCAGGTTAGTGGAGGTGAAGGGACAAAATTTTAGTCCTACCTCTAAAAAAAGTCAAGAGGAAGGGCAGTAGAGGAGGGAGACCTGAATATCTGAAACGTTACTCAGTTTTCAGAGCATTGCTTCCTTTGGGGACTTCCAAAACAAGCCTTCCAGGTGGCTGTTTTAGAATGACAAGTGACTTGAAAGTGCCAAGATGAGTTGCTGAAACCTAGCACAAGGTGGGTTGTATGCCAGCGCACACCATGTACTGAGCCACAAGGTGATGGAATGGGCTGGATAAACATGAGTTGTTTTATTGCTGGCCAGAAAGTCTTCCTTCATTCATCAAAGTGGCTGAATGAAAATATTATGAAGTAGGGATGGCATTTTCCTGGGCTACTTGCAGAGAATCCTTCTGAAGGGAAAAACCTTACTCAGTCTGCCCTGGATATCAAATACAGCCTTTTCCCAGGAAAGGAAAACAACAACAATCAAAAAAAAAAAAAAACCTCCCCTTTCTTATAGAATGGCTGCACACCAGAATCTAAATCTTGGCAAATGTGATTGTTACATAAATTCCAAGTTTTTCTAAATATGTATGATTACATTCATGCAAAACAAACCTGTTAGGACATCAATGTTTCTGACGTCCCACATACTTTTTCAACCCAAGAATCAAAAATCAAAATGCCTGGTACAGGGTATTACTAAGGAACTTACCCATTCCTGACAGCTAAATGGAAGAAATCTAGTAAGATGCAGACAAAACACAGCAGCACACTTGCCTATAACTAAGCCTTATCTACCTCAGGGTGGGAGTTGGGGTCGTTAATAACAACAATCCACCCTAAAAAAAATTAAATGATGTTCTCAGTGACTTGTAAAGTCACCCTTTCATTATTTTATAAACTGGCTAATTCCTCAACATCTTACTTTGCCTTTAAAAGGCTTCCTTCCACACAACGACGGGATTTCCCTAAGAAAATTTCCCAGAGGATGATTTCCACCAATAGTCTTTATCAACTCAGTCTGTGCAAGCAAAGACTTGGTTTTTGCTAATTCCAATCCCACAAAACACACACACACACACACACACACACACACACACACACGAGAGAGAGAGAGAGAGAGAGAGACAGAGACAGAGAGAGAGAGAGACAGAGAGAGAGAGACAGAGACAGAGAGAGACAGAGACAGAGAGACAAAGAGACAGAGAGAGACAGAGCGAGAGAGAGACAGAAGACAGAGACAGAGAGAAATAGAAAGACAGACAGACAGAGAGAGCGGCGACAGAGAGAGAGAGAGAGAGAGAGAGAGAGAGTTAGTTTTCACACTCTTAAAACCATCCCGGTTCAACTCTAAAGGCTGTTTTATTGGCACGTTTTCTTGCCTCTATCTCCTAAAAGAATGCTTTTCCAACTGCCCTTTCAACAGCTGCGGAGACCGCATAATTTCTAAGGTTCAGCTGGAAACTAGAGGATATTCTAGGAACTTAAATCGTCCCTGCAACTGTCTTTACCCCAATCTGAGCCCAAAGGCAGAAGCCCCTCAATATTTACAGACAGATCTCCAAGCTGTACCACTCCAACCAACTCAAGGCGAGCATCCTGCACGCCCGCTTGTCACCCGACACCCGCACCTCGGCCCGCAGCAAATGTACCGTGCACACACCGAACCACTCGAGCTTACCTTCCCGGGCTTTCAGCAAGACCGTGTTGGCCACGATGTTTTCCAGCTCCATTGACAGTCGGCAATCAGCGAGGGAGCCGGCCGGCGGTGCTGTCAGCGTCTGGGGTGATGCCGCTGCCGCTGCTCGAGCTGCCGCCGCTGCTGCCAAACCCCAAAGCAAGCAGCCTGCCTTGCTACCGCATTATTCTTTCTACGAGCCCGCGGAGTTTCCCCCTCTGCACCGAAGAGACGCCGCCGCCGCTTCTTCCTCCCTCTGTGTCCCCCCTCCCCCCTCCCTCAACACTTTCCCCCCCACCCCCCACCCTCCGCGCGTCTCTGTCACTCCATTCTCCTCCCCTCCGGCTCCCTCGGATGCTTTAATGCTTCGGATGCTTCAGCCTCCCCTCGTTCCCCTCCCGGGGGTGTGGTACTCCAGGCTCGAGCCGCCGCAGCGCGCAGGCGTCTGCCCGGAGGCAACTCCCACCCCGCGCTCTGGACTCGCGGAATGCTGGGAATTGTAGTCTGGCGTCTAACGGGGCAGGGGCTCTACTGCACCGAGGTTGTGGAGCAGGGCTGTTGCCGGTGTGGCGCTGAGCCAGGCGGCCCAGCCTCGCCGGCAGAAGAATCAAGAACCACTCGGCCAAGACGGAACCCCAACTCCCGGAGCTCAGAGTCCCTTTCCTGTCCCGCCAAGATCCGAGAAAGTGGAAAGCACAAGCCAAGGAGGCAGGACGCTGCTGTGAGAGGCCCAGGAGTGAGCTGAGACCCGAGCGAAGGCGCGCCCCAGGGGTTCCGCGCAGCCCGCGGTCTGCCGCTCACACGCGCCAGGTCGCTGACAAAGGTGCACTTTGTTTCCGGGCAGCAAGGGGTTCGCCTGCCCGGGGCGATCAGGCGGCCGCTGATCTCTAGGCACGTAGCATGAGCGCCCCCTTTTGACGGCGCGTCTACGCGAACCAAAATGCAGGCGCCTGGGACTCCCGGGATCCCCACGCTCAGAGCCGGAGACCCAAAAATCCCACGATTTTCATTGTAAACAAACATATTGTAGTCGAGTTACTAAAAACACATAAGAAATCGAATCTGCTGCGGAAATGTTGATGAGTAACAAGCCAGGCCATCGCCAAGCCAGCGTGAAAAGGCATTCAAATTCCAGGCTTGTTTATCTTGGAGCACTTGTCTCCTTACACTTTCAGAACCTCGAACTCCAGATCTGGTCCCAGCTCCTCTAAGTTCTAATGCTGGGAAATTGGCTCTCTGGTTACCTAGGGTCTTTTGAAGAGAGTCCTAAGGGCTGGGGGCGGGGCTGCCAGGCCCCAGGGAACAATGAGGCCTTTGCCTCCTCTGGGCCTTTCAGGCCGGATATCCGTTCTGAAACTAGGTCTGAGGCTTCTGTGTCCAAAAGGAGGAAAAGCCGGCTGTCACTAGAGCTGCCAGGAAGTAGGGAGGGGCCTAGAGAAATGGAGAACAGTCATTAAGCACAGGAGCTAATGGCATTTTCAGAGTGTGGTCACCAGACTAGTGCTAATTCTAACAGTAATAGTCTTCTTTCTTAGTAGGTATATCTACCACCACCACTTGCCTAGTGTCTGAATTTGGATCAGTGGGCCTCACTTGTATGCAAGAAGTTAAGTTTGCTTGTCAGAAGACAGAGAGTTGAGCAAACAACTTGAGCACCTGGCACCACAGAAATTACTGTTCTGAGCAACCCAAACTTAAACTTTACTACAAACTCTCATTCCCAGAGCCCTAACTTGTGATGAAGGGGTCTCTCTCAAAACGTAAAGAAAGACTACTAAAGTGGGCAGCACCATAGAGCCCAAATGCAGTGACCATTAGTGAGGAGCCTAGACCCGACTTCTTAGCCCAATGTTTGTTTGTTGGCTTATTTTTCACCATTTTTTTCACCGTTTTTGTCTTTTTTTTTAAAACAGGGTTTCATAAAACCCAGGCTGGCCTGTAACTCCTGATCCTGCTGTCTGGGGTCCTCTGTAAGAACAGTAAGTGCTGTTAGACACTTAATATTATAAGCCATAATATTTCCTCTCTATAACATTTTTGTTTTATTTCCCTTTTTTTTTTTTTTTTTTTTTGAGGCAAGGTTTCCTTGTATAGCCCTGGCTGTCCTGGAACTAGCTCTGTAGACCAAACTGGCTTCAAACTCAAAGAGATCTGCCTCCCAAGTACTAGGATTAAAGGCATGTGCCACTACTGATAGGGCTCCATAACATTTTTCAATAACTAAACTTCATAAACATCCTATGTTTACCAGCCCTAAAGATTTTTAACAATGCAAATTCTGGTTAAAATGTAGATGTAGGACTATGTCAGATCTGAAATTCTTCAAGGAAACAAACCATCCATCCTCTTGAGTAGCAAAATTCTGCTGACTGTAAGTCACACCACTCTTTATTTTCTAATATCCAGCCCCAACCCAAGTCGGCAGTAGTTTTACCTCTCTGGTAGATAGATGCATGCTTGTTTGCCTTTCTGTAAAGGCCTGCCTTTCTCCATTTTACAGATATGAAACAGATACAGAATAAGTCCTAGCAGATACAGCAAGTAGGTCTTAGTTTGTACAGTTCTCTGTCCACTACAGGGTGATGAACCTTTTCTACAAAATAAATGGTTGTAGGTCAAGTTATCTGTGCCTCTGTGAGGAAATTATGACATTCCAATGCAAGAATGGAACAATGATAGCATTTATTTAACCCCAGTGGGGAACCAGGCCTCTGCTAGCTGTTTGACTTGGATTATCACTTGAACACAATGTCCGGATGAGATAGGGAATATAGCTGAATTTTGTAGATAAGAAGAGGCTTTATTATTTTCCTGGGGTTACACACTAATGAGTAAAAGTCCTAGCAATGGTGGTGCATAACTTTAGTCCCAGTACTTGGGAAGCAGAGGCAGGAAGATCTCTGATTTCAAGGCCAGCCGGGTCTACAGAGTGAGTTCCAGGACAACCAGGGCTACACAGAGAAACCCTGTCTATGAATAAATAAATCCTAGGATTTGAACCTGGCAGATAGATCAGAGAGTTAATGCACTGATCACTGCCTGGCACAGACTGGATGCCATGACTTGGTTCTGAACGTTGTTTTGTTGCCAGAGTGAACTTGTAAGGAAAAACAGGCAGTTGGCTAAATGGTTAAGATTTTAGGAAGTTTTCTATTTCCATCCATAATTCCATTGCGATCATTTCATTTCTTTCTATTAGCTATAATAATAATTCACAGTCCCCCTTGAAAAATTAGTTTGTTTTGAGGTAGAGTCATAAATTAAGTATCAATAACTAATTAGGGAATCGTTGACATCAATCCAGACATTTTGATCTCTCTCCCCACTTTTTCCTTCTCTGTGCACCCACACATTCTCTCTTAATTCATCCTCCTCTCTGTCTCCCTCCCCATCAAGACTTCCCTGGCCTCCTTTCTTGAGCCCAGTGAACTTGCCCAATAAACCTGCCTTTATATAAATTTTCATCTGGCTTGAATTGGCTCCTTTCACCAGTGGAAAAAATAACATCAGTTGTAGAGATATATTCAGAGGATTTTGCCAGTGGTAGAAGTGGTCTCAAGCACCAGGACAATTCCAAGATATGTGAATTGAAATGGACTTGGAAGCCCAAGACTTCCTATTAACATCCCTTCCATTCTGAAAGGACCCCATGGTCACCAAATTTCACATTTAAAATGTTGCCATTATGTATCACATCATGTGTTTCTATTAATACCTTTCTTTGAAGTAGGCTCACCTTTTTATTATCATTTGCTATTAGTTGTACAGAGTATGAGTTTCATTGTAACATTTTGTGTTTTGTTGTTTTTATTTCTGGAGACAGGGTCTCATGTAGCTCAAGTTGGTCTTAAACTCACTGTGTAGCCCAGAATAATCTTGAAGACTCTACCCTACAAGTTCTTACATTGACAAATAATGTTGTACTAATCAATAACAGCTTTGGAACATAAGAAATTTCTTTATGTTTTTATCAGTAAATATAAATTTTAAATGCTTTTGTACCCATGTTACCTAAAGATTTCTTGGATAAAAAGGAGCCAAATGAACCAGGCAGTGGTGGCACATGCCTTTCATCTCAGCACTCAGGAGGCAAAGGCAGATGATCTCTGTGAGATCAGGGACAACCTGGTCTACATTATGAGTTCTAGGATAACCAGGGCTACACAGATAAACCCTGTCTAGGAAAGCAAACAAACAAAAAAGGAGCTAAGTGTAAAAGTGTAAGAAGTATCAATATAAATAAGTTCTACCCTCTCCTAGACCTAAGGAATACTAGTTAGATCATGCTAGGTAACTATCTGAATCTCAACCTTTCTGTGAGATCAGTGTTTAAAGGGGAAAGGTGAGGCTGCACTGGCCTCTGGATCCAATGTTATAGAAACATCTGTATTTTCTAGAAAACCGAAGCCAATCTCTCTCCAGACTTCCACTCTCTCTGATTGGACCTCTGTCCTCTGAGCAGTCTTTTACTAGTAGTTCTATCATTCACCCAACTTTAACTAGGGAACAAGATAATCTGGTTTTAACTCAGCTTTCAGTCTGAGAAAGACACAAGATCCTTATCACCAAGTGGTTTATAGAGAGTTGAGCTTTTTTTTTTTTTTTTTTTTTTGTCTCATTAAGTGCTGGACAATCGATGCATTTAGGTGGAGACAAAATACTTGTACTATCCAGTAGAAGCATAAACCTTAACTCATACTTTTAGAATCAGAACAGGAAATAAAAATATGCTTTCTACAGTAATTTACTTTTTAAAAAAAAAAAAAAGGTGACATTTCTATTAATGTAGATAAGACTCTAAGCCATCACCCTGACTCATTTTATGACCAGCATCTATCAAAGGATTACCTTTTTTTTTTTTTAGATATTTCTTTTTTTTTCTTTTGTTTTCTTTTTTTTTGTTTGTTTTGTTTTGGATTTGGTTTTTTCGAGACAGGGTTTCTCTGTATAGCCCTGGCTGTCCTGGAACTCACTTTGTAGACCGGGCTGGCCTCGAACTCAGAAATCTGCCTGCCTCTGCCTCCCAGAGCGCTGGGATTACAGGCGTGTGCCACCACCACCCGGCTAAAGGATTAGCTTTTAATGATCAGCATCAGACAGGACTAAGCCTCAGCAAGACAGGTCCACTTGTTACTCATAGTACCAAGAACTCTTAACAGATAGATGTAGCATAAGAAATATGGCTACTGCTCTATCTTGACTGTTTTTATATTTATTGTGTGTACATGCATGTAGAAGTAAAAAGACACTGTAGAAGGACTCACTATCCTCTAAAAAATATGGTGATCCTCCTGCTTCACCCTCCCTCCTGTGTGTAGAGATTCCAGACCTGTACTACAAGGCCTAGCCAAGAACTGCTTCTAAAAGAGGAAGCAAACTAAACTGAATGGAACCTTAGGCTAAGCCTTAGAACTAGGTAGCTGAATCCAAGGAGAAGCAGGCTAGAAGGGCAACCTTAATACTACAATAACATAAACATGCTTTTGCTCCAGACTAAGCCTAACAATGTTAGAAACCTTAGATAAAAGCTTTTACTCATATAGAGTGAGTCATCATAGATATGTGAATATTATTCTCAGGAAAAAGAACCCATTTCTTCCTTCATTAAAGTCTCAGCTAGCTAGAAACATGCTAAACTAAATCTATCAAATACCTGGATATTAAATAATGCAATGCCTTACACATACTGACATTTTTATTTACAGTAATATAAAATAAATAGGCTATGATCGTTATGGTCCAGGAGCTGCCTCACAAACCACATGAACACTATCTCACTCAGACAGGGATAGTTCATGGGTATTTGTCCCAGGACTGATTGATCAGGGCCACAGACGAGACTCAGAAGCTGACTGTGAGGTTGAATCAAGATCTTACAGGGTTTTTTAAGTCTAAAATCTACAAACATCTGGACCAAGTTATCCCATCAATCAAGATTTAGGGATAGGGACTTCCTTAGGAACATGTCTTTGTTGTACATTCATCCTGTTCTTATTGGTTGGGGTATTTAACTGTGACAAGGGACTTTCCTTATCTAACATCCATGTCTTAACTTGTCAACCAGGGTGTCAGTTACCTACATACAGATCTCTTTATGCCAAGTATGATGTCAGTTCTCAAGGAGGTCTTGGGAACTAAAACTTTATTTAACTCCTACTCAAAATGTAAGTCATTCCAAATAGCTTCTTATAATTGGTATAGGTATTTTTCTTGTGTTGGGATCCATCCCAGAGACAATTTATAAAAGCAAGAACCATAAAAGTTTATATATAGTTGGAGGAAGTGCTGCCTGGCAGTTGGTTTAGGTCCAAATTTATTGTGTCTAACTATACAAAGCAGTTATGACTCCTGTTGTGATTGGTTTCCAAGAACAGCAAAGCATAGAACATAACAGAATCTGTAATCACCAAGAGCATGAGAAAGTTTCAGAGTACCCGCACATGAGAAAGTTTCCTTATACCATTAGTAATAGCACAAAATGGCTGGTTAGACAAGTAACAGTTACCTAGGCCTTAACATTGTAGCCTATTCATCTAGGTGGCTTGAGCATCTATCCCTGTCAGAGTGAACCCAGGTTGGGACAGGCAGACATAGCTAGAAAGCACATTCCTCTAAGGAGTTTCCTCTGTGGATAAAGGATGCCATCTAGCAAGGACTTTGGGAATGGCAGTAATAAGCCTCAGGCTCCATATGGTCTAGCCTGTATGGTTTCTTGGATCTGTGAGGCCAGTTCTTACTTATTACAGAGGAAATTCGTCTGCCTGAGTGATTATTGGGTCATAGAGAATGTCTGTTGCTTATAGCTCAAACTTCACAACCTTGGGTGTTCAGGATCCGAGTGGAAAACTACTGAATCCTCTGTCCAGGCTGAATTTACCCTCTCTGTATTTGGAAAGAGAGTGATTCTGTTTATGGTTTTTCTTGGTCCATGCAGGTTGCTGTAACAAAACACATGCCTAAAACTGAGTTATTTGTGACCCACAAAAATGGTAACTAACTCATAGACTTGGAGGCTGGGAAGTCTGAAATCAAGTTGCCAGCAGATGTGGTATGTCTAGATTCTTTCTTCCATAGACAGTAATTCTGTGCTGTATCCTCACAAGACCCTAACCTCAGGAAGACTCTATCTTCATGACCTAACACCTTGAAAAGGCCCTGCCTTTTAAAATCAACACATGGAATTTTGGAAGCACATAGATCATTTTGTTGGGCTTGGGTTTATTGTTTTAAAGGATTTCTTTCTTAAAATTTGTTTTGGTTTGGTTTTTTGGGGGGTGGTTCTAGTGTTTTTTAAGCATTTCTGGGGGGGTGGTAGAGGTAAAACAACTTGCAGGAGTTGGTGCTGTCCTTCAGAGATAATAATCAGATTATTAAGCTTGGCAGCAAGCATCTTTATCACTGAACCATTTGTCCATCACTACTTGTATTTTGAAACAGAGTCTCAAAAAATGGAAGCACTATTCTGCCTTCATGATTGTCTTCACATCACAATATATCTTAGAGCCAAGCTGTGGTGACGCATGCCTTTAATCCCAGCACTTGGGGGGCAGAGGCAGGCGGATTTCTGAGTTTGAGGCCAGCCTGGTCTACAGAGTGAGTTCCAGGACAGCCAGGGCTACACAGAGAAACCCTGTCTTGGAAAAAAAAAGAAAGAAAGAAACTATATCTTGGAGATTGTTCCATATGGGACTCTTCAGGCTGCTTTGTTCTTTTCATGCAGACAGAGTAGTTGTTCTAAAGATAGCTAGACTAGAATTCATTTAGCCATTTGCAGGTTAGTATGATTATTTTGTCCCATTTTTTTTCTGTAACAAATACTAATTTTTTTGCAGGAGTTAATAAAGGGACACACACACATACACGCACGCACGCGTGTGCACGTCCATCAGGCCAGGTATGGTGGTGATTCATGCCTATAATCCCAGCATTATGAAGGCAGGAGCAGGAGAATTACTGAAAGTTTGAGAGAAACCTGGTTTTGTGTATATATAGCCAATTACAGACTTACCAGGGATATACAGCAAGGCCCTACTAAATAATAAATAAAAAATAAAATTTACTCTCTGGTGTTTAGTTCTATGAGTTTAGACATATGCACAGAAATATATAATAGTGCCATCACTACTGACTTTTTAAATATTCCTTTCCTTTCCAAGAAATAAGGAAAAATGAATAAATAAAAGGAGCAAAAAAAGAAACTGAATCCTTAAAAATAACAGATTTACCATCTGACCCAACAAGGTCAAATAACCCAAAGTGAAATAACCCAAGTCTGACTTAATGAATGGATAATCAAATTATGTCACACTGATATCATGGAAAATACATTCCCAAAAATGAAGTATTAATATGAACATTTTCCTGAGTAAAAGAGGTTAGGCTCAAAAGAAAAAATATTTTATTTATATAAAATATCTAAAACATTTATAAAGACAGAAGCACAGATTAGCAGTCATCAGAGAATGAGAGAGCAAAGAGTAACTACAGAATAGATAAGGCAATTTCATTTAGAGATGATGAAAATATTTTGGAACTGTATAGAGGTGGTGGTTACCCAATATTATGAATATTTTAAAAGCCACTGAATAATCTACTCTAAAATGGTGAATTTTATTATGTTAAATAACTTTAATTTTTAAAAAATCATGTAAATATGCTATTGGTGTATTTTATGTGTTCATGTGTGTGTGTGTGTGTGTGTGTACGCGCGCGTATACATGTGTACATGTATATGGGTACTGGTAGAGTCCAAAAGAGGGCATCAGATTTCCTGGAATTGGAGTTACCATTGTGAGCTACCCATTGTGAGTGCTGGAAATTGAACTCATGTCCTCTGAAAGAGCAGAACATGATGCTCTTAATCACTGAGCCATGTCTCCATCCAAATTTTTAAAAATGGTTCCCGTAGAGATGGCTAAGCAGTTAAGCTCTTGGAGAGGACCTTGATTTCCAATACCCACATGGTGGTTAAAAATCATCCACAAGCCAGGCGTGGTGGCGCAGCACTCTTGGGAGGCAGAGGCAGGTGGATTTCTGAGTTTCAAGGCCAGCCTGGTCTACAGAGTGAGCTCCAGGACAGTCAGGGCTATACAGAGAAACCCTGTCTCGAAAAAAAAATCATCCACAGCTCCATTTCTAGGGAACTGGACACTCTTCTGACCTTTATGGGCATCAGACAGATACATGGTACACAGACATACATGCAGCAAAACACAGATAAAGTAATTTTTTAAAGAAATTAATATCTGAGGAACTTATAGATTAACCAAGCAACTCCTAATAACAATGCATTGGACAAAAACTGCAGTCCACACAGTGCTGAGCAAATAGGTAAGCACTATTGTAATTTTATAGATCATGAAATGACAGACCAGAGAAATAAAGGATCCATAATCCTTTGTAGATTTGGGATTCCAAGACCACATGACTGCATGGTGTTCTTGAATTATAGGGGCTCAGTAGCATGCTTATTATATAATATTGATTTTCCTAGAAAGCAAGAGTATGGTAGGAAACCTGGAGTTCAGAGGAACAGATCAGTAGTTAGGGAAAGAGAGGCTGAAGAAAGGACAATTCAAATACCCAAAGAAGAACTCAACCCCAGCATGCAGAACTGAATGAGGATCTGGAGTGACCAGTCACAAACTACCATGTAGAAGGGTTGGGTGAGACTCCATGAAGGAAAGGAATATTAAGTTGTTGTAAGCATTCCCCATTAAGAAATTCCACATTATGGTGCACACCTTTAATCCCAGCACTTGGAAGGCAGAGGCTGAGGCCAGCCTAATCTGCAAAGTGAGTTCCAAGCTGCTGCAAAGAAAGACACTGTCAGAAATACACACACACACACACACACACAAAGAGAGAGAGAGAGAGAGAGAGAGAGAGAGAGAGAGAGAGAGAGAGAATAAAATGATGGATCTAGTTCTTTCAATGATTCTGTTAGTATAGTCCAAGTACATACAGACTTCCTCATAAGCAGAGCCTGTATGGCATGCTCAAGACCTGTTTACTACCTGATTAAAGTCACCATGGTATAGGTTGAGGAAATGGTTAAGGTTGTAAAGAGCTTGTCAAGCAAGCATGAAGACCTGAGGCAGGATACCCAACACCCATATAAACAGTAGTGTCCCTAGAATCTCAACTCTGGTGAGGCAGAGACAGCAGGATCCTAAGGCCAGAGAGTCTAGTCAATCAGAGAGACTCTGTCTTTTAAAAAATGGAGTGGGTAATGTGTTTTCTGTGCCAGCATGAGAACCTAAGTTCAGATCCTTAGTACCCTTCATAAAAAGCCTGGCATAATAATAATAGCACACATATGTAATACCAGCCCTAGGTTGTGGGGGAAGGAAGATTGTCACATGCCAAGTAGTCTAGCTGCAGTGACAAGCTCCAGGCTCCATAAGGGACTCTGTCTCAAAAAATAAGAGGAAGACACCTAACATACCCCTAGCCTTCATATGTGCACACAAGGGCAAGTGTGCACACACACACACACACATGTACATATACACACAAGGTAAAGAGCAACTGAAGAAAATACCCAATGTTTACCTGTTTGCTACGTGCACACGCATACACATATGCAAACACATACACACACAGTGATTATTAGATGCAGGTTTTATCCAACACCAGAAGGCCCTATGTAGAATTTAAATATGAAAGGAAAAATATTTCAGAAGCTAAGGGGGGCTGGTGTTAAGAGAATACCAGGAACACACTCAAAACTGCAAGATACAGCAGGTGATGAATTAGCAGGTGCAAGTGGTACTACGCTTAAGCCTAAATAGCCCTGTGATGAGATGGAGCTGATGGATGCATACACTTTAGCAGGGGCAGCAGGAAGGAAGAGGTGGGTAAGGATGTGGGGCACTTCACCCTGCTCTTTGCTTTGGACTGACTTCCACACTGCATATAAGCGTGTGAACCAAACTGCCTCCCTATGATGGAAACCCCATTACACTGTTTATATTGGGAGAAAGGAGCCCTTCAAAGTGCTAGAGGAAAACCAGAAACAAAGGCCTATCCATAAAAGAAGAAGAGACAGATGATAGACTCATGTGATGTTTGTTTTGCTAAGGCAATTCCCATGGGAAGACATGGAATGTTTGGAGAGAGTATAAATGCGACTCAACAATAGCTAGCTTTGCAATGCTTCATCAGTCTCGGAGTCTTCCTCTTTGCTGATCTTCACTTTGTTGAAAGAGACACACAGCAGAGAACTTCTCCAGGAATCCCAACTGGTCCTAGTCACTCCTGTTGACTTATGCGATTTGTGTTTGGTGTCCTGGCACTATTGAGCTGGACTGCTGGTATCCTGACATCAGAGATTGGAATAGCCCCAAGAACTACTTCTAAACAGGTCCACATACCCTTGTCCTTTTTACCACCTTTGCACCCTGTCTTAGTCATGGTTTCTATTCCTGCACAAACATTATGACCAAGAAGCAAGTTGGGGAGGAAAGGGTTTATTGAGCTTACACTTCCACATTGCAGTTTATCACTAAAGAAGTCAGGACTGGAACTCAAGCAGGTCAGGAAGCAGGAGCTGATGCAGAGGCCATGGAGGGATGTTTCTTACTGGCTTGCTTCCCCTAGCTTGCTCAGCCTGCTCTCTTATAGAACCCAAGAGCACCAGCCCAAAGGTGGTACCACCCACAAGGGGCCCTCCCCACTTGATCACTAATTGAGAAAATGCCCCACAGCTGGATCTCACAGAGGCACTTCCCCAACTGAAGCTCCTTTCTTTGTGATAACTCCAGCCTGTGTCAAGTTGACACACAAAACTAGCCAGTACACACCCCTACCTTTGGATGGTGGGCTTAAAGGAGGGGGTAGAAGTGTTTGAGAACTCTTATTAAAAGTAGTTTTTCTTTTTCTTTTCTTTGTTTTTTTTTTTTAAATTAAGCTTACAGAAACCTCTAGCTTTTCCTTGTCACACACCGTTTCTTTACTTAGATACAGCAGTGAAACTTTTAAAACCCTCAATGTCCCCTGGCATTGTGGTATATCTCTTTAATCCTAGCACCTGGAGTACAGTTAAGTGGATCTCTGTGAATTTGAACAAAAAAAAAAACAAAAAAAAACCCACCCTTGATGTGATAGAAAGTATGAAGAATTAAATGGAGATCATTGTCTCATACAGTGGCAAATAATTGATGATGAGCCTGCTTTCAGCCACCACAAACACTAGCTGCTCAGTTGCATGGAGTTCTAGATTCTGTACCTCTTGAAGGTGTTTGTTTGTTTTTTATAGATATAACCTACCATTTCTAATGTTCTACAATTCTCAGCTCCACTAATCACATGATGTTTTCATTACTCCAAAAGCAAATTCTGCCTATACTTGTAGTCTGGGTACTGAGTAGACTTGTAATCTCAGTACTAAGAGGAGGCAAGCAAAGGCAAGAAAATGACCTGTGCTATCAGACTTCAGAGTTTTGTTCTGTTTTTATGTGAAAGTGGATCTTACTCTGTAGCAAAGTCTGGCCTTGGACTCTTGGCCATCCTCCTGCCTCAGCCTCTCAAGTGCTAAGGTTACAGGTATAAGTCATCAAGCTCAACCTGTTTTCTTTTTTATGTCTGAATTATATTTCATCACAGATTTGAACACCAGACACATTCACTGGGTACCAGTTAAGTGCAAGGCAAGTGCTGTGAGGAACTAATTAAGATTTTTTTTTAATGTCTAAGGCTTTCTTTCTTTCTTTCTCTTTTCTTTCTTTCTTTCTTTCTTTCTTTCTTTCTTTCTTTCTTTCTTTCTTTTTTTTAGCACAAGGCAGGTACCCTGGGTAGCAGCTAAGGGTGCACAGACAGCTAGCTTTATGAATTTTTATTTTATGAATATTTCTGATATAATAGGGAACAGAATAAATAACATCAAATCTCAGTATGATAAATTAAAAATGTTTTTAGTTTTCTTTCAGTCCTCTGACCTACAAATGAAGCTAGAAAAGAATGCCTCTGACCACCACTCTCTCTTTTCAACAAAATTCAGACTTTAAGCAAATAACTGTATCTAATTGGAACTTAGCAGTATTTTTGCATTAGTGTGTTTATTTTTAATTCCTTTCTATTAATACTGTTATAAGTAGAAGTTTAACTATTTCCTACTTAACATTTCTTTTCAAATAAGATTATTTGCATTTTTAAAATGAGCATTTTTGAAGAGAATAAAATTTGCATTTTTAAATGAGAATAAAGAAAATATTATTTAGATAATATGCAGATTTGAGAAACTATATTAGTAACAGAACAGTCCTTGGAAAATACCAGCTTAGACATGGCATTTAGTGTGATTATCATGTGAATTTTATTGTTTGATGTGCTACTTCAAAACCGTGTCCACCAATCATTACTTGGTATCTGTGTTAACAAATAAATTGATTTAAAATGTGTCCCAATTATCCCAATTTTGAGGAGAAGCCAAATGGAAGCCCCCACACAATATCAAAGGTTTTCAAGCACACTAAGCTCTATTGTCTCTAAGCTACTTAGCTAATTAAAGAACTCAAACAACTAAGTTTGTTCCATTGAATGCAGAAGGCAGAAGATCCCACCTGAGGTAGGAAGGCATCTGGGTTCTTTCACAGACAGAAAGTTTCTACTACACTAAGTTACGTTGGTACCATAAATAAGAAACCAAGCATTCAGGTATTCAAGAGGTCAAAAGGGAATTTCCCCCAGAGCAGGAAGGAGCGCTTCTATGCCTTCTCCTCTAAGTCACAGCCACTTACGGAGGTCCAGCTTCTTCAATAAGCCACACCCCTCCCGCCTCGACCCATCTCCGTAAGCCCCGCCTCACCTGTTGAGGTCCCGCCCTCGTAGGGAAGAAGCCTGCACAGAAGCCACGCCCCAGGCAGAAGCTCACCCGGCGTGCTCCGGCTACTCGTGGGTTATCTCCGCCTACCGTACCTCTTGCTCTGAAGATGGCGGCAGCTGTGGGAAGGTTGCTCCGATCCTCGGTGAGTGGCTGGCAGCTGGGCAGGCGCATGACACAACAGCGATTCTGGCCCGCACTTGTTTCCAGGACCGGATCGCGCCCTCTTGGGTCTGCTGGCCACTAGCCCTTATGGGAGGGAGTTCTCAGCTCGCGGACCTCGAGGCCTCCTGCGGCCAGAAAGGCCCCAGCTTCTGCGCAGGACAGCCTTTCCCCTATCCCCGCGGGTGGTGTGCTCTCCAAGTCCTTGTGCTCGAGGGTCCCCTTGCTATTCTTTCACTAAAGCATCCAGGCCTGGCTTTTGAGGCCAGTGTGTTTACTACCGTGTTCTAGAGGTCTGTCACCAAATATGACCTTGGGCAAGAGACGTGTGTGTGTGTGTGTGTGTGTGTGTGTGTGTGTGTGTGTGTGTGTGTGGTTTTTACAGGGTTTCTCTGTGTATCCCTGGCTATCCTCTGAAACTCACTCTGTAGACCAATTTAGTAAGGAACTCACAGAGATCCGCCTGCCTCAGCATCCGGAGTGCTGGGATTTAAAGGCATGCACTGTCTGGCTTGACTTCGTTTTTCTGAACCTCAGTTTTTCCTTTCTTTAGGGTGGAAAGAGTAATGTCACATCTCGATAAGGCTGTGGGCTCACACTTTAAGTATAAACAAAGTAGCGGGAGTAAAAACAGTAACGGGAGCCCCTTTCTACTCCCACATTCAGGCTGGACTCCGTCTCGGTATCTGCTGTTCTCTAGTAGCAGCCTACTGTCCTCTTGCCAGCCATCTTCCTCTCCTCTCTCTTTTTCTTTCTCTCTCTCTCTCTCTTTCTTTCTTTCTTTCTTTCTTTCTTTCTTTCTTTCTTTCTTTCTTTCTTTTTTTCTTTCTTTGTTTTGTTTTTTTGGTTTTTTCGAGACAGGGTTTCTCTGTGTAGTCCTGGCTGACCTGGAACTCACTCTGTAGACCAGGCTAGCCTCGAATTCAGAAATCCTCCCAAATGCTGGAATTAAAGGAGTGCGCCACCCCCACCCCACCCCCCACCCCGGGCTCTTCCTCTCCTTTCTCATCGCTGGGCTCAGCCCCTAACTCCCTTTCCCCGTGCTGGACATCAAAGTTGAGCAAACACTACTAACCTTGAGCTTGGGCCAAACCCTCCCAGTGCATGAACTTTACCCTATTCCTTAACTGAGAGCCTGGAAGGGCCTTTTTCTGAGAAAAACCTTGATGTGGCTACATGATGTAACAGATAGCTTGAGGTGGGGGAGGGTACAACTACTCAGCCTGGCCTAGCCTTCCTGAAATTTTGGAGATTTTTATTCTTGATGCTATATTCTTATGATTTTCTTGTAGACTCAATCCATGCTCTTAATTTGGTTTGGTATTTGTTTCATTGGGAAAAGGATCATTAACAAAGGACCAAAGCAGCAAGGCAGAATTCAGTCACCCTTTCAGAAAGCCTTCCTAATTGAAAGCATTTTTCTTTCCAGGTTGTTCGTCATGCAAGTGCTATTTCCCGGAGTATTTCTGCCTCAACAGTTCTTAGGCCTGTTGCTTCTAGAAGAACCTGTTTAACAGACATACTGTGGTCTGCCTCTGCCCAAGCAAAGTGTGCCTTTAGCACCAGTAAGTGTTACTGTGCTCTAGTGACACCAGGTAAAGGGAACCCATATCTGCTACTCTGGACCCTGGTTATACATGAGGCTTGTCCTTGGAGATTTTAAAAATGCAGTATGAGAATAATGTAGAGATGGCTGGATCTATAAGGAACTGTTAGGAACAGTGAGTACTTGGGAGTGTCAAAATTTTAAAATCTGCTTTTAAGAAAACAGGAAGAAAATGGAAGCCAGTGGTGGACATGCCTTTAATGCCAGTACTTAGGAGGCAGAAACCGGCAGATCTCTGTGTTAGAGGCCAGCCTTGTCTACAGATCAGAGTTCCATTGAAGCAAGGGCTACACAGTGGAACCCTGTCTCGAAGAATCAAAAAGGAAAATAAAGGTTGCAGGCCAATCAGGGTGTCATAGTGTGAGTGAGACTCTGTCTGGGACCAAGAGATAAACCGCCCCCCCCCCCCCAAAGATACTTAACAAAGGCTATTCCTCTAAGATACCTAAGTTCCTGGATAAAATGAATACACAAAACACCACTGAGCTCTACCTGTACCCCACCCCAGCTTTGAAACATGTCCTACATCTTGCTCTTAGTTTCTCTCTGCCATGCCTCAGTGCCTGTCACCAAGATAACTAACTACAGACATTGCCTCTGTCTTATCCTCTTGATGGCCTAATCTTCCTGGAAACATCTGTTTTCCTGTATTAGAGCCTCTCAGACTCTTCTCTGTTTTCTTTAGCTACTTGTTGCTGAGGGTCCTTTTAGACCTGCTCTGAGTTTTGAGTTTGTTCCTTTTCCCTGTGTATTGGCCCCTCTTGGTCAAGTCAAACAGTGCAGTCTCCTGTGATACTCACACCCTAGTCTGAGCTAGCTGTCTTCTGTGATTCTCTCTACTGCCTTCCTCCTCTTCCTTTTGTACTTCCAAGGGCATTTCATTTCTTCTAGTTTTTGTTCTTTAAAAAAAAAAAAACAAAAAAACTTTTCTTTAGGGTTGAAGTCAGTAAACAAGTAAAAGGATCAAAGTTCAACCAACTTTCAGAACTCACATAAAGCCTGGCATAATAGTATACAATGGTCCCAGCACTTGGGAAAGAGGAGACCACCGAGTCCTTGGAGCTCTGTGCCAGCTACCCTACCCTACTTGGTGAGCTGAGTTTATAAAAGACTCTTAAAAGAGAGAAAGAGATTTAAAAAATGGTAGATGTCTTCTGTGTGTCTTCCATCCTTCATATTCATGCTCACACGTGCACATGTGCATGTGTACACACACACACACACACTCCTCCCTACCACTGATTTGAATTTGTGTATACTTTGGAACTGTGCTGAAGGGAAAATTACCTAAGATGTACAATTGAAGTGAACCATCTTATTGAGTTAAATAATAAACAATTTATGTCACCAGTTATGATAAATAGTAAGTTTATCAGATATGTTTCAACAAAAAGAGTTTAAATAAAATCATGCAGTACTTGATGTGGTGGATGACGTTACATACAGGTGTGGTCTTTTTTAGGTTCCTCATTTCACACCCCTGCTGTCACCCAGCATGCGCCCTATTTTAAAGGTACTGCTGTTGTCAATGGAGAGTTCAAAGAGCTGAGTCTGGATGACTTTAAGGGGAAATACTTGGTGCTTTTCTTCTACCCTTTGGATTTGTAAGTTTGATTCTATAATATTTTCATGTCCGTTTGAGAGCTGATGTTGATCTCTAACCCACACTGAAATTCCTCTTTTAGTGGAGAGGAAGATTCTTTCTAATTTTTGTCCACTGTCCTTGGCCACCTGTGCCTCATGTGAAGGAGGTAATGGGAGAAAATGTCCTTCCTTTTAATGGAGGCGTTTTAGTATGGTTCTGTCAGTTTTTCTGGTGGTCCTGGGGATCAAACCCTGGACCTGTGCATGCTAGGCAAGCACTCTTACTGGATTACGCTTTCAGCCTATAATACAGTTCTGTCTCACAAACTTTCGATTAATGGTTCCCTAAGCCAGTCTAAACTTTACAACAGTCCAGGTGGAAGTAGAATAAGAAATTATCATTATTATTATTGTTATTATTATTATTAATTTGATGGCTGGAGACATGGCTCAGAAGTTAAGAGCACTGGCTACTCTTCCAGAGGTTCTGAGTTCAATTTCCAGCAACCACATGGTGGCTCACAACCATCTGTATTGGGATCCATACCCTCTTCTGGTGTATTTGAAGATAGCAACAGTGGAACTCATATACATACATAAATAAATAAAATGAGTTTTTTATAAAGTTACTTTATTTAAAAGTACAGGTTTTCTTTTAATTCTTACAACCCCTTCATTCATTCGTTTGTTTGTTTACTTGAGGCAAGATTTTCTCTACAGAGCCCTAGCTATCTTAGAATTTACTGTAGACCAGGCTGACCTTGAACTGACAGAGATCATCAGCCTGTCTGCCTCCCCAGGGCTTGGATTAAAAGTGGACACCACCACATCCAGAAAGAAGCTTAAGCTTGCTTCTTTTTCTTTTTCTTTTTTTTCTTTCTTTCTTTCTTTTTTTTTTTCTTTTTTTTTTTTTTTTTTGGTCATGGTCTCTATATTATATAGACCAGGTTGGTCTGAACTCACGGAGATCCTCCTGCCTCTACCTTGAGTTCTGGAACTAAAGGGGTATGCCACCCCACCCACCACACCCATTTCATGTTTTTCACCCCTAAGCAAATCAGTTTAGTTTTAGATTACTAACTGTTGTAAGTTTTTAGCTGGGCAGTGGTGGCGCATGCCTTTAATCCCAGCGCTTGGGAGGCAGAGGCGAATTTCTGAGTTCGAGGCCAGCCTGGTCTACAGAGTGAGTTCCAGGACAGCCAGGGTTACACAGAGAAACCCTGTCTTGAAAAACCAAAAAAAAAAAAAAAAAAAAAAACTGCTGTAAGTTTTTGTTTTTATATGATCTAATGAAACTTCCTTTTTATCCCCAAAGCACATTTGTGTGTCCTACAGAAATTGTTGCTTTCAGTGACAAAGCCAACGAATTTCATGACGTAAACTGTGAAGTAGTTGCAGTTTCAGTGGATTCCCACTTCAGTCATCTTGCCTGGATCAACACACCAAGAAAGGTAGGTTGGGTGACAGTCACCTTTCCTTGGTTTTATTTTATTCTTTGGTTTCATTTCTACTTCACAAATAATACAGACCACACAATAAAAACATTGTATGTGTTTATGGAATACAATGTGATGTTTTGATATATGTATACATTGTGCATGGATCAAATCAAGCTATTCAATACACATTCCTGAGTCATTTTTCTGTGATGATGACATTCAAAATCCTTTTTAGCTTGGTGGGAGTGTCTCTTGCTCATTCCCCAGCTACCTCTGCCCCCTGCACTAACAAGAAAGATTTAATACAAAATCTAAAGGTTGTCAAAACAGACAGTCTGAAGGGAACATTTGCCTGCCTGCCTGCCTTCCCTCCTTTCTTCCTTTCAAAAACAGTGTCTCATGTATTCCAGGCTCAAGGTTAGGGTGTATTAGCTCAGATGATCTTGATCTTCTGATCCTCCAGCCTCCACCTTTCAGAACCTGGCTTATGCCTTGCTGGGGATCAAATGCTGTACCTGTAGCAGGTGAGCCGTATCCTCCTGAAGTAGATTCTTTGTAGATTCTCTCCTGTAGTAGTAACAATTCCCTGAATGTTGTTGTCTTCGCTGCTCATTCTGTGCATATCTTCCAAATAATGGAGATAGGCTTAGTGGGGCAAGTGATGTGGCTGTCATCTATTACCTCCTCTTGGGCCTGCACTTTGAACCCTTAATAGTTGGCTGTACTGTTCTGTTTGATGTCTACATATCTACTAGGGAAGAAAAAAAATCAAAATTTCACTAGATATGTTCCAGGATTAACAATAGTGACTTGAATAATTTACTTTCTTCATTTTTATATTTGAGAATTTAGTTTTCATTTCAACAGCTGCTTTAAATATTGGAAAAAGAGGGCAGGATATGCTCACAGCTTTTACCTACATGCAAGAAGCCTTGGGTTCAGTCTCCAAACACTGGGTGGGTTAGCATAGCTTATGATCCCAACATTCTAGAAGTTGCAGCAGGAAGTTCAAGATCAGCTGGGCGGTGGTGACGCACGTCTGTAATCCCAGCACTCTTGGAAGCAGAGTCAGGCAGATTTCTGAGTTCAAGGCCAGCCAGGGCTATACAGAGAAACCCTGTCTGGGGTGGGGGCGGGGGTGGGTTCAAGATCATCATTGGCTAGATAGAAAGTTGGAGGCCAGTCTGGCTACATGAGACAGACCCTGCCTCAAAAGATAAAGGTCAGTCTCTTTCTAGCAATGGCTTGAAGAAAAGTACTTAGCCATTTTTAGTTTTTCAAGATAGAATTTCTCTGTAGCCCTGGCTGTCCTAAAACTTACTCTGTAGGCCAGGCTGGCCTCTAACTCAGAAATCTGCCTGCCTCTGCTTCCTAAGTGCTGGGATTAAAGGCATGTGCCACTACTGCCTGACTATCCTTTTGGGCTCTAGTTTCCTCATCTTTAAAATGATGGAGATGGGTCATTGAGGTCAGTCAACAGGAAAAGTACTTGCTGAGCAAGCCTGACAACCTAAGTTCTATCACTGGAGCTCATGTAGAATGGAAGGAAAGAACAACTCCACAGAGTTGTCCTCTTACCTCCCTACACGTGCAATGCTATGTTTTTTGCTCTAGTGTTCTTGTGTACGCGCGCGCGCGCACACACACACACACACACACACACACACACACACATCAATTAATACAAGATGATAGATACTGGAAAAAATGGCTCATCAGTTAAAAACACTGATTTTTTTTTTTTTTAAGAAGACCCAGGCTTAATTTCCAACATCTACATAGCAGCGTACAACTGTCTTTAACTCAGACACAGAAAATAAATAAATAGATAGGTAGGTAGATAGATAGTAGATAGATAGATAGATAGATAGATAGATAGATAGATAGATAGATAGATAGATAAATGGATTGTATCTGCTGAGAGCTGGTTGTAAGAGGGAATTAAGTTAAACATAATTCCCTTATGTATATTTATTGTTACTTGCTACCCTCATTGTTAATTTTAAACATTGGTACGTTGTTCAGACCCTGTTGGATCACCTGAGAAAACCAGTTCTGTTTGCTTTCTTATTAGAATGGTGGTTTGGGCCACATGAACATCATACTGTTGTCCGATATAACTAAGCAGATATCTCGAGACTATGGAGTGCTATTGGAAAGTTCTGGCATTGCACTCAGGTAAGAGCTGTTCTTAGAGATGGGATGGTTTTGCATATTTTAGTGCCATCTTGATTCTTGAAGATTTTTAAAGACTCTAATAAAGCATTTGTCAGTTTTGGTAAAACTGGGGAAGAAGTACAGGTTTGGTACTTTGTTGGTAGTTTTGATTTTTGAGACAATACACACACACACACACACACACACACACAATCCTTAAACTTGTTCTTATTCTAGTTACCTCCTTAGTGCTGGGATTATGGGCTTGTACCATAGGTATGATACCTGGATGGTAAAATGCTATCAGAAGCAAAACCTTTTTTTTTTTTCTTTAATTTGATTTTATGTTAGTGCTAAGAACTTAAAGAATGAATTTAGAATGTGTGTGTGTTATTTATATACATAGATTTATTAAAATGGCTTATAGGCTGTGGTCAAATTAGTCTTAACAATGGCTGTCTACAATGATAGGTCCAAAAATACTGTAGTTGTTCAGTCCATGAGGCTGGATGTCTCAGCTGGTCTATACTCCAGGAACTTGTAGTATTTAGTCTCAATTCGGACTTTCTACTCTGTCTTGATCATTCAGTTCCCAGCTAAAAGACACACAACCTTTATATTTATAATAAACTCTTTATAGCATTAGACTTGGGCAGATATCTACCCTCTAAGTGATTAGAAATTACTTCCCCATCAATAAGCCTGAGTTGTATCTTCCATGTTCCATCTAGGCAGCCCTTAATTCCAATTGGCCAGCTCTCATGGCATGTTTTCATGGTTCCTACCATGAGTCGTCTTGTTCTCTCTCCCTTCTTCCTGGTCTTCCTCCTCCCCCTCTCCCTCCTCCTCCTTCTCTTCCAACCCCAAGCCCAGGAATCCAAAAACCCACCTATCTTTCTTCTTCTCTGTAGACATCCTAATTCACTAATCAGAGAGGGATAAGTGGGGGGCAAGGTTACATAAAGTCACTTGGGTTTAGAGTCTCTAGTTCCTGGGGGCAGCCAAGTCTTGTAGACTAGTATTTAGCATTACGATACATAGCAAAAGACCAAACCTCAACAGGAATGCTAAGAAGTGGCTCCAATGCTAGTGAAAGAATGATCAAGCACACAAGCAAGCTTCCTTCTTTCATATCCTTTATATAGGCTGCAGGAAGAAGGCATGGTTGAGTTTAATGATATATGTATCCCTACTTCAGATATCAAGATTAGAATAGGTTTTCCAACTTCAAATGATTTAATTAAGAAAATAATCTCTGGGCAGTGGTGGAGCACACCTTTAATCCCAGCACTCAGGAGGCAGCTGCGGTGGATTTCTTGAGGTTGGGGCCAGTAGAATGAGTTCCAGGATAACCAAGGCTACACAGAGAAACCCTGTCTGAGGAAAAGGAGGGAAAAATTCCTCACAGGTGTGCCCAATCATTTGGGTTTTAGTTCCTGATATTGTCAAGGTGACAACCAAGAATTGACATCACAAGTATATTTTATGTGTATGGCTATGTTTTACCTGCGTGCGTGTATGTATATGTGCAAACACTACCCTTGGAGGTCAGATCCCCTGGAACTAGATGTATAAGTGGTTCTTTGTTGCCATGTGGGTATTGGGAATCTAACCTAAGTCCTCTGCAAGAGGAATAAGTGCTCTTAACTGCTTCCCTATCTCCTGAAAAAGCCATTTTATCTATGTAGGCACTGAATAGTGTCTCTGAGAATTGCAAATCTTTCAGAAATGGCCAAGATAATGTGCCCTGTCCACTACCTGGGTCTCCTTTTAGGAAAGGATGCCTGTGTTTTGATGTTCCCATTGATCTTAGTCCCTTCTGTAACAGCTATTCCTGACACTGAAGCTATTGAACTGTTTAGAGAAAGGCTTTTCAAAGTTCATTCTCTATCTCCCCCCACTCTCGTGTGTGTGTGTGTGTGTGTGTGTGTGTGTGTGTGTGTGTGTGTGTGTGTGTCAATCTCTCAGTATAGATGGTGTTATATAAGCCTTGAAACAGAATAAACCAATGTTTGATTTTTATCTTAGGGTTTCATTGCTGTGAATAGACACCATGATCAAGACAAATCTTATAAAGGAAAACATTTAATTGGGGCTGGCTTACAATTTCAAAGGTTTAGTCCATTATCACAGTGGGAAGCATGTCACTGTACAGGCAGATAGAGTATAGGCTGGAAGGAGAATTCTACATCTTGATCCAAAGGCAGCTAAGAAAGACTCTTCTGCAGGCAGATAGGAGTCTCTCTTCTGCAGAGGGTATAGCTTGAGTACTAGGAGATCTCAAAGCCTGTCTACACAGTAGCACACTTCTTCCAACAAGGCCATACCTTTTCCAACAAGTCCACACCTAATAGTGCCACTTCCTATGGGCCAAGCATATTCAAACCACCACAGATTTCTTTTTTAAACTTTGCTTTTTAATGGCTGTGTGACTTTGGGCAAGTTAGTCACCTTTCTGTGCTACAATATTCTCCTAGATAAAATGAAGGTGAATCTCTGGTTGGTATGGAGGAGTAGCCTGGTCAGGTAGTTTAGGGAATAGGTCCATGCAGTTGAGGCCTGTGCTTTCTATCTTACAGTCCATGAAGTGGAGAAAGTTCTCTATCTCACACAATCACATGTTCAGGTGCAGCTTTTTGAGTGTTCATTCTTAGGAACACAGGCTTCAGCTGTCATCTGAAAGAGAGAGCCACACCTTGGGGTGCCATATAATTAGACTAGGGGCTGGCTGCTAGCTGAACCCGACTCATCTTGAAGCTCTGGCAGGATTAGGAAGTTAGCCCTGTTGATTTCAGCATTACTGTTTTCCTTAGTAAACCAAAGCCAAGCTCCTCCACAGTTGACTGTGGCAGGAGAAAAGGTAATCTGTTATGCTTCCTTCCGTGGGTTTTCTGATTTTATAGAGATTCCTCCCAGTTTCCTTCTGGGGCTAAGAAGGGAAAGAAAGCTGGGTCTAGCTGATACATATAGAGTGTATGCGCTGTTCCTTCTCAGGTCTGCCTGTACTTCTCTCTAGGGACTACGCCTGTTTACTCAACAGGCACAAGAAGTATAGGGTCAGGCTCAAAGCTTGCATTCCAAACATCAGGCAGCAGAAGGAGAAGCCTTTCTGTACTTTGCCTTTTCCCTGTGTAGTTGACACTTGAAGTCCCTGTATCTTGTTGAGAGGAATAAAGCTTGATGTGGTGGTGCACACCTTTAATCTAAGCACTCTGGAGGCAGAGGTAGATCTTTGAGTTCTAGGCAGGCCAGCCTGGTCTACATAGTAGTGCCAGGACTGTGTAGAACGATTCTGTCTCAAAGATAAAACCAAAAGGGATTGTGAAGGGCTGTAAAGATGACTCAGTAGTTATGAGTGCTCACTGGTGTTACAGAGGATCAGAGTTTGATTTTCAGGACTGACATTACAGCCACCTGTAATTCCAGCTCCAGAGAATCCAGCATCTTCTTCTGAACTCCATGGGTATTTACATGCATGCATACACAACAAACACACATAAATTTTTTTTTAAAAAGGAAAGTTATAAATACTTATTGGTTATTGCTCTAATCTCTCCCTCTTACATATATGTCATCACATTCCCAGAGTCTGATACAGGAGTCCAAAGAATGCATACTAGATCACTGTGTTAAAGTATTTACTGTCTCTAGTTCATTCTTTTTAGGTATCATATGACATTTGGGATACAGTTTTCCAATGTTCCCATAATGTATGCTTTCCATGATGGCGTTGTATTGTTAGAGCAGCTGTCATTACTAAAAGGTGATAAACTTTTTATAGTGTTAATTCCAGGTTGGTTTTTCTTTTTCTAAGATTTATTTTTAGTTATGTGTGTGTGACTCTGTAAAAGTATGTACATTCGATTACTTGCCCTTGGAAGCTATAAAAGGATGTCAGATCCCCTAGAGCAGGAGTTACAGGCAATTGTGTGGCTCCCCTACGTGGGTTCTAGGAACTGAACTCAGGTCCTCTGAATAGACAGTACAAACTATTAATTGCTAAGTAGTTTGTTCAGTCCCTAAAACTCCCATTTTAAAGCCTTTGACAACTTGAATTTACTAATAGGAGAATAAAAACATAAAAGGATAGAAATAAGTTGTTAGTTCTAGTCCTGTTAATGAGGATAAATTCTGTGCAGAGGTCTCTTCATTATTGACCCTAATGGTGTCGTCAAACACCTGAGTGTCAATGACCTTCCGGTGGGCCGAAGTGTGGAAGAAACACTCCGTTTGGTAAAGGCATTCCAGTTTGTGGAGACCCATGGAGAAGTCTGCCCAGCCAACTGGACACCAGAGTCCCCTACGGTATGTTGTTTTACTCAGAGCACCACACCTCAACTCCAGGTCTTCTCTGCCTCAAGGGTAAGCTATCAAGGAAGGCTTCAGAGGTGCTGGCTTAGTGTGGGTGGGTGACACTTAGGTGGACAGTTTCTACTGAGGCTGGTAATTAATTTTCATCTATATGTTTTGAACAAAGTAGGCTAATCTTCCAAAGTGAAGAAATTTTAGTTTAAGACTGAGCTTGGGCCAGATATGGTAGCACACACCTTTTATCTAGATGAAGAGGCAGTGAACCATTTTGAGTTTGAGGCTAGCCTGGTCTACAAAGTGAGTTCCAGGGCAGCCAGGGCTATTATACAAAGCCCTTAAAAAATAAAAAAACAAACCAAAAAATGGGATCTTTGAGCTCACCTTTGAGACTACTATTATGAAGTTCCTCCCAAACGATTTACTTTTTTTTTTCTGATTTTCAGATCAAGCCAAGTCCAACAGCTTCCAAAGAGTACTTTGAGAAGGTCCATCAGTAGGCCATTCTATGTCTGCGGTTTACCTGAAGCTTCTCAGGCCAAAAAAGAGCCCCAGCTGGAATCCTTTCACTGGATTTATAGGATGGCAAAACCTCATCATGCTTGTGTTTATAAGTACTGCTCCACAGGCTTTGTAATTTTAAGACAGGTTCAGATTCTCTAAAGGTGGCTAACTGCTTCCATGGGTGTCCTTACTAGGGACCTCTTGATGGCTAACCAATTCTCCATGAGTGCTTGGTCCCCATTTCTTGGATCATGTCTTCAGAGGGTAAGCATTCTTTCCCTTAGCCTGTCCTGAACCTTGGTCTACAGTGAAGTAGCACAAAGCACCAGTACTTAGTGAAATGAAGTAGCACATAGCACCAGCACTTAGTGAAAGCTTCTGATCAAGGTCCTAAAATTTCCTCTTGAATTTTTGTGAATTATGCTGAATTTCCCATTATTTTTTATTGTAGTATTAACTCACAGTGTCCTTGTGTGTTCTGAGGTATTGATGAGGTATAATCATGAAGGACTATGTCTAATCCAGTGGTTTTGTTTTCAAAACACCATAAGTCATTTTCTTCAAGTGCTGGATGTATAGAATAAAAATAAGCATTAAAATGTTTGTGGTTTTGACATCATTAACTGTCAGGACAGTTTATTCTGGGACACTGCTCTTCCTTTGATGACTTAACTCAACAAATATTTGTTTATTGGGCATTTGACACAGAGCTGGCTCCACTCTCAGGAAACTGAAATTTAGTAGGCAAGATTCCTAAACTTCCATTCATTATTTTGGTAACTCCTGGAATGACAACCTTATGCCAGGTTGGCCTTTGGAGACATTGGAATGAGGAAAAATAAACCTTTGTCTTTATGCACTTGATTCTAGAAGAGAAGCCCAGTAAACAGAAATCGGGTACTTGTGGGGTTGGAGCAGGGGTCTGAGTCTGTTTTTCAGGGAAGTCCTGAGGGAGAAGAGATTGGGTCTATTTTTACATATGTAAAATAAGGGTAATTATATCTATTGTATATCACCAGCACCCAAGACTAGAAAAAAGAATTTAAGTTGAGGCTCATGGTTCCAGAAGATTAGTTCATGACCTGCATGGCAGCTGGCAGGAATGGCACTGGAACAGAGCTGAGAACTTAAATCTGATCCACAGGCATGAGATAAGACATCCAAGTGGGAATGGTATGGGTTTTAGAAAATTCCAATCCCACCCCTGGGGCATTTGACAAGGCCCCACCTCCTGATCCTTCCAAACAGTTCTACCAACTTAGAACCAAGCACTCAAATATATGAGTGTATGGGATCTATTCTCATTCAAGCCACCACAGAAAGTAAGTGGCTTCTAGGCAAGAAACATGAAGGAGGCCATGCCATTGGAGCATAAAACAAAATGGCAGTTAGGAACCCAAAGTCCTTCAGGCAAGCTAAGGAGTAGATTCTAAATGTGATGGGGGAATACCTGTGATGAATGTTGCAGCTCATGCACACATATCCAGGAAGGTCAAACCCAGCCTGGGCTACAGTATGAGATGAAACCTTGCCTCAACTACTTTCTATATTCCCTCAAAAAGAAAAAAGAGTGACAGTAATTCACCCTAAAGATCATTCTGGTTCTTTTGACTGTAGGATTTCCAAGGTGGTGAAGCACAGAGAGCTAGCTGGACTGGATCTGTGACTCACTGAAGGGTAGAGCCAATCAGACAGTACAATGTGCTAAAGACCATAATGATAATAATGATACCATAAGTGCATATCTTGACATAATGGGAATACATAGCTAGGTTCTTTTACCTAGCTATGGAGAGAACTGCTGAAGGCTATAGCAAAGTGAGCCAGGTCAACTAAGCAACTAAAGAGAAGAGGGCTGGAGAGATGGCTCAGCGGTTAAGAGCACTGACTGCTCTTCCGAAGGTCCTGAGTCCAAATCCCAGCAACCACATGGTGGCTCACAACCATCTGTAATGAGATCAGACTCCCTCTTCTGGAGTGTCTGAAGACAGCTACAGTGTACTTACATATAATAAATAAATAAATCTTTAAAAAAAAAGAGAGAGAGAGAGAGAGAGAAGAGCCATATAAACTAACAGAAAGACAATGTGGGCAAGGCAAGGATTGATAACCTCTAGGTGCTGGTCATGGCTGCTACTGGCCACCTCCAATGGGTTCAGCCTGGCTCAGTCATTTCCTTCAATCTTCAGCAAGCCCCTAAGATTAGTACAATTACTATCCCTTTTTCCAGATGAGAAAATAGACCTGGAGATACTGGGGATACAGGTTTAGGTTACTCCAAATCTCGTTTCAATGTGGAAGCCATTTCATAACATTTTTATAGTTTTACAGAACAGAGGAAGTCATAAATCAAAGCAAACTTTAAAATACTCTGGTGGGTACATCAGAGAGGCAGGGGTACATCATCACTATGGAGGAAGCTTTCCCATAGGGTCAAAATGTTATTTGTTGCAAGATGCTATTTGATGGCATCCTTACTTAACTTTTGAATTGGTAGAAGCTAGTTGCCTGTCAAATCATTCAATAGATTCCAAAAGGTTTTATCTATTGTCATGAGAAGTTAGTTCTGACACAGGTAGATAAGGAATGGCTGCTCTAGAGTGCCAGAACTTATCCAAGGTAATTCGCCTCTAGGTCACAACTTTCCAGTCTCTCCTCAGTACTGAAATTCTAATCAAATCAGTTTCTGCATTCCTTTCAGTTTTCATCACAGACCCAAAGCCAGAAAGAAACGGATTAAAATCTAACCAGTCTGGCTGAGGGTTTGGTACACTCTACCCAGATCCAACTTCTCCATAGTTGCTTCAATAATATACACTTTTGGAACTCTCAATACTTTTTAATAAATGGCATGATATTTTTGTTTTTCACTGCACCACGAAAATTATGTAGCTGGCTCTGGCTTGACCCAACTCGTGTACACTTGACGTTGTATACAACGGGCTTCGGGGGTAATGTGCGCCTGGTAAGAAGCAGAAGCGCAGACGTGATGGTAGAGGGTCTCTTGCATCACTTACACTGTCTTCTTCGCCGTAAGTGCAGACTGGAACTGGAATGAATGCCTCTGTACCCGGAACCTTCCGATTCTTCTAAAATGAGGAAGGAAGAAGAAGGACTTGGCCTATAGCAGGGGAGCGTTAGGGTTCGGGGGGCGGGACGCGCCAGTAGGCTCCTCCCCTTGCGTTGCAGAGCCGACTAGGCCCGCCTCACCCCCGGGGTCCTTTGCGGGAAGAGGAGGAGGCGCTTGCTGGCGTTGCCTAGGGCGTAGTGGCGCCGCTATCCAAATGGAACCCAACCTGCAGTTCTGGATTTCCGAACGCCAAGTATTCCGGGGCGGGGTGTTGGGGGCGGGAGGCTGACCTGAGCAACATGGCCTTGACAGGCTGCCCTGCGTCTTAACTTTCCTCTCAGAGGTGGTCTTAGACCCAGTAACCCACTTCAGGTTCCCGCAGTGGGGAGGGAAAACAAACCCAATTTCTTTAGTGGTCCACACTCTTGCATCTCCTACTTAGGTCCTAGGCTGGGTTAGAGAAGGCCATAAAGTCACTCTCATCTGATGGTAGGGTCTCATTAAGGAGTTCCAGTCCTCAGTTGACCTGCCCTTGCACAGTGAAGAGAAAACAAGTCCTTCCAGGCTTCCTAGGCTTGCTTGAATCAGCCATTCGAATTAAGACCTCACATACACTCTGCTTTAAGCAGGTCAGGGGCTGGGAAGTCACTGTTGAGTAGTGTTTCTAGTAATCATATTAAAAAGTTTTAAAAGAAACAACTATCGATCTTAATGATGTAATTAGTCCAACTAATGCCAAAATGCCAAATAACAGTTCAACGTGTAATAAAAATAGATTCTGCCGGTTTTTTTGTTTTGTTTTGTCTTGTTTTGTTTTTTGGTACACGGACTTTGAAGTCCAATGTGTAACCTGTGCAGGCAGTCTGGCTCAATTTTACTTCTTGCATATCCTCATGGGGCCTCAAGGTTCTAAATACTCTGTTGGAGGCCTTGACCTTAAACTAAGTTTAGTCCACCCTTGTTTATAGAGATCCAGAACTTAAGGCTGAAGCTGTTTCCAAAATGGGCAGCTTGTTGGAGCAAAACACACCTCCTTCACGTGTGAGCTGAGCTATAATCCTAGCAGAACCCTTGTTGGGTTGCCTGCCTTATTACTATAGTTAAGCCTTATAGCAGCAGAGAAAGCCAGGCAAGAGTCAAGTGTTTATAGGTCATTACCTTGTGAGGATATGAACAGAAATATGAATCCCAAATTCTAGGTTTTAATTCTGAAAGGAAATTCTATCCTGAGTGGTTAGAGAAGAAACATTTGGTAAAAGTCAAACTACTTACAGTTCTTTAGTCAGTATGCCCCCACCAAAGTGAACTGTGACTACCTTGTTAAGTCTTATTTTTTTAACTTCTCTCTGGTGTGTCTCTTTCTCACCATTTTCAGTCCTTTTTTCGAAGATTTTGTCAATGGATGGATTTATTAGATCCTGTAAATGTGTTTATTTCAATTGTAAGTATGTTTTTGTCTTAAGAAATAATGAATTTAATGCTTTATTTTGAAATTTGAAATAATAGCCCATATATATGTGTGTATATTATTATATTTTGTATTTCTTGAGTGATGTTTTTGGGTTGGAAGAATGATAATTAAACATAAGTCTATAGAGCAGAGGATACCATCCATACCTGTGCTGGACACTGCTGATTTCAAAATTAATCCAGACCAGTCTTCCGGCCAGGAGTCAGTTGCTTGCCATAGAGGCTGAGGGAGGATTGTGAATTTGAGTTATTTGGGTTACATAATGAGTGGTTTCAAAACAAAAATCCATCCAACAAGACTATGACAGAGATAATCCCTTGCCTTAACCAAGGTTAAGAGTTAGGAGACTCTCTGGATGGGGTGTCTAGAAGAAAGGGAGTCAGGAAAATGAGATGTAAGAGCCCAAGGCTCGTGAGTGGGATCTCCCTCAGTTTCTAGTCTAGGGGTCCAGGCATATTTTGCAGGGTCTCATAAGCTGGCACTGTTCCTACAGAGCCAAGTGATGAGGTTTGTGTGCCAAGTAATCTCATGGTGGCCAAATAGTAACTAGTCAGAGAGATCATATGTGGGCAAGACTATTAGTTCTGGGGATAGCTGACTGTCTGTAAAAGACAATAATTTGAATCATTGTGACTAGAGATGCAGAGGAGTTAGTTACCTTGCCACCATAATTGCTCTTCAGAGACAAAACATAAGGGGTATACCAGTATTCACACTCTAGATCTCTCTCACCTCTTCATTTGTGTTAAGCACCAGAAAAGGAGTTAAGTAGTAGGGAAATATACAATATGGTATTTTATATAGTGGAATTCTGACTATCCATTAAAAGTATGAATTGGTCATCAATATTTTATTTAGTAGAAATGCATAGTATGAATGAGGTTAAGTGGGAGATGAGGAGGCTCTAAATGTAGCTCAGTGATGCTGCCGCCTATCATGGACAAAGCTCTGGGTTCATCCCCAGAACTACAAAAACTTTTATGTAAACAAATGAGATGATAGATATCTGTGAGACAAAGTGAAAAGTATATCACATATGCAAATTATAATGGAATACTACATTTATTTATGGGTATATGTGTCCAAGTATGTATACATAAGTGTAACTATGGACTGGAAGATTATACCCTAAACTCATAATAGCCTGGTATCTCTGATAGAATGATGAGGGAATGAGACAGAGTAATGGTTTGGGTTTTTTTTTTTTTGCAAAGATTTATTTATTTATTTTATGTATATAAGTTCACTGTAGCTGTCTTCAGACACACCAGATCCCATTACATATGGTTGTGAGCCACCATGTGGTTGCTGGGAATTGAACCCAGGACCTCTGGAAGAGCAGTCGGTGCTCTTAACCGCTGAGCCATCTCTCCAACCTATAATGGTTTGTTTTGAAAAATAAAATAAAATTAGAAACAAATATAACCAGATAGTTCACAGTTGTTAATTCTGGGTAAGGTGTTATATTGTATAATTATTCTTTGTATTTTATGTATTTTCCTAAAAAATTAAAAAAAAAAAAAAAAAGAGCTAAGGAACAAAACTGAACCAGTTAGCCATGGAAGTGGATGAGAGGTTAGGGATTGCCAGGGCTCTGGTCAGGAAGGCAGTTGGCATCCAGAAACCAGGGAGATGGAGGCTTCAGTGGGGGCTGCTGGAGTGTCTAGGAAGCCAGAGGGTTCTGAGCAACACACAGAATAATTATTATAATGAAACCCAGGGACACATCTTGAAATCAAGTGTGGAGCTGAAGTGCTATGTGCTGATGACTATGTTTTAAAGATGAGAACAAACACAGACTATGTTGAGATTGTTGCCTGATTTCTTGATGTCTATTTACAGGGAAGGATAGAAAAATCACGACAGCTGTTGTTTACCACTAAAGATGCACCCAAACACTACCTGGATAACCAAGGGGTATGTCTCATGAGCTCATATGTGCACAGATTTGTATGGTTCAACATGGTTTTACCTTGCACAGAGTGAAATGAAGTAGTGTTTGGTAACTAATCCTGTCATTGCACATATTATCCAGGGGAATCAGTTTGCAAAAATGTGTAATTATAATTCTATCTCATAACACAGCAAGAGCAGTGTTCCTCCTATACTAGTGTTAATTCTTCATATATGGCCAATTCCTGGAGCCCCATAGCAAACTAAGAGTCCATATTCCATTGTAGGCAGTATTTTTGTTTGTTTGTTTGTTTGTTTGTTTTTTGAATTTGGTTTTTTGGAGACGGGGTTTCTCTGTATAGCCCTGGCTGTCCATACTGCCTGGCTTGTAGGCAGTATTCTAATGCAGGGTTGTGTTGCCTGTGCCTCGAACAGCTCTCTGCCCGACCTACCTGCTCTTGGGGGTTGGGAGTGAGTTGGCACAGCATCAACAGACTCCAGGAGCAGGTGAGAAATGCTGCAGCAAGCTCATCTGAGCACTGCTGCAAGCTCCTTTAATACCCTCTACCCATGCCCCCATTGATCCCAAGAAAGTATCTGTTCTAAACAGCAGTTCCTGATTGGCATTATTTGCACTAGTAATCCTTGGTCTTTCAGGCAGTCTTCAATTAGATCCTCCTGCAGGAATGCTGGTGTCTTAGGCAGTCCTCAGTTAAGTCCTTCTGAAGGAGATGCTTTTGGAGCTGCATGGCCCCCAGCATAGAGGCAGCCCTGCTGTTCTTGCTATGGGGTTGTATTCCTGCCATAAGTATTTTTTGTTTTGTTTTGTTTTGTTTTCAAGACAGGGTTTCTCTGTGTAGCCCTGGCTGTCCTAGAACTCACTCTGTAGACCAGGCTGGCCTCGAACTCAGAAATCCGCCTGCCTCTGCCTCCCAAGTGCTGGGATTAAAGGTGCGTGCCACCACCGCCCGGCTGCCAGTAGTATTCTTTACATATCTTGCTGCATAAGGGGTTTCTCAAACTCGTAAATATTAGTTCCTCAAGATATCCCATGGAAGCTGGGCAGTGGTGACACACACCTTTATTCTTAGCACTTGGCAAGCCAAGGCAGGCAGATCTGAGTTCCAGACAAGCCTGGTCTACAGAGCTAGTTCCAGAACATCCAGGACTATACAGAGAAACTGTCTTGAAATTCAAACAAAAGAAACCATGGAAAGCTCACATTAGCTTTGTTTTACTAACAATTTGCTGAAGCCTCTGGATCAACAGGTGGCCTTATGACTCGTGGTGGGGCTGATGGCATTGGGAAGTCTTTGCATGCCATTCCTGCTAAGGGACTGTCTTAGACCACCTGAAGAGCAGTCAGATGACAATCCTTTCCATGGTGCTGGAACTTCCTAATGTTCTTGGCAGTTTCTTCATAAAGCTCATCACTTGGCTTGTTAGCTTATTTTTTACTTATTTGATTCATTTGGTACATTCATTTTGACTTACTAGTCTCTTTACTCAAGCCTACCAGTCTGAGTGGTAATATAAATGTGATATCAGGAATTAAGACTGTCTAAAAGATTCTATTTGCTGTTGAACTACCTTTAAAATATGATGCTTCTTGTTATCTCTCTTTAGATTAAAGACGCATGGAATAAGAGTCTTGTAAGTTTAAGATCCTTTATAATTGTTGGTTTTCTAAATAATAAAATCCATCATCCAGCTAACCTCTTCTTCTGCCCCTTTAAAGTCAGCTGTGCACCCTGACAATAGCAAATTGATCCCTCATCTTTTTCGACCTGCAGGTGAGCTGGTTCTCTTGTTCAGGAGTGGTGGGGAAGGTGTGGCATATAGCAGAAAACCGCCTACTTTATTTTCCTTTACAGGGATTGTTGATGGAAATTCTGGAGGCCATAGCTTTAAAAAAAATACTTGAGGGGGCTAGGAAGTGGCTTAGTCAAGTACCTTTTGTGTAAGCATGAGTACCTGGGTTCAGATTTCCAGCACCCTTGTAGAAAGCTAGGCATGTAACCCCAGCACTTGGAAGATGGAAACTGGAAGATCCTTGAGACTCAAAATTGGTGAGCTCCAGATTTAGAAATAAGGTGGAGCTAGGAGCTGGGCAGTGGTGGCACACACCTTTAATCCCAGCACTTGGGAGGCAGAGGCAGGAGGAATCTGAGTTTGAGGCCAGCCTGGTCTACAGAGTGAGTTCCAGGACAGCCAGGGATACAGAAAAACCCTGTCTTGAAAAACAAAAACAAAGGTAGAGCTAGGAATAGTGGAACACACTTTTAATCCCAAAACTTGGGGAACTGAGACAGGTGGATCTCTGTGAATTCAAGACCAGCTAAATCTTCATAGCAAGTTCCAGACCAAATAGTCAAACCTTATTTGGAACAAAAAAGGTAGAGAGCTATTGAAGAAAACACTGAATTTGTTTTCTGACATCCACATGTACAGTCGTACTCACACACACACAAATTGGGATGTAATTCAGTTGATAGAGTGCCCCCCTCTAGCGTGCACAAAGCCTTGGGTTTGATTCCTAGTGCCACATCACATAAATTGGCATGTCATGGTACAATTCTGTAATCTTAGCATTTGGGAGGGGAGGCAGGAAGATCAAGAGCTTACGCCCATTCTTAGCTACATAGGGAGTTTGAAGCCTCCTAGACTACATGAGACCCTTTCTCAAAAAAAATTTCTTTAAATCTAGAAAGATGAACCAGAGTCATTACCATTTACTTTTAGGTAGAGGTCTGGAAAAGCTGGCAGGTATCTTTATGGATAGGTCTTTCTGTGCTCTGGTCTTAAATTTGCTGCAGTATGCACTCAGCTCTGTGTGTGTGTGTGTGTGTGTGTGTGTGTGTGTGTGTGTGTGTGTACATATGGAGGCCAGAGGGTGATAGCTCATGTCTTCCTTTATTATTCTCTACCATTTTAAAAAAGTTGATATAGGGCTTCTCACTAAATCAGGAGCTTATAAATTTGGCTAAGCTAACAGACCAGTAAGCTCCAGAGGCCCATCTTTCTCTGCCTGTATAGACTATAGCTGGTTTTTATGTTGGTACTTCAGATCTGAACCCAATTCTTCATGTTTATGGCACAAGCACTTTATTACTGAATGAGCCATTTCCCTATCCCTGTAGATGCTATTTTTATTAAGAAAAAGAAAATGTCCCCCTAATGTTTGAGTCCTTAGGAGGCTGTAGAAAGTTCTCAAGGGATGTTTCCCCTTCAGGACTTGTCTACCTGGGTAGCCATGATCATTAACACACTGCTCTTTCCTACAGCTTTCCTGCCTGTGACAGCACCCATGGTGAGTTTCTGACTGCATGTGTATCCCTCCAGCTCTGGATCTCTAATAGATAATTATAGGTCCTCCTATTACTTTTGTCTACTTTTTCTATACCCACACCCCTATTCCACTTAACTCAGTCAGGCTTTGGACTTCTCAAAAGCCCATGTCACAGAGTCATCCTTTCTTTGAACATCTACTATACATATGGCACTATAGGTCAGTGACTTAGGAAATACTGCTGGCCACAACCCTAATGGAAGTGTCCATTACTTTCTGTGTTAATTAGCTTTCTGTTACTTTAACAAATGCGTGAGATAATGAGTGTATAAAAACAGAAATTTCATACACCCACACAGATAATAAAAATAAATCTTTTTTGTTTGTTTGTTTGTTTGTTTGTTTGAGACAGGGTTTTTCTGTGTAGCCCTGGCTGTCCTGGAACTCACTCTGTAGACCAGGCTGGCCTGGAACTCAGAAATCCGCTTGCCTCTGCCTCCCAAGTGCTGGGAAAAATAAATCTTTTTAAAGGTGGGGTTGGAGCTGGAGAGAATGATCAGTGGATAAAAGCTCTTCTAACTTGGGCAGTTCACAACTGTATGTAATTCTAGTCCCATGGGTATCTGAAGCCAACCTCTGGCCTCTGTGGGTACCTGTACTCATATGCACATGGTGCTACATTAATTATATGCAATTATATATGTATAATTAAAAATAATAAAACTAATTAAGAAAGGGAACACTTATTAAGGGCCAGTGAGCAAGCTAAGGCCCTCAACCCAAGACCTACTTAATGGCATGAGAAAGATAACTCCTGCAAGATGTCTTCTGACCTTCCTGATATTCACAATAAATAAATTAATGCAGAGAAAAAACCCAGAAAGTTTATTTTGGCTCATAGTTTGGAGGCATCATTCCATGATCATTTGGCCCCTTTGCTGTTGAGTCTGACAAATCAGCACAGAATAGTAGGAGTACACTAGGGAATGGGGTGCAAGGCCAGTTACTTCATGGCACCCAGTAGACAAAAGAATAGCAACTAGGGTTCCACGGTCCCTTCCAATAGCATGTTCCCAATAACCTGAAGACATCCCTTTATAGATACTGACTTCCAGTATCACCCCAAGCTGGAGACCAAGCCTTTAACCCATTCATATTCAGTTAATGAGTCTCTAGGAGATATTTCTAACCAAACTATAGAACCTTTCTCACCCCAGTCTACCACCAAGCATCTCCTCACTAAAAACTTGGGACACAGAGTAAGGCCATCACATGCTGGCTGTGCTTCTCCAACCCTTATATTTACATTTCCCTGGAAAAGGCAAGTTGTTGACTCTGCTGTCCAGTAGAGTCACCAATGCTTGGAGACATTATTGGTGAAACTCTCAGGTACCACTGGTTCAGGGGTGGCTAGGTGCACATGGGTTTGTCTCCTGGCTGCCAGCTATGTGTCTACTTCCTACCGTGCCAGCCCTAGGGGCCTGATCCTGTATCTTAGGGTTTTGTTGCTGTGAATAGTTGCCAGGATCATGGCAGCTCTTATAAAGGAAAACACTTAATTGGTGCTGGCTTACAGTTCAGAGGTTTAGTCCATTATTATCATGGTGGAATGCAAGCAGACATGGTGCTGGAGAGGTAGCTGAGAGGCACCTGGACTTGCAGGCAGCAGGAAAAGATAGTGGGCTCCTGGCTTGAGCTTCTGAAACCTAAAAGCCCACCCCTCAGTGATATTCTTCCTCCAACAAGGCCAAACCTCCAATTATTCTATTCCCTATGAGTTTATGGGGGCCATTTTCATTCAGGACCACAGTTCTGTATTAACTGGGAGCTATTTTTATTTCTAAAGGCTCTGCCTCCCCACCAGGGACGCATAAGCATATTCTGTTTTCTTCCTCAAAGGTAGTTATGTTGATGATGCCAGACACTGGAATAAAGTCCATCATTTTAACTCAGGTAGTAGTACTTTTATGTCATGATTTCGGGGTTCTTTTACACTTGAAACCAGAAAGTGATTCACTGATTTCTCTTTTTGTAGGGTTTCTTGTATGGATATACCACAGCCTTTAACATCACCAATGGAAATGCCAGTTATGTAAGCATTTTGAACTCTAGGAAAATAATTTAAAAATTATCCTTTCAGAGCAAAACCATGATAACTGCTTACTATGTATGTTCTTTGATTTTTTTCCTTAGAGTTATGGACCAGTAGAGAGAACACTGCTGGGAGCAGGGGTGTTTGTGTCTTCAACTTTCTTTGGAGTAGGTGTTTTTGTACCCTGTTGTTCCAGCTCTGACTAAAAACAACTTAGAGGAGAAAAGAGTTTATTTCATCTTACATTTTCAGGTCACAATCTATCACTGAAGGAAGTCAGGGCAGGAACGCTAAACAGGAACCTGAAGGCAGAACTCCTTGCTATTCCCCACAACTTTACTTCTGATCCAGGAACTCACTCTCAGCTGATGAAGGTCAGCAGGAACCATGGAAGATACTGCTTGCTATCTGGCTTGCTTCCTGGATCATGCTTCCCTAGTTTTCCTATAGAGCCCAGGCCCACCTGCCTAGGAATAGTGCTGGCACAGCAGGCTATGCCTCACACATGAAACACTAATCAAGACAGTCCCTTATAGATATGACCACAGGCCAGTCTGATTTGGACAGTTCCTCAGTTGACATTCTAACTAGGATACATGTGAAATCATTTTTATTCCTCAAAACAAACCAAAACAAAAGAGGAAGGAAGAAAGAAACCGATTCTAATTACAAATTTTGTTTCTGTTCTGAGCTGTAAATTTAGAATATATGAGTAGAAAATATGAGTCAGTGTATTCCTGTATCATCAGAGTAATCACCTGGTAGCTAGTCTAAGTTTCTAGACATGTATGGTGGGTTTGCATCCAGGGTACTAACCCTGGTTTGACAATATCAGTACCAAACATTTATGAATGTTTTTTGTTATCATTCCGTCAGCAAAACAGCATAATATTTCTGTAGCATTTATATGACAGTGGCTATTATATCTAATTTAGAGTTTATTGAGAGCTTGGGTAAGATATAGCTAACTTATAATGTATATGGTATATAAAGTATATAATTATGCAAATGCATCATTCTGAGACTTTGTTCCAGAAAAATTGAAAGAAAACAACTATAGACCCTAAAGTCAGACATAGTGCATAGGCCTGTGATCCCAACACTCAGGCGCCTAAGGTAGTAGGATTATGAGTTAAAGGTCAGTCTGGGCTACACAGCAAGATCCATAAATAAGACTTTAGAAGCAAACAAGCCCATTTCTCAATTTGGCTTTAACCCAGCTCTGAGACTATGAGCAAAGAGGTTACATAATCTCTTTGTCCCATCTACTAGAATATGCAGAGAGAACTACCTCAGGGTTGTAATTAAAACAAAAAGTGTGAGTGTGCTGACTGTAATTCCACCTGCAGTGGGAACCAGATTGTGCTAGCTCTGCTGCTGTGTTGGTTCTGCTGATTCTTTGGTCAGGTGCAATGATTTTGTCCCTTCTTATTTTCCAGTTAATTCCTCATCTCTTTCAAATGAAGTATCCCCTGAATAACTTTTGGCTTAAAAGAACCTTGCCAATCGTCTTTCTTGGTAAGCAGGAAGGGCTGGGAGCATGTAGCTGAGCTGGTCTTTTTGGTCACTTCATCTCTAGAGACCTGGGGTGACTGTCCAGGTGACCTGTGACAATACCATTGTAGCCTGCTGGGTTTCCCTGGCCTAAATTGAATCTTTGGTTTGAGAAGAGATGTTTTCTTTGTAGATATACTTTTTAATTTTATATTTTAATTGTAATGTTTTTAATTTATGTCCATGTGTAGATATTACATGTGAGTAAGTGCAGGTTCCTATGAAGGTCAGAAAAGGGCACTAAATTACAAGCAGTTATGAGCCATCCAATATGAATGCTGGGTGTCAAACTTGGGTCCTCTGCCAAAACAGTATCCTCTTATCTTCTGAGCCATTTCTTGGATACTGCACTATGGATACACTTTTCATTGTTAAAAAAAGAAAACAAACCTGGAACCACAAATTACTTTTATTGTTATTTTCATTTGCAGTGCTGAGGATCAAACCCAAGTCCTTGAATAATACTAGGCAAGCACTCTATTGCAGAGCTAATTTCCAACCCATTCAAATTACACTTTAAAGGTTGTCTTTTACAAATATTTCCTGTTCATATTTCACATAATCCTGATAACCTATGGATAGGAAATACTCCCTTTTATAAGTGAGGAGTCTTTTTTTTTTGTTTTTTTTTTTTTGTTTTGTTTTTGTTTTTGTTTTTCGAGACAGGGTTTCTCTGTATAGCCCTGGCTGTCCTGGAACTCACTCTGTAGACCAGGCTGGCCTCGAACTCAGAAATCCGCTTGCCTCTGCTTCCCAAGTGCTAGGATTAAAGGTGTGTGCCACCACTGCCTGGTGAGGAGTCTTGAAGTACAGGGAGCTTTAAAAGCTTGCTCAGGCTTGCCCAGTAAGCAGGTGGCAATATAGAGATCCAAACTATAGGGGAATGAGAGACTCCAGAGAGTTAGTTGGATTTGCTGAATACTTTGAGCTCCCCAGCCAACAGGTTTAGTGTTTATTGTTCCATATTTAAGCTTGGGGGATCAAAGAAGTTTGAAGAATTGGCAGATTATTGTTGAAGTTGAGCAAGTGATGTTGCAGACTTATGGTCAATTCATGTCGAACAGTGTTAAGTAAATCATTTCAAGGATCCTGGGGATTCTTAAGCAGATGAGCCAGGGAGCCAAAATGGACCACATTCTGGGACCTACTACCTGGCTGCAGTCAGGATCAGAGTCCAAGTGGGTAAAGGTTCTGATCCTACCTCTACAGCCCTAGGAAAGAGCTCAGGTAGCAGGTGAGTATCTGAGTCAGGAGAAGGGCAGCTGTTGTACCCATCACATGTTCCCTTGCTGTCTTTAACTCAGACTTCTTCTTTTTGCTTTTTTTATCTACAGCCCAAGTCAGTGGAATGAATGTTTTTGCATCCCGAAGTTTTGAAAGCCATCGAGGAATTGAGGTGATGGATAAGGAAGGCCATGTCGTAGGCTATTCCAGAAAAGCTGGGAGAAAGGTTTGAAGCATAGTAGGGCAATAGCTACTACTACTTATACTTGGGTACAGAATTAGATTTTGTGTTTGAGAGCTTGTAACCTAATGTCTGTCTGCCTTCTACTTTTCCTGAGCACATCCCTGTCATGCCAGGAAAAGATACTGTGCTTTGTACCCTCATGTTTAAGAGATGGGGCAGTGATGTGAGTTTGCCAGAGACACAGAACAGGATGTGTATATGGACAATTAGAGATTCTTATTCAGAAGTTTGCTCACAGGACTGAGGGGGCTGTTGAGTTACAGATCCAGAGAATAAGCCTGCAGGCTGGAGGCAGGATCCCACATACCAGGTTGGAGGCACAATTGTTTCTTGGAGAACCTTGGATTTAGGTTTGGTTTTTTCTTCTCTCCCCCTGCTTTTTCTCTCCTTTCTTTTTCTCTTTCTCAGTCTCTTTCTCTTTGTCTTTCTTTTTGAGACAGGTTCTTCCCTAGTAGCCTATGCTGGACTTTGATTCCTAATCTTCCTGCCTGAGCCTCAAGAGTGTTGGCCTTACAGGCATGTTTTCCACTTACTGCCCTTTCTCTGTCCCTCTTCTCCTTTCTTTCCCTTTCTTTTGCCTCTCCTTCCTTGGTTTCCTCCCCACCCTAATACTGGGGCTTGCATCCAGGCAAATACCTGGACTATATTCCTAGCTCTTTTTAGGGTAAATTTTGTGTTGTTGGATTTTTTTGTTTTTGTTTTCTTTTGTTTTTGTGGGGGGTTTGTTTGTTTGTTTTTAGACAGGGTTTCCTCTATGTAGCTTTAGGCTGTCCTGGACCAGGTTGGCCGCGAACTCACAGAGGTCTGCCTGCCTCTGTCTGAGTGCTAGGATTAAAGGTGTGCCCTGCCATGACTTCCACCCAGTTTTAGGGTAATTATTAAGAATTTTAATTTAATTTATTTCATGTGTATGATGTTTTCCCTGCATGTGTTACTCTTGGCCTGTGGAGACCAGAAGAAGGTATCAAATCTTGTAGGACTGGAAGACATGAGATATTCTAGAGGTACAGAAGGTTGTAAACTGCCATGGGGTATTGGGAATTGAACTTGGATCCTCTGGAAAAGTAGTAATAAGTGCTTTTAATCACTGAGCCATAGTTCTAGTCCAGAGGTGAGTTTTGTTTTGTTTTGTTTTGTTTTATGAACTGGGTCTATGTAGCCCAAACTGGTCTTGAACTTGTGATCCTCCTGCCTCAGTCTTTTGAGTAGCTGGTATCACAGGTCTACACTGTGAGTCCTGGATCAGGTTTTGGTCTTTCTTTAGTCGACTAATTGGATGTGGTAGCCCACAGTATGAATGTATGGTCTCTTGTTTTAAGTAAGTTAATTATAGATATTAGTAGCATATTCCTACTAGAGTCAGTAACTGATTAAATAACTGAGTACTGGGCTAGGGATGCAGCTTAGTTGGTAGAGAAATTGCCTGACTTGTATGAAGGTGTGGGTTTGATCCCTAGCACCTCAAACCAGATATGGTAGTGAGTGTCTGTAATAATTCATTCAGGAGGTAGAGGCAGGAGGATCAGAAGTTTAAGGTCATTCTTGGCTATATGTTAAGTTCAAAGGCTCTCTCTCTCTCTCTCTCTCTCTCTCTCTCTCTCTCTCTCCCTCTTTCTCTCTTCTCTCTCTCTTCTCTCTCTCTTTTCTCTCTCTCTCTCTCTCTCAACTTTTTAAAATTAAATAACTGGTTACTAGCACTAAGTTGACTCATAAGACTGATTATGCTAGTGGACATCTCACAAGTGGTGGTGAAAGCAAGAACTTGCTCACAGTAGCTGTCTTTCCTGTGTGTGCTGCTTAAGGTCCCTCTTGGTCACTCCTTTCCCAGCCTGTCCTTGACTCCATCTCTCTTCCACCTCATAACAGAAGTTTTATAGTCTTTATCTTACAATTCTTTGTAAAGAACAGACTAGGGTTTTCCAGTACTCTGATCTAAAATAAGCTCATACAAAAGCCTCAGTTTTTAATATTTTTTACTGTTGAATACTTTTGTTCCTTTGCTCAATTCAGCACAGTGGTTTCTGTAACAATACAATAAGGAATCTTTTCTAGGGGAGCCTTTCATTGGAGTATGGACTTTCTTTCTTTCTTTCTTTCTTTCTTTCTTTCTTTCTTTCTTTCTTTCTTTCTTTCTTTCTCTATTTTTATTTTGTTTTTGTTTTTGTTTTTTTTGCTTTGTTTTTATAGACAGTTTCTCGGTGCAGCTCTGGCTATTTTTTGTTGTGATTGTCGTTATTGTTATTGTTTGGTTTGGTTTGTTGTTTGAGACAAGGTTTCTCTGTGTAGTCTGGAATGTCCTGGAATTCACTGTGTAAACCAGGCTGGCCTCAAAGTCAAGAGATCTACCTGTCACTGCCTCCTAAATGCTAGGGCTAAAGGAGTGTGCTACCACCTCCCAGCTGAAGTTTGGACTTAATTTATTTTGGTGTTTTGAGATAGGATATCACTTTGTAGTCTAGGCTGACTTGAACTCAAAGTAATCCTCATGCTTCCACCTCCACAGTAGTGAGTTTATAGGCATAAGCCCCCACACTCAGCTTTGTACATTTAAAATAATAAATGTTGGGCCGGAGTGATGGCTCAGTGCTTAAGAGCACTGACTGCTCTTCCAGAAGCCCCGAGTTCAATTCCCAGCACATGGTGGCTCGTGACCATCTGTAATGGGATCGATCTTATCCCCTCTTCTGATGTGTCTGAAGACAACTACAATGTACATAAAATAAATAAATAAATAAATAAATCTTAAAAAATAAAATGATAAATGTTTAGCCAGGTGTGATAACATGTGGCTATAATCCCACTACCCCAGAGTCTGAAACAGGAGGGTTACAAATTTAAGGTCAACCTTTAACGCTGTACAGCCTGTTCTAGAGTAAACTAAACTACATTATCAAACCCTGTCTCCCATAATAAAAATAATATTTCATCAGGGGAAGGCTTTTAATGTGAGGTGGGCAGGTTAGTACATTTGCTACTAAGACTGAGGACCAGTGGTCTGTCCCAGGACCCATGTGGTAAAATGAGAGAACCAACTCTTGTAAGCTATCCTCTGACCTCCATGCATAGGCCTATATAGCCACACACAATAAATATATGTAAAACAGAGTTGTTTTCTTTTTTTGGAGGGAGGTCAGTTCAAGACTGGGTTTCTTTGTGTAGCCATGGCTGTCATGGAAGTAGCTTTGTCTTGACTATGGTTTCATTGCTGTGAAGGGACAAGATGACCAAGGCAATTCTTATAAAGGGAAACATTTCATTGGGGCTGGCTTACAGTTTCAGAGATTCAGTCCATAACCATCATGGCAGGAGGTATGGGAGTGTCCAGCAGATGTGGTACTGGAAGAACCAAGAGTTATACATCTTGATCCAAAGGCAGGCCAGAGGAGATTGATTCTTCTGTAGTAGGTGAACTAGGTTGAGCTTGAGCACTAAGAGCCCTCAAAGCTCACGTACACAGTGACATACTTCCTCCAATAAAGGCACATCTCCTAATAGTGCCACTTCCCATGGGCCAGGCATATTCAAACCACCACAGCAGACCAGGCTGGCCTCAAACTCACACAGATCAGCCTGCCTCTGCTTCCCAAGTGCTGGGATTAAAGGTATGTACCACCACTGCCTGGCTGATTATAGAGTATTTCTAACCCTAAAACTTTTCCTTCTGTCAGTTCAATCACTCCTGGCTCCAGAGGACACAAATCTGTATGTGTCTTCCACAGTTTGCCTTTTTTAGAAATCTTCGTAAATGAATCACATAGTAGTGATTGTATAACTTCTTTCACTTCTGTAGCTAATCCATTTCTTACCATGTGTCAGGCAGTGTTCCATTTTTACTGTTTTCATTTGTTTTGAGACAGGTCTCATATAGACTAGGTTGGCCTCATACATGCTATGCAGTATGAGATTAACATCAACTTCTCACTGTTTAGTAGTCCATTATTGGGTGGCCCACATTTTCCATCCATATTAACCCTCCAGGAAATGGGCATTTGAGCTCATAGGAATAATGATGCTGTGAACCATGACTGACAGTAATTGTTTGTAAGGATATGTTTGCATTTCTTTTGACTCAGTTTTAACATGAAGTATTTATAAAGCTGGAAAGTGTTGAAAAAACATGATTTTAATCAACCTGTTGCTTAGCTCCTCCTATGTGCCAGCCTTTGGTAGGCTCTAGATATCCAAGGTCAATCTAAGCCCAACCTTGAGCTCCTCATGATCCTCAAGGGGTGGGAATATCTTCAGGCCATCTCAACTAGCACAAACTGCTTTTCTGCAGAATGATCAGTCTAGGGCTGAAAAAAAATTTTTTTGATGGTTTGCTTTAAAGAGAACCTTTTTCTTCCTGTTAGGAATAAAATGTTCACAACTGTGTGTAAGCATACACTTTTTTTAAAAAATGGTTTCCCTGTCATTGAAACGTTTATTTTCCTTGACTAAACTTTCAGAATTGCATAACCAGAGGTATCTGATTATAATCAGGCACCTTGGATCAAATTTCAGGTTAGATAATGTGGATTTCTCACACTGGCTTGGCAGCCACTCATCTGCCAACAGAGTGTGTTATTGTGTCCTGCTAATAAGTATCCTTCTGGAATGTTTCCTTTATGCTTGGGCTGATGGACAGTGGCTGCCTTACCCCACCAGTATAGAAACAGTTTATGCTTAGCAGCCTATATTCTCTTCTGAACTCCAATGTACTGGAGAGAGAGAGAGAGAGAGAGAGAGAGAGAGAGAGAGAGAGAGAGAGAGAGAGAGACCATGTGAGCCCACTGGTGTATGTTTGTGCAGCCTGTGTGAATTGGGATTTTTTTTTTTTTTTTTTGTAGATCCTAAGGCTCAAACTCGGGTCACCAAGTTTGGCAGCTAATGCCTTTATCTGCTAAGCTGTCTACTCCCCTCTCCCCTTCTTGTGTGTGTATGTGTAACTGTGACTTTATACATCAACAATCTGTTGGGGGCTCTGAAGAGAGTTGATTCTTCCTCCTTCAGCAGTTGTTGACTGCCTTTAGTTCTTCAGCTAGGAGTGGAACATTGTGAGCCCTTACCTATGATCCATGCTGGAGTGTTGACTGATGTGGTCTTGTGCAGGTTTGTGCAGGAAGCCATATTCCTGAGAACTCAAGTGTAACATCCCTGTCATGCTCAGAAGACACCACTTGGATTCTTCCAGGTCCTCTGGCTTTTACAGTCTTTCTTACCCTTCTGTGATGTTCCCTGAGCCTTGGGTGTAAGGGTTGTGTTATGTGTGCCCCATTTGGGGCTGTGTACTCCACAGTCACTTATTCTCGCCCTTTGATCAACTTATTTAACCTTGTACATGGCTGATGTCTGAAGGGAACAGAAGAAAGCATTGGCTTCCTGCAGCTGGAGATACTGGTAGTTGTAAGCCACTATGTGAGTGCTGGGAACCAAATCTAGGCTCTCTGCAAGAGCTCTCCAGATGTTATTTTTATTTATATGAATGTGTCTGTATGAGTTTATTCTCTGTCTGTGCGTGTCATGGATGGGTGGGAGCAGGACCTCAGCCTTGGCCCCTGAACTCTTTATCCACATCTTTAAAAGGTAAGAGAGCCTTTCTCTATATGGTCAAAACCCATCTTTTTTTTTTTTTTTTTGGTTTTTTGGATTTGTTTTTTTTCGAGACAGGGTTTCTCTGTGTAGCCCTTGCTGTCCTGGAACTCACTCTGTAGACCAGGCTGGCCTCGAACTCAGAAATGCGCCTGCCTCTGCCTCCCTGAGTGCTGGGATTACAGGCATGCGCCACCACAGCCTGGAGGTCAAAACACCTCACCTAGAATGAACTAAACTAGCAGCCTCCAGAAGCAATTCAGGATTTGCCCTGAATTTGGCTCATATTGTCTTTCAATCTTACCACTGCCCCTAGCCTCCTATCCTAACACTCTTACCAGTGGTTCGCATCCTACCACTGCAGAATTTCCCTAAATCCAGTTTTCAGTATACTGGGCTACTCTCCAGGCAAGGATAATTGTCTACATCCAGCTATCATATGTGTGTACCTAGGCATGCATTTAAAGTTTGCAGCATTTTGTGGGGGCTAGAGTAGGAGCTCAGGGGTTAAAAACACTTGGCTGTTCTTGCAGAGAAGCTGAGTTCAGGTCTAAGCATCCATGTCAGATCCCTCATAGCCACCTGCAACTTCAGCCTTGGTATGCACTTTTGGGTGGTTTACTGGGGATTGTTATTGGGGATGTTTTGATGGATTGATAGGGACCACAGTGGGATCAAGAAGGTAATATCCCTCCTCAGTTACTCTTAGTACCAGCCCAGCCATCTTATGAACACCTGCCCCTGGACAGGTCCCCATAAAGTGTCACCTCCACCTCTTTCCCAGTAAGCATTACCTCCGTTTTAAAGGACCTGCTGTGTGCTAGTCTCTGATGTGGGCCCTGGACATTGTCTCCCTCCCAATACTAAGCTGTCCCCTGGGCCTTTCTACCAGGCTATTAAAGAAACTGCGAAATCCAGAGCACTGCTGTTTGGGACCTCAGCCTTGGCCCCTGAACTCTTTATCCACATCTTTAAAAGGTAAGAGAGCTTTTCTCTATATGGTCAAAACCCATCTCTTTTTTTTTTTTGGTTTTTTGGATTTGTTTTTTTCGAGACAGGGTTTCTCTGTGTAGCCCTGGCTGTCCTGGAACTCACCCTGTAGACCAGGCTGGCCTCGAACTCAGAAATCCGCCTGCCTCTGCCTCCTGAAGTGCTGGGATTACAGGCATGCACTACCACAGCCTGGAGGTCAAAACCCATCTTTAAAAAAATCAGAAAAGAAGTAAACAAATCAAAACCCTTATAAATTCACCTATTACAAACCTAGTGGGAAGAGCCAGCATGAGGGCCATTGTAGCCTTCCTATAAGACAGACTAGTAAGACAGAATCTATTAGGGAGGAGAGGAATTTAGAAGAGTTGTTTACCTGAACCTGGAGCCTAGGCCTTCTCCTTGGTTAACTGTCTCTTGACTTGACCATGAGCTATTTCTGACTGAAGGCAGAGCATAGTGGGGTGATCTTCAGGTTCTCCCAACACTGCTCAGTCTTTACCCTTCCTTGACTTCAATGTACTATAGGTTCAAATTGCTCCCAATCCAGTAGACTGACATGATACAAGGCTTGGGCTGAAGAAATGTAGGTAGAGTGCTTGTCTAGTCTGCACAAAGCCCTGGATTTTTATCCCAGGCACCTCACAAATGGCATAATGGTGCATATTATATAATCCTTGTACTTAGACGATGGGGGCAGGATGAGGATCTGGATTATATACTGGATTTAGGCCAGCCTACCTCATAAATAAACAAGATACTGCTATAGGCAGAGATCATGGGGTCTGTCAGGGCTCCTGTGGTTGCCAATTGATAAACTCAGCCTGCAGTTACAGATACAGATATCTGGCACAGGCAGGAGTAGTATGTAGCACTGAACCTGAAATACTTCTGGATGTTTCCCTTTTCTTCAGCACTATGGTGTTGGAAGTCTTCTGCCAAAGTCTTCTGAGAAGAGAGACACAGCTGCTGACAACTCCCAGTTCCCTGATAGCCTCCCCATCTGAGAGCCATACAGCAAAACTCAGACGCAGATCTCTCTTTATTCAGATAAGAGACTCCAGAACTTTCTGTGAGCACATGATAGTCACTCAGTCCCCCCACAGCAAGTCTGAAAAGCCCATCCCACAGATGAGCCAGCCAGATGGATGCAGAGACTTGCTTAGTTGGGATCTTCCTGGGCTGTTCTGGCCATCCTCAACCCCAAAGCTCTGTCAGAGCTGTAATGCTTGTCAAACATGAATGGTATACAGGATTTTTGTAGGGTTAAAGTAGCATCTCTTTCCAGGGAGTGATGTGAAGTCTGAAGGACAGAGCCATTAGATGATCTCACAGAACTAGGGTCTCAGAACCAGGACAGCAGATGGAATCCACAATAGAGCATCTTGGGGACTTTCCATCTCAAATTCCTCTCTTTGAACCTCAAAAAACAAACAAACAAACAAACAAACAAACAAAACCCAGAAGATCCAAGGAGTAGAAAGGGCAAGCGACATTCCATTGGGCACATGCTCTGTCAATAGAATGGCACACACCATTCATGTGGCCTCGGGGGTCTGACTCGCCAGGCTGGAATGCTGTGCATATCACTATATAGCTTCTTCCATTCTTTAAATATCACATAGCCAGGCAGTGGTGGCACACATCTTTAATGCTAGGATTCAGGAGAAAGGGAAGCAGATCTCTGAGTTCAAAGCCAGCCTAGTCTACAGAGCAGATTCCAGAACAGCTAGGGATACAGAAGAAACCTTGTTACAAAACAAAACTACAAACAAACAAGACTATCATGTAATACAATATGAATCATATGCTCTAGAATCTGAGCTGTCACTTCAGGCTCTGGAGTTTCAATAAGTTCTCTATATAACTGGTCAATGTCTCATTCCCTGAGTAGATAAACCCCACCCAGAGCTCAGTCCATGTGCCTTTTAGAGCCTGCTGGTAGGTGGTTGCACAGTGATCCAGGCATGTGCCTGTAACTGCATGCTAAGCCAAATCAGCCACCACTGAAACAGAAGGCCTGCTTCAGAAAAGAGGCCAATGTTGAGCTCTGTGTGTGAGCTGTACCTTGCCTCTTACAGGACGCGGTTTTACCCACAAACTCTGCTGTCATTAGTGATCCTGCGAATGAGTTCTACATTCTTTATGATGGGACTGATGGTGCCAGTGTCATTCAGCATGTTTCCACAAATTGGACAGGTAAGGACCCCCACAGCTTTCCCACAGATGAGAAATTGGGTTTTATTTCATGTTTGTAGGAGTAAAAGAAGTAATTTTAGCCAAGTAGTAGTGGTGTACATCTTTAATCCCAGCCCTCAGGAGGCAAAGGCAAGGGAATCTCTTGAGTTTGAGGCCAGCATAATCTACAGAGCAAGTTCTAGGGATACAGAGAGAAACCCTGTCTCAAAACAAAAATAAACAATAAAAACAAAGAAGTAATTTTATTTAAAAAACTACAAAGTTGGGGTTTTAGTGATGGCCGATGAGGCCAGGCTGGTCTACAGAGTTCCACGATAGCCAAGACTACACAGAGAAATCCTATCTTGATCAACAACAACAATAATAATAGTAGAAGATTTACTGCACTTACTGAGGTCTTGGATTCAGTTCCCAGCAGCCACATGGTAGCTATCAGCTAGCCAGGTATAGTGGTGACACAACCTGTAGTCCTAACACTCAGGAAGTTGATGTAGAGGATTTTAAGCTTATGGCCAGCTTAGACTTCATAGCAAGTCCCTGTTTTAGAAACTAAAAACTGGAACTGGAGATATTGCCTCAGTAATTAAGACTACTTTCTGCTCTTGCAGAGCACCCAGATTTGGATCACAGCACCTATATGTTAGCTCACAAACATTTGTAACTCCAGCTTCAGGGTAATCATATAACTTCTGACCTCCACAGGCAGTGCATGCACACAGTACACATGCATATATGCAAGCAAAATACCTATACATACAAAATAAATTCTGAAAAAATGAACTAAAAACTTTATGAGCTGAGGATGTAGGACAGTTAGTAAAGTGCTTTCCTAGCATCACAAGGCCCAGCACCACATAATCTATGCATGGTAGTATATACCTGTAATTCCAGGGCTTTGGATGTAGAAGCAGGAAAATCAGAAGCCCAAGAACTCACTTCATTGTAGTGAGTTTGAGACCAGCCTGGGCTGCCCGAGACCCTCTTTCAAAGAGTATAAATAAATCAACTAATCAACAAACAAACAAATCTTTGAAAGCTGTGTAGCTGTACTTTATGCAGTGGGTCTTCCTGCAGTGATGTAATGCTCTGTGTGCATACACCCAGTATGGCAAACACTGGCCACATGTGGCTGCTGAGTCCTTAGTGTATGACTTAGACAGTGGTTTTTATTACTATTCTTCAGTGCTGGAAACTGTACCTAGGGCCTTGCATATGTTAGACAAGTGCTCTACTACTGAGCTATCCTTTTAGCCAACAAACCTTCTAATTTTAATATATGCACTCACATATAGCTAGCTTATGGATAATGTATTAGGGAACATAGTTCCATAGATAATTCATTGTGTAGAGCAATACAATATATTTATGTTTTCTATGTGTTAAAATTCCTAGCTCCTCTATCATGTTGGCTAGTTCTCTCAGTTTCCTTGTCTGTTAAGAGAAGTTGAAGACAGTGTTTGTGCCAAGAATCACTGCTTTAGAGTTGTGTTCTGTGCCTGTTTAAAACTCAGCTCATGGGCCAGTGAGAAAGCTTACTAGAAAAAGGTGCTTGCCACTAAGCCAAGAGACTTGAATTCATTTCCTGAGACCCACATGACATAAGGAAAAAGCTGAATCCTGAATATTATCCACTATACCTGTACCATGGCATATACACCCACAAGTATGTACACAGAAAGTGGAGCTGGAGAGATGGCTCAGTGGTTAAGAGTACTGACTGCTCTTCCAAAAGTCCCTGAGTTCAATTCCCAGTAACGATATTGTGGCTCACAACCACCTATAGTAGAATCTCATGCCCTCTCCTGGTGTGTCTGAAGACACCTACAATGTACTCATTTAAATAAAATAAATAAATCTTTAAAAAATAAAATAAATGATCACAAATTTAATAATAACAAAAAGGTCTCTGAGATGTGGAAGAGGACAGACCTTTGAGATCAATGATAGACTCTGCATATGCTCTTGCAGAAAAGGTAATATAATGTATGGAAATTACTGTCTCATGACAGATATTAAATGAACAGAGGGGCTAGAACCAAGAAAAGCTTCCTGGAGAAGGGAGCCTCTGGAAATGGCTGGGATTGCACAGGCAGAGATGGAACTAAACGAAGAGTTCCCAGTGGAAGAACAGGGGGAGGAATGGACTGTATGACCCCACAGGACTGGCAGGATGTAGAAACCAAAGTTAGTACTGCATCACTAGGCTGAGGAAGCAGGCAGTAGGCTTGAAGTGTCATACAGGAGCCTTGCCAGAAATAGAGGCTGAATCTCAGAGGGCAGAGCAGGGGCAGGAAGTAGGGTTTATCTCTGCATAGCCCCAAAGATTCACCAAACCCTGAAGTAGGTGCTTGTTGACTCTAGGTAGGTGGTAATGGCCCAATAGCAGTCTTGTGCTAATGGTATATCTGGCCTTGGCTGGTCATCCTAAGCCTGAGAGGGGTCTAGCATCTCCTCAGATATCCCTGTGGTACATTTCTAGAACTTTAAGGATCCTGAAAAGGTAGCCTATCCCTTCAGAGCTCCTCTGCTTGCCATCAGTTAATTAGTACATCCAACCTTGCAAGACTGGAAATGGACATTGGCTGTTAGGAGTCCACTGCTAACATTTGCTAGATGTGATAACAATCCTTCCTGTGTACATGGTACCAGACTTTACCATATGTAATACCTATAATAGAGAATTTGTAGGTGAAATGCTCAAGGAACCAGGTGTATTCTTGTGTTCCCAGCATGGTAGAGGCTGATGCAGGAATAGACTAAATTGAAGATCATTCTGGCCTACATATTAAGATCCTGTCCCAAAAACCAAAAAAGGGGGAACCCCCACTACACTTATAGATGTGGCAAGTACTCCAGGAAATCAGATCAGCAGATTCTTCATAGCTATTGCTGAGTGATGACTATACAAAAGATTATTATATTCCCTTTGTTTGCATTTGAAATTTTAAATTTAAAAAGTTCTAAGAAGCCGGGCGGTGGTGGCGCATGCGTTTAATCCCAGCACTTGGGAGGCAGAAGCAGGCGGATTTCCGAGTTCAAGGCCAGCCTGGTTTACAGAGTGAGTTCCAGGACAGCTGGAGCTACACAGAGAAATTCTGTATCAAAAAACCAACCCCCCCCCCAAAAAAAGTTCTAAGAAATGGTATTTCTTGCAATCAATTAGATATCATTGGAAAAGATGTAAAAATGGGTGCTTTCAGCATTTTTTAAAACTTGGATTGAGGCATTTAAGCATGAATTTTGAAGGATGTGACCTTGTTTTTCAGATCCAGTGTAGTCAGCTTGAAGAGAAGATTCAATCTTCTACAGAAGAAAAGGAACTCTTCTATTACAGAGGGGTATAGGAGCAAGTTTATCTCCTGTTTGGAAACCTTTGTCCCCTCAAGATTTATTCAGAGAGCACTGCCATGATCCTCAGGGTTCCCAGTAACACTTACGCAGCAAGCTGGCTTCAGTGCCTACTGTACCTGGGCTCTGAGTCTGACTGAAAGAAGAGCAGCACCCAGGGGACCGCTGAAAGAATTGTGAATGAAGAGTCAGCCCAGGGAAGGATAATGTGAACCTGTGAATAAACCCGTCTGAGTAATTGAAAAAAATCATCGAAAGGTATACCTTATCTGGGATACAAACGCTATATTGATAGCCTCCAGACAGATACAAAGCTCTGGTGAGCTCATTAAGGCTTCTAGTCCCTAAGTAATCCTGTTTCCCTGCTTAGTTCACCTGATCCCATACTGCAAGCATTCTGTCTGCCTCCCTGGTTTGTTTGAAAGGACCCTGATACTTCTATTTCTAGAATAACCAAGGCTCCTAGCCAGCAACAGCTTCCTGCTCAATATAAGCCCAGGTCTATATACAGTCAACTCTCTTAGGAATCCTCATCTCCCTTCCTCTGGACCTTACTCTATAGTCACTGGGCATCTCTGGCTTATTTCCCTCTGTAGGCTACTCCCAGTTGCATTGAAACAGCCTTATATAAATAAATAAATAAATAAATAAATAAATAAATAAATAAATAAATAAATAAATAAAATAAAAAAAAATTAAAAAAAAAAAAAAAAAACAAGCCCGGTGGTGGTGGCGCACGCCTGTAATCCCAGCACTCTGAGAGGCAGAGGCAGGCGGATTTGTGAGTTCGAGGCCAGCCGGGTCTACAGAGTGAGTTCCAGGACAGCCAGGGCTATACATCAGGGCTTCAGGTGCTGCTTCAGCTCAGTGCAACAGCACCCCCTGCTGGCATAGTCTTGTGGCTTTTTGGCTTGCCCTGGCTACTCTCTGAAACCTCCCACTTATGTTTGGAGATCAAGTTTCTGATCGTTAACACCCTAATAAACCTCTATCTTACTTATCTCTTGTCATCCACTTCTATGTTCTGCAGAACCTAACATCTGGTTCCTCACATGAGTTTGTGGGCCTTTCTGGTTTTTTACAGAAGCTATTCCTTCTTCTCTGGAGGCCTAGAGAACTCACAGTATTGAGCCAGGTACTCCTTCCACTGGCTTCTATAGCACCCCGTTTCTCTTCTCAGACCTGCTCTTGGCCACACTACTTCAAGATCTGTTGTCTGGTCCTATTTCCTAGCAAACGTCCTTTAGAGAAGATGCACACACATTTGGTTACTGTAGTGATATTTCCACATTGAACTCACCAAAGGTGTCTGTACCTTTCAGTTTCCCTGTTTACAGGACAGTTACTTCAAAATTCAGTTTAAAAAAGTATCACAGCAGCCCAAAAACACAAAATTAGAAAAAATGACCTACCAAGTGGCTCAGTGCAGCCATAGGTGGACACTACACAGAAATAATGGTAAAGAACCATGGGCTAGAAAAATGGCTCAGCATTTCAGTGTGCTTGCTGCTTTTCCAGAGGTTGAGAGTCCATTTCCCAGCACCCATGTAACCAGCTGTCAACTGCCTGTGACCCCAGCTCCAGGAGAATGCAGCACCCAAACACGTAGCATAGACAAAGACACACATTTATACAAATAAGTTTTTAAAAAATGTGTGTGTGGACAAGATCAGAATGAAGAATATATGGTGGACATATCTACAATCCCAGCACCCAGGAAGCAGACAGATCTCTAAGAGTTGGAGGCCAGCTTGGTCTATGTAGCAAGTTCCAGACCAGAGAGAACTACATAGTGAGATCCTGTCTCAAAAAATAAAAGGTAGGGGCTGGAGAGATAACTCAGCAGTTAAGAGCACTTCTGCTCTTACAGAAGACCTGAGTTTAATTCCCAACAACCACATGGTGGCTTACAACCATCTGTAATGGGATCCAAGCCCTCTTCTGGTGTGTCTGAAGACAGCAAGAGTGTACTCATACATAAAAAAAATTTAAAAAAATTAAAAAAATAAAAATAAAAAATAAAAGGTAGGAGCTAGAGAGATGACTCAGCAGTTAAGAACATGTATTCTTGCAGAGGACCCAGGTTTGGTTCCTGGCACCCACATAGTGGTCCATAACCATCTATAATTCCAGCCCCAGGAAAGCCAGTGCCTTCTGACTGCAATGAGCACTAGATATACAGTGGTGCAATCAAGAAACCACAAGATGAGCAAAGTCTCCATGTGGAAGACTGCCTTAAAGCTTTATCAAAAAGTTTCTATCACATCATAAGTTTGTAATTTTTACAATACTGCAAGATAAAGGAGAAAATGAAAAGACATCAGTAGTTCTTTTTATAAAGTGCAAATTTAATCTTCAGTTGTTAGCTCCAGTAAACAACGTATGTCAAGTCCTCTCTGTTCCTATCCAAGGACAAGAGGGAAAGGCTATTTTTTATTTTTTACTTAAATGTCTAACAATACGATTTTTAAAAAAATATCCAACTTAGATAAAGTTTTGCAAACATGTTTCCTGGTAAGGTTTGAATGCTCTGCAACTGTACTGAAGAAAGGTGGCCTTTCATAACTAATGTGAATAGACATAAGGAATGTATAATTGAGAAATTTGTGCTTATTTGGCAATTTTAAGATCTCAAATTAAGAGAGGGTAATAACAGTGTCCTTGATGATGTGGTCAAATTCCTTTACTGCATTCACTTGGAAGACACTGTCTAGTTTTGGACTCTGCAATTTGATTCTCATGTTCCTTTACCAATATAGGAAAGCATTATTGAGCTGGGGGTTTGGTTTGGTGAAAAAGCAATGCCTGGCATATGCAAAGCTCCAGCACTGCAAACAAAAACAACCAAAGTGTTTATTTCTTATACATGTTTACATTTAAAAGGGGTTTCTTTGTTGGGGACTGGCCTCTTTTCCAAAGACACTGCTAGCAGCAGTCAAAGAGTATTAATGGTGGATGTTTGTTGAATGCTTATATCTAGGGCAGTATAAGGGTTGTTGGAGTTGTCTATTCAAGTATAAAAATCTATGAAAAACCCACATAATATAGGCAAAAAATTTAAAGGCCCCAAAACATTTTTTCCCACAAGAAAGTGTAACTGTAATATCTCTTGAATGACCTTCTAGACAATTCTGCAGAAAACATAGCAGATAGGCTCAAAAAGTAAAATGTCTCATGAGGAATTCAAGTTTTTTCTAGAATAATCAAAAGCAAACTTTGAGGCAGCTTTCTGAAAACCGTTAAGTTTATAGCTAAAGTGAGATTAAATAGGAATGAACAATGAAGGCTTGCATGTGCTGACCTGTGTGGCTCCTACTATTAGGACAGTAATTAAAATTGAAACACTGTCCAGCACTGGATTAAATTGGCAGGGAGAACAATCACAATTGTTTTTATGTGCTCTCACCTAAGATCTCACTATTTGGAAATAAATCACTAAAAATAGAACATTCCTATAATTCCAATACTATATAATGAATGTCAATGGGTACTAGGAATGAAAGGGAAGTTCTGTAGGGGCCACAGCAAGATGTTGTGAACAGTCAGATCTTCAGCATTTGTTCGGCTGCTGCTAGATGATACAGGAAGTTCTCTGTTGCAGGTGGGAATCGCTTCTGTTTCAGTGCCTCAACATTGAGGACGACCTTTCCCCCATCATCTGACACTTCTGAGAATGGTGCCAGGTGGGTGAAGATTTCTTTTGTTTTTAGGGCAATGTCCTTTAATAGAACAGGAAAATACACAGTATGTTAGTATCTAAGAATGTGAATAGTTATTTCCTAGGGTTTTAGATTAATTTTATGGATTTTTTTTTTTTCCTTTTTCCTAAGACAGGGTTTCTCTGGCTGTCCTGGAACTCACTCTGTAGATCAGGATGGCCTCCAACTCAAGACATCTGCCTGCCTCTACCTCCCAAGATTTAGGGTTAAAGTCATGCACCACTATGTCCATTTCTCATAAATTCTTAAATCAAAATAACTTAGGAAATCAATGTCACAGATGTGTTTACAATCATTTTAGTCATTTTAAAGCATATGCATTGATACTAAGAGTAATCATTGTGGAGGCCAGGCATGGTGGCACATGATTCTGATCCCAGTAGGAGGAAGAAGCAAGTAGATGTGTTCAAGGCCAATTTGGTCTAAACAGTGAGTTACCGGTAGCCAGGGCTACATAGTGAACCTTATTTCAAAAGAAAAGCTAAGCATGGTGACTTTTAATCCCAGCACTCAGGAGACAGAGAGAGGCAGATCCCTGAATTTGAGGATAGCCAGAACTACACAGAGAAACAATATTTTGAAGAAGAATAAAAAAAAAAAAAAAAAGAAACCACAGTCCCAGGTAAAAGCTGGGTACAAAGCCTGACAATTTTGAGTTGGATCTGAGACTCACATGGTGGAAAGAGAGAATTAAATTCCTGAAAGTTGCCCTCTGACTTCCATGCATGCAGTGGCATATACTCACATGCACATACACATACACATAAACATAATAAATGCACACACATACAATAATTAAAAAGAAAAAGTATAGCTGGCATGTCATGCTATTTCTAGGTTTTTACCATGCCAACAGGCACTGAGTGACCAGAAGCCATCCACTCCTTTCTTCTTGTAGAACCCTGATGACCTGCATCCTACCTCTTCCTCTGAATTTACCTACTCTGGTACTTTCTACACAGAATCATGTACCTGCCACTTTGTGATTGACTTTTATGTATAATCACGGCTGTTTCAAGTTCATGAGTGCTACAGCCATGTCAGCATTTCACAGCTCTCTTTTCTATCCTTTGGATCTTTTTTCCTCTCCTCCATGATTCTGTGGTGATTTCTGTATTTTATGGGATGGTGATGTAGATATCCTACTAAGGGCTGAACATTCTTATTCTCAGCACTTTGATCAATTTAAGTCTCCACAATAATTAGTACTCATTGTAAAATTTAATTAAATTAAAAAGCAAGCTCCATGAGGGCAGGATTTTTCTTGCATTGAATCCACATTGGCCATAGCAATAGGAACACTAAACCGACAGATTCAGGAAGGAATGTGTCAGGTGTGACCTGGTGAGCAAGTAGAGCCTACTCCTCAGAAATGTTCCTAGCTCTGAGATGGATCTAAATGGGCAGAGCCCATATTGAGAGTGTATTCCTCAGTAGAGAGCTAGGAACAGGCAAAAGAACAGTGAAGAGTGGAATAGCTTCAGGTTAGGAAAGGGGCTTTGCTCTCTTAGGCTGTTGAGGGCAGAGGATAGGCTGCCAAACTAATGTATATGGACACTCTGTTAATGTAACAGGCTGACCTCCCCAGAGGAGCTGGTTCTTCAGATTTCAAAAGTGGAGACTTGATTTAAGATGAAACGCACTGGTGGCCCTCAAAGGCATTCCAGCCCACTTAGTGGTTACAATTCTCGCCATTGCAGTTGGCTTCAGTATGACCCCCATCCACCATCATCTTGGCCACTACAAACACTAATGCCAGCTGGCCTGTCATCTGACACTTTACTGTGCTGTGATGCCCTGAGAGTGATCCATGAGGCTGCTGAAGAATATTTCATAAGGCAGATCAAGGATTACCTGTATGACCTGGCTGTCTGACTTCTCTGGGTCTTCTGCAGACTGCACAATTAGTTGACCAATCTCTTTATGCAATTTGCCCATCATCATGGCCTCTGATCAAAGCAGAAAGAATGTTGTATGAAGACTTAAAAAATTACATAATTTTTAAAAAAGCCATTCAACTGAAAATCTGAAAGACCACACTAAAGAACTTTTCAAAAGGCAGCAGATAACCCTTCAAGTTTCCATTTTATTCACAACCCAACTGTAACAGCAGGATGGAAGGTATGCTCACCAATGCCAAACCAGATTCCCTGATCTATCTGATAAAGAGTGAAAAGAAACCCTGACTTCAAGTGAGCTAGGACTCACAGGAAAAACTTGATTGTCTTGTCCAAGTCTTTACAGTTGAGAATCTAAGTGGCACATGCCTTTAACCCTAGCATTCTGAAGGCAGAGGCAGGCTGATCTCTATGAGCTGTAGGCCAGTTTGGTCTATATAACTAGTTCTAGTACAACTAGGACTGTTTTGATAGACTGTTAAAAAAAATAAGTGCATTTTTTCTGGCACAAATGTTGTGAAACAAGAGCTTCCTGCACAAGCCCTTGAGTGCCAGCAGAGCATTCAGCATATTCAGACTCTTGGAAATATGCAAAGGAAACCAGCTTGGTCACATGAATACAGATGGTACTCCTGTTGTCAGGAAGATAAATAGAAAGTTATGTGTTTCACTGCAAGGGATACTATTCAGATGGTGCTGACTGGAATAAGGGTGTTCTGTAGATCACAGCAAAAAGCAGGCAGTGCCATCCTTCCTGTCCCTGGCCATGGCCATTTAAAAAAAAAAAATCACTTTTGCATTACAAGAAGTAATATTTCCTATGGTTGGGTTCTACTTTCATTTTTCTACATGAACATGGTCATATTTGAAATTTTAAAAAGTGTCAAAGAGAACATTCTGGTTTTACTCATTTGAAGTTGCTAGATAAAACCTGCACTGCATCAGACTTTAACACAGGGTCCTAACAGTCACTATTCCGCTGCTCCCACATTTAGGAGATGGTAAGAGATCACACAAAAGTTATGAACAGCAATCCCACCTGGCTTTCTAACACATGTAGGCCTACAGGTTTTAATCATATTTTCTGGATGCTAAGAAATTCCTCCAGCTCCAACAGATGCCAAGCAGGCTCTCAAATGCTGGTTTAGAGAAGGAGGCAGCACAAAACATACAGCTGCTTGGCTTGTACCTCATGTCAATACTGGAACAGAGAATAAAGCAGAAAAGTCAGAATAAAATGGAAAAGTTACCTTTTGCAAGTGGAGCGATGGTAATCTCACTATCTGCCAGATTCACAAACACGTCGTAGAGGTCTGGTCTGTTGCTCACTTCCAATTCTACAAAGCCAGCAATGTAGCCTGCATTGCAAATTGATCAAATTACTGGAACAGGAAGAAATCATGTAGTGAAGGTCTCAGAAGGAGACTGACAGTTCACTGGCTGTGTTCTTCGAGGTTTCCTATTACTCAGGAACATCAGCTACACCAGTGGCACTTAGCAGTTGCTATATTTTGTCAGATGCCTGAAGGAATCTTGGCATGGATCAAAATGTTCTAATATTTAAATTCAATGTCAATGAACAGGCTAAAGTAAAGTATTTACTTTTTGATTAATGCTCTTTAGGTCAAGAATGTCAGAAAGTTGCTGGGTGGTGGTGGTGGTGGTGGTGGTGGTAGTGGTGGTGCACACCTTTAATCCCAGCACTTGGAAGGCAGAGGCAAGCAGATTTCTGAGTTCGAGGTCAGCCTGGTCTACAGAGTGAGTTCCAGGACAGCCAAGGCTACACAGAGAAACCCTGTCTCAAAAACCAAAAAGAATGTCAAAAAGTAAGTAACTCTTTAAGAAGCCCATCCCCAGTGGGGTGGTGGTGGTGCATACATTAATCATTTAATCCAAGCAGCACTCAGGAGGCAGAGTTTGAGGTCAGCCTGGTCTACAGAGTAAATTCTAGGGCCGCCAAAGCTACACAGGGAACTCTGTATTGGGGGAAAGAGATGGGGGAGGGGGGTCTAGAGAGATGGCTCAGTGGTTAAGAGCACGGACTGTTCTTCCAGAGGTCCTGAGTTGGCTGCTCTTGCAGAAGACAAGGATTAGATTCCTAGAAACCACATGGCTTTTTTTAAAAAAGATTTATTTATTTATTATATGTAAGTACATTATTATATGTAAGTGTCTCTTCGAACACTCCAGAAGAGGACACCAGATCTCATTACAGATGGTTGTGAGCCACCATGTGGTTGCTGGGACTTGAACTCAAGACCTTTGGAAGAACAGTCATGCTCTTAACCACGGAGCCATCTCTCCAGCCCCACATGGTGGCTTTTAACCATCTGTAACTTCAACTCTAAGCCTCCATTGGCACTAGGCACACAAGTGGTTCACAGACATACATATCAGCAAAACACTCAAAGATTTTAATAAATCTTTGAAAAAGGAAATTAGGCTCCAAAATCAGACACTATATATAAAAAGTTATCCCAGGCATATTTAAAAACTATATGGAAAAGAAAAAAAACCATAAGAATGCATAGGCGACACTCTGTTCTATACATGGGAAAAGGTTTTTCTGAAACAAAATATAAAATACTAAAACCACAGAAGTCTAATAAATTCCAACAAATTAAAATTAAGAATTTGTAGAGCCAAAAATATGGCTCAGTGGATAAAGGTGCTTGTTGCTAAGCCTGATGACCTAAGTTTGTTCCCAGACATACACAGTGAAAGAAATGAATTAAATACATTGTCCTCTGACCTCCAACCCTGTGACAAGGCAAGCATGCAACTCAACCACCACCACCAACACACACACAAACACACACACACACACACACAAACTCTGTGGCAAGGCAAGCATGCAACTGAACCACCACACACACCCCCCCCACACACAAATGTGCACTTAACATATATCAAAAAAAACTCTAATCATCAAAAGAAACTTCAGAGATAATGAACCACACAACCAGCTTGGAGATTTTGAAGCATGTGTAACAACAATACAGTCATATCCTGAACAGATAAAGAACTTCTATAGACCAAAAAGAAAAACTTAATTGAAAAAAAAATTAGTATAAGAAAGTTTTTTCCTGCTATAGAGAAAACAGATATGAAACACATGTAGGTGTGTTTACCCTCATTAGGAATCAGAAAAAACTTATGTTAAAACTATAACAAAATGCCCTTGTAAACTCCAAGCTGACAACCATTTCTATCTGTATCAGCAGCAAGAACAGTTAAGGATGGGAAGTAACAGAATCTCCCCTGTGGTGAAACAGAGAAGGCAAATTGGAATAGTCTTTGAGGGGCAAACTTGCCATTAGCAAGTGACTTGAGTTAAATCCACAATTCCAGTACATAGTGTTTAATGAAAAGTCTTACATATATTTACTGAGAGATGCATAAGAATACTTAAAGCACCGTTGTTTTTTTGTTTTTTGTTTTTTGTTTTTTTTTGTTTTTGGCTTTTGGGATTTGGTTTTTTTTCGAGACAGGGTTTCTCTGTGTAGCCCTGGCTGTCCTGGAACTCACTCTGTAGACCAGGCTGGCCTTGAACTCAGAAATCCGCCTGCCTCTGCCTTCCAAAGTGCTAGGATTACAGGCGTGTGCCACCACCGCCTGGCTTAGCACTGTTTTTAAAATGGCTAACTATGGCCAGGTGGTGGTGGTGCACACCTTTTATTCCAACACTTGGGAGGCAGAGGCAGGTGGATCTCTGAGTTCGAGGTCAGCCTAGTCTACAGAACAAGTTCCAGGATAGCCAGGGCAATACAGAAATACCCTGTCTCCAAAACCAAACACATAAAAAACACAAAAACAAAAAAAACCTATGGGCTAGAGAGATCGCTCAGTCAGTAAAGGAGATTGCAACCAAGCCTGATGACCTGAGTTTAATCCCTAGGAGCCCCATGGTAGAAAGAAAGAACCAAGCGGGGCTCAAAATAAAATCTAAGCCTTTAAGATCAAATTAACTGATTAACTTAGGGATAGGAATAGTTCAGTGGTAGTGGCTTTGCTTAGCATGCCTAAAGCCCTGGGTTCAATTTCTAATACGGGGGGGGGGGGGGAAGGGGGGGAGAGAAGTAAAAATGATAATTTTCTGCATTTTACCACAACTTTTTAAAAATTAATTAATTAATTAATTAATTAATTAATTAATTAATGTATGTGAGTACACTGTTGCTGTCTTCAGACACACCAGAAGAGGGCATCAGATCCCATTACAGATGGTTGTGAGCTACTATGTGATTGCTGGGAATTAAACTCAGGACCTCTGGAAGAGCAATCAGAGCATTAATCGCTGATCCATCTCTCCAGCCCTTACAACTTTTAAATGGGAAAAAAAATCACTGTAATTGCCAAAAAATTGTTTTATTATTCATTTTACCAATATGTACACACACCACAAACACAAATACATACACCAAACCAACATAAGCAGTCTTCCCTCCCCTGGATATTTTCATGTACCTGTGCACATCTGTAGGCTTTCCAGTTCTTCAGCATGAAGGTGCATGTAAGAATGCAGGATGGTCCAATCCTGTCGATGCCATACCAGGGCAGGGAGAGTCCTAAGGAATAAAGGCAAAAACTCAGTTCTATAGTTGCTGCTCTTGGACATTTGCTTGCTCCTTCTCTTAAGAGAAAACTTCCAGGGTAAAGTTCTATGGATGACTAGTCAGGAACATAGGAGAAACCAAGCCTTAAATGTACTAATACCTCTCTGGACTTGACAAGAAAGCCATGCCTGGATATATGTCCATATAAGTATGTGTGTATTTTGGGACAGGGTATTGTACCCTGGCTGGCTAAGAATTCACTATGTAGCCCAGGCTGGCCTCAAACTCATGACAATCTACCTGTCATAGCCTCCAAGTGCTAGGATTACAGATATATACCACCAAACCCAGAGAAAGCCACATTTTAAATTACCTTTTGGAACAGATTGGCTACAAAAAACTCAAGGTGAATGTGATAATTTGTAAGTCCTTGACCCAGGGAGTGGCACTATTAGGAGGTGTGGCCTTGTTGGAGTAGGTGTGTCACAGTGGGAGTAGGCTTTACTAGAAACATGTTTGGGTCCAAACTAGTTCCAGTAAGATAGTTTCCTGAAGTCTCCTATTTATATTTACAATTCTAGTCAAACTTGCAAAATGTGTTGTTTGTTTTCAGACAACACAGGTATAAACAAATACTTGTAGGGACTGGAGAGATAGCTCAGCAGTTAAGAGTACTGGCTGCTCTTCCAGAGAATCAAGGTTTAATTCCCAATACCCCCATTAGGAGCTCTCAACCATGTATAACTCCAATCCCAGTATATCCAATGCCCTCTTCTGGCCTCTGCAGCAATTAGGCACACACTTGGTGCACAGACATACATATAGGCAAAGCACCCATACATTTAAAATAAATAAACAAAAATTAAAATAAGTGATGCAGGAAGGTGTGAGAAACTCGTGTGGGGCTTCAGGAAACACCTCAGAAGCCATGGATACTTCAGTTTAAGAAGAATGATGTAAGTGGGAAAGTGATGAGGTAAAGCCAAACACAGAGGGAACAGGTAAAAATGCTGGTCTTCTCATCTTAGACAGGACAAACAGCCCAAAGTTGATAGCCATTATGTGGGTACTAGGACTCAAATTCAGATCTGCTGGAAGAACAGTGCTCTTAGCTGTTTCTCCAGCCCCAAGCTGGTATTTTCTTTATTCTTTCTTTTTTTTTAATTTATTTAATGTATAAGTGCTCTGCTGTATATACATCCACATGCCAGAAGAGGGCATCAGATCCCTTTATAGGTGGTTGTGAGCCACCAAGTGGTTGCTGGGAATTGAACTCAGGACCTCTGGAAGAGCAGCTAGTGCTCTTCAACAACTGAGCCATCTCTCCAGCTCTGTCGTTTTCTTTCAACCATGAGTTTGCTAATTCATTGTATCTGCCAAAGAAACAGTTGTAGTCAGCATTCATTTAGGTTTTTGGTTTTAAGATTTATTTATTTTATGTATATAAGTGCTCAATCTGCATGTATACATAGATGCCAGAATAGGGCATCAGATCTCATTATAGATGATTGTGAGCTAGCCGGGAGGTGGTGGCACATGCCTTTAGTCCCAGCACTTGGGAGGCAGAGGCAGGTGGATTTCTGAGTTCGAGGCCTGGTCTACAGAGTGAGTTCCAGGACAGCCGGGGGTTTACAGAGAAACCTTGTCTCGAAAAACCAAACCAAAACAAAAACAAAACAAAAAAACAGATGGTTGTGGGCCAGCATGTGGTTGCTGGGAATTGAACTCAGGTCCTCTAGAAGAATAGCTGGTACTCTGAACAACTAAGCTATCTCTCCAGCCCCCAATATTCCTTTAGGAATGTGTGCACACACTACTCCAAGCAGCCAACCCACATACACAAATGTTCTTTTAACTAAAAGAACATTTCTATACACCAAACAAATGTTAAGTAGAGCCTTTTCTCCCCTTAGATGCTCTAGTCTACCTATGCACATCTGCAGGCCTCTTTCTTTTCTTTTCTGTTTTTTTGGGAGGGTTTTTTGTTTTGTTTTGTTTTGTTTTTCAAGACAGGGTTTCTTTGTGTAGTACTGGCTGTCATGGAACTCACTCTGTAGAGTAGGCTGGCCTCAAACTCAGGGATCCACCTGCCCCTGTCTCCCAAGAGCAGCCTCTGCCTTCCAAGTGCCCTACTTCCAAAGTTAAATAAGAATCTTTCTGGGGCTGGAGAGATGGTTCAGCAGTTAAGACCACTGACCGCTCTTACAAAGGTCCTGATTTCAATTCCCAGCAATCACATGGTATCTTACAACCATCTGTAATGGGATCAGATGCCCTCTTCTGGTGTGTCTGAAGACAGTGACAGTGTACTCATATGCATAAAATAAGTTTTTAAAAAAAATCTTTCCGAACTCAGTGATCCTGAACTATTAGCTCTAAAGTAAATCACAAAAATGGTATTTTACTAGACTAACCCATATTCCTTTTATGTAGCATGTAACAGAACATAGCACACAGTAGCATCTAGTGTCTCCAACAGTTAGGAAAGCTTACACTTTTTAATAATTAATGATGGTACCTGGTGAACTCTTGGACAGCTTCTATTTTGGGGTGGTAGACAACAATTCGTTTTTTCAGCATCAATGCTGTGTGTAAGATAACAGTTTCCATTCCAAATTGAGATACAATGTCTTAAAATAAAAAGATAACATTATATTAAATACATAATGGCATAAAGTTTTCAATAAATAGAATTCTTGTCTAATAAATACAAAATCATTTTAAATACACCAGATACATTTAGGCAAATGCTATTAAGTGTAGACATACTTCATTTGGTGGATGGGTATGTTTATTCATGCGCGTTTACCAGGATCTATATCATTGTTGCCAGCAATGCCCCATAGGGATTCTGTGCTGGATGTACAGATAGACCAGACTCCTAAAGAAGTGCAACAAATAATACAAAGGAGAGCCAACATTTTTCAGTGTCATTAAAACATCTTGAAGAATACCCAACCTCGACCCAATGCTCAGGAACCACTAAAGATGGCAAATGGAGAGCAGTGGGCACTGTTAAAGGATGTGAAGGAGGGCAGCTCCACTTTCAGAGGACCCCCAAGATCTGTGACTTATCTCTAGGATTAAAGACTGTGCCCAAGGCTGGAGTTCACTAGAAGGAAGAGCTAATGACAAGGATGTGAGGAAATAAAAACTATGCAAGTCAGTGGAGACTGTGAGCCATGAATTTAGCTAAAATAACATTTCTATAAGAGATACAACATAGAAAAGATTGTCACAAAATATGTTTTCTTTGACAGAATTCTAAGTAAGTAAGTCAGTAAGAGCTGATGTACTCTCCTGTGTAAGAAATGCAGGTTAAAGCAACCCTGGCTTGGAGCTTTTGTTGTTGGCCAGGGTTTTCCTTTCTTTCCTTTCTTACCTTTGATGGAGCCAGCAAGGTATGCCTTTCGACCATCAAAGTCTCTACTAAGGAAAGAGCCATTTTCTTCACTCTGGCAAATCCCCTTGGTGAGAACTGCAATGTAACTCTCCATCATTTTAACTGGACTTCCATATTTCAAATATATTCTGTGAGAAAAGACAAAAAGTGACAATGTTTTTTATGCAAAATGAGTAATGTGGAGAAAGGCACCAAGGGTAGACACTGGTATTTTCTAGATTATAAAATAATCTGGCAGCATTTCCAAATGTATAAACCAGCCCACAGCATTTCTTCTCTATGTTACTTTGAAATACAACACTTGACAGATATGGACCATTTCTCTGAGGAATGTTCTTTCCTGCTATCAGATGTAGTCCCTATACAGGGGAACTAACAATGGCTTCCCAAGGCTGTGTTACTCCCGGGAATATTACATTCTTATTTCTTTTTATGACTTATGCTCATAACTGGTGTTCTCAGACATGCAACTCTGTTTTATTGCCTCAACTTCCTTTAACAAGGAGTTCAAGGTATTGTTCACAGAGAAAGCAGTAATTAGCTATAGAACCTATGCTTATTATAAGCAATCTTAGAAGTAACTACATTTAAATGATTAAGAAATCTATGCTCTTTAAAGTTTTCAGTGATAAATACACACATCTTACTTCCAAAAATGCTGACAGGAAGCCAGATGCATTCATAGTGCCCAAGTGAAGTCTCTTCCCTTCAAATTCCTTCCTGTGAACAACTAAGACTACTTCTCTTTTATTTATAGGCACTGATCCATTGTTTAGAGACAATGTCACTCTGTATACTCTGGCTATCCTAGAACTTGCCATCTGGAACAGACTAGCCTCAGACTCAAGAGAGATCCACTTGTCTCTGCCTCCTGAGTGCTGGAATTAAAGGCCTAACTAAGCCACTATGTCTGGCTTAGAGCTACATTTTGCTTGAGAAACTTAACTGATGGCTATAATTCAGTAGGTTATATTGGGGGTATACTTCAGTCAAGAGTAAGTCTAGCCTAGTCTGATCGGCAATTAGGAATAAAAAAAAAAGAGAGAGATCACTGGACATACTTGGGCCTTTCAGAAGCTGATGTAATAGAAAACAGAAAATTAAACTGAAAACTGATTTTTATATCTGACTACTTGAAAATTATATTGTAGACTGAAAAAAAATCTAGTTGAACTGATTACTAAATACTTACTTACTATTCCAAGCTACAAACTGAGAAAAAAACGGAGAGCAATAAATATTGTAAGCTCTTAGGTATGGCCACCAACCCAGTATTTAAACACAAGCTTATACAAAAGGATGTTACAGGGATCATGTGAACTGGGACTGGAGAAGAAGCAGGGAGGAATCTTGAATTTTATTGTAGATTCCTCTGTATCACTGATACTTTTTACAAAAGATTTACATATTTTTCTTTTCTGTGCATTTGTTTTGCCGGTAGATGTTGGATCCCCTGAAGCTAGAATTACAGACTATTGTGATGTAGGTGCTAGAGACTGTGGAAGAGCAGCCAGTGCTCTTATGCACTATGCCATCTATCCAGCCCCATAATCGATACTTTTTTTATTATGTGTTTCTTAATAAAAAAATTGTCGCCGGGCGGTGGTGGGGCACGCCTGTAATCCCAGCACTCTGGGAGGCAGAGGCAGGTAGATTTCTGAGTTCGAAGCCAGCCTGGTCTACAGAGTGAGCTCCAGGACAGCCAGGGATATACAGAGAAACCCTGTCTTGAAAAAACCAAATAAAAAAAAAAAAACAAAATTGTCAACATAATGAATAGAAATCAACTATAGTAATGGAGATATCAAACATAAAATTGATGACAACCCTGGGCCATTAAAGACAGCAAAGAACGACCCCCTTGAAATGACTGTGGGAAAACCACACAGTGTATCTCAGAGGACCATGTTTAGACAGTAACCTTCAGGCCTGCATACTTGGCCTGTGCAGCAGATTCCAGGTGTGTACAAAACCCCACTAGCCAAAGGGACTAGGGATGCCACCCAGAAACTGAATTTGTGAGTGGCCTCTGCTACATGTCAGAGATAGGAAACACATCTCACTGATTCACTCTCCAGAAATCAATGTAAGTACCTTTACATTTACCTCACCATCATGAAAAAGTATCTGTCCATAAGTGTACATAAAGACATCAGACATGTGTGTGGGGACATGAGAACACATATGAAGCTAAACATGTGGAAGCAGGAAGCATGGGGATTGAGGAAGTGGCTGGCAACTGCCGAGTCGTTATGTCTTCTACCCTGTGACAGGATACGAGGATGTGCAATGTCATAACACTGTGTACTACAGAAACTTGACATCTTCTCAGCTTTCTGAGGTGGAAGTGGTATCTGAAGCGACTCTGCCTTCTGAACTCCAAAATACTTCCTGCTCAGTTCAGCTGAGTAACTATGCCTGACTAGTTCAGACGATTGCGTTGGGAAGAGTCAAGCATTTTAGAAAACACTTCTACAGTTTTCGGTTTATAACTTCTGGATTTCAACCCTTCTATCAATAATATCACCTATGTCAGTGCCACAAGAACAATATCTGCTTCTGTTCCACAGTGAGCCTTATGCCTGGAATTCAGCCCTATAGTATGGTTATTTACATAAACAGTAAAACCTCTCTTTGTTAAAATACAATCTAACTGAAATTTTTAAGTAATCAAGTTCTCTTTTTAAAATTTTGCTTTGTTGTGCATATGCATGTGTATGGAGTACATATGTATAAAAGACCAAAAAAGCAACCATTTATTAGGAAAAACAATTCCCTTCAGCAAATATGTAAATTTTTTAAAAACAGAATTTAACTAAATTTGGGGTGATTTGACTTTTACAGCACAATAAATTTGTTTTTAATAAATCTGAAAAAAATATTGGATGAGAAAGCTAAAACATATGACATTTAAAATTGCATGTTAGTTAGTGATACTAAAAAAAACAGGAAAACTAAAATGTTGGGAAAGCCATAATTAAAAAGCCAATGTTTCTAATATATAAGAAAGATTGGGGGGCTGGAGAGATGGCTCAGTGGTTAAGAGCACTGACTGCTCTTCCAGAGGTCCTGAGTTCAATTCCCAGCAACCACATGGCCTATTGATATCCTATTCTGGTATGTCTGAAGACAGCTACAGTGTACTCATATATATATAATAAATAATTCTTTAAAAAGAAAAAAAGAAAGATTGGAATATACTAAAAGTAACAAGCAATTTGAGATGCCCAAGAACTATAAAAGCTGGACAAATTGCTTCTTCTTCTACCCTGGTCCATTTCCCCAAATCAGGGGATAAACCCACAAAACAAAGTCTCACTCTACAGATCAGACTCTGCAAAGCCAAAATGAATCAAGTCAGTTAGACTGAAAGCTGAATTTGCTTCCTTCATGTGGACATTTGCTGGGTCACTACTAAATAAAATCTTCATTTTGGTGAATTATCATTTAACATAGTTTTCATACAGACCTACACAATATCCTAGTGAAGGCGGCATATTTCTCTGGGTTAAAATCTTTGGCGGTCAGAACAATAGAAAAATGAGTCACCTGTCCAAAAGAAACAAACAAACAAAAGCATGGTTTTTAAAGATACTAAATAGAATTCAATAGATACTTGCTATAACAGATTAATTGTATTAATCTATTCTAACAAACCTCTTGAACACAATGTAGTTAAATTAGAAAGATAAAAATGCCAAGTCTTTACTTGCTTCTCTATCCTTATTTTATTTTGGAACAGTCTCTCTGTGTAGGCCTTAAACTGGAGACCTTTAGCCTCAGCCTTCTAAGACACTGGGATTATATGTGTATGCCAATGTGCTCTATTGAAAAACATATATTTTAAACTATTTCTAAATCTTATTGTTTTTAAAAATCTGAGACACTGTTGTGATATGAATGCTGCTGTAATCTAAAATATGGGCTACAGCCACTTGCTGCATCAAGATTTTTCAGAAAGAAATGAAGGAGGTAGAGCAATGGCTTAGCAGTTAAAGCATTTGCTACTCTTGTAGCAAGTTTGAGTCCCAGCAGCCACAGAGCAGCTCACAACTGCCTTTAACTTCACCTCCAGGGGGTCTTCTGGCCTCTAAAGACATCTGTACTCACACAGGCATGCATGCACACAAATAAAAGTAAAAATAAAATTTGAAAGAAAACAAAACAACAAACCCACCAAACTGAATATACATGAGTCATGCCATCACAATCTGTAATGGAGGCACTTGGGAAGTAAAGACAGAAGGATCAAGAGTTTAAAGCAAGCCTCAGCTATATAGTATGAGACCACCCTGGGTTATGAAAGACCTTGTCTCAAAACAAACCATCAAAGAGAAAAGAATGTACTGAATAAGACCCAACAATCTTATAATACATTGAAACTAACAAACTTGCATTTTCTAAGAATCCTATAACTGTTTCTAAATGACTTACTAGTTTGTACTAGGAAAGCAGTTAATGCTATTCTTTGCATTCTGGACACACTTCATAGGGTCCCATTATGGCTCAAAAATTAACCCTGAAAAGTAAAAAGAGGCACCCCAAGTACCTCAGGGAGGTGTTTCCTTATTCTTTCTCTTGGAAAACTCTGCTTGCTTTAAGTTAGAAACTACGTAATTTAGTTGGGCAGTGGTGGTGCATGCCTTTAATCCTAGCACTGGGGAGTCAGGGGCAGGTGGATCTCTTGAGTTTGAGGCCAGCCTGGTCTACCAAAAGAGTTCCATTACAACCAGAGATACATAGAGAAACCTGGAAAAAAAAAAAAAAGATAAAAAGAAACCTCATAGCATAGTCACCAAGTCACACTGATACTCAACTACTATAATAAACATACCAATAAAAGTCTAAGTATGAAAAGATTTTCTTAGTAATCATTTTAAATTCATAATGAATCTTTATCATCTACAAGTAAATTAAAAAATTTCTTAACTCAATCAAGAATAATTATATCCTTTAAAACAGTTTTTAAGGGGCTGAAGAGGTAGTTCAGTGCTTAAGAACACTGGCTACTCTTCCAGAGGACCTGGGTTTTATATCCAGAATCAACATGGTTATACATGACTATTTCTAACTCCAATCCCAGGAGATCCAAAATCTTCTGATTTTTTGCAGGCAGTAGACACACGTATATTTATATAGACATACATTCATGCAAAACACCTCTACATATAAAAATAAATTTTAAAAAAATTAAAAAGTTTTTAAATAGCTCTTTCCTTTTGCAGTCATACTGTATCACAACCACTAAGCAAGAACTGCAAACAGTATTTCAATGTACCTTCTCACATTTGGAACAAGATCATGTCTTCCCCTCTTTCTAAAGAGCTATGGCAGAAGTATAATGTTGGGTCTATGCCCATTCAAAATGATAATGAAATTTAGGTCGTTCAAGGACACACAAAAGCCAGCAGATGGCAAAGTGGTCCAAGTGTACAGGAAGAAATACATCATTTACACTGAAAGCTAATAGCACAACTGTACATATGGGCGTCCACCCCAGCAAGATAGTTATCACCGGACTAAAGCTGATGATGAGATCCTGAAGAGGAAAGCCAAGTCCTGACAGGTAGGAAAGGAGAAGGGCAAATACAGGGAAGAAATGACTTGAGGAGATACAGTAGAACATTTCATACATGACAAAGTTAAAAAAAAAGAAAATAGGGGCTGGAGAGATGGCTCAGTAGTTAAGAGCACCAACTGCTCTTGCAGAGTTCCTTAGTTCAATTCCCAGCAACCACATGGTGGCTCACAACCATCTGTAATGGGATCTGATGACCTCTTCTGGTGTGTCTGAAGAGAGCAACAGTGTACTCATATACATAAAATAAATAAATAAATCTTTAAAAATGTTTTTAAAAGCTGGGCGGTGTTGGCGCACGCCCGTAATCCCAGCACTCTGGGAGGCAGAGGCAGGCAGATTTCTGAGTTCGAGGCCAGCCTGGGCTACAGAGTGAGTTCCAGGACAGCCAGGGCTATACAGAGAAACCCTGTCTCGAAAAAACCAAATCCAAAAAACAAAACAAAAACCAAAACCAAAAAAAAAAAAAAAAGTTTAAAAAAATGGAATGCATTATATAGTTCAGGCTGGTCTTGAACTTCTGCAATCCTACTGCATGAACCTTAGAGCTGGGATTACAGACATTTGCTATCGCTCCCAGTTTCTAAAATAGTTTTGTGTTTTTGAAAAAGGTCTTACTATATAACTCAGGCTAGCCTGGAACTCCCTGTGGAAACCAGGCTGGCCTCAAACTCACAGAGATCCACCTGCCCCCCAAGTGCTGGGATTACACATGTAATACACCATACCCAGCCCTAAAATAGTTTTCAATTACAGAAAACAGTTCTCACTTTTATTCAGTATTACTCTGAAACTGCCCTACAGCTCTAGTCCATCAGGCTGTAACTATGAGAGACTATATATCCTCAAACTGTTCAGCATGCAACTAACCACAATGGATACCAGTCTTCATATATCGAATGAAATATTAAAGGGAATAGTTTCAGTGAAAATAAGATTTAATGTTATCAAGTGCATATCAGACAGAATCTAGAGTTTATATTTGTAAGTCTAGTTATTTTTTTGTTGGTTGGTTGGTTTTGTTTTGTTTTATCCTGAGGCAGTCATACCTTTTTCAAAACTGAAGAATCTGGAACTTCAACTGTAGTGACATAAAACCATGTTCTTCTGTACTGACCAAAGACAAAAGGGTGGAGAAGTTTGTTTTCACCAGTTAGGCAGCATTTTCGGAGCAGAAGATTCCTTAATGAGGCTGTCGTGGAAGGATAACACCACACCCACAGAACTTCTCCATTAGTGTCCTTTTCTATGGTGGAAAGATGGTCACTGTGAGAATGTCAAACAGCAGCAAGGAAGTGAATTGATTGGTTACTCAGAAACGTTTTGTGGAATCAGTTTTAACACCCCACTTTACAAAGCAACCCAGATCTTGAGACCCAAAATTCCTATCAACTCACAATTTGCATATGCTTGGTTGAGTCACAGGACATGGTCAATTGCAACTTTAAACTCCAGATTCTCTTATCTCCTAAAACTTGAGATTCCAAGGTATCTTGTAATCTCAAGGTCATGAAAACAAGGCATCACTATCACTTTGTTTTTAGGTTACCTAAGCAAAGCAGGTAAAAGTGCTTGCTGCCAAGCCCGATGATCTGTGTTTGATCCCTGGGCCACACATGGTCAAAGGAGAGCACTGGCTCCCAAAACCTGTCCTCAGACTCACATACACAAATAAATAATTAAACCTATAATGAAAAACTAGCCTTAGATATTTGGTAAGATTCTCTATCATCTCTCACAAAATGGTTATTGCCTTTGTTTTTATGCAACTGGAAGAATCTTTAATAAAATACATAAAAAAGAGTTGTTAAAGGGAAAAATGAAGGGCTGGAGAGATGGCTCAGTGGTTAAGCACACTGAGTTCTGGGAATTGAACTTAGGACTTGTACAGGTCCTGAGTTCAATTTCCAGCAACCACATGGTGACTTACAACCATCTATAATGGAATTTGATGCCCTCTTCTGGTGTGTCTGAAGAGAGCAACTATGTACTTAATACATAAATCTTTTTTTTTTAAAGGGAAAAATAGAGAGGCCTAGGTATACAGGCAGAGCTATTTGAAGCCCTGAGTTAGATCTTTAATTCCCCCTTCCCCAGCAATGAAGGAGATGGTAAAACCTTAAATTTTCCATTTTTCTCATTGCTGGGGACTAAACCCAATGGATCTTTTTTTTTTTAATTTATTGATATATTTATTTACATTTCAAATGATTTCCCCTTTTCTGGACCCCCACTCCCCGAAAGTCCCATCAGTCCCCTTCCCTCCCCCTGTTTTCCCACCCAACCCTTCCCACTTCCCTGTTCTGATTTTGCTCTATACTGCTTCACTGAGTCTTTTCAGAACAAGGGGCCACTCCTCCGTTCTTGTACCTCATTTGATGTATGGATTATGTTTTGGGTATTCCAGTTTTCTAGGTTAATATCCACTTATTAGTGAGTGCATACCATGATTCACCTTTTGAGTCTGGGTTACCTCACTTAGTATGATGTTCTCTAGCTCCATCCATTTGCCTAAGAATTTCATGAATTCATTGTTTCTAATGGCTGAATAGTACTCCATTGTGTATATATACCACATTTTTTGCATCCACTCTTCTGTTGAGGGATACCTGGGTTCTTTCCAGCATCTGGCAATTATAAATAGGGCTGCTATGAACATAGTAGAGCATGTATCCTTATTACATGGTGGGGAATCCTCTGGGTATATGCCCAGGAGTGGTATAGCAGGATCTTCTGGAAGTGAGGTGCCCAGTTTTCGGAGGAACCTCCAGACTGCTTTCCAAAATGGTTGTACCAATTTGCAACCCCACCAGCAGTGGAGGAGTGTTCCTCTTTCTCCACATCCTCGCCAACACCTGCTGTCTCCTGAATTTTTAATCTTAGCCATTCTGACTGGTGTAAAGTGAAATCTCAGGGTTGTTTTGATTTGCATTTCCCCAATGACTAATGAAGTTGAGCATTTTTTAAGGTGTTTCTCTGCCATCCGAAGTTCTTCAGGTGAGAATTCTTTGTTTAACTCTGTACCCCATTTTTTAATAGGGTTGTTTGGTTTTCTGGAGTCTAACTTCTTGAGTTCTTTATATATATTGGATATTAGCCCTCTATCTGATGTAGGATTGGTGAAGATCTTTTCCCAATTTGTTGGTTGCTGATTTGTCCTTTTGATGGTGTCCTTTGCCGTACAGAAACTTTGTAATTTTATGAGGTCCCATTTGTCAATACTACAGAGCAATAGTGTTAAAAACTGCATGGTATTGGTACAGTGACCAGCAGGCAGATCAATGGAACAGGATTGAAGATCCAGAAATGAACCCACACACCTATGGCCACTTGATCCTCGACAAAGGGGCTGAAAACATCCAATGGAAAAAAGATAGCCTTTTCAACAAATGGTGCTGGTTCAACTGGAGGTTAGCATGCAGAAGAATGCGAATTGATCCATCCTTGTCTCCTTGTACTAAGCTCAAATCCAAATGGATCAAGGACCTCCACATAAAGCCAGACATTCTGAAGCTAATAGAAAAGAAACTGGGGAAGACCATTGAGGACATCGGTATAGGGAGAAAGTTTCTGAATAGAACACCAATAGCATATGCTCTAAGATCAAGAACCCAATGCATCTTAAATGCTTGTTTGTTTGTTTTTTGTTTTTTTGTTTTGTTTTGTTTTTTTGAGACAGGGTTTCTCTGTATAGCCCCGGCTATCCTGGAACTCACTCTGTAGACCAGGATGGCCTTGAACTCAGAAATCTGCCTGCCTCTGCCTCCCAAGTGCTGGGATTAAAGGAATGCACCACCACTGCCCAGCCCCAAAGAGTTTGTTTGTTTTTTGTTTTTTGTATTGTGCATCTTAAATTCTAAGCAAGAGTTCTACCACTTTGCCAAATTTTTAGTAGTTGATATCTATAGATTTGTGTCACTATGCTTCTGATAACCCCTTTACTTAGAAACAAATTTTTTTTTTTTTTGAGACAGGATTTCCCTGTGTAGCCTTGGCTTTTCTGAAACTTTCCTACATTGACCAGGCTGGCCTTAAAACTCAGAGCTCTCCACCTGCTGCCTCCCAAGAGTTAAACACCTTAGAAACAAATAACCTCAGCCTGGTCTACAGAGTGAGTTCCAGGACAGCCAGGGCTACACAGAGAAACCCTGTCTCAAAAAACCAAAAGAGAAGAAAAGAAAAGAAAAGAAAAAAAAGATCCTTTAAGTGCATGTAAAAATAAAATCTAAGGGAAAAGGGAGAATAAAAACTAAAGAGCTGTTGAACGAGTAAATATGTTGAGATTTTTTTGTTGTTGTTGTTTTGTTTGTTTTGTTGGGACAGAGTTTTCTATGTAGCCCTGGATGTCCTGGAACTCTGTAGACCAGGCTGGCTTTGAACTCAGAGATCTGCCTACCTCTGCCTCCAGAGTGCTAAGATTAAAGGCGTGCACCAACCCCTGGTTGTTTGTAAGTCATTTTTATCTTCACAGTTTAACTCAACCTTAATGTTGAAGTGCTGACAGGTCCAAGGTACTTAGGTTTTCTTTTCAAACAATTTAAAAATTCCATTAGAAATGAATGCAAGAGGACTAGAGATAGCTCTGCAGTTAAGAGCACTGGCTGTTCTTTAAGAGGGCTGGGTTATATTTACAGCACCTACATGAGAGCTCACAACTGGCTCCAAGTCCAGAGGATCTAATGATCTCTTCTGAACTGGGAACCAGGCATGCATAAAGTGCACAAACATACAGTCTGGCAAACATTCATACCAAAAAAATTAAATTTACACAAAAAGAAAAAGTGAATACAGGATAAAGACACTCCTTTGAGATCCTGAAAAATAATTACAGCAGTTATTTGGTAAGCCTAAGCAATGTGATTGCACTCTGCCAAGAACAATGGTGTCCTACGTGTATTAGAACCTCAGGAGAGAGACTATTCAAAGGAATTTACAAAAGTCCATTCATTCATGCAGTGCGGTTCTGTCACGTACCACTTGCTTGGGTTGTCAAGGTTCACACATAGTTTGGACTATATAAAGATAGCTATGAATTTCCTCCGCATGAATTCCTATTAACTAGCCGGGGTCCCACATGTGACCATGAAGGAAAGAAATCCAGAACATCTAGATCAACTGACACGAAGTTCTCCACCGTGGGAGTGGAGGCTCGGGGTCACACTGCACGGGTTTCAACATCGTTCGGTTCTGCCAGTTTCTGGCATGTCCTGCCAATGGCACCCTAGGCTCCTGGCGTGTCACCCACACTCCCGGGAAGCCGCAAACAAGCACAGCCGGGCCCTAGCTCTCCAACCCATAGTCCCAAAGCCGGCCTTCAACGAAGAGTATCCAGCCCCGCCCGCCAGCCCGCAGGCCCCAAGTCAGCCAGGCGCAAGGAGGCCGAAGTCCTCCGCCCAAGTCTAGCCCCCTCCCTGGAGGAGCAGCCCGGGGGGGGGGGGTTCCCAGAACCCAGGCGGAGCTGCGGCATGGCCTGGCAGACAGAGAGAGCCTGCTTCCTCACCGATCAGCCCGACTCCGAGCATCAGCTGGGTGTCCATTGCCACAACAGCAGCCATCTTCCGCTGCTACCGGCTCTGCACTGCAGGCCTCCTCTTGGCCACGCCCATACACAAGTCCCGTCCCTTCCGGCAGGGTGCAGCAGGCCCTACAAGTGCTGCCCCAGGCTTCCCTCTCCTGGCCAAACTTCCTTCTTGCAGCCCTTCAGCACTTAGGTCCTTGTTCCATCACAGGGACATATCCAGCCATTTCACCCCTCAGTTTGTCTAGTACCTTAAAGATGGAGTGTCCGTTCACTGATTCATTACAAAAACAAATAATAATTGGAGAAATTATTTGAAAAACTGTTTTGCTGCTCTGAAGGGAAAGGGTTGCCCTATAGAAGTGTTAGTTTCCCCAATCCAAGTGTAACAGCTCTGCTCTGTCAGGGGATGATGTCCCCAGCTTTCTCTGCTCCGAGGGGTATCCTGGCAATCCTTTGGTGCCTCCAATCCTGGGAGCCAAAAAGTACAAAGTCACATCACACAAGAGATTTAATTGGGGGGAGGAGGTGAATCCAGGAGGGTGGCTGCCTCTATTCAGCAGGAAACTAAGCAAAAGACAGGGTTTATATAGGGTTTCTTGGGAGACTGGGCTTTCCAGGGTGGGTATTGGTAGGATTTCAAATCTCAGAGTTAGCTTATGGATTAGTGGGAATCTGTTTCTTGGCCCTGGACAAGTCTGGGTCAGAGTGTTCTTTCCCAGGCCCTTTTTACCCTACATAATATTTGTTGGAAATGCTCAACTTCCTAAAGTCATGACCTTGAAAGTCAGGATTTCAATACATTAATTTGGAGGGTGTGGAGGCCAAACATGTAACAATTAAAATAGGGAATTCATTGATTTTAAGGATGCTCTAGGATGTTGTGGGATATTTGATCACACTGTGAACTCCAAGATTGTGTTGTTTACTGGGAAAAAAACTGTTTCTATTTGTGGTGTGGCTCAGCCCTTAACACACACATTTAATCTCTCTGGCTGGAATTCAGACATACCCTGAGTAAACATCTTTAATTCCAAACAATGAAGGTAAAGATAGTTTGTAGAAGGAAGCACCATGTTTGAAAGTTATGTCTAATTGAGTGGCAGACAAAGTGAAAACAAAGAAAGATATGACAGAACAGGATGTGCCCAACTCTCACTAGAAGAGAGAAGAAAGGGAAACTACTTGAGGGACAATGGGGAGAGAAAGGAAGGGGAAATTTTTCCTGGGACAGATGTACAGAGACAGGTTGCAGAAAAAGAACAAGCTAGACACAGGTGAAAACAGAATCAGCCAGAAAAATGAGAAGGAGCCAGAAGACTAGAGCAGAACGCCAAAGTTAGTATGAGACCAAGCAAAACGACTCAGGAGAAGCCAGACTGAATCTGTCAGCTTGTAGAGGAGTTTGAACTAGCCAGAGTTCAGAAAGTACTAGAAAAAGTGAGCTTATCCAGCAGTAAGTCTCAGGATGAAAACATTCTAGGTGGAGATAAGATTTTACAGAGGCTAGAAGCTTCCAGAACTAGGCCTAGATCAACAGAGGCAGTAAAACTCCAAGATGACAGTTATTAAAGGCAAATAAAAGACACATTTACTCGAGGATTTAATGTGGAAAATAACATCAGCATCACTGCAATTGCATTCTGATTTTGTGGCATATCATAATGACAAAATCAAAATCAAAATAGTTCTTCTGGAAACTATTTAAGTTTACTTGTGTAAAGAAAATGTACTAGCCGGGCGGTGGTGGTGCACGCCTGTAATCCCAGCACTCTGGGAGGCAGAGGCAGGCAGATTTCTGAGTTCGAGGCCAGCCTGGTCTACAGAGTGAGTTCCAGGACAGCCAGAGCTACACGGAGAAACCCTGTCTCAGGGGAAAAAAAGAAAGAAAAGAAAAGAAAAAAAATAAATGAAACTTCTTGAAAAGTAGATTGACAAGAGTCTACAGAATTAGAAAAGTATAAACCTTTAATTTATATTTTTGTTGTTGCTAAGATTGCTCTGTCTAATTAGCCCTAGCTAGCCTTGAACTCAAAATCCTTTCATCTCAGACTCCTAAGTAGCAGGAATTTCAGTCCTGTGCCACAGCACTAAGCTTCTATCATGCTACTTTTAGGAAATAGATCAAGCCTGTATAGGGGAACCAGCTATTTTTGGGCAACAGGTCAGAGCTGAATTGCAAGGTCCATCATTCTACACACAGGATTTTAGATATTGAAGAAATCACCAAATGAATTAAGTCTTGAGGGAATGTGTATTTTGAAATGAGAAAGTTCTGTCAAAGACTCCAGGACCAGGTGGCACATGGGAAATTAGCAAAGTTGTTATCCTTATGAGATAGGCTCAAGAGAGAGGGAAAACCTTTCCTTAGGAGTCCAGGTACGGGTGTTTATGAACCATTAATCACTAGAAACTACATTTTCCTTCACCCTGATCTTTATAGCATGAGACCAATGGCCTAGAGATACCTCCGACAGAGACTAGCTATCCCTTCCACCAGTGCTGTACCTAACAGATATACTGAAGTTCAAGGGTATGGAGGTTAGAGACCACCACCTGATTCTGGATTCACTGTATGTGTGTCTCTGTATTTGTCCTTTCCTCATTCTCTCACCACCCCTTCTGGGACCCAAGTCTCCATGATTGAGCCACAGATCCTTTGTTGCCTCTGCTTGGATGCAGTAAAATCCCTGAAGAAATCTTTCCCCCTTGATATGCAGGTACAAAGATGTTTATTGGGTGCTACTGACAGTAGTGAAAATGTGTGAACACATTTGTAAAAAGCTTTTAAAAAGTGATGGAGGAGATGGAGAGATGGCTCAGTAGTTAAGAACACTTGTTGCAGAGGACCAGGGTTCAATTCCCAGAACAACATGAAAGCTCATAACTGTCTGTAACTTCCATTCAAGGGCATCTGACACTCTTGTTTGACTTCTATGTATACCAGGCATGCTACATGGTGAACATACATACATTCATGCCAAACACCCAAACACGAGAGAGAGAGAGAGAGAGAGAGAGAGAGAGAGAGAGAGAGAGAGAGAGAGAGAATATTTTGTACTATACCATGCTATAAAGTTGTGATGAAAAGTGAGGTAGATATCACAAATGACCACTCTTCTGAGGGGGTCCTTAGTGGTCACTTCTGCCCCCACCCACTTTGCTCTTCTGCAAGGCTGCTTGCTTGCCTTTTCTAAATTTTCACAGATTAGATCTAATTCTCTTTTGCCAAACATTATGGTTTGTATCTTTAAAATTTTTATTTGTTTAGGTGCTTTGTCTGAATGTATATGATCACACGCATGCAGTGCCTGAGGAGGTCAGAAAAGGGCATTCAGATACTCCTATTACCGGAGTTAGAGGATAGTTGTAAGCTGTCAAGTGGTACTGGGAATAAGACCCAGGTACTCTAGAAGAGCAGCAATAACCACTGAACCATCTCGTCTAGCCCCTTTAAAGATTTTAAATAGTGTGTGTGTGTGTGTGTGTGTACTGTGTGTGAATGTAGAAGAACATAAACCCAGAGCTGAAGTTACAGACAGTTGTGAGACACCAGGTATGGGTACTAGGACCTGAACTTGAGTCCTCTGCAAGAGTGGTACAAACTCTACCTCTGAACCATCCATATCCATCTCTCCAGCCCTCAAGGTTCACATCTTTTTTTTTTTTTTTTTTTTTTTTTTTGGTTTTTCGAGACAGGGTTTCTCTGTGTAGCCCCAGCTGTCCTGGAACTCACTGTAGACCAGGCTGGCCTCGAACTCAGAAATCTGCCTGCTTCTGCCTCCTAAATGCTGGGATTAAAGGTGTGCACCACCACTGGCAAGGTTCACATCTTAAATGTGCCCTTATTGTGGTTTGAATAAAAATGGTCCCAATAGGGGGTCCATAGGCCCTTAGGGAGTGGTACTACAAGAGGCTTGGCCTTATTGGAGTGAGTGTGGCTTTGTTGGAGGAAGTGTGTCAGTAGGAGGATGAGCTTTGAGGTCTCAGAAGCTCAAGCTAGGGCTAGTGGTTCAGTTTCTCTTCTTGCTTTCTGTCTGTGATCCAGATGTAGAAATCTCAACTCCTTCTCCAGCACCATGTCTGCCTGCATGCTGCCATGCTTGCTGCCGTGGAGATAATGAACTGAACCTCTTAACTGTAAGCCAGCCCCAATAAGATGTTTTCCTTTATAAGAGTTGCCACAATGATGGTGTCTCTTCACAGGAATAGAATACCCTAAAATAGGCCCCAACGCTCATGTGTTGAAAGCTTGATCCCCAGTTGATGGTGTCACTAAGACAGGTGGCAGAAACTGGTGTGGAGCTAGTGGAGGAAAGGCATCATTGGGGGTGTGCTCTTTTATTTTTTTAACCACATTTATTGACTTATTAATATTTGCTTTTTAAAGACAGGGTTTAACTTTGTAGCCCTGGGTGGCCTGGAACTTGCTATATAAACCAGGTGGGCTTTGAATTTATAGAGATCTGCCTGACTGAGCACTGGAATTAACAGTCCACTATTTATATGGTTTTTTTGAGGCAAGCCCTCACTCTAGTCCAGGCTGAACTACAAGTCATTTTGTTGTCCAGGCTTGCCTTAAACTCACGAAGCTCTTCTTACCTAAACTTCCTTAGTGCTAGGATCATATCACATCCAGCCTTTTCTCTCATCTTCTCAACCACATGCTCCCCATCACAATGGCCTGCCTCACCATAGGCCTAGAGCAAAGAAGCCCAGCTGACCTGGGACTGAAACTTCAGAAGCCATGAGCCAAAATAAACCTTTCCTCTTTTTATTTCAGATATTTGGCCACAATGACTGAAAGGTAACATACAGCATTCTAAGTTCTAAAGACATACCTCGCCTTAGATGTTGTGATGGTTCCTATATGATTGGCCCAGGGAGTGACCCTATTAGGAGGTGTGGCCTTGTTGGAGTAGATGTGTCCCTGTGGATGTGGGCTTAAGACCCTCATCCTAGTTACCTGAAAGTCAGGCTTCTACTAGCAGCCTTCAGATGAAGATGCAGAACTTTCAGCCGGGAGGTGGTGGCACACGCCTGTAATCCCAGCACTCTGGGAGGCAGAGGCAGGCAGATTTCTGAGTTTGAGGCCAGCCTGGTCTACAGAGTGAGTTCCAGGACAGCCAGGGCTATACAGAGAAACCCTGTCTCGAAGAAACCAAATCCAATAAAAACAAAAAACAACAACAACCAAAAAAAAAAAAAAAACCCAAAAACCAAAACCCAAAACAAAACAAAAAAAGAACTCTCAGCTCCTCCTGCACCATATCTGACTGGATGCTGCCATGTTTCTGTCTTGATGACAATGGACTGAACCTCTGAGCCTGTAAGCCAGCCCCAAATAAATGTTGTCTTTTATAAAACTTGCATTGGTCATGGTGTCTGTTCACAGCAGTGAAACCCTAAGACAGAAGTTGGTACTAGGAATGGGGTATTGCTGTGATAGGCATGACCATGCTTTTGTTTGGAAGAATGCAGATTTTGGGACTTTGGATTTGGAAAGCCATGGAATACTTTAAGTGGGGTTTAATGGGCCAGCCTAGTAGGAATATGGAAGAGAATGGTGCTGAGGGTCATTTGAACTGTTTATACCTGTTGGCCCAAGAGTTTTCTGTGGAGAAGAACTTTAATATGTGGCCAAGAGACTGGTTTTGTGATGTTTTGGTGAAGAACATGGCTGCTTTTTGTCATTTCCAGAAGAGACTGCCTAGGGGTAAGGTAAAGAGATTTATATTAATTGCATCTGCAAAGGAAGTCTCAAAAAAGCCCAACAAAGACTTTGTTCTCTGGTTAAGTCTGAAGAAGAGAATTTTGAACAAACATAGCAAGATGAGAAAGGAAAAGTACAAAATATATAGTCTGAGTATTAAAGGGACTCCAGGAAGTGAAATGGAGCTGAATTCAAGGATATTAAATTGAATTAAGGGAGTGGTGACCTTGGGGCAAGATTCCACCCAGCTAAATTTAGGTCCAGGCACGCTAAGCCTTTGATCCCAGGAGGCAAAGATAAGCAGATCTCTGAGTTCAAGGCCAGTCTAGAACAGAGCAAATTCTAGGTGAAGAAAAACTTAAATCCAGGCTAGGTGGACCACACCTTTAATCTCAGTGTTTAGGAGACAGGCTTGTAGATCTCTTGAGTTCAAAGTCAGTCTATGGAGCAAGATTCTGGACAGTTAACTTAGGCAGTGAAGGAGCTGGGAAAAAGGAAGCTAGTGAAAATGTAATAGAACAAGGGGGCCAGTGTTCCAGCTCCTGCAAGCAGCAGAACTCCCCAGCTTAGGCCATATGTCTCTGGCTTTATATTCAAGAGGAGAAGGAGAATCCTGGGACAATTAATGCTGGTTAGCTGGAGCTAAGAAATTAGTGGTGATTAAGAAAAGATCAGCATCACTGAGGTAAAATCTTCTGGGAAGTGTTTTCTGAGAGCACAAAGAAGCTATGTTCCAAAGATAGTCAAGGTTGTACCTCATGCTGCAGCTGTACTTGGTAACGTGTAAGAATCATCCCGGTGGTACTAGTTTTGAAGGCATGAAGGCATCATGAAGAACAGCTGAGATTTGGCACTGTGAGAGGCCATAGAAGGCCATTGGTAAAAGTGCACCCTCAGTTGTAATTGACAGCCCAGGACTGAAGGGGTCATGCAAAAGGAGTTGAGGCTTGGTACCACAAAGAGAGCCTATGAGAGGCTTTGGTGAAGCATAGTTGCAGTGGAAGACCCTAGCATATTGGAGACCCTAGTGAAGACCCTAGCATCACAGTACCATGTGATGACCACCAAGAAGAGCAGTGGCAGCAGAGTAGATCAATCTGAACTTAGAGTGCTACAGAGCACAGAGCAGAAGTGACACCAACTCTTTGGAGAAGCACAGAATATCATGTGTGGATCTCAGACATTGGAACAAGAAGCTGTGAAGCTGAAATTGACTTGGGGTACCCAAGACGTTAAAGATGCCAGAGCCTCAGGATGCCTGCCAAGGAAAACTGCTAACAGGGAGTGGAACAAGCCCAAGAGAAAGAACCTTGTTGCAGTCAACAAAGATTAAAAAGGAGTTGGATATCTGAAGACTGCTTTGCCATCAGACATGGAGATGCAGAGTTTGGACTTTGCCCAGCTGGTTTCCTGTCTTGCTTGGGGGATTACAGTTAAGTAATTGAATGAATCTCAGAAGAGACCTTGAACTTTGGACTTTTAACACTGTTGAGACTGCTATAGACTACAGGGACTTTTGAAGTGGGACTAAATGTACTTTGCATTATGCTATGTTTAATTATGGCCCCCATAGACTCATGTTTGAACAAGCCTATGGGGGCCAGGGAGTGGAATGTGATAGTTCGTATATGATTGGCTCAGGGAGAGACCCTATTAGGAGGTATGGCCTTGTTGGAGTAGGTGTGTCACTGTGGGTGTGGGCTTAAGACCCTCACCCTAGTTGCCTGAAAGTCAGTCTTCTACTAGCAGCCTTCAGAAGAAGATGTAGAACTCTCAGTTCCTCCTGCACCATATCTGCCTGGATGCTGTCATGTTTCTGTCTTGATGACAATGGACTGAACCTCTGAGCCTGTAAGCCAGCCCCAAATAAATGTTGTCTTTTATAAAACTTGCATTGGCCATGGTGTCTGTTCACAGCAGTGAAACCCTAACTAAGATAGATGTTTACTGATAAAATAATTTTTTTTCCAGACAGTCTGGCCATGTAGCCCAGGATAGCCTTGAGCTTGAATTTTATATCTCGACTAATACAAAGTATGTAATTTGCTCTGAGGGATTTGCAAAAAAGTAATGTCTGTCTAAAAAGAGCTAAAGGAACCCGTCTCAAAGAATTGAAGTTCATTGTGATGTGCTGGCCAGAGGAGGAGAAAGGCTGCATCCTGGATGATGAAGACCACCTTATCATCTTCCCACCTCACTCCCCATTACCACCTCTAATAAAAAGGCAGGTTCCCCAAGATGAAGCTCTGAGCATGACAGACCTTTCAACTTCTTGACCCTTGTAGAAGGCACAGGGAGTCTTGTGTACGAATGTAAGCACCAAGGAAATCAGGAATATTAAACACAAAGTGTTGTCTCTTTAAGAGAAAAGGCATAACCTGTTTTCCACTCAGAAGACAGGAAGCAGAGGTTGTTAATAGCCTGCTGACATTTGTGCTATCTGTAATACTGAGTCCACACCATTTCCTCCCGAGACCCTTAAGATGTCACATGTAGTCAATCTATAGAAGCTATCTTTATGGAAGATGTCACATGTACTTTAAAAGAGTCTTAATGTAGTCATGTCTTAACTTTATGGTATTATGGAATTGTGATATTATCTCAGGAACCTTTTCCCCAAATTGTATTGTGCTCAAATATGCTTAAAATAAACTATTCATGATCAAATTCTAGATCCTTGACCCAACACCTGCTACTGAATAATGTTGAACTGAATTGGACTGTCCTCTTGCTTCAAGTGGAATGGGCACTCTGCTGGCCATGGTGGTTGCAGAGACCCTTGAATAAATATTCTTTCCACCAACTTACAGTTACCAGATATTTGTTTTGGAGCTTGTGTTAGAACCTTTTGCTGATAGACTCCTTGCAGCAGGGACACAGGTTTTAGTAGTTTGGGAGAAGTGGTGACATATTAAGTAAAATTCTTTTTTTCTCTCTCTTTTGATTCAGGATCTTCTGAAGTTCAGATTGGTCTTCAACTTTCTTTGTAACTTGGGATGACTTTGAACTTCTGATTTTCCTACCTATAGCTCCTAAGTGCTGGATTTAAGGAAGATGGTGTTGGGCGAAGAGAGGGGAAGGATATTAAAGGCTGTGTCTAGTCTATGCTGTGGGACTCTAGGTTGGAAGTGGAGGTATGATTTATGGGAAGATAGGTTTGATGATTTGAATAAGAATGTCACTGATAGACTCCTATATTTGAATGTTTAATCATCAGGGAGTGGTATTATTTGAAAGAATTAGGATTAGGTATGATCTTGTTGGAAAAAGATTGTCACTGGGGTTGAGTTTTGAGATTTCAAAAGTCAATACTGGCTTCTTCTTCTCTGTTCTCAGATCCAGCAGCTCTCAGTCACTTCTCCAGCACCATGCCTGCTGCTACCATGATCTCTGCCATAATAATAATGGACTAAGCCTCTGGAATTATTAAATTCTTCTTTTATAAGAACTGTTTTGGTCATGGTGTCTCTTCACAGCAATAGAACAGTGACTAAAAGAGTAGATGACTGGTAAATCTGCTTCCTTCCCTCCCTATTTCATTACTTAATGCTGTCAGACCTGCCAAACAAGTTTACCAGACAACCTTTGGCTGTAAGACTGACCTCTTCTACAATAGATAAAGCTGGGTGTAGAAATAGACATTCTAGATTCAAAGCCCAGCTTTGAATTGCATTTTAGCTATACAGCCTGGCTTACATCGCTGTTCTCCTCTTGTTTCCTTGGAAATCATGGAAGCTAACTACGCTTAACTGTGTGCCTCTCCCAGTAAAGTTTGAATCACTTTAGAAAAGTGTAGCTTTGTATCAGGGGTTTCAAGACCATCCCTAAATCCAATGATTTGTTTGAAGGACTCATTGGTTGCCACTGACCTTCCTTATAGCAGGGGATGATTTTTACAACTTTCAACTCTTTCATCTTGCCTCCTAACTACTGGGTTTACAGGTGTGTGCTCCCATACCTAGCTAATTATTTACTTATGGATTGTGGGTGCTAGGGATTTTAACTCAGGGTCTGATGTATGCTAGGCAAGCAGTCTTACCACTGCTCCCTCTCTCCAGTCCTTTATATCAACTCCCCCCCCCCCCACACACACACACCTTGCTCACTCTCTAGTCCCAGAAAAGAGTCAGGAGTCATTAACATTAGTGTAGACTTAGAAAATGCTCCAAACCTCTAGTTGGTGGTGGTTGTGGTTCATGCCTTTTAACCCAGCACTCAGGAAGCAGAGGCTGGTGGATCTCTGAAATAGTTCAAGGCCAGACTGGTCTATAGACTGAATTCCAGGACAGCCAGGGCTACACAGAAAAACCCTGTCTCAAAACAAACAAAACAAAACAGGAAAATGGCCCAAACCTGTCTGGTCATGCGTACAAGGGACCCCCATCTCTTGCAGATGGAATTTGGGAACCACCTATCATTGGTTAACAGAGCCATCAGAGTAGCAATTCAGCTCCTCAAAGGGTACTGAGAAGGCAGTTGAGTTCAAAAAAGGGTACCGAGAAGGTGGATCAGTCAACAGCTTTGCCACTCTGTCCTGCAAGCTAGCTGAATTCCATCATATCCAAATATATTTACTTTTGCATGGATGTGACCAAAACATCTACAATATTAGAGGGAGGGGTCATTTATTTCATGTCATAGTTTCAGAGGTATCAGTGGACCATGGAGACATGGTTGAGCAGAACATCTCATATTATGGAGGCTAGAAAACAGGAAAGGAAGCCACGGGGATGAGCAGTTCCCAAGGACATGCCCCCAGTGGGATGCTTCCTCCTCAAGCCATGCATTGTTTCCTGCCTTCCACCACCTCATAATAATGACATTATATTATTGATCCTTAAAGGTGATAATCAAGGTATTGTCAGAATTCACAGGAACTAATATTCCTGGAAATACTATCATAACACCTACACCCCCAGAGGTGTGATTTATCATCTCAGTCCAGCCAAGTTGACAGTTATTAACTATTACAGTGAGGTTTTCTATGAGGAAGGCCTTGCTACAGTCACCAGAAGCCCAGCTTTGGGACTCTATTGTATTAAAAGAAAAAGTTCATTAAGACAAATGTAACTAAAGCCAGTTTGAATCTGTTTTAGTTACTGTCCTATTCCAACAGTAAAACACCACAACCAAAGTAACTTATAATTGGGCTTATAGTTTCAGAAGATTAAAGTCTATAATCGTTAAGTAGGAGACAGAGAGAGAGGAGAAGAGAGGGAAGAAAGAGAAAGAGAGACAGATACTCAGAGAGACAAACAGACACACCAAACAGAATGGCATCAAATTGAGTCTTTTGAAAAAATTTTTTAAAAAGATTTATTTATTTATTATATGTAAGTACACTGTAGCTGTCTTTAGACATTCCAGAAGAGAGTGTCAGATCTTGTTACAGATGGTTTTGAGCCACCATGTGGTTGCTGGGATTTGAATTCAGAACTTTTGGAAAAGCAGTCAGTGTTCTTAACTAGTGAGCCATCTCACCAGTCCCAAGTCTTCTGAAAACTTAATATCCATCTAGTGACATGCCTCCTCCAACATTGCCACATCCCCTAATTTTTCCCCAATGGTTCACACAAGCTGAAGAACCAAATGTTCAAATATTATATGTTCCTATGAGGTCATTCTCATTCAAATCACTACAGATCCTTATTTACTGTGGTGGAGCATGCCTTTAATCCCAGCACTTGGGAGGCAGAGGTAGACAGATTTCTGAGTTCGAGACCAGCCTGGTCTACAGAGTGAGTTCCAGGACAGCCAGGGCTATACAGAGAAACCCTGTCTCGAAAACAAACAAACAACAAAAAAGATTATCATTTACAGTGGTGTGTCTAAAAAATTTTCTTCCTGTTTTAAAAGAAAGCCACAAGGGTAGTACTGAGAGTTACCATATAACTTGCACCCAGTTTCCTCTGTTAATCTTGTATCAATTAAGACATTTGTTACAAGTAATGAACCAAGAGTGCTGCAAAGCTACTGTTATTTAAATGCCCTTGGTGAGCCACTTGTGGTGGTACACTCCCTGTAATCCCAAATACTCAGGAGGCTGAGGCAGGCAAGCTGCTAACCTGGGCTACAGAATGAGACCTAAAAAAAAAAAATCCCTTTGTGAAGATCATATTCAAATTACTCATTCAAAAAACAAGTTCTGGGCTGGAGAGCTGGCTCAGTGGTTAAGAGCACTCATTACTTTCTCAGAGGACCTGATTTTTCCAGCAACTACATGGTAGTTCACATCTGTAACTTCAGGTCTAGGAGATCTGACACCCTCTACGACATCAGATATGTATGAGGTGTGTGGGACATAAAACCATGCCAGGAAGTTTGGTGAGGAAGTGCAAGTTGAGACCCAGAGACTCAGTGGGCATACACCCGAGGCTTAGATAACTTTTAGTTCCTTGCCAGACTCCCGACTTGGAACATGTGGCATGCTTCTCACATAAAAGAAATGTGTCCTATGGTCACATAGGCTCAAAACAGAGTTGTCCATACTTAGCCAATAAGCTTCCCTTCTCAGACATTCCTTCCTGGAAAAGGTATTTAATCTCAGGCTCACCCTGAGGAGTGGGGTATGGTTTTTATGCATCCATTTTCCACCATAACAATAAACTGTTTAGAGCCATGGACTTTCTCTTTTCATCAATATCTGCTGTGAGGAGCCATGAAGAAAGCCTTCATCTACAGAGCCATAGCCTAATCACGTGTAGAAGGCTTCTCTGTGCTTCCAGCCACAACCACCACCAAGCCAAGGACAATCATTCCTGTGAGACAAGCCAGAGCTCTCCTATTCTCAGGCAAAATACTCATATACATAAAATAAAATAATCTAAAAATTAAAAAAAACAGGTGCAACCTGCATCCACAAAGCTCTTTGGGGTCCTTCTGTATATTTTCATGGCCTTCACCTTATATGTGAGAAACATCTTGTTGATGTTCAGGGACAGCTTCATTTTTGGCAGGTTTAGCTGCATCAATTCCCGATAAACCTGACTTGTTCGATATGATAGATAAGTTGCAGTATTTATTAGTGCTACTTTCTAGTGAGCATTCTGTTTGAGAACCCCTTTTATATTTTGTTTTTCAAGACAGGGTTTCTCTGTGTTGTGTTTCAAGACAGAGTTCCTGGATGTCCTAGAACTTACTCTGTAGCCCTGGCTGGCTCAAACTCAAGATCTGCTGCCTTTCTCTGACTTGTGAGTGCTGGGATTAAAGACCTGCACCCGCTGCCACCTGGCATGAGAATCCTTAGTTAATAGTGTAACTGTGTGTGCTATAATATGATATATAATAGTGTGACTTCTGATTTTGAGTCTCAGCATTGAGTATATCATCTGACCACGGCACCAACAGCTTAATTTCAATGGTTCTCACTGTTAGAACCTTATGTTAAAAGAGTACTTGCGCAGGGCAGTGGTGGTGCACGCCTTTAATCCCATCACTTGGGAGGCAGAGGCAGGCGGATTTCTGAGTTCGAGGCCAGCCTGGTCTATAGAGTGAGTTCCAGGACAGCCAGGTCTACACAGAGAAACCCTGTTTCGAAAAACAAGCAAACAAACAACAACAACAAAGAGTCATTGCATCAGGTGTACACAAGGCTTTATAGGATTTGGAGTGAATTGGTGACACATTAACCAAGATCTTCTCTCTTTCTCTCTCTTCTCTCCCCTCTCCCCTCTCTCCTCTCTCCCCTCTCCCCTCTCCCCTCTCTCTCCCCTCTCCCCTCTCTCCCCCTTCTCCCCTCTCTCTCCCCTCTCCCCTCTCTCCCCTCTCTCCCCTCTCCTCTCCTCTCCTCTCCCCCCTCTCTCCCCTCTCTCCCCTCTCCTCTCCTCTCCTCTCCTCTCCCCTCTCTCTCCCCTCTCTCCCCTCTCTCCCCTCTCTCCCCTCTCCCCTCTCTCCCCTCTCCCCTCTCCTCTCCCCTCTCCCCTCTCCTCTCCTCTCCCCTCTCCTCTCCCCTCTCTCCCCTCTCCCCTCTCTCCTCTCTCCCCTCTCCCCTCTCCTCTCCTCTCCCCTCTCCTCTCCCCTCTCTCCCCTCTCCCCTCTCTCTCCCCTCTCCCCTCTCTCCTCTCTCCCCTCTCTCCCCTCTCCCCTCTCCTCTCCTTTCTCCTCCTCCTACTTCTTTCTCCTCCTCTCTTCTTCCTCCTCTTCCTCTTCTTCCTCCTCCTTTTCTCTCTCCCTCTCCCTCTCCTTCTCTCTCACATAACTAAGGAAAGAAAACTAGCAGCCAAAGATGAGCATTCTGCAGAAAGTTCAAACTAGGAATGTAGAAAGAAAAAAGAGAAAGGGGAGTAATATTATTATTATTTCAAAGAACATGATACGCTCTTGTGCAAATGCCATAATGAAGCTGGGTGATGGAGGTACATGCCTTTCCCAGCACTCAGGAGGCTGAAACAAGCAGATCTCTGAGTTAAAGGCCAGCCCGGTCTACACGGAAACAAACAAACAACCCTAACCAAACAAACAAAAGAAAAAGAAAAAAAAAAAAAGAAAATGTCATAATGAAACCTCTTGGGGGCTGGAGAGATGGCTCAGCAGTTCAGAGCACTGACTACTCTAAATTCAATGCTTTCAATTTCCAACAACCTCATGGTGGCTAACAAACATCTGTGATGGCGATCTGATGCCCTCTTCTGGTGTGTCTGAAGACAACTACAGTATACTTATATAAAATAAATAAATAAATCTGGGCGCTGGAGAGGTGGCTCAGCGGTTAAGAGCACTGACTGCTCTTCCGAAGAAGATCCTGAGTTCAAATCCCAGCAACCACATGGTGGCTCACAACCATCTGTAATGAGATCTGACAGCCCTCTTCTGGTGTGTCTGAAGACAGCTACAGTGTACTTACATATAATAAATAAATAAGGGTCCTTAAATATTTATAACACACAAAAATTATTCTTTTTTCTTTATTCTATTTATTTTGGTGAACTTGTAAATTAAAAAAATAAATTAATGTTCTTGATCTTGTGTTAAGGAAAAAAATAAATCTTTAAAAAAAGAAATCCCTTACTTTGTACAACTGATATACATTATTAAGAAGTCTAAAATACAGCTATGCAGTGGTGGTGCGTGTCTTTAACCCCAGCACTCAGGAGTCAGAAGCAGGCAGATTCCTGTCAGTTTGAGGCCACCCTGGTCTACAGAGTAAGTTCCAGGACATTGAGGACCTCACAGAGAAACTCTTATTTTGAAAAATTGAAGAAAAATAAAGAAGCATGTTCAAACCCACAGTAAAACATGCAGAAAAAAGTCTAAATTAAAGGAAAAACAGAATGATCTTCAGATTTACATTTAGGTATTAGAATAGGGCTCTCTAAACAGGTGCCTTTTATGTTGTTCTGTTGTACAATTTGAAATCTCCAAAAAGATTATCTCTACCTCACCAGAATGGAAGCCCACACCCTGTGACTCCATGTTGCCTTGTAATCATGTCTGACATATTTAACAGAGATATTTGTTTTTAAGCCACACCCCAAAACCACACTCTTCAGTGTCTTACTCATTTTGTTTTGGCTCAGTTCATTTGGGTAGCTTTGAGACTAACTTCCTAAAACCCCAAGCAGAAGCTGAGTTCTATAGCCACTTAGCTGCTTGATTGAGGTACAGTACATCCTTGTTGTATCCCTGTTTAAAAGTTCAACCTTAATTGGACTTGGTGAGGTTTTGGTTTTTTTTTTTTTTTCTCTTGTGGGTGGAATAATTAAGGTGCTCTGAAAATACAGAGAATCAATTTTCTGAGTTTTGACCATGTGCCTGGTACTACCTGCATACAATGATGAGCTGTTCCAGTCACAGCCTTTCTTGAGACTAAGATCACATAGGAGATCAACAAGCAAATGGGCAGTCATAACTGAGGATTTCTCTCTGTTTCCCTGGATAGTCTGTTTTATTGACCAGGTTACATGCTACACTCCCACCGTAGCTTCCAGTGGATTTAATGACAGGTGTGTGCCACTCTGTCTGGCATTAAAGGCCTGTTTTAATCAACTAAAAAATCAACAAACACTTACTGACAAATGCTTTCTAGGTGTCATATACATAGCAAATAAAATAGACCTGGCCCTTGTCAAGATGACTGTATTTTAGAGGGACAGACAACAATAAATGGATAAAATATTGAGAATTAGATGGTGATCAATGCTATGGAGGAAATAAAATAATGGTGCTAAGAAATGTAGGAGAGGGCTGGAGAGATGGCTCAGTGGTTAAGAGCACTGACTGCTCTTCCAGAGGTTCTGAGTTCAATTTCCAGAAACTACATGGTGGCTCACAACCGTCTGTAATGGGGATCCAATGCCTTTTTTTGGTGTGTCTGAAGACAGCAACAGTAAACTCACATCCATGAAATAAATAAATAAATCGTTTTTAAAAAGAAATGTAGGAGAAAAGGAGTTTTTATTACTCTGTGAGGGAAGATTTCACAGTAAGGGTGACACTGGTAGTGGTGGGGACCTGATAAGGTAGAGGACAGGGACTGTGCAAGGCCTTGCAAGACACTGTGTAGACTGATTTTCATCAAGTGAGCTGGAATGACAAAACAGGTCTTCATCAGGGAACTGGTACCAACTCACTTTTACTTCACAAGAATTCCCTTCCTGATATGTGGAGAGTAAAGAGAAAGTATTAACGTAGAAACAGAAATATAATTTAGCAGGTTACTGCTTCCTCTACATGAGAAATATCAGTGACATGGACCCGATATCTTGAGGAGATGGTGATTTTTGTAGAATATGGAATTGGATGGATTGACTGATTAGATGTAGAGATGAGCCAGAGAATTGGGGTCAAGGATGTCTTCAATGTTTTTTATCTGCATAGGTGGCAGAACAGAATTGCTGACATTAATTTGGGAAAGATGACAAGGAAGAGTGAAGGCAGAGGATACCAAGGAGTCCAGTTTGTAACAGGCTAGATGTATATACTGGTAAACGTTTATTTGGTATATAAAACAGAGGTGTGGTGTGGCAAGTCTAACTCCTAGGAAAGAAATCCAAGGGTGTTAATGCAACTTTGTATACAGGGTAGAAATGATGTCTAAAGCCATGAACTAGAAATGAGGAAAATGAGATCTAATCAGAGGTTCAAGGTCTAAGTCCTGGGATAGTTCAATCTCAGAGATCAGAGAGTGGTAGTCCCAAAGTGGGGTGAAAATCAGGTCCTGGAAGCCAATAGAGAGAAAATGCTCCCAAGTCCTGGAAGCTAACAGGGAGAAAATGATCCCAGGATAAGGAGTAGCTAAACCTGTGTGTGGGAGATAGCAAGGAAGGGTGGAGATAGTGCAACACTAAGGCAGCTGGGTTGGAGACAGAAAAGGCCAACATCCTGAAGTAGCAGAGGAAAGGATAGGGTAAGAAACACTCATCTGGGAAACTGGGTAGTGGCTTAGAGAAGTGCAAAAGATTAGCTGAGGGGTTGCAAGGGTTATATGGTTTGGGATTTGAGGTTATATCTGTTTCCATGACTGCACACTTTTTCCTAGCCAACTTTGGCTGCAGGAAGAGGTATGTGGTCGGATTTGATCTGCAGTTAGATTTTTCAGGCGATAATAAAGTGAGAGGAAGCCGGGTAGTGGTGGCACATGCTTGTAATTCCAGCACTCTGGGAGGCAGAGGCAGGTGGATTTCTGAGTTTGAAACCAGCCTGGTCTACAGAGTGAATTCCAGGACAGCCAGGGCTATACAGAGAAACCCTGTCTCAAAAAAACCAAATCCAAAAAAACCAATAAATAAATAAATAAATAAATAAATAAATAAATAAATAAAGTGAGAGGAGTCAGAAAAGAACACACACACACACACTATCACCAACAATGAGAGAATCTAAGTTGGGAAAGGAGAAAATAGAGGTTGAGGGGTAGCAAAATGGAAGCAGAGTTTTCTTTGAAGACAGAATCTGATTATATTACCTAGCTGGCTTTGAACTCATAATCCTGACTCAGCTTCTCAAGTAGCTTCCATTACAGATATATGATACATATCTCTCTAGCTTAGAGATACAGATTTAAAGTAATGCAAATTCTAAATTATCACAAGCTACCATGTGGGTGCTGGCAACTGAGCTTGGGTCCTCTGTAAGAGCAGCAAATATTGTTTTTCTTAATATTTTTATTATCATTATGTGCATACATGAGTGTGGGTGTGGATATGGAGGTCAAAGAACAGCAATCAGGAGTTCTCTCCTTCCACTGTTACTTGGGTTCTATCTATTGAACTAGGATTATTAGCCTGTATACAGAACTTTTTACTGTTGATACATCTTACTAGTCCTATAACAAGTTCAAACCCAGCCTGTAATCCTAGCTACCTAGGAAGCTGATGCAGGAAGACTACAAGTTCAAGGTTCTGCCTAAGCAATTTAAGAAGACTCTGTCTCAAAACAAAAGGTAAAAAAGAGGGTTGGAATACTGGCCATGCATGCCTTTAATTCCAGCACTCCAGAAGCAGAGGCAGGTGGATCTCTGTGAGTTTGAGGCCAGTCTGGTTTTTAAAGCAAGTTCTAGGACAGTTTAGGGTTATACAGAGAAACCCTGTCTTAAATAATCAAGAGGGATGAGAATATATAGTTCCGTTCTGGAGGACTTGCCTAGCATGTACAAAGGTTGGGTTCAAACTCCATTATATATGCCTTCACATGTCCCCACATTGGGGATGAAAGGCATGGTCTGGGACTTATTATACATATTTTGGGTTGTAATTTGGAGGATTAGCAGGTGGTCTAGTGAGGGGTTTCTTAAACTTTTTCCACTTTTGACCCCTTTCATCTGAGAAACTTTTATATGGCTCCATGTATATAAAATAAGTATATAAATTAAACTGAGAAATCATAAAGAACTTTATCTTAAAACAGTTTTTGGTATGCGTATAAATTCAACACTTTTTTAAAGATGAAAGCAAATTTGCATACTGAGATTGATATCTAACTTGTTTTGATATCTGAGCTTGTTTATCTAACACAATACAATCTAAAGATAGACTAATTTGATATATGTTGAGGAATGATGGTAGGAAATATTAAAAGCCTTCATGCTTTGTAATTAAACTATTAGTTTTTTAAGAGCAGAAAACTTCTTATATAAATAAAACTTCCTATATAAATAATAATTTCAGTTCTCTTAAAAATTCTTTTTTTTTTTTTTTTTTTTTTTTTGGTTTTTTGGATTTGGTTTTTTTGAGACAAGGTTTCTCTGTATAGCCCTGGCTATCCTGGAAATCACTCTGTAGACCAGGTTGGCTTCGAACTCAGAAATCTGCCTGCCTCTGCCTCCCAGAGTGCTGAGATTATAGACATGAGCCACCACTGCCCAGCAAAAATTCTTTTTTTATTTAAAAATTTCATGTGTTTGAATGTTTACTTGCATATCTGTTTTGTACCACTCATGTGGCTGGTACCATCAAGAGGCCAAAGCTAGAGTCAGATTCCCTGGGACCTGAAGCATAGATGGTCATGAGCTTCCATAGGAGTGCTGGGGATCAAACCCAGGTCTGATGGAAGAGCAGCCAGTGCTTTTAACTGATGAGCCAACTCTCTGCCCTAATTCTGGCTAATTTTATTTATTTATTTATTTATTTATTTATTTATTTATTTATTTAAGTTTTTCTAGACAGGGTTTCTCTGTATAGCCCTGACCATCCTAGAACTCACTCTATAGACTAGGCTGGCTCGAACTCAGAAATCTGCCTGCCTCTGCCTCCCTTGGTTGGATATAAAAGCATGTGCAAAGTGCACATGTTCAAACCAAGGCTGATGATTAAACATTGGTTGGCCCTGCCAGTAACCCCAGGTTTACTATGCACTGGATATCAAATTAATTTTTGGCTGTGTGTGTTCAGTAACCTTTCACTGCTGCCTAATATTTTTCAACTACCACACTCAGTTTCATAATTCCATAAGAAGCTTTGGCCTAATCTGCAAGTAGTGAGTTACAAGGTTCAGAGTTCAGGGAGGAAGGAAAGAGAATGCTCTGAGAGTAATTACTGAGAAACAGTGGCTGGTGTTTGATATCCCCTCTGGGTGCCAGTAGGAGGAAGTAGCTAGTCCTTTCACAGGGCTTCAGAATGGGCAGGGTGGCCAGAGAGATGGGTCTTGTGATGAAATTTAATGGTGTCATGGGCCAAGAGCACAGGGAGTGGGGCAGCTAAGATTCCCTATGGTCAAGAATGGTTTGGTAGTGGAAGGCTTTGAGTTGAAGCCTGAAGTACTGTGTTAAGGGGTTGGTAATCTGGTATAGAAAAGCACACTATGTTTGAACACTGAGAAAAATCACAATTGAACTTCAGTGTAATTACAGGCTTAGAACTGGTGCACGCAGGAGCTTTGTGTAGAGAACAGTGTATTTTCATTTATATTTGTGTTCTTGTGTTTAAGCATATGGGAAACTAGAAGTAGATGGGCAGATGTGCTAAGAACTAATGATGATATATATTGGGCTTCTAACCTTGTTCTTCCTTTCAGATAGAACTGGAAAGTCTTATTTAAATATTATTGTGGATTTTCATTTGTTAATCTCACATGATCAGTTTGTAAGCAGTCTATCTGACTGTTGCTCTGCCAAGCATTCAGATATACCAGTAAATAATACAAAATTTTTGCCCCTATCCATTCTTAAGTATGATAAAGGATAAGACATGATGTTATTAATCTTTTATATATATATATATATATATATATATATATATATATATATATATATATATATATATAGAGAGAGAGAGAGAGAGAGACATGGTCTCTCTTTGTACTCCTGGCTGTCCTGAAACTCACAGATGCCTGAGTCTGCCTCCTGAGTGCTGGGACTAAAGGCATATGCCACCACACCCAGCTAATGTTTAAATTTTAGCATCTAGCCTTATCTGATGCCAAGGAAGATTTCTGGAGGAAGTGACATTTAAGCAAAACATGAATAAGATGGTTGGTTTTAAAAGCAATGAATGAGGCAAGGGTAGGGTTAGGTGGGTAGGGGTCATTAATCTCAGAATTTAGGAGGCAGAGGCAGGTCAGCCAGACTATGTATCAAGACTGTTTCAAAATTAAATTAAATTAAATTAAATTAAATTAAATTAAATTAAATTAAATTAAATTAAATGGAATGGCTGGTTCCTAGTGAAGTGATGGCAGGAGATGGGCAGAGCCTTTTAGGTACTGAGAGACAGTGTGTGGGCCTGGAGCGATAGAAGAATCTGCACTACAGTGCTGGGCAGTGGTGGCACATGCCTTTAATGCCAGCACTTGGGAAGCAGAGGCAGGTGGATTTCTGAGTTCGAGGCCAACCTGGTCTACAGAGTGACTTCCAGGACAGCCAGGGCTATAAAGAGAAACCCTGTCTCGAAAAAACCAAAACCAAACCAAACCAAACCAAAAAAAAAAAAAAAAAAAAAAAAAAAAACAACCCCCAAAAAAACAACAAAACAAAACAAAACAAAACAAAAACCCAGAATATAAGTACACTGCCATATTCTTGAAAATGATAAACGTGATATTAGGCATGTTGGTGTGTGCCTGTAGTTTGAACACACTTCAGACTAAGGTGGGGGAATTGAAAATTCTCGGCCAGTTTGTAATGTTTTCATCGCACAGTAGAGCTTATCTTAAAAACAAACCAAAAGAGAAAAACCAAATCCCTCTCAAAAACACACCCTATTTTGTATTAGAGAAATTATCTCAGCCAGGTGGTGGTGGCACATGCCTGTAATCCCAGCACTCTGGGAGGCAGAGGCAGGCGGATTTCTGAGTTCGAGGCCAGCCTGGTCTACAGAGTGAATTCCAGGACAGCCAGGGCTATACAGAGAAACCTTGTCTCGAAAAAACCAAATCCAACAAAACAAACAAAACAAAACAAAAACCAAAAACCAAAAAACACAAAAAGAGAAATTATCTCACGAAGTACAAAAGAAACTTGACAGGGCAAAAAAATTAATCAACTTTTACCATGTCTGAATGATTGTTTTCTGCTAAAAAGAGTATCAATCAATAGATGATTATGCTTTCTTCTTGGTCCAATTAAGTCACATTTCAATTTTCATTGTATAAACATCTATTTTTTTTTTTTTACCAGGGACTCATGAATTTTTGAAACAAAGCATCGAGAATCTCCCCCGGCCCCAGACAGGGTTTCTCTGTATAGCCCTGGCTGTCCTGGAACTCACTCTGTGGACCAGTCTGCCCTGGAACTCAGAAATCTGCCTGCCTCTGCCTCTGCCTCCCAAGTGCTGGGATTAAAGGCATGCACCACCACTGCCCAGCATGCATCAGACTCTTAACATCTCTAACACTCAACATTATGACTGCTAGCTGGTACCAAAAGCCTGTTGGTGGAATGTATTTACCCCTGGGTAATCAACATTATTATTTTTATTAACAAAGAAGATCAGACAGACTCTAAGTAAATTGTTGGAGATGGTGTCTTGTTTGCTGCTCAGCTGGTCTTGAACTCTGAGGTTCAAGCAATCTTTCTATCAGGCTTTGAGTGGCTTGGCCTAGATACCAGCCACTATATATAACTAATCTGACTCCTTTTTCTAATGCACACATATGATCATTGGCTATGATGTCACCGATGATTCGTATGCTTTAAATAACACCAAGGGGAAATCATCAATATGAAGGATATTTCATTTCACTTCTTTTAATTTTCTAGTGTTCAACTGACTGTGGGTTTACCAAATAGGTAATGGTGAACCCATTTTACCTTTATGACTATTTTGCCTTTATGAATGTTTATGCACAATGTGTGTGTCTGGTGCTTGTAGAGGTAAAAGGTGTAAGATACCCTAGAACTGGAATTAAGGATGGATGGTTATAAACCATCTTATGGATGCTTAGAATTAACCCTGGACCCTCTTCAGGAGCTATAAGTGCTTCTTTTCCCTTCGGTTTTTGTAAGTGCTGGGATTAAAGACATGTGCCACCACTGCCCGGTGCAAAAAGTGCTCTTAACGGCTAAGCCATTTCTTCAGCTCCTATTTTTACTATTTTTGGATGTGATAATGGCGTTGAGAATGTGAGAAAGCCTTTTCTGATATTTAGGCCAAGTTTCTTTTTATTTTACTGCTTGCATCTTCTTTCGCCTATGAAGTAATTTTTAATTAAAAACTGCATGAAAGAACTATTTGCTCTTTATGTTTGGCTTTTAAAATTTGACTTAATTATAATATACACAAAGAAACCCTTTGATCATGCCCATAAAACAGCTGCTAAAGCTTGTAAGTACTAGATGTTTTTTTACACCAATCCTGTCTGATACTTGTTTTGGAAGGTGAAAGTTCATGCATTTAGCATGGTCTAAGTATTCTGGAGAAAGAACTCTTGAAATCAACTTTAAAATATTTTTTATTGTTTTTAGTATGTCTGTGTCTTTGTGTGGGCATGTTCATGTGAATTCAAGTGTTGGGGAAGCCAGAGATGATAAGCTGGAACTAGAGTTATAGGTAGTTATGAGCAGCCTGACATGGGTACTGAGAGCTGAAATAAGTGCTTTGAAAGATTAGTATCTCTTCAGACCTTTAAATAGCTTTAAAACTATTTTTAATTGTTTTCTTAAGAAAGGGTTTCTCTGTAAAGCTTTGGTCTGTAGAACTCGCTGTATAGACCAGGCTGGCCTAGAACTAAAAGGGATCTGCCTGACTCTGCCTCCTGAGTGCTGGGATCAAAGGTGTAGATTCCCACAGCACTCAGGTTTATTTTTTTTAAGGTTTCCCCATTCATTGATAAATATCTCATTAATTCACATATTCCATATTATTGTAAAATATGTAATAAACTTGCAATAATTTATTCTTTTCCTTCTGAATTTTCTCTGAACCTTTCTTTGTGTGGTACTAGGGATTAGGGGCCTGTGCGTGTTAGAGGAGCGCTCAGCCACTGTACAGTCGCAGCCCTGAACTCAAGTTAATTTCCTACCAAGAGCCTAATAATTCGACGCGGTTTAAATGGCTTTCAAGCTCTAAGCATAGTAATTAATCTGTGAACACTAAATGTTAGGTAGCAATAAAAGACATGGCTTGCAATAAGCCATTTCCTCACCAAGACACATTTCTTGTATTTGTTTGTGACGTGAGCTGTATGTCAAAATCGATGACACTAGCGTATTTTCAAACATACAAGTCAGCTAAGTTCCTGGGTCTTCTACTCCATAGGAGGTGGCTCTGCACTTACAATCCCCTTCTTTCGGGAATCCTTGAGACACTAACCCTACAAGGATACCAAATAACTGTTTATTATTCGTTTGTTCCCTCCTCTTCCTTGTTAATCAAGTGACTGGTGCCCGATTTCTTAGCGATGAGCACCACTGGCCAGCGATACCCGCTCAGCACTTCCGTTAAGTATTTTCAACCTTTCCAGGCGAGGTCCCGGCAGAGCCAATGCGACCTTTACGAGGCCTGCTTCCGCGCACGTCATTTTGGGAACGACTGTGTAGACACTGCCTTTTCTCGTCGCAAATCTGACCTCAAACTTCCCTTTCCCAACCCATGTCCGCAGGGGCAGAGGTGGTCGGAGAAAACCGTTCTGAAGGTTCCCTTCCGCGACCTACAAAGAACAACTTGCGCTGCCCAGCACCAAGCGCCACGTCAGCCCGCGCTCGAGACACCAGAGCGCCTGCGCGCGGAGAAAGGCGGAACATGCGCAAAGGCCCGCCTCCTACATCCGGGGCTCGGGCGGCGGCGCTGCCGCCGCGAGGGAATCACGTGGCTCCTTCCTTTCCGTCTCTGGCCGGCTGGGCGCGGGCGACTGCTGGCGAGGCGCGTGGAAGCTCGCGCTAGTTCCCCTCCGCCTCCTCTCCCGGTCCAGGCCACTAGGGAGTTCGCTGACGCCGGGTGAACTGAGCGTACCGCCAAGATGCCGGCCTATTTCCAGAGGCCGGAAAATGCCCTCAAGCGCGCCAACGGTGAGTAAGGCAGCGGGTCGCGCCGCGCAGGGCCGGCCCGAGGCCTGAGAGTTCGAGGGCCCCTCCTGCCGCCCGCAGCCCGGTCTGTAGAGGCCAGTGGTCACGGCCGCCGCCACCCGGCCGTGTCTTCGCACGGCCTCCCTACTCAAGCGGGCCGCGGCGGAAGGCTCGGATCAGGAACCGTCGCTCTGGTGTGTTTTCACTGGCTGCCGCCCGAGGCTTGCGTCGCAGGGCCACGGCCCGCGGGTTAGGTCTCTCCGGTCTTGGGATCCTTCGCCACGATCGGCTTCCTGCTGGCTTTTCAGACCCGCGGGCTGCTTGGGAAGCTCTGCGCTCCCTGCCGCCATCTGGGAGTGCCGGGAGGAGGAAACATGGCTCCCTCCCGGGGACAATGCACGCGAGAACCTCGGCTCCACCTCCCGCCGGGGTCGGAAGCCGGCTAGTCTACCTTCACCCCACCTCTACGGCACGTCTGGTTCCAGATCCCACGCGGAGGCCTTCTGGGTCAGGGTCTACTTCCCTTAGTACTAGTTTGCACTTCAGGCCTTTGCTCTATTAACTTGTTTCCTGTGGTGTTTCCCTCCCCTGGAATTGATGAGGGTCATTTCGAAAGTATTTCGAATCAAGAAAAGTTAATATTCTTTAGGGATTTAAAAATGATCTTCCCCGGACTAGCCCTAGAAAGAGTGGTTTCCCCAAGGTCACTAGGGAAACTAAGACCAAGGTCTCTATATCCAGATCAGTTTTTTGTTTTTGTTTTTGTTTTTCTAACACCGCAGTGCCACTGAGTGCTATTTCTGTTTCCAAACGCGTGCTTAATTAAGCCTGGTGCTTGCAGGAAAGACTTGTCCGGATCGCTGACATTGTGTGGTGGAAAAGGCGTGTGCACATATATCTGATCTGACCTTTAAAAATAGGTTTTTGTTTTTTAAAATAAAACCTGATAATTCAGTATCTGTTCCCTTTTTAACCCTTCCAGTCCAAACAGATAAACCATGTATGTTGCAGGTTTATGTTTGGCAAGCTTGTTAGAAGTGAAAGTCTCATTTTGTGAAAAGACCATTTGAGTCAAAACTTATAAAAGAATACTGCTGATAATTTGTCAGGAATAAAGATGCGTTGGTTACATACTTAAATTTTTTGTGGTTAAGAAGCAGTCTGGAATAGAATAATGATGCACGGTGGATTACTAATACTACTAGCACTAATTTGTTATTGAAATTAGAACTGTAGCTAACTTAGGGCTTTTGATGTTTTGAAACTTAGAATTACATTGTGCTGTAGAAAATGGAATTGGGTAGACTTAGTGGGTATAGCTATTATATATGCTTAAGTTGTAACATTAAAGCAGCGGTTACTTTTCCCTATAGTCTAGCTAAAGCACTACAGTCTTTGGCCTACATACATACATAGTAACATGCTGACCTTATTTTTCTCGTTTGGAATCTTCATGTGAGCTTGGTTAATATTTCAATAACTTTTAAAGTAGAAATGTTACATAATCTAAATTTCTTTTCACAGTTTCTGAGTTGACTTGATTAATGATGAGTAAGCTGGGGAAAGTATCAGCAAAGTAGGCTAGTACTTTGTGGTACTGTATGGCTAACTTGGGTCTTGTTGGTGCATTTTCCCTAAGGGGCCTGTATTGACTTTTTGCTGCAGCCCCATTACAGTTTCCAAAGTAGCAAGTAGTAATGCCTTAGCTTCCAAGGGACTTGACATGAGCCAATTGTCTATCTTACATGGGACTGTTTATAGAACAAGTAGACATAAAAATGGCTTTTCACTTTTCAGAAATCTGTTTACCTAAATGCTTTATCTGTAGCATTTTTGTAGCCCCAGGGATATTTAAATCTAATCTATTGCATTATTTTAATAAATAAAATAGACCTTCAAGTCATTCTAAGCAGTAGTTTGGGGGTGGGAAAATGTCAAAGCCTTTTACACACACTCTGCAACTCCTACCTTAAAAGGTAAAACTGTTATTATGAAACCCCACAACTGAGTAGTAACATTATAACTTAGATACTTAATCTGTTGCAGGAATTAGTGAAAAAACAAAAGATTGATGTGAACCTTTTCTTTATTGGTAGATACATGGTTTCAGTCATATCAAGATAAATGCAGAGTGCTATTCTTTTAATAATACATATAATTATGAATTTCAGTTCATAGAACCTTAATCTCGAAATCATCTAATTGTTGAAATAATTCCTTCTAGCTGCAAAAGCCTTCTCACACCATTAATTAGGTAATTTCAAGGAGCTAAGTCTCAGTTACAAGCTAAGAGTAAGGACTCACAGCCATAGATCATAATGAAGAGTTTGTTCCAATTTCAGTCTACTGTCTATATATGTTAAGGTGTCTGTGTGTGGTCTTGGCTGTTCTGTGCTCTGAAACTCACAGTTGATGTGTGCCTTCTGAGCGCTGAGGTCAAAGGCATGCTCCTTCACACGAAGCAAATGTTTTATATTCAAGTGAGCTTCTTTTAGCTTATTTGAGACTTTCAAAGCTAGATTGGGCTTGGACTTTGGCCCGTCGTTAAGAAAGCAACTCTTAGTTCTGTGATTAAATGTTTATTTACTTTTGTACCTTTTTTTTTGAGGCAGAGCCATTATTAGGTAGCCCAGGTTCTCAAATTTGATATTAATTGCTTCAATCTCTAGTGCTAATGGTATAGATTTGATTCTACCACCTCAAGCTTCTAAGCAAGAAAAAGACAAGTGACAGTAAGAAATGACACCTTTGTGGGCAGAACCTGGATTTGATTGCCAGCACACACAGTGACTTAAAACCAGCTGTAACTTCTTTTGAAAGGGGATCCGTCCTTTTCTGACATCCAAAGGCATGCATGTTTGGTACATGTAAGGAAAACATTCATACACAAAATAAAAAACCCCCAAAAAATCTAGTGTTTTTGTTTTTAAGTAATCTCATGTCCATCTAAAAATTACCCAAAAGTGGATTATTCTTAGATTTCCAGTGTTTTGTATTTTATTCTATCATGGGTTTAGTCCTTAACTTTAATTTGGTTTGTATTTCATATTGCAAACACTAAATAGCTTAAAGTTTAAATTCTTAGTGTAAAATTGGGGGTTAGATATGTCATTTTAATGTTTCTGTCACAATTTTTTAATTTTATGTTATGAGTGCTTTGCTTGCATGTCTGGTCTATCACTATATGCAAGTAGTGCCCTCTTGGAGGTGAGAAGAGCGTGTCAGGAATCCCCTGGAACTCGGGATTCAGGAGTTATTGATGATGTGAATTTCCATGTAGGTGATAGAAATAGAATCTAGGTCCTTGAAAAATAGCCAGTGTTCTAAATTGCTGCGCTATCCTGCTCTTACAGTTAGATGCATTTACTAATCTTTTTTGTTGATAGGGACTTTTGGTTAAATGCTTTGAAAAACACCTAAAGTAACATGGAAAACAAACTTAGGCACACTTCCAAGAAGAGTGTAGTACTTCAAACAGGAAGGCATTTTTGTTCCAATATAGAAAGTATCTAGTTGTATTTCTGTTTGTCATTTAGGATTGGACTTAGTAAGTTTTTTATAGGTGGCAGGGTGGCCCAAGTGAAAATGGTCTTTACCCACACATAACATTGAGGAATTTGTATTTGTTTGCATATGAATACTATTTGATATAAGGGGTAGGGCTAGGGTCCTGTCTTGGCCTGGCACACTGGAGACATGCAGTTTGGTCTCTACCACTGGAGGAAAAACCATTGCTGATAAATACGATGGTATGTTTGGTATGCTCTATTTTTTGGTTAGTAGTTTGGTATGTGATTTGTTCATGTATGAACTTAGTATATGGGAGGATTGAAACTATCGTTTCACCGGAGGAACTGGGAAACACCCTTTCTGAAACCAGAGTCATTAATCCTGTGGATCTAGTAAGCTTCTAATAAACCTTTATAGGCCTTTTATGTGTATGCGTATTTTGCCTGTGCATGTGTTTATGTACCATGTGTGTCTGATGTCCACAGAGATCAGAAGAGAGGGTATCAGAGTAATGGGATGGTGGTGAGCCACAATGTGGGTGCTGGAGACAGAACTTGGGTCCTCTGAAAGAGCAATAAGTGGTCTTGGACCACCTATCCAGCCTCAGTTCTGTTCATTAAAAAAAATTGGTGCTGGGATTCAACCCAAGATTTCTAACATGCTTGTTAGAAGCTAGAGTGTCTCTACTCACTCAATTCAGGCTTATCCAGGGGATAAGTTTGAAAAACAACAACAAAACAAACAAAAACAAAAAAGTTTGTTGTTCAAGATTTTTTTTTTTTAAGGGGTTGGTGGTTGAGACGGGGTTTTATAGCTTAGACCAGGCTGATCTCATACGTAGGTTCGTGTGCCTGCTGGATTAAAGGGGTAGGCCACTACACAATTTTCTTTTTTTTTTAACGATTTATTTTATGCATATGAGTATGCATGTGTATTTAGCTGCCTTGAGACATACCAGAAAAGGACATTGGATTCCATTGCAGATAGTTGTGAGCCACCACATTGTTGCTGGGAGTTGCTAAGATTACAGGCATAAACCACCACTCCTGACTTAATTACTAAATTTAAAAGTGAATCTAACCAGTTGGCTAGATTAAATATTTTCTACTGTTTTTACTAAGGGGGAAAAGGGGACAAAAATGTAAGATTAGACAACATTTTTAATCTAGAGTCTGTTGATTGATTTGAAAAGGTGCTACATGAGTATACTGTTGTCTTCAGACATACCAAAAGAGGGCATCAATCCCCATTATAGATGTCTGTGAACCACTAAAGTACTTGCTGAGAATTGAACTTGGGGACCTCTGGAAGAGTTGTCAGTGTGCTCTTAACTGCTGGGCCATCTCTCCAGTCCACACATAATGCTTTCAGTCAAGGTCATACACTTGAGAGTTACTTTGTCCTGTAGTCTTTATTTTTTCAAAACTTTAAATTTTATAGGGCAATTCAGTTTTGCAGAATCACTCAAAGATAGCACAGAGTTTAAAACCATATTCAGTTGTTTCCATTAATGAACATCTAAAATCTGTTATGTCTCTTACAACTAAGGAGTCATCAACTGAAGTTATTTATTCATTTATTTTCTTTGTTGTAGAGGTAGGGTCTTAACTTTGTAGCCCTGGAACTCACTAAGTAGATCTGGCCAGCCTCCAACTTAACAGATTTGCTCATGTTTATTGGGTTCCAGTTTCCCTGCTTTCCCTGTTGTGGTCTAGGATCCAATCCATATACCACATCACATTTGGTTATGTCTTCATTGTCACAGTGTGCCACTTTACTAGTTTTTTCTTTGATGATCACAGATTTGAGTCATACTCCTGCATTTTGTAGAATGTCCTTTATTTTAATCTATTTGTTTTACTGTAGCAGAAATATCCTGGGTACTTACCAAAACCAAGAATATATATCTCTTTCTTTTTTTTTTTTTTTATTATATATAAGTACACTGTAACTGTCTACAGACACTCCAGAAGAGGGCATCAGATCTTTGTGAGTCACCATGTGGTTGCTGGGATTTGAACTCAGGACCTTCAGAAGAGCAATCAGTGCTTTTAACTGCTTAGCCATCTCTCCAGCCCCATATCTCTTATTTCTGATGGCTAAAAAAAGACATGATAAGGTAGCAGGTTCTGTATCTGGTAAGGACTGGCTTGCTACTATCTCCTCTGGAGGAGATTAATAATGTTCCCTTGCCTGATAAGAGAGAACAAAGAGGAAGCTATCAAATATCTAGTATAAAAGCTACTTGTTGCATTTAGAGATAGAACCCTTTGATCCAGTCACCTCTTTAAAGGCTCTTTAAAGGCTAACTCCTAATGGTATTTAGTTAGGGAGTATGTGTCAGTCCAAAGTTTAGGAGGACACTTAAACATTTAAACCATTGAATCTTAATTGGTATTTCTCTTGATAATTGTTTGAAAAGTACTATCTTTATTTTTCCCTCAAGTCACTGTTTTCCTATGTAGCCCTGGTTATTCTGAAACTTCTTTTTTTTTTTTTTTAAAGATCAGGCTGGTGTTAAATTAAAAGATTCATTTGCCTATGCCTCCTGGTGCTGGGACTGAAGACATGTGCCAGCCACCGACCAGCAAATTTAATTTTAAAAATACATTCTGGGGCTAAGTACATGGTTTCAGCAGTTAAAATTTTGGTTTCAGCCAAAAATGGCTGCTCTTGGATAGGACTATAGTTCTGTTTCTAGTATATAACGTACTAGGCAGCTTACACACTGCCTGTAACTCTAGTTCCAAGGGTCCAACACCCATGGAGCACAACACACACACACATAAGATAAAATTAGCAAGTCTTTAAACAATAGGGTTTAAAAAAACTTTTTACCACACTTCACCGTGAACTTTCTCCTGCCTCTGTGTGTAGCCCTAAGCTCTCCTGAGTGTCTATAGACAGGGTTGATTGTAGATCCACCTGCCTCTGCTTCTGCCTCTAGAGTACTAGGATTAAAGATGTATTTGATGCTAAGTCCAGAAGCTCCTTTTAACTTTTAAAGATTAATTTTTGAGTTGTGCTAGTTGTGCTACATGAAGAGACCCTGTTTTGACCCTTCCACTCAAAAGAAAAAGTGTGTGCATGCATTCATGCTGTGTGAAATGTTGAACTAGGCCTGGAGAAGAAGGCATTGCATCCCCTGGAACTGAAAATTAACAGGCACTTGAGCTGCTTGATTGTGGGTGTTAGGATTCAGATAATTTTTGAGCCATCTTTTCCAGATTCATGAACCCCCTTTTTGTTTAGTTTATCTGTTTTTGTTTTGTTTTTGTTTTTCTGAGATAGGGTTTCTCTGTATAGCCCTGGCTTTCCTGGAACTCACTCTGTAGACCAGGCTGGCCTCTTAACTCAGAAGTCCACCTGCCTTTGCCTCCAAAGTGCTGGGGTTACAGGCGTGCGCCACCACTGCCCAGCAGTTTATCTGTTTTTGATATGTGAATTATGTGACTATTTACATGATAGGGGTGGATGGACTGTCATGTCTTCAAACTCAACTTTTATATTCAGTGTGATCCCAATCAAAATCTTAGCAAGCTATTTTATAGATGGTTGTAAAATTTTTATGGAAACTTAGGTATGGAAATACCTGTTAAACATAACCAAGTGACAAGTTGGAGCCCTTACTATGCAATTCTAACACTTGTAACACTTCACTAAATTCCTTGAAAATGGATGGAATGCAAGGTTCTGAAATAAATATATTTAAATGTAGGTGTACGCTTGTAATCCCAGCACTCTTGGAGGCAGAGGCAGGCAGATTTCTGAGTTCGAGGCCAGCTTGGTAGCCTGGTCTACAGAGTGAGTTCCAGGACAGCTAGGGCTATACAGAGAAACCCTGTCTCCAAAAAACAAAACAAAACAAAGTTGGTCAACAGGGTTTCTCTGTAGCCCTAAAAGTTCTTTTACATTAATTTATTTGTGGAAGGGATGGGCCTTATACAAACTTCTGTGCATGTAGCAGCCAGGGGACAATTTTTAAGAGTGAGTTCTCTTGCAAATGTGGGTTTCAGAGGATCTGGCTTGGCAGCAAGGACCTGTTAAGATTGAGTCATTTTCCTTGGTCAGTCATTTAGATTTTTATATAGTATGTACAACTAATTCTAATTTTTTTTTCCCAGAATTTCTTGAGGTTGGCAAAAAGCAGCCTGCCCTGGATGTTCTTTATGATGTTATGAAAAGTAAAAAACACAGAACATGGCAGAAGATACATGAGCCAATTATGTTGAAATACTTGGAACTATGTGTGGATCTTCGTAAGAGCCACTTGGCTAAGGAAGGGTTATATCAATATAAGAACATTTGTCAGCAGGTACAGAGTTTGTTTTTCAAGTGCTTTTAGTAACTTTCTGGGGAATTTATTTACCTTTTAAATTATGTATCAAGATTTGCTTTTAAACTTTTTTGTTTATTGGAGAAAAATTCGTTTTCCTTTTCGTAGGTAAACATTAAATCTTTAGAAGATGTTGTTAGGGCATATTTGAAATTAGCAGAGGAAAAAACAGAAGCTGCTAAAGAAGAGTCCCAACAAATGGTGTTAGATATAGAAGATTTGGATAATATTCAGACTCCTGAGAGGTATGTGAGTTTAAACCCTTAGTAAATATTTTGATAGCACAATGCTTTTCTGTACATAGGGCACTTGTCCCTTGCCCCCTTTGAAGGTAGATGATTATTGGAGAGGAAAAGCTGCTTAAAGTCTGAAGTTTATGTACTTCAGGAACCATGTAAGCAATATTTAAAATTTATGCCTTGGGATAGAACATGTATTAAAATTTAGACAGTTGTAATATAGATTGAGAATTTGGGTACAGATGATGGGGACAGCTTGATAGTGTATATAAGGTTATGGTTACGTATGAGAAGAAATTCTGTATGTGGTCATTTGTTGATTTGGGATTTCTGATCACAGCAAAGTAGTAAATCATCTAAAATAGTTTTCAATGCATTTTTCTTTGTAGTGTTCTCTTAAGTGCAGTAAGTGGGGAAGACACTCAGGATCGCACTGACAGATTGCTACTGACTCCCTGGGTCAAGTTCCTGTGGGAATCATACAGGCAGTGTTTGGACCTCCTTCGAAACAATTCTAGAGTAGAGCGCCTTTACCATGATATCGCCCAACAAGGTAAAATGACAATATAAAATGCAAATAAACTGGTTTGAAAAGTTGACATTAGAATAGAATTTGGTAACTTGTCCTATATTATTTAAAAATAAAACTAGTTTTATCCTTAGTAAAATGAGACTGACATTTTTTATTAGATAAGTAGTTGAAGATATTTGTCTTTACAGTTATGTATTTCCATATGAAATTCCACTGACATTTGGAACCCCTTTCTGTTTTTAAAGTTAGTATTAGGCTCCATTATGGTATTTTTATGTCATAATTCATTCCTGATCATCAGCCCCCATGGTCAACTCCTTGCTTTCTCTGTATTGGCCTTGTTACCCAGCCAAATACCAGATACTCTTGGTTCCCTGTCACATGTATTGCACGCTTCCTCCCCCACCCCTAGTCTCTTACCCCTCCTTTTTACTTGGATAGCTTTACATACTTGGATTTATTTTAGGTGAAGACATTCGTTTCTGTAAGTCCTTGCTATCTTGGAATTCACTCTAGACCAGGGTGGCCTTGAACTCAAATCTGCCTGCTTCTACTTTCTGGGTGTTGGGATTAAAGGCAAGCACCCATATGCCCACTGTATGTATGTATGTATGTATGTATGTATGTATTTGTTTTTGTTCTTACTTAGTATTCATGTCATTGATCGCTTCTTACTTTGTTGCCAGCATTTTTTTTTAAGATAAACTTATTTTATGTATATGAGTAGCTGTCTTGAGACACACCCGAAGAGGGTATCAGATCTCATTTTCAGATGATTGAGCCACCATGTGGTTGGGAATTGAAATCAGGACCTCTGTAAGAGCAGCCAGTACTCCTGATATAGCATTCTTTGCTCCAGTGAATGTAAGTTGGTAACTGAGTGACTTGACATTTTTTTTCCCCGTTTTTATACTTACAAGCTTGCATTCATTGCCAGTCTTTGTTTTTTTTTGTTTTTGTTTTTTTTTTTTCCTTTTTCTTTTTTTTTTTCTGGGACAGGGTTTCTCTGTGTAGCCTGGGCTGTCCTGGAACTCACCCTGTAGACCAGGTTGGCCTCAAACTCAGAAATTGGCCTGCCTCTCTGCCTCCCAAGTGCTGGGACTAAAGGCGTGCACTACCACTGCCCGACTTATTGCCAGTCTTAAGAGATGATTATTATCTTAATTTCTTTCTTCCTATGTCTGTCTGTCTTATTTTCCTATGCAGTTTAGGTTTGGTTGGTCTTGAATTTCTAAACCTCTGTCTCTCGGGTGCTGAGGATTGATTACAGGCATACATCCACCACACCTAGCTCATAATTTCTTTGTGTTTGACTATGACTATTTTAGTAGGAATATTGGAACCTCTCTTTATTTATGTGTATACCATATGTGAATATTCATGTAATCAAGCATACTTGGGCCTTTGCTGATTTGATAAAAATACTGGGTTGAGGTTAAATCAAATTGCTTGTTTTAGGTTTATTGAATTAGAAATACTATTTGTACATTAGATATGTAAGTTCATTGTATTTCAGCCTACAAGCATTTCTTCTTTAGGTCTTTAAAGGTGAGTTCTAAATTTATTTGTTTTGAATTTTTTTGTGTGTGTGAGGGTGTTTTGACTGAGTATGTCTGTGTACCATGTGCAGGCCTGGTGCCTGCAGAGGCCAGAAGAGGAAACTGAATAGACTGGAACTAGAATTACAGTTGGCCTTGAGCTGCCGTGTGGGTGCTGGGAATCTAACTTGGGTCCTCTGGAGAAGGCAGATGTTCATCTCTCCAGCTCCCAAGTCTTTTCTAAATTTAAACTCCATTCATTTACTATTTGTAAATTACTAGAATTTATTTTGGGCCAGAACTGATGACCATGTCTTTTGGTTTGCTTAGGATTCAGGGTTGTGCTATATAGTTAGTCCATGGAGGGAGTTAATGGTGAACTTAGTGAATTTTGTTAAAGTTGATCTTAATATGTGACATATTTAAGTTGACAAAAAATATCTAATTCTTGTTTGACAATTATGCTTACAGCTTTCAAATTCTGCCTTCAGTATACTCGGAAGGCTGAGTTCCGCAAGCTATGTGACAACTTGCGAATGCACTTATCCCAGATTCAGCGCCACCATAACCAAAGCACAGCAATCAATCTTAATAATCCAGAGAGCCAGTCCATGCATTTGGAAACCAGACTTGTTCAGTTGGACAGTGCCATCAGCATGGAATTATGGCAGGCAAGTTTAACTATTAGCTTAGTATCATATCATTTTTTTCTTCCTCTTGAGTACTGGTATTGCTGGTTAATTTTAGGAGGTAACCTGAGAATTTAAGATTGTTTGATGGAGCAAGAAGAGCTCTAAACAGGTTCATATTTCAGTTCTTAATTGCTTGCAAGATCTGGTCCAAATCATGTAATCTTTTAATTTTATGAAAAAGAAATCCCTCATTTATCACTAATACAATTTTCTATGACTGGTACCTTTCTATGAGCTGTTGGGTAGTCTCATGATGGAAGTATGGGGAAAACATTGCGAAGATTGAGGTGCTTTTGTACTCCCCACCCTGTTTTGTTTGGTTTTGGTATGGGGGTTATTAGTACCTGTTTGTGTGTATGCATGCCCTTCTGTGTTGGGTACCAAACAAAGCATGTGCAACACCATTGTATCTAAAGACAACTAGTAGTTTTCTCATAACTTTCTTTGTGTTTAATCTGATAATACATTCTAACTTTATTGTACTTTATGAGCATTTGTTGGTGATTGGAAATTTAAACTACACACATCCTTTTCTGTGTTTGGAGAAAGTGCTGCTTTAGCATTGTACATATATATATGTAAGCTGCAAAAAGCTTCCTGGCCTCTTCCTCCTTAGGATAGTTTCTCAACATTTTGTTGCTTTATAACTTAAAGGCTTAAAAACATAATTGAAATGGTAAGGGATTCAGTCTGGCTGTTGCTCAGAAAACTGGGCATGATACTACCAGAGGACTCTGCTATGCAACTCCTGGGCATATACCCAGAGGACTCCTCAGCATCTAATAAGGACACATGCTCCACTATGTTCATAGCAGCCCTATTTATAATAGCCAGTAGCCCGAAAGAACCCAGATGTCCCTCAGCAGAGGAATGGATATAGAAAATGTGGTATATTACACTATGAAATACTACTCAGCTATTAAGAACAATGAATTCATGAAATTCTTGGACAAGTGGGTGGAACTGGAGGACCTCATCCTGAGTGAGGTGACCCAATCACAAAAGAACACACATAAGCAGATATTAGCCCAGAAACTTGGAATACCCAAGAAACAATTCACATATCAAATGATACCCAAGAAGAAGGAAGGAGAGGTCCCTGGTCCTAGAAAGGCTTAATGCAGCAGTGTAGGGAAATACCAGGACAGGGAAGTGTGAAGGGGTTGGTTGGGGAAGGGGGAGGGACGAGGGCTTATGGGATTTTCAGGGAGGGGGGGATCCAGGAAAGGTGAAATCATTTAAAATGTAAATAAAGAATATATCGAATTTTAAAAAAAGAAATGATAAGGGATTAATTAAAAAATGGGCCAAGTGGAAATTGGCTTAATTTTTCTGTTCTTGCCCATAGTCTTTTTTTTTTCTTTTCTTTTTTATAGGGACACCATCTTAAATTACTTGTAGAGGACAAGTAAACATTAGGAAAAATGGATAAGCTTAAATGTTCATCCATTGTACTGTCACTCACAGATCACCTGGATTCTTTGTTTTTTATTACTAATTTATTCTCGCTTATTTCATGACAACAGTTTCCCCTCACTTCCTCTATGCCCCCTAACCACCTGTATTCTATTGTGTTTTCTTGCCCAAGTAGTATGCTAATAAGCAAATATTTTCTTATTGTGCTATAATTATACTATTACCTAAGTTTATAAAGATTGCAAGATAGTATTTTTATAATCATTACAATCTCTCAAATTTATCAGATATTCTAGAAATAAAAACCATGTTGGGCATTTTTATTTTGTATTTTTATTTATAATCGGTTTTAGTTTTGCAAGAAATTTGCATTCGTTTTTTTTTTTTAATAAAGTGATTAATTTAATTAGGAATTAACTAATTCCTAACATTTTAGGAAGCCTTCAAAGCTGTGGAAGATATCCATGGACTATTTTCCTTGTCTAAAAAACCACCTAAACCTCAGTTGATGGCAAATTACTATAACAAAGTTTCAACAGTGTTTTGGAAATCTGGAAATGCTTTGTTTCATGCATCTACACTTCATCGACTTTATCATCTGTCTAGAGAAATGAGGAAGAATCTTACACAAGATGAGATGCAAAGGTAAGAAGAGTGTTACAGTTGGATGGTAGTGAGGTTAAACTAAGTGGTAGTATGCTAAGCCCAGAGTTTCTTACCTTCTGGACATTTTAAATGGACCAAGTCCTGTTATGGTGTACTGCAAATGCTTGGTAGGATGTTTATTGCTGTTCATAGATTCTATTCATTAGGGGCCAGGAGGACTCTCTAGTTGTCTCTACCAAGTGTCTCCATTGTTGTCCTTGGAGAATATTGAGCCATTTTCTCTCCTTCTTGCCCCTGAAAAAATGCTACCAGAAATCTAAATGAGAAGATTATGTATTCATTGAGGTAGTGTTAACATGCAAACCTATCTATGTATTGCTTGATTCTATTCTTAGAGAAAGTTGGATATTTAAATAATTAGTTCCATTAAGTTTTTTCTTCCTAATTATAAAGCATTAATGTGGTAGGGTTATATCCTGGTAATCCCACTGTAAGTCGAAAAAATGTTAAGTAATGTGTTACAAAGAATACTGCAACTTATATCACTAGCCTGAGAAAAGGTAACAATTTTTTTTTAATTTTTTTTTTTATTTTATTTTTTTTCCCCGAGACAGGGTTTCTCTGTATAGCCCTGGCTGTCCTGGAACTCACTCTGTAGAGAAATCTCTGCCTCCCATAGTGCTGGGATTACAGGCAGGCACCACCACCGCTCGGCAATATTTTTTTTTTTTTTTGGTACCATGGTAATTTAGTTCCTATTTTGTGTTTTGTTTGTTTTATTTTGATTTTTGCTTTTTTGAGATAGGGCTTTTCTCTGTAGCCTTGGCTATCCTAGAACCTGCTCTGTAGATCAGGAGGTTGGTCTTAAAACTCAGAGATCTGTCTGCCTCCTGAGTGCTGGGATGAAAGGTGTACACCCTGACCCCTTCCCCCAATTTTTTAGTTTTTATTTATATAACATGTATCATAAAATGGAGACTATTTGGGAGCTAGGCATGAAACATAGCCTATAGGCTAGTAAAAGAAAATCATAGAATAGATTGAGTATGGTAGCTCTTACTCTTAAAGGCACATAAGAGACTTACCTAGGAGGATCAAAAGTTCAAAACTACTGTTAAGATACACAGCAAATTCTTGGCTGGCTTAAATTATGTAGCAAGATTCTTTTCAATAATTAAAACCCACAACAAATACTCTGGTTTCTCTTCAGATCGTATAAATCTTTCGCCTTTTACTAAAAACCCACAACAAACCCCATCATATATAGCCTGTTTCTTATCATTTGCCTCCTCCATCTCTACCTCACCCTACCTCAATTTATTTCTTCCTTCCATTCTTCCTTCCCTCCCTTTCTTACTCTTCCTCCCTCCCTCTCTCCCTCTCTCCCTCTCTCCCTCTCTCCCTCTTTCTTTCTTTCTTTCTTTCTTTCTTTCTTTCTTTCTTTCTTTCTTTCTTTCTTTCTTTCTTTCTGTCTGTCTGTCTGTCTGTCTGTCTAGGTAGGAATTATGCAATTCACCTATCACCTTCTTTGTATTAATAAACTGACATTTTGGTTTTTTGAGAGAGGGTTTCTCTGCCAGGAACTTGCATGGTAGACTAAGCTGGCCTTGAATTCAGAGATCCTCCCTGCCACTACCTCCTGAGTGATTGGATTAAAAAGCATGTGTCATTATGCCTGGTATACACTGACTTTCTTTACATATTTGTTTAATGTGTGTGAGTATACTGTAGCTGTCTTGAGACATACCAGAAGAAGGCATTGGATTCCATTACAGGCTGTGAGCCACCATGTGGTTGCTGGGAATTGAACTCAGGACCTCCGGAAGAGCAATCAGTGCGCTTAACCTTCGAGCCATCTCTTCAGCCTCCACTGGCCTTTTTATATGTATTTTTCCTGAGTTTTATAGAAGGATACAAAATTAACTAAATGGTTTTGCCCAATGGAATTAATACTGTTCTTTCCACAAATGCTATAACACTGTTTAGTCATTTACTCCTGTGTGTGTTATTGAGGCTCCTGAGCACTGAAACTTGTGCTACCTAGCATTCTAAGGTGCTGACTTTTCTGTGTTTCAGAGAAGTAAAAAATTTAGCTTTTCTCTCCCTTTCCATTCTCTGTCATAATTTTGTTTACTTAAAGTCTATTTTTTTAGTTTCTAAGTGGCCGTAAGTTATTTTGGTAAGTTATTTGGTAAGGAAGTGTTTCTTCACTGCTATTGGGTCACATTCAGTGTTTATGAGATTGGGTCTGTAAGGATTTTTTTCCTCAAAGTTCAGTTTTCATGATGTGCTATATAAAATCTGGTATACATTAAGTAATTAAAGAGAAACACATTTACAATCTCAAACAAAACTTTGTTCACCACAGAATGTCTACTAGAGTCCTTTTGGCAACTCTTTCCATTCCTATTACTCCTGAGCGAACTGATATTGCTCGACTTTTGGATATGGATGGCATTATAGTTGAGAAGCAGCGACGCCTTGCCACATTGCTAGGTCTTCAAGCACCGCCCACACGAATTGGCCTAATTAATGATATGGTTAGTATAAGTTCTGAGAATCTCTTTGTAGAGGAAACTTTGTGGTAAGTTTTAATTCATGATTAAATACTGGGATTTTAGATTCATTGTCGGGCTTCTGTGTGGACAGGAAACCACTGATGAATGGATATATTGCTCATTTGAGGCAATTGGTTAAAGTGGTGGTTCATAGGGTATGTGGTTAATCAGGTATTTAGTATTTGCATGATACTGATCCAGATCCCAGTGGACATCAAAACCCACTAGTATGCTAGTAGTCTGGAATAGGGCAGTGGTTTTTATTGCATGTAATCTATATAAAATCATATGAAATTGAAATCATCTCCAGATCACTTAGAATACTCATATAAATCATTTTCCATGGTTAGGTGACAATGACCAAAAAATGACATTTAAGACAGCTACAGTTATTTTCTAGACTATTATTTAAATATGATTGACTGAGTGTATATAGAGCCTGATGATAGAGGGACCAGAGCTGTTAAATGAGCATGTTATTACCCTGTTAATGGACATTGAGCCTTATAAATTTTATTCTAAGAAAGGTTAGGGTTTCCTGTCCTGATAATTTCGTGATACTTATACATCATTTTACTTTATGGTTTATTCTATTTTCAAGTTTTTTGTTTTTGCTTTGGGGAAGTGGCTGTTAATTATAAGTAGAAATAATATGGGTGTTGTATTTGGTGAGTTTACAGGGGATTACTAGATAATCTAGTTCCTCCTCCCCCCCACCCCCCAAAAGACAGGGTTTCTCTGTATAGCCCTGGCTGTCCTGGAACTCACTCTATAGACCAGGCTGTCCTGGAAATCAGAGTGCTGGGATTACAGGTGTGCGCCACCACCGCCCAGCTAGATAATCTAGTTTTAATTTATAGTTCAGATTCCCAGTTGGAAAATTTTCTTTAACAGTTAAACTTTTTGGTTTTCTTACTATAGGTCAGGTTCAATGTGCTACAATATGTTGTCCCAGAAGTGAAAGACCTTTACAACTGGTTGGAGGTGGAATTCAACCCACTAAAACTCTGTGAGAGAGTTACAAAGGTAGGCTTTGGCATAGGCATTTTGGTCTTTTACTATATGGCTGGCATGATGTTGATGATAACGATGACGATGACGATGATGGTGGTTTTTTTCGAGGCAAGGTTTCTCTGTGTAGCCCTGCCTGTCCTGGAACTCACTTTGTAGACCAGGCTGGCCTTGAACTCAGAAATCTACCTGCCTCTGCCTCCTAAGTGCTGGGATTAAAGGCGTGCGCCACCACTGCCTGGCTTATGGCTGGCATTATTATAGTTGAGCATTGTACTTGTGTAAAGAACACATTGTTCTCCTGTGTTGAGGATGGCACATTTTATTTTCTTCATATCAAAAGAAAAGATACTTCTGTTGCTAAACATAGTTTGGGAGGTTCATTCGCAGCATGACTACATTAACCACTTCTGTCAGTTACTTTGAGACAAGAACTGATATTGTTGTTGAATGAATTTTATATGTTTATATATGCTGTTATGTATATATAAAGAGTTTGAAAGAATGTGAACTGTCTTTGTGTCTACTGCATATAAACTTTTTTTCTCAACTTAATTGATTTTATAGGTATTAAATTGGGTTAGGGAACAACCTGAAAAGGAGCCAGAATTGCAACAATATGTACCACAACTACAGAACAATACCATACTCCGCCTTCTGCAACAGGTAAAATAAAAGCAAATGATTTATGGAGAAACTGAGATTTGTGTCCTTGACTTTATATGTTTCGTGTAGTGTATACACACACACATATACACACAGGCTTGTTTTGCATATGTGCATGCAAGTATATAGAGACTAGAGGTGGACATTGGCTGTCTTTACTGTCTTCTGTTTTGCGATTGTCAGTGAACCTGCAGCTCACAAATTAGCTAATCTGGCTGACTCTGGGAATCTTCTCTCATCCATAGACACTTTACTCTTTTGATGATAGAACTGAAAAAATAATAAGTGAAAGCTACCCCAAATTCCACTCCTGCCCAATTTTCTGTATTTGTAATTTGTCAATGACTTGAACCCACTTCTTCCCTAATTTCTCCCCTTGCCAGATACTTTTGAGTTTTCATTGGATGTGGGTTACTGCTCCCCTGAGTCCTGTGATTAAAGGTGTGCATCACTATGTCTAGCCCTGAGTTTTCTTTGTTAATATAGGACTACCAAAAATCTACCTACATAATTTTTTATAGTCTGAAAGATCCATAGTATACTTGCTCAGATAATAGTAATGCCACTGGAGCTGCTTTTAGGGGTTTCTCAGTAGAAATTGTTACACTGTCAAACATAAAACACGCTCATGCTTTTGTATATGAGTGAGACTTCTGTAATATATGGAATTAGTCACACAGTTTATATAATAGACTTCAGAAGTATATTACAAGAGCATCTTACCAGTAATGAATGGGTAGCCTTTCTTTTGCCCACTAGCTATTAGTGTGACGAGTTACTAAGATGTGTTTGCACATTTCATTGACCTGCTCTCTTTTGAATATGTGAGCAGTGTTATTTCTTATGTGCTATACAAATAGTTGAAGGTTAATTAGCAGAGTAACTGAATATAGTAATTCTGCCAGTCTCCTTCAGACAAAAAAAATTGGGAAGATTTATATTAGGTAAGTAGCAGGCCTTTATGAATATGTGACCATTAGGTTTTTTCACTTATGAAATGGGGAATTCAGAAAATAGATATGTTTAGTGTAGTCAAGAGCTTATGATTTGGGACCTGGGGTTGAAGCCTTAGTTCCAGTAGTCTATTGCTAGGCTGAATTGTATGAACTTTAGTTTTTCCTTTTGTGAACAATGGGCATAATTTCTGCTTCTTGTGGCTACCGTGAAATTGCACAGAAAAAGTGTGATTAAGTAGTAGCTGTTATTAACCCTGTGTTTTTTTGTGCAGGTGGCACAGATTTATCAGAGCATTGAGTTTTCTCGTTTGACTTCTCTGGTTCCTTTTGTTGATGCTTTCCAACTGGAACGGGCTATAGTAGATGCAGCCCGGCACTGTGACCTGCAGGTATGTGTTAAGGAAAGGAGCATTGGTAGGTTAGAAGGTCTTTGAGAACTAGAAAGACAAATCTTCTGTTTCTGTTTTTGGTATAATGGTATCTTTTAAAAACTCCACTGATTACTTTTTTATTAACTTTGGCTTGATAATTATCTTCTCAAATTCATTTGTAATGTATGCTTTGTTATTGATAATTTAATTTTTAAAGGTTCGTATTGACCATACTTCTCGGACTCTGAGTTTTGGATCAGATTTGAATTATGCAACTCGAGAAGATGCCCCAATTGGTCCTCATCTGCAGAGCATGCCTTCAGAACAAATAAGAAACCAACTCACAGCCATGTCTTCAGTGCTTGCAAAAGCGCTTGAAGTCATCAAGCCTGCTCACATTCTGGTATGTGTCTTGAGCGTATATGAGCTATAAAAGTTTTGAAGAACTTAAATATGGTTAGAGATGAAACCTCCAGAAGGGATTTTATGATTCACTGGTTGTTGAGATGCTTTTGTCAAGCCATTGAACTGCCTTTAAATATGTCTCATGGGTTATATAGTAATAATAGATTGTTACATAAAGCACCACACCCAGTTGTTGATGTTATTTGGGTTCTTGTTTTAATTGTTGATGAGCTCTATTTATAGTTTTCTTGCTTTGACAGAATACATTTGGTGCCAAGAACAATAATAGACTTGGAAATGGTGTCTTAGGCTGTGTCACTGCTAGAGAATGAAAGTGCCACAGTAGCTTGTGCTATGACATTATCTAAATACATATATTCTTGGAAAGCCAGTGTTTCACGATTATTTTTACTATTGCTGTCTAATACCTGGTATATTTATTGTATATTTATTTATATTTATTGTATATATTTATTAATTATTGTAAATTCATTTTGTTTTTGAAGCAAGAAAAAGAAGAACAACATCAGTTGGCAGTTACTGCATATCTTAAAAATTCACGAAAAGAGCATCAGAGGATACTGGCTCGGAGACAGACAATTGAGGAAAGAAAAGAGCGTCTTGAGAGTCTGAATATTCAACGTGAGAAGGAAGAACTAGAGCAGAGGGAAGCTGAACTCCAGAAAGTACGGAAGGCTGAAGAAGAAAGGCTGCGCCAAGAGGCAAAGGAGCGAGAAAAGGAACGAATCCTTCAAGAACATGAGCAAATCAAGAAGAAAACTGTTCGGGAGCGGTTAGAGCAGATCAAGAAGACAGAGCTGGGTGCTAAAGCATTTAAAGATATTGACATTGAAGTATGTTGCTTATTTACTTTTGAGCTCCCATTTGGTTAATTTGGACATTTTTTTTCCTGACTAGTAGGATTTAATTCTAGAAAACAGCTGATTGCTAATTATATTTGTCTTTAATTTGTGGCATGGAGAAGATGGCTTAATGGTTAAGAACATAATTGGCATTATACCCAACGAAGATTAGTTTCTAGTACCCATAACAGATGGCTTCTGACCATCTGACATTCGGGCATCTGCGCTCTTCCCCATAATTAAAATCTTCTAAAAGTATTTAATCTTCAAATCTAAAAAGTATCTAGAGCCAGGAGTTGTAGCAGACATCTTTAATTCTCTCTGGGAGGCAGAGGCAGGTGGATCTCTGAGTTCAAGGCCAGCTTGATCTACATAGTGGATTCCAGAATAGCGAGGGCTATATAGAGAAGTTCTGACTCGAATAAGTAAGTAAATAAAATATTTGTGATAATTCTGCGTTTGTGTTGCCATCAGGATCTTGAAGAACTGGATCCAGATTTTATTATGGCCAAACAGGTTGAACAACTGGAGAAAGAAAAGAAGGAACTTCAGGAACGCCTGAAGAATCAAGAAAAGAAGGTGAATTGATGGGTCTCTTTTCTCTCCCCTCCCCCATTTTTTATAAACTGATCTCCAAACAGCTGAGATTGCCCTTGAATTCTTGATCTTCTTGCCTAGTGGGATTGTTAATCTTTTCATATAACTTAAAAAGAATTTGTTTTGGCCCGGTGTGTTTGTGCATTTAATCCCTACACTTGGGGATCAGAGGCAGGCTGATCTCTTGAGTTTGAGTTCATTTTGGTCTTTAGAGGAAGTTCCAAGGCAGACAGTATGCAGTCCTGTGTCAAAAAAAGCCAAAAAAGGAGGTTATTTTGTAACACTGCATTTGTTTCCATCCCATTCAGATTGACTATTTTGAGAGAGCTAAGCGTTTGGAAGAAATTCCTTTAATAAAGAGTGCTTATGAGGAACAAAGGGTTAAAGACATGGACCTGTGGGAACAGCAAGAAGAAGAAAGAGTAAGCTTTTCATTTCATTGTGGTATCACAGACCATAAGCTTAAGTTATAAGTCAGCCAGAAAAAGTTTTTAAATTCTTTTGCTAGACGTAATGCTTTAATGGCCACTTACTAGAAAAAGAAATGTTCACAATAGAGGTTTAAAAAACTATTAATTACAGCCTTATGTGCACACAAATGAGAGAAAGGGCATATTTGTGGGGCCCCGTGGCATCTGAAATCTCAGGGTCTACCATCTGGAAACTTATTGGATTGTGTTAATTCTTCCTGTTTTTTTTTAATGAAACGTTGGGATTTGTGGTAATTCTCCTTAGTCATAACTATTTAAGTAGAAATAGAAAACACTTGGGACAGTATGGAGGCTTTTATGTTTTCATAGGGCTGAGAAGAAAGTCTAACATTTTGCCTTAGTTGCCAGTAAAATTAAAACTGTTAAAAATTCTTGTAGGACACACCTCTTGTCTCTGACTTCTATTAGGGGATCTGTTGGGATATTACGGTTTCACTGCAAATACAATGGGGAAGGAGAAGTTTCTCAGTTTTAAAGAATTTTAAAATCATCTTGGGATAAATTAGTAATAATATGCTTTGGAGTTTACCTTAGTGTTGTGTACTTTCAGATTACTACAATGCAGCTGGAACGAGAAAAGGCTCTGGAACATAAGAATCGGATGTCACGAATGTTGGAAGACAGAGATCTATTTGTGATGCGGCTCAAAGCTGCCCGGCAATCTGTCTATGAGGTGAGCTTACTAAGTTTTGTTTAGAGAAAAGTAAATTTTTGAACTTTTAGTTTTCTTTTGAGGATTTTTTTCCTTAACACAATCTGTCCTGAATTAAAGTTTAGCAGGTAATTTACTCAATATTTGTATAGATGAGTTGAGACATTTTAATCTCAAATGTTTCAAAGATGAAAGTTGATCTTTTTAAAGTATGAGATTTTGGGGGAAATTCCAGGTGGGTGTGGGTGGGTGGGTGGGTGGTAGAATTTCATGCCCACCACATAGCTACTTCCAGATTCATGCCTCTCTTAATAGTAGCACTTGGAAATCAGAGGCAGGCAAAGTTGGGGGTCAACCTGGTCTATGTAGTGAGTTCTAGGACAGCCATGAGTATATAGAGTGACTGTGTAAAATGTGGCTCTTTTTTTTGAGGTGGGGGAGTTGAATCTACTACCTCAGATGTGCCAGGCAAGCACTCAGCTCATAGTGATATTAGTCCAGTGTGTAGATAATATTAATAATTCATAATTTAGCAAATATGATACAGTATTACTCATTAAGAGATTCTGCTTCTGTATTTACTTGGTGGCCACTTTCTATGGCTTTCATATTGTGTGAACTTACAAGTGTAAAACTTATTCATGTTTATATCTTTTAAAAAAATGGCCTGTGGGTGTAACTGTTCAATTTGCAGGAAAAACTGAAACAGTTTGAAGAGCGTTTAGCAGAAGAAAGGCATAATCGCCTGGAAGAACGGAAAAGGCAGCGGAAAGAAGAACGCAAAATAACTTACTACAGAGAAAAGGAAGAGGAAGAGCAGAGGAGGGCAGAGGAACAGATGCTCAAAGGTAACCATGGTAGTAACCATTAGATAACTGCATGATAGGTGTGGGTGCCATGTTTCACAATCTTATTTAGAAAACCAAGGGATCAGATAACCCAGTGCATTCAGTGTATTGGTGCTGCTTCCTCTATCAGCCTATAGCTACATACTTTATACTTTTCCTGTTGGTGTTTTAATATCCTGTGTCATTAATGATAACATTATCATTATGTTAATGATATGTGGTTCTATACCTGGAACCCCATATATTCAGTAGAATATGTTCTCTTGTGGTTTCTGTTGCTGCAATAAAATTGAACAAAAGCTCTTAGAGAATAAAGAGAGGGCTTATTTGGATTCCATATCATGGTCCCTCACTGAGGGAAGAAAGAGTTTCTGCTGGGGGCTCAAGGTACTGAAACAAAGACCACAGAAGAAAGCTGCTTGCTTGATCACTCCCTCTGACTTGGTCAGCTACCTTTCTTATATAGCCCAGGCACACCTGCCCAGGGATGGTATTGCCCACAGCAATCAGCAGTCAGGAACATATGCCCACAGACATGCCCGTAGGCCAGTCTGATAGAGACAGTTCCTAGGTTGATTCTTTTTTTCCAGTTATGCCTAGATTTGTGTGACTGAATAAAAGCATGACTAGTGTATAGGGCCATCCTAAATCATTGAGGACTACTTGTGGGTTTTTCCTTTTGGGGGGGCAGGTCTCTCTCTCTCTCTCTCTCTCTCTCTCTCTCTCTCTCTCTCTCCCCTCTCCCCTCTCCCCTCTCCCCCCCCCCTCTCTCTCTCTCCTCTCTCCTCTCTCTCCTCTCTCCTCTCTCTCTCGTTTTTCGAAACAGGGTTTCTCTGGCTGTCCTGGAACTCACTCTGTAGACCAGGCTGGCCCCAAACTCAGAAATCCGCCTGCCTCTGCCTCCCAAGTGCTGGGATTACAGGCATGCGCCACCACGCCTGGCTTTTGTTTGTGTTTTGAATCTTAATCACTGTTTGCTTTAAACTATGTTTTATACTAGAAAAGCAACCCTGATGGTAGGAGTAAGGTATGGGTGGGAAGCACATTTGAGTAACCTGACAAATTTCCATAGAGCGAGAAGAAAGAGAACGTGCTGAGAGAGCAAAACGGGAGGAAGAACTTAGAGAGTATCAGGAACGGGTCAAGAAACTAGAAGAAGTAGAAAGGAAAAAGCGGCAAAGAGAGCTGGAAATTGAAGAAAGGGAAAGGCGCAGAGAGGAAGAAAGAAGACTCGGTGATGATCCACTTTCTAGGAAGGTGAGTATGGAAAATATTCTCTTTTTTTGTTTTTGTTTTTTCTTTGGTGCTGGATTGTGAATCTAGACTTTTATCTGGAAAATCAGCTGACTTCCTAGACCTTGTGCATGTATTTAATTGCATATAGATACATCAGTGAATTTTCTTGTAATATTGTGGTCTGATTTTTCTAACTAGTTGATATTCTCTGACTACTTAGATACAAGGATCTGTTTGTATTCTCTCCATCAATTGGGAGAGAGATTGGGTCCATTCCAACTTCATTCAGAATGTATGGTACAACTCCTTGATATTACTTGTATGCAAAAATGGCTTTTCTCCTCTCTTGAATTCTTCTAATGTATTGTTTTGTTGCCCATAGTTCAGTTTAAATTAGCCCATGTGTCATTTTGACTTCTAAACTGTTTCCCCCGTCATAATCTCCTTCCTTACTTTGCTTCAGATCTGCTTCAGTTTTCATAATGGCAACATGTATGTCCCTTAAATCTGCTCTTCTGTCTCTGCTTCATTTGGTTTGTACTTCTTTCCTAGAGCAAAAAACAAACTTAATGAGCCCCCTTTTCACCAGGTTTAGCTGTCAGCTTGTGCTTCAGACACGCTGAGTTATTGCTTTGCCCTTTAAACAAAACACTGCTGTTCATTGATTCCTTTTTATTTTCCCAGAAAAGATTTTGGTTTTTCAGGACAGGGTCTCTCTGTGTAGCTCCCGCTGTTCTGGAACTTACTCTGTAGACCAGGCTGGCCTTGAACTCAGAAATCCGCCTGCCTCTGCCTCCCGTGTGCTGGGATTAAAGGTGTGTGGGTGGGTAGGGGTGGGGGGAGGTGCACGCTCGCGCCACTACCACCCGGCCAGAAAAGAATTTTTTTAATGGGTGATTTTTAGTTATGTACATGGGGGTATCTGTTCATGAGTGCTGAGCTATTAGATTCACTGGAGCAGGAGTTTATGGTATGCTGGTGCTGGGAACTGAACTGTGATCCTCCGGAAGAGCAGTATATATACTTAACCACTGAGCTCTTTCCAGTCCCTAGTTTTTTATTTATGTGGGAGTACAAGGTCTTATACAGCCAAGGCTAGCGTTAAGCTCTTCATCCTGTTGTCTCTGTCTTTAACTAGAGTCTATTTTAGGATCTTGAGGCTTGTTTAATTAAAGAATGAAGTGCTTGATGGGTAGTAACTCCAGTAGTTGTAGTCATAAATTTTATTACTCTGTGCCATTTTGCTTTGTCTGCAGGACTCTCGGTGGGGAGATAGAGATTCAGAAGGCACCTGGAGAAAAGGACCAGAAGCTGACTCTGAGTGGAGAAGAGGCCCACCAGAAAAGTAAGTAGAATCAGTGCACTTTGTCTTGCATCCTAGTGTCTGGGATTTAAAATCAGACATGTAGAAAAAAAGGGGAAGTTTCTGTAAGAATTCTATGCAGGTCCATCTCTTTTTTGAACCATTGTCAAGGGTTGGATTTACAAGTTTGTTTTCTTACCATACCTGGTTTTCATCTTTGTAGTAATTGGTATAGAACCCAAGGTTGGTAACAGCATAGCAAGTACTCTACCATTAAGCTACTTCCTCAGTTCTTAACTGCTAGTGTAGACAGGAACAGTGGCTTTTTATTTTATGCAGAAATTAAAGTTTAGAGGAAGCTCATTGTAAAATATACGAGCAATTTTTTCAAGGATGTTATCTGATTGTTAGTCTGTGTTGATTTAGGATACTGAATTTTGCATAGGTTTGATTTAGAAAATGTTTTTAAAGGACCAGAGTTAATGAATTTAGACTTAGTGATTTGTATGAAGTGGTGATATCTAGGATCCATTTTGTTTTTAAAGCTGTGTCTTGTTTCTCCTTAGGGAGTGGAGGCGAGAAACTCGGGATGATGAGAGGCCTCACAGGAGAGATGAGGATCGGCTGAGACGCGTTGGGGGGGATGATGAAGAGAGAGAATCTTCTCTTAGACCTGATGATGATCGCATACCCAGGCGTGGCCTGGATGATGACAGAGGGCCTAGACGTGGTCCCGATGAAGATAGATTTTCTCGTAGAGGAGCAGATGATGACCGTCCTTCCTGGCGTAATACAGATGACGACAGGCCTCCCAGGCGAATTGGTGATGATGACAGGGGAAGCTGGCGTCACACAGATGACGACAGACCACCCAGACGGGGACTAGATGATGACAGACCACCCAGACGGGGACTGGATGATGAGAGAGGAAGCTGGCGCACAGCAGATGAGGATAGAGGACCTAGGCGTGGCATGGATGATGATCGGGGACCAAGACGAGGAGGTGCTGATGATGAACGATCATCCTGGCGGAATGCTGATGATGACAGGGGTCCCAGGAGGGGAATGGATGATGATAGGGGTCCCAGGCGAGGGTTGGATGATGACCGAGGACCTTGGAGGAATTCTGCTGAAGATAGGATTTCCAGGAGAGGTGCAGATGATGACCGGGGGCCTTGGAGAAATGTGGATGATGATCGGGTTCCTAGACGGGGCGATGATGCAAGACCCGGTCCCTGGAGACCATTTGTCAAACCAGGTAAGAATCTAGTTTTAAAGTTAAGATGTTCCGTAGAATGTTTGATAGATTTGCTTAAATGTAAAGGTGAAATATATATATATGAGGGAGGAGTGGGTCTTTCGCTTTGTGCCCATGCAGTGGCTTTTACATAAAAGTTGTTCTTTTTTAAATATTTGTCCACACAACTGTCCATCCATGGGGTCATACTCAGGAGCTCATTTTTGTTGTTCTGAGAGTGCTTACTGATACACACCTGCTCTTACAAACCACTGTCTTAAATGTGTAAATTAGGAGTTTTCTGCTTTCTGTTTTAACCTTTGTGTTAAGTCTGCCATTTATCTCAGCTCTTTTAAAAAGACTCATTATTTTAAAATTCATTATTTTTAAATTACATGTAAATGCATTCCTATATATGGGCATGCACATGTGAATGCAGGTGTCCTGTGGAGGCCAGAACATCAAATTTCCTGGCAATGGAATGAAAGCAGTTACAAGCAAAAACAATATATGCTGTCAACCACTGAGTCACCTGTCCAGCCCTCATCTACCTTTTGATGATCCTTAAATCTACCTACTTATGTTCTTTGAGCTCTTTACTAACTGGTTTCTGCCACTTTTCCCCTACTGCCAGTTCTTTCTGCAGTACCCAGAATAAAACTTGAATTCAGATCTAATTAGCACCTTTTTGCTTTTAGTAATGTTGATATCTGTGGCAAACTTTTGTCTTTTCTTGCTTTTGTCATATTTTACTATCAACTATGTGACCTTAGGACAAGTGGCTTCCATTGTAAAATGTGGTTGATAGTCTGATAGATTCTCAGTAAGTTGTAGTTGTATCCTATAGTAGTTGTATTCTGCCACCCATCAATACATAATTTGTCTCTTGATGCATTTCTGTTTAAACCACTTTACTCAAACATAATTTATAATAGTGAATCTATGGCGAGCAGTCCTGATAACCTGAACAGTTTGTCTAATAACCTTTTGCCTTTAAAATTGGAGATCGTATTTTAAGATCTATTTATTTATTTATTTATTTATTTATTTATTTATTTATTAATTATACGGGAGTACTCTGTAGCTGTCTTCAGACACACCAGAAGAGGGCATCAGATCTCATTATGGATGGTTGTGGGCCACCATGTGGTTGCTGGAATTTGAACTCAAGACTTTTGGAAGAGCAGTCAGTGCTCTTAACCACTGAGACATCTCTCCAGCCCTGGAGATTGTATTTTAACCTATGCTTGAGGGTCATTTCTTGTTAAAAGGATTTTTTTTTTTAATAGTAAAATGGCTGATCCTGGGAGGCAGAGTGCTTGCTACTAACCTGAGCTGGCATTACCTGTGTCAGGAGACATCTTTTTTTCCCCTGAACTGAGTGATTGTAAAATTGCCACAAGTTTTAATTATGCGATTATAAATATTTTGAATGTAGGCTGTGCATAATGGCACATGCCTTTGATCTCCACAAACTTGGAGGCAGAGGATCTTTAGAAGTTCAAGGTTAGCCTAGTCTACTCAAGTTCCAGGACAGCCAGGCCTACATAGAGAAGGTCTTTAAAAAATGAACAATCTGGCAGTGATGATGATTGACTTAAGGATTAAACAAGTTAATATAAATGCGATTTAAGTCTGTATTTTAGTACTTGTTGATGTGAAGGTCAGGTACAATGGTGATGATGCAGTAAAAGTGAGAACTTAGGTAACTTTGACCTTACTTCATGTGTGACACTAGGTAGAATCAAAGCATTTATCCTTGTTTTATGACTAGATGGTTGAATGATGTTGCAGAGGACAGGACTAAGGAAGAGTCTTTGATAAGTGTTACAGGGTTTAAATTCATAATTGGGTAGTCACTCTCAGTAAACTTTGAAGTTACCTGCTTAACTGAGTAGTCTGGTAAAATTAGTTACTGGCAGTCAATGTACACAAGGAGAAATCTGATACTCTTTTTATGAAACATTATATCCAGACTGTTTAAGTTTCCGTATAGATACATAACTCAAAAATTGTTAATGACCAACTATTCGTAGATATACATCCTCTTTTGCTAAAGGGGATTAAGAGTATCTTCAGTTTGTGTTTAGGATGATAAATTAATGCTAAGATATCTTTGTAAAGGTTGGGGATGAGCTTGGATGATAGAGCATTTTCTTAGAATACATAAGGCCTTCTGTTAAATCCTCAGTACTACATAAACCTACAATTGCTAATTTGTTAACAAAATTGCTTCTTTTTATAAACTAGGTGGATGGAGAGAGAAAGAAAAGGCTAGAGAAGAGAGTTGGGGTCCACCCCGAGAAACAAGACTATTAGAAGAACGTGAATGGGATAGAGACAAAGAGAAGGACAGAGATAATCAAGATCGAGAGGAGAATGACAAGGACCTTGAACGAGATAGGGATAGAGAGAGAGATGGGGACCGGGAGGATCGTTTCAGAAGACCCAGGTTAGTAATGACCTACTGTGGTAACAAGTTTCTCTTAAACTCTGCTGTGCATTCCAAGTCTGAGAAATAATGCTCCAGTTTCATTTACCACTTAGGTGCATGTAGAATGTGAGTGATTAATACTCCCATCCCCCATCTAGAAAATGAGAATGTAGGGGTTTGACCTGTTGGCTGTTTGTAGGATACATAACTGGTAAAGGAACCAGTCCAGATGTCTACCATTCCGACGTTTTAGAGCAGTGAATCAGCTTAGTTGGTCTTAATCCTTTTTTTGTTTGTTTTTGAGAAGCTGACATCTTTCTGTGTAGCTCAGGGTGACCTGAAATTCACACTCAGTTTTTATTAGTGGTGAACCGTCCTAGCTTGTTCTCTTTGCCTTGATGGCTTTGCCACTAGCAAATCTAGTAGAAAAAGCTCTCTGTAATATTTAGTGTGACAGCCAGCATCTTTTTTGTGGCTAGTGCACTAGCTCTTGGAATATGGGTTGTGCTACTGTTGATCTTTAGGTGGTAAATTGAGGTCTGTTTGCTTTCTATGCCATAGATACCAAATCAAGATATTAGTTAAAATTCAGATTAATAAACTGGATTTGGTGTGTTGCTTTCTTGGGGAGGGGGTGGTTTTGGGGGACTTTTGAGACAGGACTTCTTTATGTAGCCCTAGCTATCCTAGTCGGCTGGTCTGGAACTCAGAAATCTGCCTGCCTCTGCCTCCCAAGTGCTGGGATTAAAGGCATGGCTAACACCACCCAGATGGTGTGTTGCTTATAATTATCCTTATATTCTGTCAAGAACTGAGCTTCTCACTTTAAATGGCCACAGGGATGAAGGTGGCTGGAGAAGAGGACCAGCAGAAGAATCTTCAAGCTGGAGAGATTCAAGTCGACGTGATGATAGGGACAGGGAAGACCGTCGGCGGGATAGAGATGATCGTCGTGATCTGAGAGACCTGAGAGACAGAAGGGATTTAAGAGATGATAGAGATCGGAGAGGACCTCCCCTCAGATCAGAGCGAGAAGAAGGTAGAGATATTTTGGTAGTTGGAATATTGGAAAACTGCTTATGGCATGATGGGGGCTTTATAATTCTTTAAAATTAATGTGAACCCTGGTACAAGTAAATTTAGTGTACTTGTCAAGTTGTGATGTTAGCTCTTCTCAAAGTGAGTATAGTAATACACTGAATGATAGGCAGCAGAAATAGATTTTAATGAAAATGGAGACAGTATGTAAAGTCCTCGAGGATGAACACAAGAATATAAATATGGAGACATTAAGGCTGGTGATATGGCTCAGTGAGGAGGGGTTTTGTGTATTCTATTAACAACTTGATTTCAATCTGGGGGATCCACATGGTAGCAAAAAAGTCACTCCATAAAAGTTTTCTTCTGACCTCTACAAATTCGTATCCGTAAGTACTTCTAGTGACGTTAAAGTGCCATTGTACTTAACTTTTCCTCACATGTTTTTAACAGTTTGCTCAGCAGAATCAGAAGAGTATTAAAACTAATAACTTAAAATTACACATTTTATAACTTATTTGATAAAGTTCTTCAAGAACAAACATATTTTGCTTTAACATATTTAACTTTGTCTTAACATATTCTGATTTTTTTTCCTATCCTATCTTAGGTTTATGACCATTAGAATATTTGCAGTTTTCAATTATGTCTGCAAGTTCATACTTTAAAGATTTTGGGCAGAAATGACACAAATGTAGGGGCTTTTAGTGTGATTCTGCATTGTTGGTTCTCCAAGTAGTTTCGGGAAGTTTCTTAAGTTTCACTTTTGTTTATTTTGAACCAATAAAAATAGTTCAAGTCTACACTTAAAGATGTTTAAACTTTTCTAGCAAGCTCCTGGAGACGCGCTGATGACAGGAAAGATGACCGGACTGAAGAGAGGGATCCACCTCGTCGTGTTCCTCCACCAGCTCTTTCAAGAGATAGAGAAAGAGAAAGAGAACGAGAAGGTGAGAAAGAGAAAGCATCCTGGAGAGCTGAGAAAGATAGGGAGTCCCTTCGTCGTACTAAGAATGAAACTGATGAAGATGGATGGACCACAGTACGACGTTAAGTCCCAAGATGATGGAGTCAAACTTGTGGCTTACATAGGTTTGATCACATTCAAGGATTATTATACTTGTGCTTCAACCAGTCTAAATTGAATTCTTTAATGTTGTCTCACCATAACACAAAAAGCATGAACTTGTATTAATCATATATAATAGATTGATCATGCACTGTATTCACAGGAGGTTGGAAAACCATGCCATTTTCTGGAACTTAAGGTGTTGCATTATTTCATCAATCATTTGTTTAAAAAAACCTAAAAAATAAAAATGTGAACCCTTCAGGTGTAAACACCTTATCTTGGTATATAATTGATCTTTTTGTTTTGTTTTGATTTTGAAGTATCAGATACTAATTTGGAATAAGGTAAGGTTCTCTTGAAACATTTGAAAACCCTTTAAGCCAACTGATCTGACAGCTTTCCCATCAGTAGAAGTGGGAACATACCTTCTTAGGTATTTACTATTAACTACATTTAGGCAGTTTATAGCTTCTGATCAGTGTAGTAAACATTACAAACACTGGTTGTAATGGGGTTTTCTATAGACTTTACTTGAGAGAGGTGAGTATAAAGCATTTTTTAGTCATCATCATGACGATGCTGCTCAAGTGCAGATCCAGAAAGTACAGCGTTGGGTTCCTAGAGCATTTGGTAAACTGTTGTGGGTTTCTTTTTTCTGTTGCCAAAAGAAAACTGCTTTTCCACTAATTCATGCCTTTCAAGCATTTTAAATATGACAATATTTATAAATGTGTGGTTTGGAGGAATTGTTTAAATTCTTTTTCCTAATTTTCTTTCTTCAGGATAGATTATTTCAACTAGTAATTTGTAGTGATGACTGTGTTGACTTCAATTTTGGAGTGTAGTAGCTGTGTTAAAAAGAGAGTAACCATTTGGTCTTATTGAAGCCAACACAGAATTTGCTGCTGTGTTTTTTCTTTGGTGATAAATAAAATACTTACATAATTGGTGTTAGTGTTGATTTGTCAATGGTGCTATACTCCATATATTGTTTCTGTGAATTTTATTAGGTCTGTTAAAATATGTCATTGTTAGTATCAAAAGAATAACTTAAAAGTAACACAAAAAGCAAATAGTAGCAGCAAGTTTGTGAAGTGCCCTTGTTTATGAAAATATTTCCTTGAAATGTTCTCTGAGGTGATGTGCATGAGTTACCACCTTGGGTTTCATCAGGAATTGGGGGGGAAAACAACATAAGTATAGAGGATTTTTGCCACAAACTTACAGTCTGTATAAGCCCATAAATTTTACTAAGTAGTGGTTTAAAATACTATACTGTTAAAGCTGTCAGGCCAGATTTTCTCCTTTGTTATCAAGGACTGGAATTTCAAACATGGATGTTTTCTTGTGGCTAGAGGGTTCACTCAGTCAAAACAAGCAAAAGCACTTAGAGTACTGGCATTTTGTTTTTGGTTTTTTGTTTTAAAGACCACTGGTTTTATTTGGTGCAGTAACCTATGTATGTTTTCACTAGTGAGCCAGATGTTCATGTGACACCATAGACTCCGAGCAAGTGATTCATTTTATTTTATTTTATAGACAGGGTTTCTCTGTATAGCCCTGGCTGTCCTGGAACCCTGTGATCCCAAGTGTTAGGATTAAAGGCATGCACCACCACTGCCCAGCTGCAAGTGATTCTTTTGATCAGCTACATTTAGATGAATGCCCAAGGTAGGGGAGCAGGTTTTCCTGCAGACCCAGCCTTTCAGTTGGGGTTTCTAGATACTTCGCTTTCTTTTTTTTTTTTCTGGGAGACAACCCAGAGAACAGTGTTAGGGCAGAAGTATCTGATGCTTTTGCTTTATGATAAGGACTACCACAGTTCTCCTACTGCAGCAACCCCACCAGCATTCAACATGTTAAAGGAAAGCGGATTAATCTTGTGGATGTGCCAGGTGAGCCCTTTGGCTTCTGCAGTTGTAAACAAATGGACCTTTAAAGCTTCTATAGCTGTGCTTGAAGATGGAGAGAACATTTAGAAGAGCTGAGGGGAATCAAACCTGTATAGGGTATTAGTCAAGAACCACCAGTGCCACAAGGCTTGTAATCACAGAATTTCCCAAGTCAGTTTTGGTTGGTGAAACTCTTAGTTTTTCCCAGAGACACTTTGGCAAAGTTAGAGGGAATGTTACTCAGAAAACTCAAGACAATAAAATTAACCTGAAACACATTTCTGATAGTTTTGAAATACATAGTTTTGGTTTACTGTATCTAACAAAAGTTTTAATCAAAGCCATTTAACTTCTGAAAAGAACTTTATAGGAAAAATAAAGTACAAAATGGTAAAAAGCTATTAAAATTAACAAGTTTGGATAGACAATGCAGGCTAAAGCACAGCACAACCCTTTGTCTTTCTGTGAAACTGTCACAATGCTGTGCCTTTTTGTGGTCTAGCCAGGTCCAGAGTGCCTTAGGCAGAAGCCAAGTTTATCAAAGTGTTATATGAAACTTTGGGCATCAAGTTTAATTTCTGTTCCTTTAATAATAGGCATCCTAGGGTTTTGTGCATTCTCCCTGGCCCTAAACCTGGATATCTACTGTAAACTTTTTTTTTTTTTTTTTTTTTTTTTGCAAAACCTTTATAACATTGCATTCCAAGGATTGCTTAGCCTTCCTCTGCCTCCTGGGTAGCAGGATTAAAGGAATTACTATTTTTAGGGCTAAGTTTATTTTTTCTAAAATATTAGAAAAACAAGTTTTGTTCTTGCTTGTATTGTACACTTTCAATATCTGTTAGCTGGGAAACAGGGTATGGGTTGGAGAATACCGTGTGGGATACAGTTTTGTGTGGATACTATTGTGTGCAAGTACATGGAGGTCAGAAGTCAAGTTGCCCTACTCATTGTTTTCTTAAAAGGTCTTTCTTTTGAATCTGGAGTTTTCCATACCTGGCGCTAGTGAGGCTCTGCCTCCACAGTGATGCAACCACAGTTAAATTTGGTTTAAATTATTGCAAATATGCAGGGGAATGTGGAGATCCAACTTCAGATCATGTTTTTTCACTCAGACCTGGAGCTCATCCTTGTAGTAAGGCTGGCTTCTGCCTATCGGCACTGGGGTTATAGGCACACCACTATGTCCTTATGTAGGTGCTGGGGATAGAACTTGGGTCCTCGTGTTTAGAAGCGCTTTCCTGACAGGTATCTCCCTGTTAATATAACAGCTACCTAACTGAGGATAGTTTCCAGAGTCTTCAATACCATGGAATGTTTCATGCCAGTTTCAGCAGCCTTTAGTTCTGGTAAGATGTCAAAAATTAAAAGTTGTCATTAGGTACATGTGATCATGGTTCAGCTCATGTACTTAAATACATGCCTTGGGAAATAACTGGTGGGATTACAGCAAATCTTTTAACATTTAGAATACCTTTTTGAAAAGGCAGATCAGAGTTCAAGGATGTGAATTTACGTTGCCTTGAAAAACTTCGTCTCAGAATAAGTGGTATGTTTTCTAGCAAAATAACAAGGAACATGGTTTTATTTAGTTCAGGCCCAGTGAATATAACTGTGGGGCTATAACAGGGATAGCTTTCTTCATTGCTAAGAACGTCCTCCTTTTTACCAATAGGGCTTACAGCTGTCAGTATTTTCACGTCAGCCTCTTTAAGAAAGTAAGTTTGCTGTAAAGACGCTACTTAATACGAAAAGCAGTCTAGCCTCTCAGTATTCCTAGCTAAATCTTACAATTACAAGCCTTATATACTTAATCTCTTTTATTTGCAGATAGTGGTTGGTGCATGTCTGAATTTATCTTACTTTGCCTTTATCTTTGCCTTTTCTGTCTAGATGCTAGATGCTAGTTTTGTGCCATATTCCAGCACTCAGTATGATGGATTTACAGGAGTTCTGGAAAGAGTTAAGAACTTTTGCATGAAGATGTTTTAGGGTTCTGGAAGCAGACAAGGGTCTCAACGTAATAGTGGAACCACCAAGAGGAGGGAGGTTATACTTGTATCCAACCGTAATTTTTACAGCCTTGAAGTGTTTATTCTGGTACACCCTCTGTAAATTGAATGGCAAACATACCAGAGTAGAACCTTTTGGAACTCAAGTTATTGCATTATAGTACCCCATTTCCTATTTAGGAATCCTGAACTTGAGTAATCAAGGTGGGTTAACACTGCTCTATATGTTTCCTCCTTTCTGAGGAGAAAATGTCTTAACATCTGACACAAAGAATTGGGTGGTGCATAGAGAAAATGCTAAGTAGGAGTTACAGGGGAGATTAATAGATTCATAATACTGTCACTGTATAAATGCACGTCTCTTAAACAGCACCATTTCCAAATATGTACACGATATCATTAAGCCTTGGCACAGTTAATTTTAAGGGTTGGAAGGACTACTTGCTAATTCAGAATATCTGATGCATAAAAGGGTAAGGAACTGTATTCTACTTGCTACAGATTGTGCCTTTAAGCCTCCCATCTAGGACAGAAACAAGCCACGAGGAGGAAAACCCTCTCAATACTGGCAAGTGTACTAAGTTGCTTTACCTGCAATTAGAATGACAAACTAAAATAAATTAATTGCATCAAACAATAAAATAGTCATTTTGCCGACATACCATACAATTGTTAGTCTTACACTCAGTTCAGACAGAGGCTATTAAAAATACTCTAGACCTAATAAAGTGCCTCCATTCATAAAACGAAACATCCAAGATCAGAGAAAATTTCATACAGATGCGCACCTAAAATAGACCGACGAATACAGTAAACAGCGTCTCATTCACCTCACACTTCAACCGGTGGTACATCTGTTCAGCCCTCACCGTCCTGGATGCGCGTTTTAAAAACTAGGGACAAAATTCAAGATTTCAACGTCAGAGTCCGACCGCTCTACAAGAAAGTGCTTCACCCTGCGGCTTCCGTAAAATAAGACGACTTCCCAAGTTGAGCCAAGGGGGAGGAGCGCAGGTTTCAGGTGTACGCAGCTCGATGCAGCCCGCTCCTAGCGCAGCTTTTTGCTGGGCAGGCTGTCCCTGTTGCGCGGCGGCGGGCGGACGGTGGGCGGTGGCACTTTGGAGAGCGGGCAATACTTGATGGTGTGTGCGTTGTCGCCGCTGGCGCCGCACAGGGGGCACGTGTAGCGGCGCAGGACCGGGCACAGCACCCGGCCGTCCGGGCCCTTGAGGATGTGTGTAGTGTAGAGCGCCACCGCCTCCTTGTTGTTCCGGCAGAACACACACACCTGAAGCTCCGGTTTCAGCAGACGCGTGGCAGTCGCCCCGGAGGCCGCGTGCAGACGAGGCTCAGCAGCCCACGCAGGGCTTGGCTCTTCGCGCGGCGTCACTTCGGTGGTGGAGGCGGCGGAGGCAGAGGGCGCGCAGCCCAGCAGCACCGCAGCGGCGCGCCCTGCAAACGGGTTCAGCTCAGCGAAGCGCTCCTCTAGCAGCCCGGCCTCAGCGGGGCCGGCGCACAGCTCTAGTGCGCGCAGTTCCAACGCGCTGCCCAGGTAGCGGCCCTCGGCCTCCGGCTCATCGCCGTCATCGTCTTCATCGTCCTCGGGCGGTCCCAGCGTGGGCCCCACAGCCGTGGGCCCGGACCCCTCATGCGGGGAGCCGCGGTCGCTAGCCCTGGTGATGAGCGTGGCTAGCCCCAGGTAGTCGTTCCAGGAGCTGAAGGGCTGCGGGTGCACCGGGCCCGAGGCGCTCACGTAGCGGGCGCTGGGCACGAGCGCCATAGGCGCGGGGGCGCGGGCGCGGCGGGGCGAGCGTGGCGCCCAAGGGAAAGCCTCCATGGGCCGGCAACGGGCCGCGCGCCTCCCCGCCGCCGCCACCGGCAAGGGCGGGACAGAAGGGATGCAGGAGCCTGCCCGCTGGCCTGCCGCGGGGTGGGGCAGCCTTGCTTCCTTTTATCGCTCCCGCTTTCTCCTGTGCCCCTCCTCGCTGTCTCGGCCCTGCCCCCTGCGATCCTCCGCCGGGGCCACTGCGCCCGCGCCCCCGGACGGAGGCGGAGCGGAGGCGGGCGCGCGCTCTTCTCCAACCCTGCGCGCTTCCTGCGCCCAGCGCGCTGCGCCCACCTCACCAGCTGCGGGGCGCCTGGCATCCTGCGAGGGGGCGGGTGAGACGCCGCCTCGGGCCCTGGCGCTCAATGGCTGCGGACCTGACTCCGCGGGCGCCGGTCGGGACTCTGATTGGTGGCGACTGGGGAAGGGGCGGGCGGCGCTTGCAGGGAGGGAATGGCTGTGCAGAAAGAGGCTGGATGAGGCAGTGGCTGGGGCTTGCTTTTGCACGAGCGTGGAGACCTCAGCGGGTGACCCAGCTTTTGTTTTTGTTTTTGTTTTTCATTGAGGATGTAGGTGGCACAGATCGCGATGAAGCTACTGGGATGCATGCATCCACTTGCAGCTTTGGTTGGGCCAGGTTTATGGTTAGAAGCAACTACTTTCCCCTTTCTTTCATCAGCAAGAAAAGCTGTAGGAGGCAAGGCGCTAACTCCCATCAAAACCCAGCTAGAGACCCGGTGACTTCAGAAGGCACAGCGCTCTGGAGTTCTTTCCACAGGGTGAAGTCCTCCCACAAACCTTGAGGCTCAGGAAGGAAGCTCATGATTTATATGGTTTATATGGTAGCGAGTAGTGGAGGATCACAGCAGGTCCAGCAGGTGTTCAGAAACTAGGGCCATAGGCTGTTCACTTACTTAGATAGAGGCTACAACTGGGCTAGAAATTGTTACTACAGGCTGGTTTGTGTGAAGCTCCTCTTCAGGGTGCTTATATAGAAATCTAGTGTCTGTGAAACTTGAAAAATAGCATATTCAATGCTTTGAAACAGGTAACATTTTCTCTTTTTGGTAAAACCCCGGAAAACAAAGGAATTATTAGGAGACAAAGAGGTAGTCATGTCCTTCCCTGGAAAAGAAGCAACTTAAAATGATAAACACCAACCTCAAAAAACAAAACAACAACAACAAAAAAACAAACAAAACTTGAAACTAGGAAAAGGCACCGAGGACTCTTCTAGAACGTGACCTAGGATGAGGGACAGAATATGCCTTCCTTTTGTTGGCTCAGCAGGGGAGAGAGCTGATCTTGCTTTTCCCACTCTGTACCTTGCAGTGTCAATGGAAGCAAGGTGATAGGACCCCTGATACTATCAGCTTTCATTAGGTGGTAGGCCACATTCACATGTTTTGGCTTAGATTTTTTTTTTTTTAAACAAATCTACTTTAATAAGGATTCTAAAACACACCAAGCTCTCTTATAGTCGACCAAAGGTAGGGGAGGAAGAAAGGTTAATAGGACAAGGGATCATGGACCTGTTTAGAAGTAGTTCTTTGGGGATGATTCTGATCTTCGTTGTCAGGATATCAGCAGTCCAGGTCAATAGTGTCACCAAACATGAATCAGTAGCAGCAGATGGATCCAGAAGAAACATGAGGCTCCAAAAATCCGATGAGTCCATGGAAGTGGCAGAAAGCTGCCAAAATATGAGAAGTATTTTTGGCAAGTTACTCTCTATGAAGTCACAAAAAGTGAAGATCAGCAAAGAAAGCAAGGCAAACCAATGCCACAGAGTGATCCATTTTCTGTTGGGTTATATTTATACTCTTTCCAAACATTGTGTCCTCTCAAGAATCCATTTCAGCAAAATATCACATGTCCCTTCACCAGACAGTTCCCAGAGAAACACCGTGTCTGTTCTTAGTAAAATGTACTATCATGTGTCTGCTTCAGCAAAACATTCTCTCATAAAACAGTTTTCAGGAAAAATGTCATATGACACAACTAAGTCTCCAATGAAACCAGAAATTCCCACTTCACACATGTCTCGATGTACCTGGCAAAGGATGCTCAGAACTTGGTTCTGGTTTGGGTTAGTGTTAGAATGAATGTACTGGTGAAACATCACTTGTCAGAGGAGTCTTTGGGATCATCTAATTTAGTCTTTATAGGTGAAGAAAATGAGACCCCCAAGAAGAGATGGAGTTCTTTTGTTTGTTTGTTTGTTTTTGTTTCTTTGTTTTTTGCTTTTTTGAGACAGGGTTTCTCTGTGTAGTCCTTGATGTCCTGGAACTCACTCTGTAGATCAGGCTGGCCTCGAACTCAGAAATCCGCCTGCCTCTGCCTCCCAAGGGCTAGGATTAAAGGCATGTATCACCACTGCACAGCGATGGAATTCTTGAAGGTCAAATAGTGACTATGTGACAGTCAGAATCAGGACTCAGGGCAGGTGACCTCCCTGAACACCACAGCACAGAAGTTTTTTTAGGTTAAGTTGGTATTTGCATCAGTGGGTAGCTGGAAAGAAGTAAGTCAGAATGATGTGACTTTGCTTGAGCCTGTAGCCTTGTGCTTTTTCCACCCAGCCTCTTTGTTCCCTGAAATAATGACTCTGTGACACTTATTTATTTATAAGAATAAATGCCTACACCAATAATTTTGGCTTGTTTCTTGACTAGCTCATAACTTAATTATCTGTTCATTATAGTCTAATTCCTCAGTCTCATGCAACTGTCTCCTTCAGTGTTCTGAGGCGGATCTCCTTGTTGATTTTATTCTGTGAATGCCACGTGGCTGGTTACTTTCTCAGCTTCATACATCTGTCTCCTCTGAGTTTGGGGCAAATCTCCCATGCCTAACTCTTTCCCAGAATTACACACACACACACACACACACACACACACACACACCGACTCTGGAACTCCTACCTTCTACTTCCTGACTCAACTGAGGCCATGGGCTTTTTAATTGATAGATGATGCTTCCATACATTCTACAAGAAATTCAACATGAGCTCCTGCCTGCAGGGAGCTGTACAGTGTCCACTGGAGACAGGGACAGAACCTGAAGCAAGAAAGGGACTTCTGATCAACTGTCAAGTTAGGGCCTGAAGATATGTTTCATGTTCTTTCTCATGTCCTAGTTTCCACTGTTTGGTAGAGACCCAAAACCAGGCAGGGATACTCTGCACTTGGCTATGTAGTTCATTTTTAAAGTTTGTGTTGAACTCAAGTTCAAAATCACCCTTTATGCCCACATCCTCCCGCCCCCTCCCCAACACCAAAAATAAAGTCTCCCACAGAAACCTGGCAAATTGGCTGACAATGAATTTGAGCTCTTATCACAAGCATGGTGCTCCCCAGAATGGTATGAAGATTATTATTCTATAAATGGAAAATTCTACTCTGTACATCTGTCTATGCAGCCTGCATACTTTCAATGTATGCAAAGTTTTCAAGCTCTGAAGGAGAGTTCTGAGAAAAACTTCAGCAAGCAAAGTTTAAACCTTCTGGTTACTATGTCTGCTTCCTCTAGACAGACTAGAGGAAACAAGAAACAGGACTTTTGTGCTCCTCCATGTTTCTTAGTCCCTGGGTTGAGTGGGTATAAAGCTTAAAAAAAACTATTATTGTGTTTTTGTATGCTCACCCCCCCACACTGTGTGTGTGTATGTGTGTGTGTGTGTGTGTGTGTGTGTGTATCACACACACATTGCAGCACAAGTGTGGAGGTCAGAGGACAACTTTCAGGAGTAGTGTCTTCTACCTTTGAGTGGGTTCCAGGGATTAAACTTAGACTGGGAGGCTTGCATGGAGGCTTGCATGGAAAGTTCTGTTACCTGCTGAACCATCTCCACAGCCCAAGTCTAAAATGTTTATGTGAGTAAGATCAAATGCCTTGTCTAGTTCCTGCAGCCTCAGGGTATAGGTGATGGTAGAGAGAGGTCCTGGGTGGATATAGGAGTGTGAGCATCCTTGGACACACTGCTTCCCACTGCCACCCTTAGTCATTCTCAAGTGTTGCGTGGACATTTGGTCCAGAAAGAAAATGATCAGGAAGGCCTTTTAAATGACCTTAGGTGCACACATGACTTCTACACAAAGGGAGATTTTGCCATTAGTGACTTTGGAAACCACAGAGTGGGTGTCTGCTCCACATCTGAGCTAAATAAACATTTACTTTTCATCACTGAACATAGGCCTCAACCTAGCCATGAATTCTCCAGCTCTTTCTGAGGCAGAGCAGATAACAGATATCTTCCAGTATCTCCCATGGAGTTGAACTGCCTGTTCTTCACTTTCCAAGAATCTAGAATGCAGTAGACAGAATTGGGCAGAGTGTGAAAGTTTTTGTTTTGTTTTCATAAAATAATGCATGCATCAGTTGGGGGCAGGAAGACAGGTGGACATGGACCTCATCTCAGCTTCCTTCTAAAGTGTGCTTGGCAGGCTAGACAGAAGGGGTGGGACATTGTTTGTGCTATGTTCCTCTCCCCACACATCCTTAGCCTGACTGTTTCCTTTGCTGGTAGCAGAACTGAGCCATGAGAAGCTGCACACAGACTGTAGATGGACTGGGTTCTCCAGAAGTGTGTGGTCAGCCCTGGGTAATGAGGCAGTTTGTCCAGGCACTAAGAAGCTAGAGATACTGTGTGTTGGGTAGTACATTCTCACTAGCCTTTCTGCCAGGCTCTGAGGAGTACCTCGAAGTGACTTTTCCTATCAACTTCCATGCTGTAGGCTTTGTAGGCACTGGAGGAATCTCTTTGAAGGGCCTTGACCTTGTCCATGCCATAACTCTGGCCAAGTTTTGGACTTTGCCCTCTGTGATTCTAGAGATAGACACACTGGAGACATTTCTGGGTGAAGTGACTTTACTGGGCCCTGGTGGGGACTTTGAAGAGACCTTGGTCTCTGGGCCCCAGTTCCTTCCTGTGAACCTTGAAGGAGCTCCTCAGGGAAAATGGCAAGACACCCTGCCTTGCTTTCCTAGTTTTGTGTTCCACCTTCACCTTGCAACTTGTTTCTCTAAACACTCATATCTCTGAATATCCCTAGCCACGGATAAGCTGTGGTGATTTATTTAGAATTCCCTACATCTGACCTCAGTGCTCTATTCATGCACCCCCTAAAGGAATTTTTTCTTCCTCCCACTCATCTTCAGTTCTGCTCTGACAATAGTGGTGAATGCAAAATGGCCCAGTCACCTTGGAAAACAAGTTTGTTTCATTCACTTTGGTATGAACACAGTGCAGGGTAATATATGAAGAACTGTCTGCCAAGTACATTGTTTTTTTGTTTTTTGTTTTTTTCTAAATAGTTAAACACGGGCTGTGGGTTCAGTGGTAGGACACTTTATGAGCATAGGCAAGGTTCTGGGTTCCATCTCCAGCACTTCAAAAAAAAAATGAGAAAAAAGTCAAACATATAGCCAGACCTGATGGTACACATCTGCTTTCCCATCACTGGGGAGGCTGCGGCAGAAAAATTACAAATTTGAGGCCAGCCTGGGGACAGTGTGTTTCAAATTAAAAAAAAAATCAAACATAAAATTACTTTCTGTCCCACTAATTATACTGGAGAAATGAAAGTACAGGTCTCCACAAAGCCTTGCATGAAAATATTTCAGAGCGTCTCTCATCCAGAACTTGAAATTCAAACAAGTTTTTAGTTACTGAGCAATAATAAGCAAAGGCACAGAGTGGAACAGTCTTCAGCACTGAAAAAGATCAAACATGGAGCAAGGTGGATGAGCCTTAAAACATTATGTGCCGAGAAAGGAGCCAGATGCAATAGACTGCTGTTGTCTGCAACTTACTTATATGAAATTTCTAGAAAAGACAGTGTTCCAGAGAGCACATCAGTGGTTGTCTATAGCAGGTGGGATTTGCTGCAAATAGGCATTAAGGACCTTCTGGTAGTGATGGAAATGGTCCTAAATTCGATGGCGGTAAGGTTTGCACAACCGTGTGAATTAATAATCTCTTTATTGTGGGTAAATTTTTATGATGAGGTGCATCACACCCTAATAAAGTAGTTATAACTGTTCATAGCAGCATTGTTTTTAATTGCCCCAAACAGTAAATAGCTCAAATGTTCAGAAGCAGTAGAATGGATAAAGGCTGGTGTTTATTCAGCAGATCTTGTTGAGCAGTATTAATGAGTCAATTATAGCAACATGAAAAATGTGGCACCTGGAACATAAGGTGAGTGACAGAAATACAATTGAAAAAGAGTGAACTGTATGCCATTTCCATTTTGCCAAGATATTTTGTAAATGGCCTTCAATATGCCCTGATATCTGCTCTGGACTCAGCATACCAAACCAATGAAGAACTTTAATGGTACTTATAGGGTTTTGGGTGATTGCAGGAGCTCTAGTAACCAATTAACTAAGTTGTACTGGCTAGTTTTGTGTGTCAACTTGACACAGGCTGGAGTTATCACAGAGAAAGGAGCTTCAGTTGGGGAAGTGCCTCCATGAGATCCAGTTGTGGGGCATTTTCTCAATTAGTGATCAAGTGGGGAGGGCCCCTTGTGGGTGGTACCACCTTTGGGCTGGTGCTCTTGGGTTCTATAAGAGAGCAGGCTGAGCAAGCCAGGGGAAGCAAGCCAGTAAGAAACATCCCTCCATGGCCTCTGCATCAGCTCCTGCTTGAGTTCCAGTCCTGACTTCCTTTAGTGATGAACTGCAATGTGGAAGTGTAAGCTCAATAAACCCTTTCCACCCCAACTTGCTTCTTGATCATGATGTTTGTGCAGGAATAGAAACCTTGACTAAGACATAAGTTGTAAACAACTAGTAAGTCTGCAACAAACTGACATATTGATTGAGGAGGTCATAGCCAATTTATTTGTTTTCTATGTCTCAGTCTGTTCTTTTCTAAGAGCTGTCTAATGTTGGTTGATAGTCTCAGAATCACTTTTGGTTTTGCTTAAACACAAACTACTCAATATAGTTGGTCTAAGAAAATGTCCCTCCCTCCCTTCCTTCCTTCCTTCTTTCCTTCCTTCCTTCCTTCTTTCCTTCTTTCCTTCTTTCCTTCTTTCCTTCCTTCCTTCCTTCCTTCCTTCCTTCCTTCCTTCCTTCCTTCCTTCCTTCCTTCCTTCCTTCCTTCCTTCCTTCCTTCCCTCCTTCCTTTTCTTTCTCTCTGTCTCTGTTTCTCTGTCTCTGTCTCTCTGTCTCTGTCTCTGTCTCTCTCTCTTTTTCTTTTCTTTTCTTTATTTTGACAGGGTCGTACTGTGTAGCCTTGATGGGCCTGGAACTCACTATGTATACCAAGCTAGCCTTGAATTCACAGGGATATGCTTGCCTCTGTTTCCCAAGTACTAGGGTTAAGGACATGTGCCATCATGCCCAGGGAAAATTTCCCTTTTAACACTAAAAACAAAACAAAGTGCTACTTAAGGATGACAAACATGCCGGGCAGTGGTGGTGCATGCCTGTAATCCCAGCACCTGGGAGGCAGAGGCAGGCAGATTTCTGAGTTCGAGGCCATCCTGGTTTACAGAGTAAGTTCCAGGACATCCAGGGCTATACAGAGAAACCCTGTCTTGAAAAACGGAAAAAAAAAAAAAGATGACAAACACATGTGATATAGAAGAATAAAGGGGTGGTTTGAGGAAATAACTCAGTCAGTATAACAGTATAACAGATTGCCTTGAAAGTACAAGAACCTGAGTTCCATCCTCAGAGCCCACATCCTCAGAGCTGTGCACACACAGACACACACCCCCCCCACCACCACCACCACAACAACAAAAACAAAACAAAACCCTAGGTGTCTTAGTTAGAGTTTTTTTTTTTTTCTTTTGCTGTGAAGAGACACCATGACCACAGCAACTCATAAAAGAAAGCATCTAACTGGGGCTAGTGTACAGTTCAGAGGTTTAGTCCGTTATTGCCATGGGGGGAAGCATGGTGGCATGCAGGCAGACATGGTGCTGGAAAAAGGCTGAGAATTCTACATTTGGATTTGCAGGCAGCAGGAAAACAGAGTGACATGACCTGGCTTGGGCATCTGAAACCTCAAAGCCCATCCCTGGCCCCAGTGACACACTTCCTCTAACAAGGCCACAACAGGGAATAGTGCCACTCTCCATGGGCCTAGAGGGAACATTTTTATTCAGAAACCACAGGTACAATTCTAACATATTACCAGTGATTTTCCCTGGGCTAACTAGACTTCCTCCTCTTCTGGTGCAGGAGCTAGGTTTTGGGGTCAACACATTCTGTCACCTTGGAAGTCAGCAATGGGTCTTGACCATCCCAGTAATATTGTGACACAGACCCTCCGACCTTTCTTATTCATAAGGAACCTAGTGATCAGACTGGGTCTACCTGGCTGATCCAAGCTCATCTCCCTACTTTAGGGCCAATGGATTAGGAACCTTAAATCCATTTCCAACTAGACTTCTTTCCATTTGCCATGGAAGATGATATACTTGCAAGTTGGATGGCTATTCTTTTGCCTCCTATACTGTCTAGGGGACCTTGGTAGATAGTTTCTTCATCTGCAATAAGCTTTTCACTTCCTCAGCATTTGGGTGTTGAAAGTGGGCAATCCTTGGTTGTCTTTTTTTGTTTGTTTGTTTTTGTTTTTTTCAAGACAGGGTTTCTCTGTGTAGCCCTGGCTGTCCTGGAACTCACTCTAGACCAGGCTGGCCTCGAACTCAGAAATCCTCCTGCCTCTGCCTCCGAAGTGTTGGGATTAAAGGCGTGTGCCACCACCACCTGGCCCTTGGTTGTCTTTTAACCCAACTGTCCTCCACATTGTATAACTCTGACAGCATCCCTGGGCTGTTTTATCAGGAATGGGAGTTTTCTTCCTTTTAGCCTTTGCTACTTGTCTCTTGGAGGGGAAGTCACCCCTGGATAAGTACTGATCTCTAAAACAGCTGAAGTTCTTACCTTTTGGTATAGTTGTGAAGATCTGGTGACAGAATGTAGTAAAGTTCCCTCCATGGTGTCTGTTTTTTTTTTTTTTTTTAAGAATTAAATTTGATCTTTTATATTGATACATAAAACATAAAGATCATGCATGTTTATAGGCTATAATGCTTATGTCATATGTACACAGTATATAAATCAAGGGTATATAAAACTTGTCCATTCTAAGCATCTACCATTTCTGTACAGTGGAAACATTCACCTCCTTCTAGCTCTTAGTACATATGTATTTAAAACTATTAAAAACAAAAAAAAATGGTTTGGTAGGAGAGTCAATGCCTCAAAGGCAAAGGTATTGTTTTTCCTTTTAAAAGATTTATTTTTAAGTGTGTTTGTATGTTCATATGTATGAAGGTGACCATGGAGACCAGAAGCATCCAATATCCAGGAACTGGAACTATAGGTATTTGTAAACCACCTGGTGTGGGAACTGAGAACCAGAGTTGGGTCCTTTGTTAGAACAGTATGTGCTCTTAACTGTTGAATTATCTCTTCAACCCTAAAGGTACTTTTTAATGAAAACTCTAAAAAAAAGCCTTTAAATTATTCAAATACTAGTTTCCCTTATGTTATTAAAAAATTAAAAATACAGCTGACATTATTATTTTTTTTCTGATTCTGCCCATTTTGTGCCATTCTTTCCCCAGTGGTGACCCATGGGACCTAAGTACCACAAGGGTAAGAACTTTATTTGTTTAAGACAGTGTCTCATAATGTAGAGCAGGCTGGCCTGGAATTCATAGAAAAAACAAACATTTGCTCCAAGGCACCAAGGATAGAAAGCTTTTTATAAAATATACAGAAAAGAAGGGCCAGCAAGATTGCTTAGAGGGTAAAAGCTCAATTAAGTGGTTTTTATAGAGAAGACTTATGTCACTTGTCATTTAACTGCATTTTTTGCAAGCTTTTTATTGATTTCTTGTGAGTTTCACATCATGCACCCAGTCCCGTTCTTTTCCCTGTCCCCTCACATCTCACATCTGCTCCTCACTCTTGCAACCTCCCTCCTAAAATAAAGCACACACACACACACACACACACACACACACACACACACACGTACTCACACGTACTCACACGTACTCACACATGCACACGCACATGCACACATTCACACACACACACACACACACACATATCAACAAAAACATAGAAAGCATTGAAAACATCTCATCATGGAAGCTGTAGTATGTCACAGTGTTTCCTACAGTATATCCCTATGTCTATACATTTTTACTGCAAATGTTCACTGTATTGAGTCATTGGTCTGGTTCTAGATCTCTGGTTTTTGACACCATCAATATTGGATCCTCATCTGGACTCCTCTCAGTCATCCTGTTATTGCCCTGTGTCATGGAGATCCAGCAACTTTTTACTAGCAGGTCTGCCTCTTACATACCAAGCAGATAATATAGATTTTGGGGCGGGCCATCTCAGAGCACTATATCTGGGCCTGATGGTAGCAAAGCTGGCCAACCTCTCTCCAGCACTACTCTGGCTAGACCACCCAATGCTGTCACCAGTAGGAAGGAAGCAGAGTCAACTCTCCTGGTCTCACACCCTCAGGGCCAGCTCACCTGCATGCATCCACACTTCCAGATTCAGTGTCATTGTGCTGACCAGTCAAGGTACAGACCTCATTCTCCCAAATGCTACAGCCTTTTTGAGGCTAGGCCAGCTCTCTGATTCTTACATCTTTGGGCTGGCTAACTCTGCTCGAGTGTTGCAGCTAGTAAGGGACAGGGCCAAATCACCTACTTTCATGACCCCAGGGCCAGCTCTCCCAACTGCTGCAGGTAGTGGTGAGGGGGGAGGCCATCACCCCTACACCCATGCCACCTCATGAGTGGTGGGGCCAGTTCTCCCTCACTCTCATCCTTAGGGCTGGTGACCCATGTCCCCCCCGACTACTGTGCTGCCCAGGAGAGGTGCAAGGCCTGCTTTCCCAAGCGCTGCTAACTGATATTTTTCAACTGTACATGGATATTTAAAAAAATGGATCACTTACTAGCCCAATGCCACAGTCTGGATGTAGCAAGCCAGTAAACATCTTCCTTAGTCTCATATTTTGAATGTTGTCCCCAGATGGTGGCTATTCTCAAGTCTGCGACATCTATAGGAAGCAAGACTTGGCTGGGGGAAGTAGATCAATGGGGCTGAGCCTTTAAAAGTTATGGTCCAGATCTGGTTCTTGTTATTGTCTGTTTCCTGGTCCACAATGCTTTGAGGGGCCTCAGCTGCATGGTCCTACTACTGTGAAATGAGCTGCTTTGTCATGTTATCTCCACAATGATGAGTGAAAATGGTGAGTCCTAATAAGCCTTTCCTGTCTTAAATTAATTGTATCAAATAGTTTGGTCACAGCAACACAAAAGTAGCTACTATACTTATTTAGTAATAAAGAACTGACATGTACAGAGCAGATAGATTTACAAGCATCAGTACAATAAAATTACAAACTAATACTTTGCGAAAAGTTAGCTCCAAACTGAAGGAGATTGTTCCTAGGGTTACTCAACAACATTCAGAACCCTAAACACAGGTCCTAGGTCCCACAGTACCCAGTTACTGTGATGGCTAATTTTATCTCAACTTTGCACAGGCTAGTGTCATCTGAGGGGAGTAAACTCCATTTAAGAAAATACTTCCATAATATTGGGCTATAGGCAAGCCTATAGAGCATTTTCTTAATTTAATAATTGATGTGGGGAGAGCCCAGACCATTGTGAGTGATGCTACCTCTGGACTGCTCGTCCAAGGTTCTATAAGAGAGTAGGATAAGCAAGCCATGGTAGCAAACCGGTAAGCAGTACCCCTCCATAACCCCTGCATCACTTGCTGTCTCTAGGTTCTCTCACTCTGTTTGAGTTCCTGTCCTGCCTTCCTTCATTGAAGGACTATGGGTATAGGAGTGTAAGTCACATAAACCGTTTCCTTCCCAAGTTGCTTTTGGCTACAGTGTTTCATCATAGCAATAGTAGTCCTACCATTCCTGAGGCAAATCACCCCTTTCAGGCTGGGGTGAGGATCCTAGCATGTCAGGTGCACTGTGAGCATGAACTATGGTAACCCGCTCAGAATCACTTAAATTGAGTACTTGAGGCTGATTGCAACAGCAGCAACCATAGGGTAGAGAGAATAGACAAGGTGGAGATGATACCTTGAGCTGCTTACATTTAGCTTTCCCTTTACTTTCCCCATTGACTCTGAATATCATACAGGATAGAAAACTCCATTTGTGTTGAAACAGTCTATGCATTTACTGTTTTGGAAGGGTTCCCTTTGTGCCTCTGTGGCCAGGATTGGATCATGGGGGACTTTGCTGAATGAATATCTCATTCTCTAATGGTTTTGCGTCTGTTCTACTGCTGACTCCCAGGCAGAGGAGAATGTCCAGTAACCTAAGTTTCATCCACTTTTGAAGCTGATTTATAACCCCAAGCAAAGTCACCACTGTCCTCATGCCCAGAGTATATTCATTATGGCAAAGAAGAATAAATCTGAAGGAATCTGGGAGGCTTATCCAGGACTCATGGCTATAGATGGCAGAAATCCACTTGAGGCTACAAAGAAATTGATTGATGAAACTGGAATGTGTGGCACTGGCTGCAAGCATGGATGATTCCAGAGTCTCTAAAACCATTAGGACCTTGCTTCTTTCTCCATCTCTCAACTTTGCTGTTCCTTAAGTGGGCCTTCCTCTGGGCTCATGCTCCATCTATCCCCTCATTAGTGACAGTCACTGGAACTTCAAGATGCCCACAAATCAGCTTCATTACCCATGTAGAAGAGAAATGCCTCTTCTCTGACAGCCTCAGTAAAAAAAAATCCCAGGATTGGCTTAAGTTCCAGCCATCAGCTATTCTGATGAGGCTGAGGATTGGAATGCCAACTGACCAGAGTTGGTCACGGCTTCTCCTGGAACTGAGAAGAGCTGGGATATTGGAGAAGAGCAGACAGCACTGACAGTGATCTCTCTTCACTCTGTAGTTATTAGGAATCTGATGATCATATGACTTGGATTTTGGGTTGTTCATACTCTGAGGAGGCAGACAAATATTTCACCAAAACCCATTGTAATAGCCAGACTATCAATGCTGTTGGAGATCAAAGAGTTCAGTGTGCTTTGAATGCCAGAAAGAGCACATAGGGGAGGTGACATCTCATCTGGTCTGATTTTTTTTGCATGCATTTGTGGGTGATCTAGACCTGTGGATGGTTCAGGACAACACCTGAAAGAGGGCCTTAAACTCCACCCAACAATCCATCAGGGCCTTAGCTTCCACTTACTCAGGACCTCACTTAGCCTCAAGACACCTGAGAGAAATGTGGAGAATTATGGCCACATCTGCTGATCTAATTATTGGGAACTGAATGACTTCCAAGGACCTGAGAAGAGCCTGTTTTTGCATGTCTAAATATGGAAATTTAATAACTGTACTTGATGCAATCCTCTATCTCTGTCTGTAGTGCTGCAGAGAGAAAATTAGTCTTGGTGTTTTTAATTTTACAGATATTAAGAGACTGGTGCAAACAACAAGACTCATGAGGTGGAGGATTTGAAGTGGCAGAGCTCATGGGCCCATTTGGCTGTTGATAGAGTTATACAGTGTGAGAGTTGGAGGACCTTATTGCTGAATCAAACACAGGCTCTGCATGTGGGGATAGAGAAGGTACCTATGTTATAGGCAAAACTGTGCATGTGTGTTTTCTCTAGGCAGAATATGCATTGCTTTCATCAGATTCTTTTTTAAAAACTTTTTTATTTATTTACGTATTTATTTAATAAGTGCTCTGCTGCATGTATACCTGCATGCCAGAAGAGGGCAACAGATCTCCTTATAGATGGTTGTAAGCTTCCATATGGTTGCTGGTAATTGAACTCAGGACCTCTGGAAAAGCAGCTAGTGCTCTTAACTCCTGAGCCATTTCACTAGCCCTTGAAGGGACCCATATCTAGGAGAACACTAAAAACCTGAACATCGACCACGTTCTTTCATTGGTGGTGGAAGGACACAGCGTCCTGAGGAGAAGGCATGCCCTCTTCAGGTTATTGTTTAAACTGATGTCAATATGCAGCAGTCCAGATTCTATATGTGAGCGGTCTTGTTAACTTGATGCCCTCAAGCCTTACTAAGCACCAAAGCCCTCCAAGGAATTAATTAACACTTTTGTAACCTGGCCTGGCCCCTGCCTCACTAAATCCAAGGTGTGAGAGCCTGAATGCTTGGAAAGCTGAAGAGGTGGCTCCTTTGGTTGTAACCTGGAATTGGTACTGGGATAAAGCTCTGGGTCCATATTGTGAGAAGAACATTCTTAGAATTAGTAGAGCATGGAGGGAGATGTTTGATATGTGTGGTGGTGGTAGTGAGTGGGTGTGTTGGTTGTCAAATAGCCTTTCAGATTTGATAATTTACTACATGGACCCACGGGACTCAAGTAGAGTCATATTCATGGTTGAGATTTATTATAGCGAAAGGATATAAAGAAGAACAGCAAAAGACAATAAGACATGCAGTAAAGTGCAGAGGAAACCAGGTGCTAACATCCCAGAGTCGTTCCCCTCATTGTGTGTTCACAAAGGATATGCTAATAATCCTCTAGCAGATGACCCTGATGGCTGGTGTGGACATGGGGCTTGTTTAGGCTTTGTGGAAGAAATGCCTATTCAAGTGCTTTGTTCATTTTGAACCAAGGTTTTGTTGAATTTATGGGTTTCCTGGTCAGTTTGTATAAAACTCTGTTGTCAAATATATGGCTGGCAAATACTTTTTCTCCATCACATATGTTGATTTTTTGCTCTGTTGATAGCATCACTTGATGCACAGACATTTTGTGTGCATGTGTGCATCCAGAGGATACCATGTGGAGGCTAACGGAGGATACTGGGCATCTTCCTCTATCAGTCTATTATTCTCTTCACTCAGGGACTTTATTTATTTTCCTTAGTATTGTTTGATAAAGCCGGGCGGTGGTGGCACATGCTTGTAATGCCACCACTCTGGGAGGCAGAGGCAGGCAGATTTCTGAGTTTGAGGCTAGCCTGGTCTATAGAGTGAGTTCCAGGACAGCCAGGGCTATACAGAGAAACCCTGTCTCAAAAAACCCAAAAATTCAAAAAACCCCCCAAAACCCCAAAAGTATTGTTTGATAATTTCATGCATGTATGCGTTATGTTTCATCTCCTCCCCTTTCCCTCCCCTCTAGCTCCTCAACTATCCCCAAGATGGGATCTCTTACTGGACCTGGAGCTTGCTGTTTTTCCAGTCTTGCTGGCCAGAAAGCTCAGGCGACCAGCAAGTCTAGTCACTGTCTTGCCTCTCTGTCTTTACCTTCTGTGTTGGGTTACAGTTGTGTGCAGCCCTGACTAGCTGTTTTACATGGGTGCAGGAGATCTGAACTCAGATCTCATGCTTGTGCAACAAGTCTTTTTACTCACTGAGCCATTGCATAAGCCCATGCACAGGCATTTTCAATGTTCACAAAAGTCAGTTTTCCAGTTTGTTGTTGTCTCATGTGCTTTTGTTCCATCCATGAAATCACTGATAAGACCTTTGTTGTGAGGCTTTTCTCTTGTTTTCTTCCTCCATGTTTTTGATCTGCCTACTTTAAGCTTATCAATTTTATTGAACTTTTCAAAGAATGACCTTTATTTTTATTGATTTTTTTTCCTATTTTAAAAATATCTGACTTAACTTTTCTCTGCCCTAATCATTATTTTCTTCCTTCTGCTAGTATTGGGTTTGGTCTTACTTTCTATTCCTTGAGTTTATGAAGTTAGGTCATTGATTAGATCTCTCTCTCTCTCTCTCTCTCTCTCTCTCTCTCTCTCTCTCTCTCTCTCCCTCTCTTTCTCCCCCCTCGCTCTCCCTTTCTCTCTCCCCCCCTCCTCTTTCTTTCTTCATTTTTCTCTAAGCACTTTCTAACTTCCCTTGTGAATTCTTTGGTCCACTTGTTAAGAATTTATTCTTCAGCTGGAGAGATGGCTCAGTGGTTAAAGAGCACTGACTGCTCTTCTAAAGGTCTTGAGTCCAAATACCACAACCACATGGTAGCTCACACAACCATCCATAATGAAATATGACTCCCTCTTCTGGAGTGTCTGAAGACAGCAACAGTGTACTCACACACACACACATTTATATATATATATATATATGATAGATATATGATAGATTAGATAAAAACAAAAAGAGTATTGTTTAGGACTGGGATGTAATTTAGTGGAATGAAGGTTGGTCTGGCATTCTTGAGGGCCTAGGTTTATCCTCAGGATTTTAAAATAAAAAACATGTTTTTTAATTTCTACAAATATGGAGAATTTCTTACTTTAGTTATATTATTAATTTAAACATCACTGTTTTGTTATATATATATATCCTATATATATAATTTGTATCCTAACATGTTCTGAAAGGATAGAAAATAATACAGCCTAACTCTAATGACCCCTAGAAGTCAGAAGTTTAAAATGCTATCTTGCTTTGTTAGAAACCAAGTAAAAGGTCACATTCCAGAGCCCGCCCTTTGTTTAGAGCTAGCAGAAAGGCCTTGAATAGGTGATCCTGGCCCCATAAGGTAACTGGAAATGGGCTAAGCTTATCTTGCTTCTGTGAACTGCAATTACCCCTATGCAGGAGTTCACGCAGCTATAGACATTCAAGAAAATAGGAAACTAATTGGCCCACTGAGTGCGGGCTCCGATAATTTAAACTGATTGTCCTAAAAACTATGGAGAAATACAAATCAATTGGCTCACATTTCTCGGGCTCTTCATGCTAAGAAATGATTGGCTTGTGATTCACAGGCTTTGCTGTAAACTTATAAAAGCTGTCACAATTTGGCACTCGGGGTCCTCAGTCCTCTACACCTGCATGGTGTACAGCTGTGGAACCCAGAATTCTGGAATAAAGAAATCCTCATGCTATTGCATCGAGACCTTTCTCGGGAGTGATTTGGGTGTCGCTTTCCAAGGCTTGGGGTGCTGGGGCACCCTCGGTTTTTGGGGTCTTACAGTTCTATCCTGGAAAATATCCCATGCGTACTTGAGAAGAACATGAGTGTTTGTTCTTGCTGAGTAGAATATATATCTATTAGGCCTTGAGCATTAATAGTATAAAAATGCTATATAACCACAAGCAATCTACATACTTAATGAAATTTCCATCAAAATTGCAATGATATTTTTCACAGAACTAGAAAAAACAATCATAAAATTTGAATTGTAAAACTCTGATGAGCCTTAACTTACTGGAGACCCCCTAGGTAAACAATGTGGAGCCCAGGATTGATGCAAAAGCAAGAGAAATTTTATTGTTCCAGCATGCTGGGGTCACCCTGCACACAAAGGAGAGAGAGAATGACTCCACTCAGAGTTTTTTTTTTAAATATTTTTATTTTCTATATTCTTTGTTTACATTCCAAATGATTTCCCCTTTCCCAGATCCCCCCTCCCCATATGTCCCATAAACCTTCTTCTCTCTATCCCTTCTCCAATCACCTCCCTCCCTTTTCTCTGTCCTTATATTCCCTTCCCATGCTAGATCAATCCTTTCCAGGATCAGGACCCTCTCCATACTTCTTCATGGGAGTCATTTGATATGCAATTTGTGCCTTGGGTTTTCAGGGCTTCTGGGCTAATTAATATCCACTTATCAGAGATTGCATTCCATGTGTATTCTTTTGTGATTGGGTTACCTCACTTAGGATGATATTTTCCAGATCAAACCATTTGCCTAAAAATTTTGTGAATTCATTGTTTCTAATTGCTGAGTAGTATTCCATTGTGTAAATATACCACATTTTCTGTATCCATTCCTCCTTTGAGGGGCATCTGGGTTCTTTCCAGCTTCTGGCTATTATAAATAAGGCTGCTATGAACATAATAGAGCATGTGTCTTTATTGCATGCCGGGGAATCCTTTGGGTATATGCCCAGGAGAGGTATAGCAGGGTCCTCTGGAAGTCTCATGTCCAGTTTTCTGAGGAACCTCCAGACTTATTTCCATAGTGGTTGTACCATCTTACAGCCCCACCTGCAGTGGAGGGAATTAAGTATTTTTAAATGTAAAGAAAACCTGTTGCTTTGTAAGTCCATTAAAAAATAAAAATAATTTAAAAAATGAAGCGATGTTTTAAAGCCATGGAGGTACTATTTTTATATGTAATTTGCTACTCATTTTTTCGTATGCCTCATGGTTGATTTTTGTTGTTCTTAATTTCCTATATTATTGTAATTGTATTTACTTGGGTTTTTTTTTTGGTAGTAAAATGTTTGAGTTCCTTTCTCATTCCCTTTGGGTGTATTCTAGGGCCCTTGTGTGGGAATTATATTTAACATCCTAAAATTATCATATTCTCTGTTAAATTTATATCAGCTTTACTTTAGTCACACAAGAAAGCTCTGCCACTTTAAAGCTCTGTCCTTCCCTTTCATAAAATCCTATCTTGATAAGAGAGGGAGGTAGGGGGTGAATATGATAAAAATATATTAGAGATACTGCTACACTTCCTGGTCCACACAGCTCCCTAAGCAGACAGACCAGAACATCTCAACCCTCATCAGAGTGGCTTATTTCTGTAGTAGAAGGTGATTAACTCAGAGCACAAGTGGTCAACATGCAGAGAATAAGGGAATGTGAACTGCTCAGCTCTAAATAGGACATTGTATCACTCCCCACCCCAAAGCACAGGGATCATCAAGGAGGAAGGGACCGAAAGGTTGTAAGAGCCAGAGATGCTGTGTGAACATCTGTAGTAAAACAGAATTTGATGACCATGACAGGGCTCATGCATATACAAACTCAAAGCAACTATGATTGTTACATGTACATACAAGAACTGCCCAAGACAGCTGAAATCGCAGAATAGAGAGGGGCCAGACTTATGAAGTCCTGTTCCCTTCTTCCATGCTGAGGAACTATTGACAATTCAGGGCTGCTGTGGGAAGGATAGGAGAGACACTGGAGGGGAGGAAATGGACAATGAATTTGACTAAAATGCATACTATACATGTATGAAATTCTTAAACAATAAAAAATACATGTATCAACTTACCAAAAAAATATAAATTTTATCTTTATATATTACATTCCCACAAACATTATCTAATAACTATTTTAAGCCTATTATTTTCTTACACTATGTAGAAAATAAAATATAGGTCCCTGACTTTAATTTATAGATCCTAAAAGAGAAAAACAAGAAAAGGGAAAACTTACTCTGTAGCCCAGACTGACCTCAAACTCAGCTTGATCCTATCTAGACCAGCCACTACACCTGGTTGGTAACTTTTCCCCTGAAAATTGAACTCTTTAAAAATAATTGTAGGGGCTGGAGAGATGGCTCAGCAGGCAAGAGCACCGACTGCTCTTCCAAAAGTCCTGAGTTCAAATCCCAGCATCCACATGGTGGTTCACAACCATCTGTAATGAGATCTGACACCCTCTTCTGGTGTCTGAAGACAGCTACAGTGTACTTACATATAATAAATAAATAAATCTTTAAAAATAATTATAGTTTATTTCTATATTATGTATGTAAGTGTTTTGATTGCATTCATGTATGTGTCTCATGTGTGCAGTGTTTATAGATGCCAGAAGAATGAGTCAGATCTTTGGAAATGTAGCTACAGATGGCTGTGAGTCCTGTGGGTTGCTGAGACCTCTACAAGAGCAGCAAGTGCTCTTAACTTCCGAACCACCTTTCCAGCTTTAATGTAATAATATAAATACTCTGAAAATCAAATTCTCCCCTTACCCAGGCTTTGCTCTTCATCATAATTTATATTTTATTTCTTTATTGATGATAGATTTGGTCTATCTATTGGTCTAGATTCCAAGGATTAGCTTGAGTTAAAAACACAAAGACTTCTAAGAGCTTTTCTGTGTTCTACCTTTTATTGAGCATGTGTGATTACTTTCTAAGTTTGTCCAGACATTTGTTTGCTTTTGAATGTTCTAGTTTCTAGTGTATGGGTACCGAAGGGAAACAGAGAAAAATGAAGCAAAAATGTTGTCCCTTTAAGTACCTGAAAGTCACTTTTAGGGGACTTATATCAGAGGAGAAGCTTGCAGTAGACAATGGCTGTCTGCTCCTTCATCTGAGCTCTGTGACCAGGAGAACCACCACTACCACCTGCATCAGAGCACAGATCCATGAAATTTGAAGGATGGCTCATATTTGCCTATGCTGATTCCCAAAAACTACACGCAGGTTACTCCCAAAATAAGTGAACAGCTTCCTGTCACCTTGCTGGGTCCCTACCAGGTAGGTAGCAACTACTGCACTGAGAGTCAAGAGTGATTTAAATCAACTGTAATTACCCTTAGAAATGGCCAAAAAAGATCCTAAATAGTTAGATCAAACAGATTCTGAGTGCAAGATTCTCTAGGTGGAGAAGACAGACTACCTTTGCTTCCCAGTCTGTCATCTTCCCACAATACTCCCCAAATTAATTTTATAAGAACTCCAGTTATATTGTTTTGGAACTTACCTCAATGACTTTATTAAACTATAATACCTCTTTAAAGGTTCTGTTACATTTTGGAGAGTCAGGGATCAGGAGTTTAACATAAGAACTTTGATGGAACTTTGTTTCATCCCATAACAGTGTGAAAGTTCCCAAATAGAGCCAGGGTGCTTGGAATTGGGCAGCTGTAAACCAAGAATATGGATACAATCATTTTGTTTCTTTTTTAGCTTCTTGAAAAGAGAATTTTGGAGCTGTGGCTGGGCTGCTGCAGGCCTGAGCTCCTAGAACCTCCAGAACTTCAAGCTAAAGAGACAGACTCAAGGGTGGACAGGAGCCTTTCTTGTAAAACTTTCTGCTGTTGAGCAAGAGCCCTTTGAATCCTCCTGGAACTGACAGCCTGTCACTTGCTGGGTGATGTCAGCATGGAATAGCGGAGAGATTTGGCCAGGGCTGCTGACTACAGAGTCATGTGGCCTTCCTGGGTCTCCGTTTCTGTGTATGAAAAAAATGGAATAAAGCCTTCTTTGCTTCAGGTGGATTTCTGAATCTTCATGTCAGTTTTCAGGGAGTGAGAAGGAAAGGTCTAAAGCTGTACTGTAGAGGTGGGAGGTTTCTGCGAGATATTTGAGAGTCTTACTGAACTTCCGGACTCCCTTCCCAGATATAAGACACCCTGTCACCAGGGCTACCTTTAGTTGTCTCTGCCCCCCACCTCTAGCTACCCAGCCCCTCTTAGTTATGTCTTGCTTCAGATGGGAGGCCTGATTTGCCTTGTGTGAATGACTAGGGGTTGCTTTGAAGAGATGATCCTCCTTGTACAGAAAAAGGCAAAACAATTTTAATTCAAACAAAATTCCTCAAGCCAGTTGTAGTATGAATTTCATGTTTGGCTTAGACTCAAGGATATCTGCAGTTCAATGAAATGGTTTTCCCATTAGGTTCAGCTCTCTGAGCCTTTTGGATGGCAGCAGTGATGCTGAAGTGATGGTATGGTTTTGGTCTTTAGTCTGTTTAACGATGTTCCATGCACACATAGGAAAATGGCTTTTTTTTTTTTTTGGCAACAACTTGAACAGAAATTTATTTTTTATTAGATACATTCTTTATTTACATTTCAAATGATTTCCCTTTTCCTGCCCCCCCCCCCAAAGTCCCATAAGCCATCTCCTCTCTCCCTGTTTCCCACTCAATCCCCTCCTGCTCCCCTGTCCTGGTCTTCCCCTACACTGCTGCATTGAGCCTTTCCAGGACAAGGGTCCTCTTCTCCCTTTGTTGTCCAACAAGGCCATCCTCTGCTGCCTATGCGCCTGGAGCCACGAGGTTGGTAGTTTTGTCCCTGTGAGCTCTGGGAGTACTGGGTGGCTCATATTGTTGTTCTTCCTATGGTGCTGCAAACCCCTTCAGATCCTTGGGTCCTTTCTCTAGCTCCTCCATTGGGGACCCTGTGCTCAGTTCAATGGCTGGCTGAGAGTGTCCCCCTCTGTATATGTCTTGCACTAGCAGAGCCTCCCAGGTGACAGCTGTATCTGGCTCCAGTCAGCAAGTACTTGTCGGCATCGATAATAGTGTCTAGGTTTTGTAACTATATGGGATGGATCACTAGATAGGGTAGTCTCTGGATGGTCTTTCCCTGGAAAACGGCTTTAAAACATTGACTTGATCAGAAGCCCTTGGTGTTGGGGTTAAGCTGAAGAAAATCTTGAGGTAACTTGGTGTCAAAACAGAAAACACACAACTGTATAACAGCTGCTGAGAAGATTGATGGTGTGTCAGAAAGTGTGCTCAGTGCTTAGCATAAATGTCCTTTAATTCTAAGAATGGTCCCAGGAAATAAAAACTATTATTATCATCCTTATTGGGTCACTGAGGAAACTGAGGGACAGAAAGGTAGCTGAGTAAATAGAGGAGCTCTCCCTTAAGCAGACCAAGCTGAATTATATAATCCGCATGGTCTTTTCTAGTCTATCTTTGAGGCCTAGACATGTGTCTGAGGGAAAGGGGTTCTCACCCCTTTACCAGGAGCCCACTGTCTCTGATATTAACTCTCCCCTACCATTTATGGCACTAAGATGGCAAAATCCTGTAAGGACAGACATTTTTACCTAGATCTATCTATCTATATTTCTTTCTTTCTTTCTTTCTTTCTTTCTTTCTTTCTTTCTTTCTTTCTTTCTTTCTTTCTTTCTTTCTTTCTTTCTTTCTTTCTTTCTTTCTTCTTTTTTTTTTTTTGGTGTTTTGGATTTGATTTTTCAAGACAGGGTTTCTCTGTGTAGCCCTGGCGGTCCTGGAACTTACTCTGTAGACCAGTCTGGCCTCGTACTCAGAAATCCGCCTGCCTCTGCCTCCCAGAGTGCTGGGATTACAGCACTTAAAGGATTCTCCTCTCAACACCAAACTGGAAACTTGAATTTTAGCACATGAACTCTGGGGACAGATTCAAACCACAGAAAGGAATTCAAAGGTAGATCTTATCTGTGACCAGGTGGAGGTCCTCTTAGCCACATGTTCTTCTGAATGCATATGGATACTTCACTTACCTGCACATTTAGGCAGGTGTATCACCTCTCATGTATTGGCCACCTTCATGAAGTTGGTATCCATGGTCCTTACAGAGTTCTGGGGCCTCTGAGCTGCTTAGTGATAGTGGGGCAGGGTTCTCAGAGTAGTCAAAGAGTAATTGGGCCGGTGTGAGCCAGAGCCAGTATGCCCAAGAGACCACATCAGAGTATATCCAGGTATGAAGACAAGCAAAATGTACAAAATGGTTTAGAACTGATTCTCAATCAACAACAACTCTGTTCCTATATCCTGGGTGTTTTTGGAGATTGTCAGGGGACAGTTTTGATTATCACAGTTGTCATGGGTTACTTCTGGCCTGACAGAAGAGCCCTTATTGACAAAGAATGATCTGGATTCACATGTCATTATCAATGAGGGAGAGACTTGTGTGAGCCATGACCAGGCAGATTAAGATCTCTCAGAATATGTCAGCTAAGTCAGTTGGGGGCACTATGGTCTGCTCCCTCCCAGGCCAGTACCATGTGGAATTTAGACTATACCTGAGGGAGCATAGGGGATGGGACCTACCACTTGAGGAAGTCTCTATCATCCAGTGAAAAGGCTGCTTGCAGTACAAATCAAATAGTTTCATCCATTTTCCTCCAAATGTCATGATTTCCTTCTTTGCTGCCAAAAATTTTTCCATTGTGTACATGTACTATATTTTCATGGTCCATTCCTCTGTTGATAGACTCTTGGCTGCTTCCATTTCCTAGTTATTGTGAACAGTGCAGCATGTGTTTTTTTGTGGTTCACACATTTTGAGCAACACCTCTGTTATTGCCATAAACCTAGCCCAACTTCTTAGCATTGTCCTATTTGATGCATAGACTAGGCTGGCCTTAAACACAGAGATATCTGCCTCCCAAGTTCTGGAATTGAAGGTGTGATATGCCACCACACCTAGAATGCCATCTTCTTTAAAAACATCTGCATGTGTGTCTGTGTACCATATACATGCAGTCTAGGAGAGGGTATCAGATCAGAATTACAGATGGTTCTTAGATTCCATATTGGTGCTGGGAACTGAACTTGTATCCTTTGTAAGAGCAGTAAGTGCTCAATTTTTTTTTCTTTCCGAGACAGAGTTTCTCCATGTAGCCCTGGATTTCCTGGAACTCACTCTCCTCACTTTGTAGACCAGGCTGGCTTTGAACTCAGAAATCCATTTGCCTCTGCCTCCCAAGTGCTGGGATTAAAGGCATGCACCACCACTGCCCAGCTAGTAAGTGCTCTTGATTGATGAACCATCACCCCAGCTCTGCTATCTCTCTTTTGAAAAGTTAATCTTTTACTCTCTCTCTCTCTCTCTCTCTCTCTCTCTGTGTATTGTGATGATCAGAGATCATATTAGGGGATGTTTCAAGATTTAGTTCTCTTGTCCCACTGTGGGTTCCAGGGATCAAGTTCAGATCTTGTACAGTATGTCAGGATCAAGTTCAGGCTTATATAACAAGTGCTCCTAGTTACTGAGCTGTATCACTAGCTCACTATCCCCTTCTTATCTGGGGTATAGCTGGAGCTCAGAGCAGGGAAATAATGCACCAGGTTTTGGCTGTTTTGTGGCAATGCTGGCTGTCTCAGGGCTATGTCCTCTGCAGATGTTCCTGTAAGACCCCCAAAACCCAAGGGTGCTCCAGCACCCCACGCCTCTGAAGGCAACACCCAAATCACTTGAGAGATACGGTCTTGATGCAATAACCTGAGATTTCTTTATTCCAGAATTCTGGGTTCCACAGCTGTACACCATGCAGGAGTGGACCCCGCGTGCTGAATTGCGACAGCTTTTAGAAGTTTACAACAAAGCCTGAGAATCACAAACCAATCATTTCTTAGCATCGAGAGCCCTCGAAAGGCAAGCCAATTGATTTGTACCACTCCATAGTTTTTAGGCCAATCAGTTTAAATTATCGGAGCCCACTCTCAGTGGACCAATTAGTTTCCTATTTTCTTGAATGTCTATAGCTGTGTGAACTCCTGCATAGGGGTAATGGTGTAAGCAGTTTACAGAAGCAAGATAAGCTTAGCTCATGTCCAGTTACCTTATGGGGCCAGGATCACCTATTCAAGTCCCTTTTGCTAGCTCTAAACCAAGGGCAGGCTCTGGAATGTGACCTTTTACCTAGTTTCTAACAAAGAACACAAAGAGCGAGCTCTGGAATATGAAGTGTTTGGGGCTCCTTAGAAGGCTGGAGTTAGGCTGTATTTTCTATTCTTTCATGCCCAGTCATGGAGTTCAGAGCCTACAGTTCTGCAGGCATATTCTCAGGCTAGGAAGCCAGTCCCATGGCAGCTTACAATCCTGGCTTATAAACTCTTTGGGGCAGGAAGAGCAGAATCACCATCCTGTGTTTAGCTTGTTCTTTGACAAGACTTAGATTCTGAGAAAAGCACTCATTTCCAATAAGACATAAGAAAGCTAAATCATCTAACTGCATCAGTGGGTGAACCCACACTGGGCATTCAGGGAAAAGAAACAACACCTTTAGATCTAATCTTTGGCCTGTATTTCCTCTTTAAGTCTTGGGGTTTCTCTTGCCCCTTCCAGAAACCAAATAGGAACCTTGGCACAAGCTTACAATGTGCCCTGCTTTAGTAGTAGCTATGAAGTTTCTGAGGTTCCTAAGAGGGCCACATAGCTTCAAAGTAACATAGGGTAGTGAAATAGGCTTCTACACTTGTACATTCCCACTCCCGCTGCAGCCACACATAGACACCATGTTAACCAGAGTCCACTTGGTAGTCCATGCTTTGCCATTCTCTAGATGAGCACACTCTTGTTAACACTTGCAACAATCTTTGATGCTCCTGTGGCCATTTGAGCAGAGATAAAAAGAAGTACTCATTGAAAGGGGCAGTACTGTAGGCTCAAGAACTGGAGTGACTTACTGGGAGGCCCCAAGTGAGGCACATTACCAGTACCTCACTTGGATCATCAGTAGTTAGAGGTGGGGCCTCTCCATGGACAGGTGGAGATGCTAGTGCTAACAAACGCCCGTGAATACCAGGGCAACCAGATAGTCAGTGCAGTGCCTTTGACCTTTCCTTTTCCTTGTGACCTTTCCAGGTATTTGGGCCCTGCTGCTATTAGATGCCGCTGAAGGATAGATGGAGCTGCAGTCTAGGGTTAACTGACTAAAGGGTGCCCCCTGGTGTTCAGCACCCATATCTTCAGCCTCTGGTGGTATCGACAAGGTCAGGGATTCTCCTTTCTCTGGCTTGAGAACCTTTTTTCCAAATGCTGTTCCAAGCTGAAATGGAAGAAAGTACAAAGTCTCCCTGCTCTTCAGTCTCCAACATGAAATCTTTGCTTAACCCAAGGTCAAAAAGATATACATCTAGCTCATTCCTGGAAACATTTGTTTTTTGTTTAGAAAGGAAAAAAATATTTAAGGATAGATGTTGAGGACTTGAGGATGTAGTTCAGTTGATAAAATGTCTGAGACCAGCCAGGCGGTGGTGGCGCACGCCTGTAATCCCAGCACTCTGGGAGGCAGAGGCAGGCGAATTTCTGAGTTCGAGGCCAGCCTGGTCTACAAGAGTGAGTTCCAGGACAGCTGGGGCTATACAGAGAAACCCTGTCTCGGAAAAAAAAAAAGTCTGAGATCCCCGATTCCATGCCAAACATCACATAAATGGGGTCTAGTGGCACATGTCTGGTAAATTTCCACTTCATAATAAGTTTGAGGTCAGTCTGGAGGATACGATATATATATATATATATATATATATATATATATATATATATATATATATATATATATATATATATATATATATCTCATATCTAAATATACAGTGGAGGAGAGGACAAAGAAGACTTCCATGTTGGATTCATCTGAAATGGAAGTACTGGAGAGGATGAGTACCCAGGAGGGAGCTGACAGCCAAGAAGCCCTGAAGGAGGACAATGAGAAAGAAGATGGATCAGCCAGAGTTACCCTCAGGAGCTAGGGGTACTAGGCTGCAGATACAGACTGAGAACTTCATTACTGCAGAGGAAAGTGAATGTGGGAGACTTTGTCCATGTTAACGGAAGTCACTGCATAGTTATTCGAAGGGAATGTGTGAACCCAGACCAGACTTGCAAGATTTAGGGTTCTGACTCTGTAAATGATATGGGCCCCTTTCCTGGAACTCTAGGAATTAGGTTGCCACTTTTGGTCCAGCAGCATAGGTAATGCTTGAGGGCAAAGCCAGGGAAAGGTCAGGAAGAGGTGAAGTAGAGGGAGAAATGCAGCAATGTCAAGAGATAGAAGAAGAGAGGAGGGAAACTTTCTTGGGGTGAACTGCCCAGTAGTGTGGTGCCAGTAGGATTGAATCTCTGAACTAGGCCTCTACGAGGTGTGAGTACATGATGGACAGTTCTTGTGTGGTCTGTTATATGAAGTCATGGGCTTAATGAGAAATATTTCTGAGAGGTTCATGTGCTTGATCACTTAGCTCCCATTTGGAAGCACTGTTCTGAGATGTAGTAGAACCTTTGGAATAAGGGACCTAGATAGTAGACTTTGTCCCCTTGAAGCAAGCCTTGAGTATTCTAGTTCTATTCTGTTTTTGGTCCCTTTCTCTGCTTCCAGATGCACTGTGATACAAGAAGCTGTCCCTTAGACTCCTGCCACCATGGATGGAACCACTCCAGTTACCCTGCTTTCTCTGCCATAATGAGCTTTGGACTGTCTGGTATTTTGTCAGTGGTAGGGAAGCTTGAAACTGTAAAGCCAAGACCCTTTTCAATGTCTATAGTCAGCCTAGCCCTTAGTTTCTGATCTGGGTTTCTGGACACTTGGCTCCCATCCTGACTCCAACCTCTGGCTTCCTGGAACCCTAGTAAAGTCTTTTATCTTTGGGTTTTTCATTAGCATTACCACGGGTCATCCATGAAGTGAGGTGCTTGCTGGCTCTAACAGCACAGCATCATAGCCAGTCTGGAATCCCTGAGTGTGTGTTCCAGTGCCAGGCCTACAGCCATAGCTCTGGGCCCAAAGGCTTCCAGGTTCCTCCCCCTCCTGCTCCTTCTCCTTCTGCTCCTCCTCTTCCCCCCCCCTCTTGTTTTGAATCAGTGTTTCTCTGTGTAGCCCAGGCTATCCTGGAACTTGCTCTGTAGACCAGGCTGGCCTTGAACTCAGAGATCCATTGCCTCTGCCTCCTGAGTTCTGGGATCAAAGGTCTGCATCATCACATCTAGTGTCCAAGTTCTTCTTGAAGAACTCTGTGTTCTATCATGGTCTCTGGAGAAAGGTAGGATGTTGGAGGAACCTGGAGTTGCTGATGTCCAGCACATCTGTCAGGAAACCTCATGTTTGTCCCACATCCTGAGATCCTATCTTAGCTCACACCCTCTGAGGAACAAAGTTTATACCTAACCGTTTCTCACCTTGTTCTCTTATACACAAACTACCACAAATTGAGTGGTTGAAAGAACTCAATGTATAATTTATCAGTTCCATATGTTAGTAATCTGAGATAGTTCCTGGGCCTTAGCCAAAGTCTGAGTAGGGCAGGCTCCTTCTGGAAACTCCAGGGCAGAATCTGTTCTATAGTCTTTTCTGTGGCCACTTCTAAAAGATTCCATTGCCACACATCAGTGCCATTATCTTGAGACCAAACCCTCAACATGTGGATTTTGGAAGACTATTCAAGATCCAAACCATAAAGGTTGAATTGTGTTGCTTATCCTGAGGAACATCACATTCTGAGGTGCCTCACATGCTAGCACCTCAATGTAACTTTACCTGGAGACTGGGTCATTGTAGAAGCAGTTGAGATGAGGCCATCCTGGACTGAGAAGATACAGGCAGAAATTGCTTCTCAACCCCACAGGACAAGAACCATACAGAGTGCCTGCACCCACCAGTAGCCACAAATGGGGTCTACAGCAAGTTCTCACAGTCTCAGAGGGAACCTAGCTCACTGGCACCTTGGCTGGGAATTTCTGCCTGATGAAGGGAGAGGATATATTTCTATCGCTGAAGTCATCCAGCTTGTGGTACTTCAGAATTTCTAAGAACAGATGCTGGCCATAAGCCAGAGGGCAGGTACCAGCATCTGTAGTGCCAGCCTTGGCCTTCCCACACCTCCAGTTTTCTTACCCCTCCCCTCTGTGGATTCTACTACACCAGACATTGCCACACTCAGTTCTAAAAGCTTTATGGAGTATGAAAGCTTTATTAGTCACTTTTCTTGTGCTGTAACAAAATACCCAACAAAAGCAGCTTAAGAGAGTTTTTTTTGCATACAGTTTGAGTGTACCACCCATCGTGGTGGTAATGGCATAGTAACAGGAGTGTGAGGCAGCTGGTCACATGTATCCATACTAGGAAGCAGTGGGAGGTAGATGCTGGTGACTAGACTGCTTTCTTTTTATTCAGTTCCATGGAAGGCTGCCCACATTAATGATGGGTCTTCCCATCTCAATGAACCTACTCAAAAACTCCCTCACAGACATGGCCAGAGGTTTATTTCCATGGTGATTCTAGGTCATGTCAAGTTGACAAGATTACCCATCACAAGAGCTTCGTAGGAAAGCTGCTTGTGAAATATGCTGTTTGATGGTTTTTTGACATATGCTGGCACCTGTACCATCATGACCTCACCAAGATAATAAACTGACTACTTTAAGGCCCTAAAATTTCCCTGCGTCTTCACTGTTCTCCCATCCTAGGCAACTATGGACATACAATAATTAGCTTGCATTTTCTAGAATTTTATGTGAATGGAATTTTCTAGCCAGTACTCCATTTTGAACATGGATTGGATTCTTTTTCAATGTCTTGGAGCCAGTCCTCCCATTCTTCCCCAGCTGACATTCTTTCATCCTAGCAGTTCCTGGGAGACACTTACCCAAAGCCAAGATAGAAGAACTTCCACCACACACTTTGCTGCATCTTCGCTCTGAACCCTGAGTCCTGTGCAAGCCCAGTGTCTGTGACTGGCTCCAGCTCTGCACTTAGGGGACAGACTGTGATAGGCTGTCAATACTGGTCCTGGCTACAGGGCGTTGGTGGTGCACGCCTTTGATCCCAGCACTTGGGAGACAGAGGCAGGCGGATTTCTGAGTTCGAGGTCAGCCTGGTCTACAGAGTGAGTTCCAGGACAGCCAGAGCTACACAGAGAAACCCTGTTTCGAAAAAACTAAAAAACCAAACCAAACCAAAACAAAAATACTGTTCCTGGCTCCTGGAAAATGCTCGTGTAGCATGGGAGAGCCTCTGAGGAACAAAAGCACACCTGTGTTGGGAACACAAAAGGAGTGCAGACAAACCTGGCTTCCTAGCCCTGTGATCTCAGCCATTATGATGAACACTTCTTTCTCTCTCACTCCTCCTTTTCTCTTCCCTTCCTTTTCCTTTCTCTCTTCTTCCTCCATCCATCACCCCTCTCTGCCTTCTTTCCCTTCTCTCCCTTCCTTTCTCCCTTCTTTTCTCTATCTCCTCCCCCTCCTCCCCTTTGCTCTATTTTCTTATCCTTAAATTGGGTTCAGTAACAGCGCCAAACTTCAGAATGTTGTGAGGTTTAAGGAAGGCCATGCATACGAAGAATTTCTAAAGGTTCTGTAGTGGCTATTCCTGATTGTCAACTTGACTATATCTGGAATGAACTACAATCCAGAATTGGAAGTCTTACCTGTGATCCTAATCTGGAGGCTGGGAGATACAAGTTTCTGACCTGGATGTTGGCATGGAGATCTTGAGGCATAGTGTCTATGAATCTCAGAAGATTAAGACAGGGAGATCTCTGAGTTCAAGGTCATTTGGGGCAAAACAATTCCCAGATCTAGGCATGGTGGCCTTTAATCTGGGCCTCACCTTCTGCTGGAGACCTACATAAGGACATTGGAAGAAGGAAGATTCACTCTCCTTTGCCTGCTTGCCTTGTGGGACTGAGTGACCAATCCCACTCAGTCAGTCAACAGGTTCTCCAGGAGTGAGGATTGAAAAGAAAGAGACAATTAGACAAAACTGCAGCATGACCCCAGTCAATTCTGAGACTGAAGGGCTGGTTTAATAATTTCCAATCCACTTTTATGCCAATTTAATTACATGCATTAAGGTATTAAGGTCAATAGTAGTATGATGAGGAGCAAGCAAGACAGTAAACACAAAATTGTCAAGGCAATAAGCAAAGTTCTGTGACAGTTGTTTCCAAGTGCCTGTCAGAATGACCAAAATACTTGAGCCTACTTCCTTGTCCAAGCCCAAAATCTTGCCTGAAGCTTGCTTCTCTCGTTCCACCTTAAGATTAAAATTCCTGCCGTAACCTACTTCCCTATTATGCCCTAATGTCAGATTCCTGCTTGAAATCCTTGTCCTTGGTCAATGTCAAGTCCTGCTAGGTAGCATGGTACCCCAATAAGGCTTTCTACAACTGAGCAACTGCTAGATCCTTGGATTTCTATTCACAGCTGCTGCTGATCATTGTTGGGGAGTTGGACTACAGACTGTAAGACATCAAAAAATTCCCTTACTATATAGAGACTACCTAAAAGTTCTGTGACTCTAGAGAACCCTCACTAATATAAGTTCCCAACACATATGTAGCCCTTCATTAATGATAGTCAGACATTCTTGATCTACCAACTAACAGGGGGTTCTGTTGTCCAATGCTGGCTTGCCTTTTCAACTCCTTTGCTGAGAAGATTCATTCCTTCATCTTGTTAACAAGTCACATGGCTAAAAACTTCTTGATGGCTCAGCAATTCTGAATAATTAATGGTTGGAAGATCCAACACTAGAAGATGGGGGACATGAACCCACCCACAGAACAAACCTTTGACCCATAATTTGTTCTGCCTACAAAATGTGCAGGGATAAAGATGGAGCAGAGATTGAAAGGCCAACCAATGACTGGCCCAACTTGATACCCATCATATGTTAGAGAGCCAACCCCTGACACCATTAATGATATTGTTATGCTTGTAGACAGGAGACTAGCATAAATGAATTCTGAATTACATAAATTACATCCAGGAACATATGTAAACAGATGCAGAGAACTGTAGACAAACATCAGGTAGAGCTTGGGGAGTCTTGTGGAAGAGTGGAGACAGGATTGAGTGAGCTGGAGGGGTCAAGGACATGACAAGACCTATAGAGTGAACTAACCTAGACGTGTGGGGGCTTATAGAGACTGAACCACCAACCAAAGAGCATTCAGAGGCTAGACCTAGGCCCCCTACACATTTGTGGCAGATGTGCAGCTTGGTCTTCAGGTAGTTCTCCTAAGAATTAGGCCAGGGGCTGTCTCTGTTGACTTCCATTGGATCCCCTTCCCTAGCTGTGCTGCCTGGTTGGGCCTCACTGGGAAAAGATGCACTTAGTCATGCTGTGATTTGATGTCCCAGGGTAGGGTGGTACCCAAGGGGAGTTTCTTCTTTTCTAAAGAGAAGGGGAGGAGAGATTTATAAGGGTGGGGCTGGGAAGGGGGCTGTGATTGAGGTGTAAAGTAAAAAAAAATTAACTAATGAGAGAAAGAGAGATGGTTTTGGTACAGTGTTAGGATTTCATTAGCTGCCAGTAGTGCCAAGCTCTAAAACTTTCCTCTTGGGAATGGGGCTGGGTTTACCCAGTGCAAAAGTTACAATATCGATCCTATGTGAATAACGGTCCTGCAGAGGAAAGGTGGAACTCATTGATGGGCAGCTTCAAGCATTGTGGTAGGTTTCCCACCAACCTGACACCAGCAGCAGGCCCATAGGCTCTGGGGTAGAGTCTGCCTAAGATGGTCATGGCCATCTGAAGGATCCCTGAAGGCAAGATCAGAGGGTATTGGCTCCCAAGGAACCTAGGCTATGTCTCAGTTCAGCCTGAACAGAATATCACAAGTTATGTGTGATGTCCCCACTCCATCAAAGTTGTACAGTATGCAGCAATATGATTGTGCATGACACCCTGTCTGAGATGTTGGGTTTTGGATTAGTTTTAAGAAACATGCTCAGACCCTTAGAGACATTGTGGAAAGCAGTAAAAAATGGAAATAGGAGCTGGTGATCTGTGGGCAGAGCAGAGGACACAGAGCTCATTCCTCCCACTCAAACTTAGGATCTTGGACCCATACAGGGAATATTGGATGTCTTTTTTCCTGCACATGTCTCTACGGGGATGCTGTGAACTGGGGACCACTGTGCACAGTGCTGAGTAGGTTAGGTAAAATATTGCATTCATTTTCCTCCTTTGAAGCATTATTGTAATGTGACTTATAAGTCTTCTATTTATAGATTTTGGGATAAGTAGAATCTCAAACTCTTGCATCTTCTTAGTATTTTAGAATATCTGGAGCTCCCTGAGATCTCAGAGCAATAAGAGGGCACCATCCATGCATATACCATCTGAAGTGTTTGGAAATGATTGCAGGAAGACAAATGCATCCCAGAAGGCAAAGTCATTTTCTCTATTGCTGTACCATTGGTTGCAGGAGTTTCCAAACTATGTTCAACAGGAACAAGTCCCACCAGAAGCACTGAGAAGAGAGTTCTGTGGAAACATTGATGTGGGACAGCTGCTTCTGTGTCCTCTCTAGGAAACATCAATGCCCTGACTATTCCTGTAATATAGGAGCCAGTGTAACAATTTATCACAGTGTTTCCCTGACTACTTGACCATGCAACCCTCTTTTATGTGATGTTCTTTATTATTATCCTCATTCACATTTCTGTAGCTGACCAACTTTGGGAAATTCCTCCAAGTAACTGGCATATAGTTCAAAATACCCATGGTTGTCTACATAGCCCTGGCTATCCTAGAACTCACTTTGTAGACCAGGTTGGCCTCCATGCTGGCCAAATGCTGGAATTAAGGTATGTACTACCACCCAGCCTCACCTGTCTTTTTGAGACAGGATCTCAACAATTTGGGTCAGCTACTGAGGCTAAGGGAATTATCTATTTCAGCATCACTAGCGCTAGGATTTCCTCACTTTTTCTTTAAGTTACACCAGTTAAGCTTCTCTGTTTGAGTGCAAATGCTCTGTTTGGGTACTTGGGATAACCACAGGCATAGACTGACAGATGACTTTTTTGCACTAATAAAAACAGTCACCATCTGTGAACCTACCAATTTAAATCAGGAGTTCATAAACACCAGGCCTTGTTAGAGACCCCAGGCATGTGATCTCATCAAACCAGGCTAAGAGATGATGGAGCCCCTGGTCTACAATGCATGAAAAGGAAATACATCATAGGTTATAGCATCACATATCAGCCTGTCACTTTGCTCTGGACCCCCTCTGGTTTATTTGTTGTAGCCTCTGTCTAGGAGATCACCAAGAGACAAATTCCTAACTGTCTCCCAACTCAGTTTAGTTTTGGTTGCAGCCACTTTGGGCTCAGGCTGTACACATCTGGTATGTACTTGAAGAAACTGGGTCAAAGTCAGATGTGTTTCACACCTCCTTAAGAGATGTGCATTTTCATTTGTTCATGGGATCTAGGGGAAGGCTGTAACTAGTAGCCTCTGATGTGTTGGGAAGACACGGGCATCTCCACTGAGACAAGTGGGTGGTGTGGTGATCTGAATGGAAAGCTTACTGTTTAGGGTAGGGGGCAGGGTGTCTGATCTCAGCACTGTTATAGCTTGGCATCTGAAAAAAAAAAAACCCCGTTAAGCTCTCTTTGTTCTATGGGTTCTCTGGAAGTAATACTATGTGCGGATTTACTCATTTGGGTTATTTTTGCAGTTATGTTCTGAAAGATAGTCAATTGTCACAGCTAGTAAGACCCCAGGCTTTTACAGGAAACCAGCCTGTAAAGAAGTAACTGTGCTTGGCAGCCTGATAAATTGGGAGTTTGTACGTGTCTCAAACTCGTTGACTTCAAGCACATCAGCTCTCATGGTGCTTTAACTGACATGGTGGAAAGAGAAAATTGGAGTTAAGTTGGGTTGAATCCAGGTAGGTTCAGACCTTAGATGAATTCTTTATTAACTTGGTGGGACCTTGGATCAGTCAAGTGATCTCCTGAGTCTGATGTCTCCTCTGAGAAATGGGGATAATAATATCATGTACCCTGGTGGCTTGGGAGATATCTGGCTTTCAGGTCATTAGGAAGGAGAATTTTAAAATGCATGCATGAAGGATGTTTTCTATTGGATGGGAGGGGGAGGAACAAGGTTTGTGGGAAGTGTACCTTCTGAGGCAGAGAAAGGATGGGCAGGATGGACTGTGTTGTCTGTCATTCAGTTCTAAGCGCAGGTTTGAACCCTTTACAAGCAGAAAAGAGTAGTTCCCTCAACAAATATTATAAAACTTGGGGCTCAGGTAGCTACCTGGGGGTAATGTGGAACCCTGACTAAGATAGTCTTCATATTCCCATAGGCTGGAATGTGACCAGGGTCAAGGAGTCCAGGATATCTGAAGCCTGCTAGGTTTTGTGATCCATATACTTCTGGATGCATAGGGTACTGAGCACCATTGTAAGTGAAGCCTATCCATCAGAAGATTGTGGGTAGCAGTGGGAAGGCCAGAGTGGAAGAGGTGACCTTTTGTGCCTGAGATATCCAGGAGTACCCAGGTTGTGGTGCCCAGGATGATGGAGACATTGAAGGTAGTAGCGGAGAATATGAGATGTGAGCTTACTGGGCCTGTGCACTAATAAGGTGGCAGAGATAACAGGGGTCAGGTGAAGAACCCATGAGAAGGCATTGTGACATCATGAGTCCTTTGACAAACTACAGTTCATCCCACTAGCTACCTCTTAGTGGCCCTTAGCCTCAATTTCTCCATTTGTAAAATGGGTTGATGAGCATAATTGCTTTGACCTTGCTTCTAAGTGACATGTATCAAGTGACATATATTTTATGTTCAGAGATAGATGACATGTCCAAGACACATTGCCAAGAGTACTGGTGCCCTATCTAGCTGTTTGACCTTGCATTCAATGTGTTGTATTCCTATGTGGTTGACACTCAGTATCTGTGGTCAAGAGAATAGACAGATTCTATTCTGTGTTCCACATAGCACTTTAAAGTCCTGTTTGTCTAAGTCTCATTTAGAGGACCTCATGAGACTCCAACAGATCCTAATCTGTGAGCAATGAAGGTAGGTCACTGTGGGATAGGTCTCCTAGCTCTTAGGAATACCTCCTTTTGCCCTGACAATGATCATAGGACAACTCCCTTTTCCCTGAAAATGATGATATGATACATATATTGTTATTCTAATTCTATAATATGGATAAGGAAACCAGGTCTGGGAGAGATTGAGTGATTTGTCTAAGGTCTTAAGGAAGTTAGGGATAAAACTATGTTGGCTTACTCTGTAGCCTAGAGTTTCTATTTCTTCATGTGATAGTTGACAAAATCCTAGAACTTGGCTCTAGAATCTTGTGGGTGAATCCTGCCTAGATCCAACCTCTGGTTAATCACCCAGGACAACACTATACTGCACCATTAAAGACTGGATTGCAGGTAGTTGTTGCTGCCACAGAACACAAGACCCTAGGCTTTTACTAGGAATTATATGTGAGGGGATGAAGAGACAGATATTGTTTCAGAATAGCTGTTGGAGCCAACAATTATTACTTTTGTGTGCACAATGGGTAAAATTTGCCTCTCCTTTCTTGCTTCCCTGCTAGAAGAATTGCTTGAGTAAGTAAGCGAAACAGCCATGCATCATATTTGCAAACTGTTCAGTGCAATTATTGCCTCAGATTTTACTGAGTTTGAAAATGATAGATGGTAAATTTTAATTTCCCAAGCTTTCCATTCTGGCAAGCGGTTTGTTAAAGACTAGCAGTGCAGCTAATTGCCAGTACATAGTGCCCACCAATACAGTTTTCCTTTTTATATAATGCATTATGCTAATCACCTGGTATTCCATTTTTCAATAAAAGGTCAACAGAGCACTGTTTGTTCAGAATGTGCAATTTTAACTTCATGTCTATGATTAGAGATAATCTGGCTTTTGCTGCATCAAGTGAGGTTACCATAGAAACCAGACCCTCAAGCTCTGTTTACAGCCTTTGGAGAATAAACACTTTGCATTCATATCTCTGTGAATTAATAATAATAATAATAATATAAAAATTATCAAACAATTAAATAAACTGAAAACAAAGAAGTAATCACCAAGTGGGGGGTGTCTGGTGGGGGAGAGAGAGACAGAGAGAGAGAAAGAGAGAGAGAGGGAGGGAGGGAGAGGGAGAGAGAACATTGCTGTTCATCAAAAATCAGTAACTGCTACATGGTTGGTCTCCGGAGCATTCAAGCAGAAGATTGATGTAAGTGGTCAAATATTTCCCTTGAGAAGAGCAATGTGTTATTATGCGAAATACAAAATTAATTTAAGTGTGCTAATGGGCTTTATTCAAGCTATTAAACCCTTGAATTTTTTTGTGAATAGCATTGAAATGATAAGTAGACTTTTTATGCCATGAGTTTGGACATTCAGTTGTGAACCTCTACATATCCCAGATGATTTTATGTCATAGTTTCTCTGATTGCTCTAGAAGCAGTTCAGTGATTCTTAGTTTCAGCATCCTAAGATCTGGCCCAAGTTAGAATGACTATATTTATCAAATAAAATGGCAACAAGCTCGATTAAACATTTTAGTCTAAGTATGCCCCAAATATGGCACAGGGCACACAACTACTACTACTGAGATTTTTTTTCTGCTTCTCTGAAATATCCCAGGATCCACTGTTTGATCAGTAGCTCTTTGAGAGAGGGGCCTACCGGGTTATGGAGACAAATTTCTTAAATTTCTTAGCTTTGCTGAAGCCTCCAGCCTGAGTGTCACAGGGCAATGAAGTATATGAAGAGATATGTGTGGTTGACTAATCCTGTTAAGTTTCAGTGTGGTTGTGGCTCCAGTGTGCTGAAGGCACCAGCTAAGTCAAGTTAAAAGAAGTAACACCTTCAGCAGAGCCCCTGGGGGGGAAGTGTTTAGGTTTTTCCTACTGGTGGAGGGCTACAGGGATACAGACTACAGACTCCCTTTCCTGTGGAGGAGCCAAGCACTTCTCAGTTATCTTTAAATCTGGCTCTGTGAGAGTCAATCTGGTCCCACAGAGGTGGGGTCCTGTGAGTTGCAACCTCAGTCTTGAAACTTGTGCATCTCAGGATCTAGTCATGGTAGAAAATGGCTTCCTTTGACTTTCTCCTGGATTCAGGCTGGCAAATAACAATACACATTCAGTTCAACAAAAAAGAATTTGACATATGTTAAGGCCAGGGGACTCCAAATCAGTCAGCCCTCCTCTGATGACTCAACTGTAGGGGGAAAGGCTAGGGCAGATGTCACTCTGGAGCCAGGAAATGGGGTAGACATCTGAGCAGAAGCAGAAATGAAGTACTTTAGGAACATGGGGAAGACAGGAGGACTTTCACTATGGAGGCTGGCAGTCTTTTTGGAGGAGGGGACTCTCAGTTGATCTTTAGAACATTCATCTGCAGACAGAGACCTAAGTGGGATCAGGAGATGGGACAGGTAAAATTAGTTAAAATCTGGGGGCGGTGGCCTAGAGAGATGGTTCAGTGATTAAGAGCACTGGTTGCTTTTCCAGAAATCCTGAGTTCAATTCCTAGCGACCTCATGGTTGCTCACAGCCATGTGTAATAGGATCTGATGCCCTCTTCTGGGGTGTCTGAAGACAGCAACAATATACTCATATAAATAAATAAATAAATAAATAAATAAATAAATAAATAAATAAATAGATAAATCGTAGGAAAAAACAATCTGGGGGCTTGGTAAATCCAATTCCATTCTGGGCCAGAGATTAAGGTAGAATCTCAGAGTCTAGATGTGAGTTCTTGCCCTGCTGCATGGGAGGCCACCCCTCATGCTTGCCTCACTTCCCTCTGTATGATGCGAAGGATACTTGAAACTGATTGATACCTGTGTCCTTTGGGTTGGGTGTGACCATTTCAGTCTTTAGTCACCTTACAAATGAGGTAATCTGCAAGAGACTCTTACAAGATTGGACTTATTAATATCCTTTTGTGTGTGTGGAGGGGGAAGGAAGCTCATGAAACTCATGAACCTTCTCTGATCTTTATTTACTAGGCTCCTCCCCTCCCTAAGGTTATGTAAGAAGTAAACAATTGACTGTGATTGGGCTCTCTGGTGGTGTAGCCACCTTAAGTTGTCCAGGAGACTTCAGGGTGGTATAGTTTAGTCACCCGTGCTCCTCTAAGGAACCCCAGTAAATTCATTGGTTTAATCAAGCTGGACTTGACTCCTTTCTTTGGTCTGCTGGTACCTTGTATGGGGAAAATAGACATTTCTAGTTTTCTTTTTATGTGTATGTGTATGCATGTGTATATTTGTGGTCACATATATATGGGTGTACATGTGTATGTGTAGGCCTGAAGTTCATGTCAGGTGACTTCCTTGATCTCTCCATTTTATCTATTGAGGCACAGTCTCTCTCTCTCTCTCTCTCTCTCTCTCTCTAAAATTTTAATTTACTTATTTACATTTTAAGTGTTATCCTCTTACCCAGTTTCCCCCTCTCCCAGAGACCTCCTCTCCTATCCCTCTCCCCCTGCTTCTATGAGGGTGTTCCTCCAACCACCTACTCCCACCTCCCCGCCCTCAATTCCTCTACACTAGGGCATTTATCAAACCTTCATATGACCAAGGACCTCTCTTCCCATTGATGCCTGACAAGGCTGTCCTCTGCTACATATGCAACTAGAGCCATGTGCACTCTTTAGTTGGTGGCTTAGTCCCTGGGAGCTCTGGGGGTAGGGTCTGGTTGGTTGATATTGTTGTTCTTCCTGTGGGGTTGCAAACCCCTTTAGCTCCTTCAGTCCTTTCTCTAACTCTTCTATTGGGAACCCCGAACTCAGTGCAATGGTTGACTGCGAGCATCTGACTCTGTATTTGTAAGGCTCTGGCAGGGCCTCTCAGGAAACAGCTATATCAGGCTCCTTTCAGCAAGCCTTTCTTAGCAACTACAATAGTGTCGGAGTTTGGTGACTGTATCTGGGATGAATTCCCAAGTGGGACAGTCTCTGGATGGCCTTTTCTTCAGTCTCTGCTCTACATTTTTGTCTCCATACTTGCTCCCATGAGTATTTTGTTCCCCTCTCTAAGAAGGACCAAAGCACTCCACTTTGGTCTTCCTCTCTTAACCTGGCCACCTTGCTCTGGGGACAGATCCCTAGTCTTTGCCTCTCAAATGCTGGGATTACAGATGGCTGCCACACTTTCTCAACTTTTATGTGAGTTCTGGGGACCCCAACTCTGGTCCTCACAATTAAAGGCCAAGAACTCTATCAACTGGGTCATCTCCTCAACCCTGAGTACATATCTATTTATGTCTTCCCAGAAAAAAAATGATATAATACTGAATCATCAGTTTTGAGAGAGTCAAATGAAGCAAAACAAGACTCTGTGTGTGCCCCAAGCATTTGAAAAGTAGTTTTGCTGCTCTCATAATTCTCCATTGCTTTAGCCAACTGGATTCTTATTCTGCCTCTAAGCCTTTGTCCAATGTGAGCGTGAGGCCCAGAAGCACCATCTGTTTCCAGATTTCCCTCTGAAGCTCCTGGCTTGTCTTTTCTCTTGCCATGAGCTGTAGGTCTTTGGAGTTCTCTAAAGATATAATTTTCTTAGTGCACCAAAGCTGAGTCCTCAGAAGCCACATGGATGGAGAATGTATGGGTTACATGGCTCCCAACATAACCCAGTCCTGTGCTCCATGCTCTGTCCTTTGATTTTGGCTTGGCTCTGTCTTTTCTCTTAGGTCTGGAGATCAGAGAGTCTTCTAGGAAGGAAGAGCAGTGTGAGCAAGAGTAAAGAGAGAAATACAAATCAGAGGTTTAGAGAAAGACAAGTAGTCCAGAATTGAGAAGCCAGAGAGTGTCTGGGGATAAAGGAGGGAAGATGACAGATGAGAATGCTATTCCACCTTCCTTTTGTTGTCTTTGTCAGGTTGTTAGCCATGGTGACCTGTGTTTCTGGAACCTAGATAGTTTAATAGACTTTGAGATTCCTTATGCTGTGACTGGGCATAAGGTACAAGCAGACTTAACCATTTATCCTCGTGTGTGTGTGTGTGTGTGTGTGTGTGTGTATTGCTGGGAGTTGGCTAAGTGTATCAGTTAGTTGATGGCACAATAATGTTGTTTAACAAGCAAACACATACCTTAGTGGCACATAATGCTGGCAATCATCTTGTTTTTAAGCCCAAGACTTAGTAGATTTTGTTTGGTTTGCACATATGACTGAACACCAGCTGTGTATCTGCTGATCAATGCTGGCTGTGGCAGAGATGGTTGGGGTACATAAGCACCATGTCGGCTGTATTCTCAGGGCTCTAGCCCAGGCATGTGTTCAGGGACATGCTTACAAAGCAGTAAGTAGAAGGGCTTTTTTCTTTCTCAAGGCTCTCCAGAATCACAACTGCTGTCACCACATTGGCTAAAAGGAAGTCACATGGCTGAACTCAGACTAACAATATAGAGTGACCTGGCTCCACCTCCTAAGTATGAGGAACTGTAATGGAGAAAGCATAGATACAGGGAAACTGAAGATTAGATGAACTATACCACTGTTTGCTATAGTACATACCTAGATGGGTGTTATTCATGACACTGCTGACCATTCTGTGTTCCGTGGGAACAGAACACATCTGAAAATAAAACCTGGCAGAGAGGTTGAGCCAATGAGCCAGAACCCTGACCTCTCTGCACTCTCAGCCCCATTAGAAGTTCCTTTTGTGAAATGAGTTCTTGTCATTTTTCAGTGGAAAGGAGCCTGACTAGCAGGGCTCTAAATGCAAAGCAAAGATATTAGATGTTAACAACATTCTTGTTTGAGGCCGCAGAGAAACTCAAATGCAGGAAGGATGAGCCCCGAATTAAGGTCTGGGCAGTAGGAAGGGAACAGAAGGGACAGGCAGAATTCTAAGCTGAGGGGCAAGCAGTGTGGAGGATGAGGGAGCTGGTGTGATGTGTGCTAAGGGACCGTGAATGAAATTGTTGTGGGTTTTCTTACCTGGAAGCTGGGGTAGAGTGTGCTGATTCACAACTCCAAACATGAGCCTCCCCTTGTTGTTGATTTCATTAGTATCAATGCTCCTGCTGTAGCTCATTTCACAGATCTTAAATTTAGCCATCAGCAGGAGAAATCTGGCATATTTAGTAATTGACTCTGAGATCTGGGCTCACAAGCTTTATTCAAGGTCATCTTAACATTGGTTGGAAAGCAGCAGTCTGTGGAAACCTAAAGTTAGAAGTGCCTATAGGCCTAGGCAGTGAAGATCAGTAGCTGACTTTGCTGGCACAGTCTGAGACTCAGAAGAGTGGTTCAGGTCATGCACAGTTGTCAGGGAAGAGACACAATCATAGTTTTGGATAAGAATATGTGGCAGAAAGTGCTTTTTGACTCTAGCTGACTGATAGGTAACACAGAGACATCATCAGGCACACAAGTAGATTTTTTTTTTTTTTGGTGGAATTAAGATTTCAAGTTCATTTCTGCTTTTGTTTCCCAGGGCTGATGTATGAACTTACCACAGAGAGCTTAACCCAACAGAGGTATAATCCCCAACAGTGCTACAGGCCAGGTATGTGCAATCATGGTGGCAGCTGAGTGGGTTCCTCTGGTGGCTCAAGGGTTTCCATGCCAGTCTTCTGGCTCTCTCTGTGGTTGCTGACATCTTTGGTGTTCTTTAAAATGCAGTATAATCTCCAACTTCTTCCTCTGTCCTCATATAACTTCCTGTGTGTCTCTATGTATCCTCCCTCTCATAAGGACATTTGTTAGATTTGTGGTCCATAGAAACATGATCTGATCTCAATTAACCTTTACCTTCATTATATATGCTTGGGACCCTGCTTCCAAACAAGGTCAGACACATACTTGCAATTTCTTGGTGGAGTGATTATTTACTTATTTTGGAGACAGGGTTCCATGTAACTCAGGCTAGCCTTAAACTCGGGAGTGGTGAATGATCTTGAACTTCTGGTTCTGATCCTGCTTTCACTTCCCAAGTGCTGGGATTAAAGTTGTGCACCACCATGCTTGGTTTTATAAAGTTCTGGGGATTGATCCCAGGGCTTCATTTGTGCTAGGTAATCATTCTACCAACTGAGCTGCATAGGTGACAGGGTTTTCTTGGACAATGCTACTCAATCCACAATAGTGGCCAATGACTATAACTTGATGAGTCTCACTAACTACCCTGAACAGTGAACCTGGCTCGAGGACTTGCAATGGGTCAGGGGTTCTGGGAGGCAGGTACTCATCCTAGATTCTGGGAGCCCTCCTGGGCCTTGTTTCCATTCAGCCCTTGCTGTGATTCAGCCCTTGCTGTGACTCCTGGGGCCAGTAAGGCTGGAATCTGTCTCCTGTTCTTCCATTTCCTCCTTGATGTCTCCTTAGCAACAGGCATTCATTTATTCTGTGCACGAGCCACTGTTTAACAGCATTTACTTCCAGAGTCAGAAATATTTGATTCCAATTAGGTACAGCAAATTGAAACCTAGGCAATGTCAAAGATGCAGGTCAGGCAATAATGAAGAGCCTTTGACAAAGGACAGGGAGGGAGAACTCAGGCAAAACAATTGAGTTTCCTGTAAGCTCTTGGAAAAGTAGCTCAGTTTTAGATAGCGTGGTGGTTTGAATGAGAAATGCACCCACAGTCTTGGACATTTGCACTGTTTGGGGGAGATTTAGGAGGTGGTGCCTTGCTGGTGGAAGTATGTCAATATTCCAGTTTGTTTTCTCTGCTTCATGTGTACAGTTCAAGCTACGAGCTCTCAGCTTCGTTTTCCTTGTTGCCATGGCTCTGCTCCCCTTGCATGGTCCTTTATCACACTGGAACCATAATAAGCCTTTTCTTCTGTAAGTTTACTTTGATGACAGTGTTTTGTCACAGCAGTAGAAGAGTAATAAATACAGCTGGCTTCAGTTTCACACACAAAGGTTAGATGAAATCATTACTGCCAGTGTTATGGGAATTTGAAATACTGTGCCTAAAGGCCTAGTATGTAATAGGGTGTAAAGAGAATGGTGCAAAAATAATGAATGAAGTAGTTATTTTTTAAAAACTTTTTTTTTTTTTTTTTGGTTTTTTGGATTTGGTTTTTTCGAGACAGGGTTTCTCTGTATACTGGAACTCACTCTGTAGACCAGGCTGGCCTTGAACTCAGAAATCTGCCTGCCTCTGCCTACCAGAATGCTGGGATTGCAGGTGTGCGCCACCACCACCTGGCCTATTTTTTTTAAAAAAACTTTTATAGATTCTTTGTGAGTTTCACATCATGCACCCTAGTCACATTCATATCCCTGTTCCCTCATGTCTACCCTGTGCCTTTGCAAATCCCCCCCCCCAAATAAAACACAAACAACAACATAGAAACATCTCATAGTGGAAGTTCTTGTATGTCAGTGTGCCCCTCAGTGTATCTCTCTGTCCACACATCTTCCCTTACAAATGTTCATTGCAATGAGTTATTAAATTTGAGATCTCTGGCTTCTTCGGCACTATCAATATGGGATCCTCACAAGGACTCTTCCTGGTTATCCTCTTGTTGCCCTGTGTCATGGAGATCCTGCAGCTTTTGAACAGTAGGACTAACCCTTTCACAGATGATACAGATTTTGGGGTGGGTCAACTCAGAACCCTGGATCTGGGCCTGGGTAGTAGCTGAACTGGTCAGACTGCTGGCTGTCCCTTATCTGCATCACCAGGGCAAGTTCTTTAGCACTCCTCTGGCTAAGCCACCCAATGCCTCTACCCAGGAGGCAGGATGATGCTCTTATGCCTTTGGGAGTCTGTTCACTGCTCACAAACAGCCACACCTCAAGACCCAGTTCCACTGTGATTCCCAGTCAAGGTGTAGGCCCTACTCTCCGAATTGCTGTAGTCTGTGAGGGGCTGGGCCATCTCTCCTGACTGCCTGCCACAGGTGGCAAGGGGTAAGAGTGTGGAGGATACAGCAGTGAGGTGAAAGGGCCAGCTTTCTTGCACTCTCATACTTGGGGCCACCTCACCTGTGCCCCTCTGCAAGGGCCAGCTGTACTGTGCTGCTCAGGTGAGGTTCAGGGTCCACTCTCCCAAGTGCTGCAGCTGGTGATGGACAGGGCCAGCTTACTCCCCAGGGCCAGTTTCTCATCTGCTGCAGGTATGGGGCAGGCATCATTGCTATACTGACACCATCTCAGCACTGACAAGTAGTAGTGTCAGCTCTCCCACACTCTTGCCCTTGGGCCTGGCTTGCATATGCCCCTGCCACCAGGGTCAGCTTTGCTGTGCTGTCCAGGTAAGGTATAGAACCTGCTCTCCTGAGTACTGCAGGGCTAGCCCTTGTGAGCTCATGACCCTTTGGGCAACTTTCCTGACAGCCACAAGTGGTGAGGTTCAGCAGGGTGGGTAGACGTCACCTCTGTCCCCATGCCACCCCACGGCAGATGAATAGCGTGGTTAGCTCTCCTATACTTACACTCACCCACCACCAGGGTCTGCTCCACTGTGCTGTCTAGTAGAAGTCCAGGCCTTCTCTCCCAAGTGCCATAGCTGGTGAGAGATGAGGCAAGATCTGAAGAACGAACAACCAGAGAGGGGTGGGGCCAGTTATGCCCAGCCTCTGGACATCCAGGTGATCCCTGACTGGTCCCCCACCAGGGACATCTCCATGTTCTCTAGTGGTAATATGAGTCACAGACATTGACACTGACCCCTGCTGCTGCATAGCTATAGACTCAGACATGGCCCTCAGTGGCAGCTTGGGCTGGGACCTCACTGTGGCCTCATGTGGGTTCCTCTTAACAGGATACTCCTTCAAATCTCCAGTTCAATCTCTCATCATAATGTTCCAACTGCTCCACTTCTCTTTTTCTCCCATCTGAGCTCCACATACTCACACATTGTGGTGGCTCCCACTGCAGGCTGGCCACATGGCCAGCAGCAGGTCCCTGGGTGCACGGCATGGTGACAATCAGGTGTCTATGGCTCCCCCACCTGTGTTGTACTATGGAGGACAGGTTTGTGGGTAGCATGGCAGTCCTCAGATCTTCTTCTTCCCTTCCTGCACTGCCTGGATTTGATTAGATTTTTAAGAGTCTTACATATTCTTCAGTTTAGGGACATCTAGGATATTGTGTGTAAAGCTTCTATGAACATAGTTGAGGAAGTGTTTCTGTGGTGGGGCATCTTTTGGATATATGCCCAGAAATGTTATAACTGGGTCTTGGTGTAGAACTATTCCCAGTTTTCTGAGAAACCACCAAATTGATTTCCGAAGTGGTTGTACAAGTTTATACTCTCACTAGCAATGGAGGAGTGAGTGTTTCCTTTGCTCTATAATCTTAACAGCATGTGCTGTCACTTGAGTTTTTGATCTTAGCCATTCTGATGGGCTGTGATGGAATCTCAGGGTCATTTTGACTTGCATTTCCCTGATGACTAAGGACATTGAACATTTCTTTAAATGCTTCTTAGCCATTTGAGATTTTTCTGTTGAGAACTCTGTTTGGTTCTGTACCCCTTGTTTTAATTGGGTTATTTGGTTTCTTGGTGTCTAACTTGTGTTTTTAACATATTTTGGGTATTAGCCCTTTGTTAGATATAGGATTAGCAAAGATTTGTAGGCTGGCATTTTGTCCTATTGACAGCGTCCTTTGATTTACAAAAGCTTTTCAGTTTCATGAGGTTCCCATTTATCAATTGTTGATCATAGTGCTGGAGCCACTGGTTCAGGAAATTGTCTCCTGTAGAAATGCATTTAAGTGTATTTCTCACTTTCTCTTGTATGAGATTTAGCATATTGGGTTTTATGTTAAGGTCTTTGGTTGACTTAGGTTTGAGTTTTGCAGGGTGATAGATATGGATCTATTTGCATTCTTCTATATGTAGATATCCTGTTAGAACAGAACCATTTGTTGAAGATGCTGACTTTTTCCCATTGTATGGTTTTGCTTTCTTAGTCAAAAATCAAGTGTCCATAGGTGTGTGGGTTTATTTCAGGGTCTTTGATTTGATTCCTTTGATCAGCCTGTCTATTCCTATACCAATACCATGAAGTTTTTATTACTTCTGTAGTACAGCTTTAGACCAGGGATGGTAATACCAACAGAAGCGCTTTTATTGTTCAGGATTGTGTTAGCTATCCTGGGATTTTTTTTTATTTTTCCAGGTGAAATTGAGACTTGTTCTTTAAGATCTATAAAGAACAGTGTTGGAATTTTGATGGTAATTGCACTGGATCTGGGTACCTCCACTTTGGAAATCAATTTGGTGGTTTCTCAGACAGTTGGGAATAGTTATACCCTAAGACCCAACTATACCACTCTTGGGCATGTACCCCAAAGATGCCCTACTATACCACAAGGACATATACTCCACTATGTTTATAGCAGCTTTATTCATAATAGCCAAAAGCTGGAAATAACCTAGATGTCTCTCAATTGAAGAATAGATAAAGAAAATGTGGTATGTGGTATATTTATACAATGGAATACTATTCAGTTATTAAAAACAGACACCATGAATTTTGCAGACAAATGAATGGAACCTGAGTGAGTTAACCCAGAGCCAGAAAGACATATATGGCATGTACTCACTTATAAGTGGACATTAGCCATAAAGTGCAAGATAACAATTCTACAATCTACAGACCCAAAGAAAAGGGTATTAAGGAGATCCCCAGGGATGATCCATGAATCTCACTCAGAAGGGTAAACTAAATAGTCATTGGAGGTGGATGGAGAGAGGAAACTGGGTTGGAGAGGGAGCAAGAAGGGGAACAGGGTTAGGGATGTGGGAGGAGGGGAGTGGGAGAGGGCTGGGAGTGAGAATGGAAATATGTGGGGGGGGGCATCTTGGTGACTAGCTGAAGGCCTGGCATGGGGGAGGGTATGGAGAGTCTATGGGGGTGACCCTAGCTGAGACTCCTACCAGTGGGAGATATAGAGACTGAAGTAGCCACTTTTTGTAGCTAGGCAGGACTTCCAGAGGAGGCAGGGGACATCAATCCACCCACAAAACCTTAAACTCAGAATTTGTCTTACCTACAAAGTGTGTAAGATAAAGATGGAGTAGAGACTGAGGGAACAGCCAACCAATGACTGCTCCAACTTGAGACCCATTCCATGCGTGAGAGCCAGCCCTGACAAAATTAATGATATTCTGTTATGCTTGTAGACAAGAGTCTACAAGCTGTCTCCTGAGAGGCTTTATCCTGCAGCAGATAGAGTCAGATACAGAGACCCACAGCCTAACATCAGGCAGAGATTGGGAAATCTTCTGGAAGAGTGTGTGTATATGGGTAGAATTGGGCAAGCTGGGGGTAGGGTCAAGGACATCATAAGAAGGCCCACAGAATCAAGTAACCCTGGGACCATGGGGGCTCACAGAAACTGAACCACAAACCAGGGAGTATGCAGGGGTTGGACCTAGGCTGCCTACATATTTGTAGCAAATGTGCAGGTTGGTTTTCATGCAGGTCCTCTAACAAGTGAGCAGGGGTTGTCTCCAATTCCCTTCCCCTACCTAGATTGCCTGGTTGGGTCTCAGTGGGAAAGGATGTGCCTAATCCACTGGGACTAGATATCCTAGGGTGGGGTGGTACCCAAGGCAGGGCTCCCCTCATCTGAGGAGAATAGGAGGGGGCAATGGGAGGAGGGATTTGTAAGGATGGGACTGGGAGGAGAGGAGGGAGGCTGTGATAGGGATGTAAAGTGAATAAAAAAATTATTGGAAAAAAGCTGTTATAAATCTTCATGTACAGTGGCTTTATACACACCATTCTCCTGTGTGCTTTTAAACATTTAAGAGAGCTTTTTAAGAAATGTAAGCCATTTGATAGGTTTATAGTAATAGCTCATTTCAATTTTGCATTAATTTCCATAGAAACTGATGATGTTGAACATCTTTTGATGTGCTTATGTGACACTGTATGAAAAGAAGTAAAATCTGTTGTATTTATTCATATTTTCACTTAACTCCTTCCATCTTTTCCTTTCCTCTGATCCAAGGTTTCTCCTATCTCTTTCTTTCCTTCTTTCCTTCCTTCTTTCCTTCCTTCTTTCCTTCCTTCCTTCCTTCCTTCCTTCCTTCCTTCCTTCCTTCCTTCCTTCCTTCCTTCCTTCCTTCCTTCCTTCCTTCTTTCTTTCCTTCCTTCCTCCCTCTCTCTCTCTCTCTCTCTCTCTCTCTCTCTCTCTCTCTCTCTCTCTCTCTCTCTCTCTCATCTCTCTCTCTATCTCTCTCTTTCTTCTTTCATTTAGGATGGGAAAAATTGTCCTAGTTTCCTTGCATGTGAAAATGTGTTGATTTCCTTACCACATCCTCCTCTGTCTTTTTGGCCACAATTTTGCTGTACAGTTCAGATTAGTCTTGAACTTTCAGTTTTTGTCTCAGTCTTCTTCATACTGAGATTATGAAAATGGACCACCATGCCTGGATTTTCTTTTCTTGAAGGATACTTTTGCTTTTTTTCTGAGTCAACAGTTTTTCTTCCTTCCTTCCTCCTCTGTCTTCTCTCTCCATCCTTCACCTTTCTGTCTGCCTATCTTCCCTTCATGTTCTCTCTCCCCCTCCCTCCTTTCCTACCTACCTCCATCTCTTCCTTCTTCTATCCTCCCCTTTTCCACTCAGAAAATAATGTGCTATTTCCTTTTAGTCCTCATGGTTTTCAACAAGAAACCTACTCTTATTCTAATTATTTTTCCTCAAAGGTTAAGTGCCATTTTCCTCTGGCTGTTTTTAAGGTTTCCTTGTTATTAATTTTAGAGGTTTAATTACTACACAATATTTAATTATGATGTATATTTGTCTTAGGGTTTCAATTATAACAAGACACCATGACCACAGCAATTGGGGAGGAAAGGGTTTACATTTCCCATCTTCACCATCTAAGAAAGTCGGACAGGCATTCAAACAGGGCAGGAACCTGGAGGCAGGCGCTAATTCAGATGTCATGGAGAGGTGCTGCTTATTGGCTTTCTCCCCATGGCTTGTTTGCTCAGCCTGCTTTCTTATAGAACCCAGGACTGCCAGCCCAGAGATAGCACTGCCCACAATGACTCTCCTCCATCAATCAGTAATTAAGAAAGTGACTTACAAATTTGCTTATAGCATGATCTTATGATCTTACAGAGGTATTTTCTTAATTGAAGTTTCTTCCTTTTAAATGACTTTAGTTTGTGTCAAGTTGATATAAACCATCCAGCATAATTGATCCTTTGTCAACTTGACACACACATCATTGTTAAGCCACAACCTTTCCTTTCTTGCTCATCTCCAAGATGACATATTGATATCAACATCACAGTATAAAACATTTTTATTTTATAAACCTAAAAGGTCCAACAGTCTTTATAAATTTAAACGCTTTAAAATTCAGTCCTTTTAAATCAGGTATTTGGTTACAACAATGAGAAAAGAAGCTAATATAGCTGCTCTTCTTACCCCATGTTTCAGGGTCTTCTTATGCATGTTTTATTTTTAGTGTAGAGATTTTAGCTGCGTGTTGAGAAAAAGAGAGAAAGGTTTCTGTATTTCATTTTCATAGGTGGAAGTTCCTTTTAGACACATGAATATTTATATTTTGGGTTTTAATCCAATGTTGCTCTTGTTGTTGTTGTTGTTGTTGTTGTTAAAAATGTCTAGCTATGGTTATTTGGTATATATTCTGCTTTAGAGTCTCTCTCAGTTTCAATGGGTAAGGAAACCCTATGAAAGGACCAGGGCCCTACTTCAGTGAGGAAAGAAAAGTTTGTCCTCCTTCACTGGGTTTCCAAGTCTGTGTAAGTCATCATTGTGATGAGATGTCAGAGACAAAGAAGTTGTGTAGAATAAAGTCTCATTTTGGCTCCTGGTTTCAGAGGTTTCCATTCATGGTTGTCTGACACTGTTGCTTTAGTATGTCATAGTGGAACATATGGTACAGGAGTACTATACCTCATGGATGTTGGGGAGTAAAAGGAAAAAAGTGGGAAAGGTAAGCACTCATCTGAACAAATCTCATGATCTGGGTTGGATCCCTAGAACCATTGTAAAGATGGAAGAGAACTGACTCCTCAAAGTTGACCTCAATCCTCCATGCACAAGCTGTATCCTCCCAGTAAAATTATATAACTTTTAAAAAGGAGAAAAATGAAGGGTCCAGGGTCTGAATATCCCTTCAAGGGCCCATTCCCAGTGACATAACTTCCTCCAAGTATGTCTACCTCTTAAAGGTCTCACCACTTCTCAGTATATTCTGGGTTGGGGATGAATTTTTCAAGTCTTTGGGGAATATTTAAGATCCAAACTATAGTAATGCCCCTCTTCCATCAGGCAGCTCTAATTAGAGGCCAAATTTGAATTTTAAAGAAGTGTTTGGTACTTACTTTTTACTTTATGCATATGAATGTTTTGCTGACATGTATGTGGGTGATGGGAACTAAACCCAGATCCTCTGTAGAGCAGTAAGTACTTTCTTGCATGGAGTTATCTCTCCAGCCCCTAGAGGCTTAATTTGAAGCTGTTCCTATGGTTCTTCCAATATCTATCGGATGTAAATTGGAGTGGGACTAACTAACCAATTATAGGGTGAAAGTCCTAGCGCCCTGCCTCTTCTCCCTTGAGTACTGATTTTATTTGTCTGATTGAAATGGTTCTCCCCACTACCTTAACTTATGAGGAGATGGGATGCAGCCAACATGATCACTTATCAGGGGTGACAGCAACTAAACATGAAAAATGTGCTGATAGAGACAAAAGGACAGTGATCAGAAAGGCTTTTTCTTTTAACCTAAATCATGATGTTTTGGGAGTCAGCTAGAGTTTTCCAAGTTATTTATAACTGTCCGTCCCTGTTAGGGGATATATGTTTTATCTAAAAATAGATCATCACTTCCTAATCAGATGATAAATGTGTGTGTCCAAAATGGAAGCCCCATAGTTAGCCACCTTGTTAGCAGATGTTTGGGTGAGTAATGAAACTATTATTAGCAGGACAATGGATCACCTATCTCAAGAGTCTCAGAAAATCTTTAGATTTTCTTGGGTCAGACTCTTTGTATTTCTGAAGTAGCCCTCATCACCTAAGTCCGTCAGGATGAAATTTAAACTACGTCTCACTGCCAGCATGCACTGGAGCTATGCTGCATTTTGTTGGAGTTCATGCTGGGTCCAGGCTCTTTCTCTTCCATTCTTCCTAGGGGATTTCAGTGCAGCATCAGAGCCACAGGCTTTGCTCCCCTTCTTCCATGTTAGACAATTCTTACAATAATGAAATTGATGGGAACCTACCCTCTGCTTCTTATCCTAGCTTCTCATTAGTGACATCTGGAAAGTAGTGCTGTGGCCAAGAGAAATTCTGCACCTGCGTCTCTTGCCTGTCCCTGGAACTGCCTCACTGCCCATTCCCTGTGCCTCAGCCCAGTTGCTAGTACCTAATAGATAGTCAATTAAAAGTCTGCCTGAAATCAGCCTGTTAGCTTTTCCCTGCTGGATGAGACCTACATTGTTGCTCTATTCTGAGTGAACCATATGGCTCTTCAATAAGTGAGTGAGTGACTAAAAAGCCTGTCTTTTTCAAAGTAAATGATCTTATGAATGAAACCCAGAGCAGGAACACACTTATTCCACCCAAAGAAAGAGAGTAATTAAACACAAGACTTCACTGTGCACACATACAGAGAGCTGAAGGCGTTCAGCTGGGGGGAGACACATCGCTCATTCCTAAAGCACGGTGAGAGGAAGAAGTCTTCATCATGTTTGTAATGATCAAAGATGTTCTTAAAATCAATTCTTCCAGTAGCCACGTAATGAATGAGGCTGATGTAGTAAGACATTTCAAGCAGCATGAATTAATTATAAATTGCTTTAAATGATCCATCAACCTTTACCTAGCTCCCTTTCATGCCTCTACAGGAAGGGCCAGAGGTAGCTCAATTCACACCATATGGTGGTAAATAGTAGGTAACTAAATCTGGCTTCATATTACCCTTTTGGTAATGACTTGGGAATGTCTTGTTTAGTCTGGCTCCTTTTGGAGCAGTATTAGAATTAGGGTAGACATTGAGGAGGCTAACCATCCCAAGTGTGACAGGACTGTCCCTGTTTGTACACCGAGAGTTTCTGGGAACTCTCATTTCCTGTGAAAAATCCCTAGTTGCCAGAGACAGGCATAGAAAGTTGTGGGGAAAGTGTAAGATTCAATTGAGATAGAGCCCAATACAACACTGTTTTGGAGCTGAGTGTTACAGAGCAAGTAATTTTCCTTTTGTGACTGCTGTGGATGTTCTATTCCTGATTTGTGATGGTGGTAACCACAGGTGACCTTTTAAGATGCCTTTGCCTCAGACCTGCCTCTTGTCTGCTGTGTGATGGCACTGGCAAAGGAGAGATACCCTTCCCTCTATTTTGCCCTCACCACTGGAGGCAGTGGGGAGAGCTGGACTTCAAGGGGTCCTGAGAGCAGGAGAGCTGACCCTGTCCCTCACCTGCTACAGCACTCAGGAGAGAAGGCCCTGTACTTCACCTGGGCAGCACTGTAGATCTGACCCTGATGGCAGGAGTGTAGGTGAGCTGGCCCTGAGGGTATAAGAGTGGGAGAGCGGACCCTGCCTCTTGTCTGCAGTGCATCAGTGTGGGTGAGGGAGAGATGCCCTCCCCTCCCTTGCCCCTTGCCACCTACAGCAGGCAGGAGAACTGGCCTGGAGATATGAGAGTAGGAGAACTAGTCCTGTTCCCCCACCTGCTGCAGCACTCAGGAAAGCAGGCCCTGTATTTTGCCTGGGTAGCACAGTAGATGTGGATGTAGGAGTTGCAGATGATCCTGCCCCTAGGGCATGAGTGCATGAGAACCAGTCCTGCCCTTTGTCTGCTGTGGATGAGAGAGGGACACCTTCCTTTCTTCCCTCATCCATCACCATCTATACGGCAGACAGGAGAGCTGGTCAAAGGGTTATGAGAGTAGAAGAACTGGCCATGTCCCTCACCAGCTGCAACACTTGGGAGATTGGGCCATGCATCTCACCTGGGCAGCAGGGTAGAGCTGGATGTAGTTGGGGGAATTGTGGATGAGCCAACCCCAAGGGTATGACCTCATGAAAGCCAGTAGGCCGACCCTATCTGATACCTCTCAGGCCCAGATCCAGAACTTTGAATTGGCCCACCCCAACATCTACCCCATTAATTTTCTTCAGAATGTATGAAGCAGTCATTTCTGCAGATCCAAAACAAAGGATCTTCATGACACAGGGCAGCAACAATCCTGTGGATATCCGAGAGGAGTTTCATTGAAGGTCTAGTATTGATCGAGTATCAGAAGCCAGAGGCTTCATACCAGACCAAAAAGTCATTTGCAGGTTCTTTCATAGCCATTTATCTAAATCTGACTGAAAATGTTCTCATTAGAGTATTATTAATGCAAATATAGAGTTGGGGGTGGACAGTTTAGTCTCAGGCAAGGTCTTTGAAATATTTTAAGCTTATTTTGACAGTTCTATACATGTATATTGATTATATCTACCTTATATCCTCCTCTTACTCTTCCTGGAGTTCCCCCACTAAATAATTTCCCCTCCCATATTTATGTCCTCCTCTTCTTCTTTTTTTTTCAGGAGTGGGAGGAGGGAGAGGGGTATCCAATTAATACTGCCTGAATATTGGGCCACTTATCACAGCTTGGACAACCTACCAGCAGTACAATCCAGAAAAAAAATTGATTGCCAACAATCTCTAGTGGTGGAGCCTCATGATTCTTCTCTTTCCCATGCTGTGGTGTTGACCAGTTTGATCTTGTGCTAATGACCACATCTGTTGTGGATTCGTGAGTGAAATGGCCCTGTCATGTCTAGAAGTGGCATGCTTTCCTATCTTTTGGCTCTTACATTTCTTCCACCTCTTTTCCCTGAGTCTTGTGGGGGTGAGGTGGCTAGGGAAGCTGATAAAAGCGCCCCATTTAGGACTAGCACTTAACGGTCAGGTCACTTATTCAAGTGAATTTGACTATTCTAGCACTTTGACTGTGCATTTCTACTGCATTTCTACTGTATTGTAGAAATCAAAGATTTCTACAAATCTTTGTAACTAAAGTTAAAAACAGCACTAACCTACGGCTATAAACAAATGTTTAGAAAGTAGTTTAACAATATATCCATTTGGCAAAACAACAATAGTATGTTGTAAAAATCTATTGTTTTTTCTCTTATTCTACCCTGAGTTCAGCTACAGACTGGTTTATGTCCATCTCTTCAGCTATGTGGGGAGAATCTCCCCTTTATTCTAACCTAAGTTCAGCCAAATGGCTGGTTTCCTCTCCTTGTCTTCTATGGCTTTCCTCTCTGTGTTCCCTACAAATCACCCACATTCTGACTACCTCTCAGAATTCTCTCTATCCCTGTCAGATGTCCCACCTCCTATTTTATGCCTCACCTTACTGGCCATAAGATTTTTTTTATTGACAGGTGATGCTTATAAGAGATTCTCTCTACAGTAGGTTTCCCTCTAAGGGTCTATAACCTGTACACACATGGAATTTTGGCCAGATTTATATGACTAGGTATGAATTCCTTCCTATAGAGCAGACCATAAAGGCAAGCAGAACGCAGTTATTTCCACAACAATCATACCACTATTTGTACCATAGGTACATCTTGTGTAGCAGGCTGTAATATAGGTAAGGATCAGGGTAAGCCCATTGATGACTTTTCTCCCTTAGCAGCTTTCTTAGCACCTTATGACATTATAAAAGCTAACCAGCAGAGAGGAAGTTTCTAAGTATGTTCCAGCTTGATTTTTTTTAAATATTTTTATTTTCTATATTTGTTGTTTACATTCCAAATGATTTCCCCCTTCCCGGATCCCCCCTCCCCATATGTCCCATAAACCTTCTTTTCTCCATCCCTTCTCCAATCATCTCCCTCCTTTTTCTCTGTCCTTATATTCCCTTCCCATGCTAGATCAATCCTTTCCAGGATCAGGACCCTCTCCATACTTCTTCATGGGAGTCATTTGTTATGCAATTTGTGCCTTGGGTATTCAGGGCTTCTGGGCTAATTAATATCCACTTATCAGAGATTGCATTCCATGTGTATTCTTTTGTGATTGGGTTACCTCACTTAGGATGATATTTTCCAGATCAAACCATTTGCCTAAAAATTTTGTGAATTCATTGTTTCTAATTGCTGAGTAGTATTCCATTGTGTAAATATACCACATTTTCTGTATCCATTCCTCCTTTGAAGGGCATCTGGGTTCTTTCCAACTTCTGGCTATTATAAATAAGGCTGCTATGAACATAATGGAGCATGTGTCTTTATTGCATGCTGGGGAATCCTCACTCTAAGTGGATCAAGGACCTCCATGTAAAACCAGACACACTGAAACTAATAGAAAAGAAACTGGGGAAGACCCTTGAGGACATGGGCACAGGGGAAAAGTTCCTGAACAGATCCCCAAAAGATCACTTATGCTTTAAGATCAAGAATTGACAAATGGGACCTCATAAAATTACAAAGTTTCTGTAAGGTAAAGGACACTGTTAAAAGGACAAAACGGCAACCATCAAATTGGGAAAGGATATTCACCAACCCCACATCTGATAGAGGGCTAATATCCAATATATACAAAGAACTCAAGAAGTTAGACCCCAGGGAACCAAATAACCCTATTAAAAATGGGGTACAGATCTTAACAAAGAATTTTCACCTGAAGAAATTCGGATGGCCGAGAGGCACCTTAAGAAGTCCTCAACATCATTAGTCATTAGGGAAATGCAGATCAAAGCAACTCTGAGATTTCACCTTACACCAGTCAGAATGGCTAAGGTCAAAAACTCAGGAGACAGCAGGTGTTGGCGAGGATGTGGAGAAAGAGGAACACTCCTCCACTGCTGGTGGGGCCGTAAGATGGTACAACCACTGTGGAAATCAGTCTGGAGGTTCCTCAGAAAACTGGACATGAGACTTCCAGAGGACCCTGCTATACCTCTCCTAGGCATATACCCAAAGGATTCCCCAGCTTGATTTTTATTTGTTTTCAAACCAAAGTGTGTAATATTTTCAGCAATAGGGTCATCCATCTAACTATGGAGGACAACCGAAAGCAAAGTCAATAGCTTTTGCTGTTTTGGGGACCTCTGAGGCTCCCATGATCAATATTCATAGAGGCATTCCACACTTGGCACTGATATTTTCATTTCATAACTTATGTATTCTGGGGGAAGCATTATTCACCCATGCATGGGTATTCAAACTCATTTTTAAAAACTATATTTTTAATTAGCTTAAGAAAACAGTGGGATTCCATAGGCTTTTTAAAAAATAATTCTTTTGATGTGTTTATTTCCAATGTCTTTATGATGATTTTGATCAGCTTTATTTTTTGTTTTTTTGAGACAGGGTTTTTCTGTGTAGCCCTGGCTGTCCTGGAACTCACTCTGTAGACCAGGCTGGCCTCGAACTCAGAAATCCACCTGCCTCTGCCTCCCAAGTGCTGGGATTAAAGGCATGCACCACCATTGCCCACCTTGATCAGCTCTTTAAAAAGGAAGTTTTTAGGGCTGGAGAGATGGCTCAGTGGGTAAGAGCACCAACTGCTCTTCCAAAGGTTATGAGTTCAAATCCCAGCACCCACATGGTGGCTCACAACCATCCTTAAAGAGATCTGATGCCCTCTTCTGGTGTGTCTGAAAACAGCTACAGTGTACTTACATATAATAAATAAATCTTTAAAAAAAAAAAAAAAAAGGAAGTTTTTATTCTTTATTTTAAATGTTTGTGTTTTGTTTTTTCCATTTATTTATTTATTTACTTTGCATCCCAATCACAGTGTCCCTCTTTTCCCAACTCCTCACCATAACCTCTTTCCTCTACTCCTCTTCACCTCTGAGAAGGGATAGGCCCACCAGGTACCAACCCATCCTGGCATCTCAAGTCACTGCAGGACTAGGCACATCTTCTCCCACTGAGGCTAGATAATGCAGTCCAGTTAGGGGAACAGGATCTACAGGCAGGCAACAGAGTCAGGGGCAGCCCTGCTCCAGTTGTTGGGGACCCACATGAAGACCAAATTGCACATGTCTACTACTTGTGTGTGGAGGGGCCTAAGTCCAGCCTATGTATATACTTTGATGGGGGGTGGGGGAGGGGGTTCAGTCTCTAGGAGCCTCCAAGAGTCTAGGCTAGATGACTTTGTTAGTCTTCCTGTGAAGTCCCCATTTTCTCTGGGTCTCTCAATCCTTCTAACTCTTCCACAAGACTCCCTGAGTTCTGTCTAATATTTGGCTGTTGGTCTCCGCATTGGTTTCAGTCAGCTGCTGGGTGGAGCCTCTCAGAGGATGGTTATGCTAGGCTCCTGTCTGCAAGCATAACAGAGTATCATTAATAGTGTTAGGGATTGGTTCTTGCCCATGTGCTGGGCCTCAATTTAGGGCAGTCATTGGTTGGACATTCCCTCAGTCTCTGTGACATCTTTGTCCCTGCACTTCATATAGGCAGGACAAATTTTGGGTTGAAAGTTTTGTGGGTCAGTTGGTGTCCTTATTCCTTCACTTGGAGTCCTGCCTGGCTACAGGAAGTGGCCACTTCAGGTTCCATATCCCCAGCAGCTAGGAATCTCAGCTAAAGTCACCCTCATAGACCCCCCTGAGCCTGGCCCATCCCAGGTCTTTGGTATGTCCTAGAGAAGCCCCCTCACACCATTTCTAGTCACTCTTCTGCCTTCTCCCCCCAGCCCCTGCAATTCTCACCCCCGCCCAATTCCCTGTGCCACCCCATCTCCTCTTTCACACATTTCCCTCCCTCTCTCCACCACCAATGACTTTTATATTTCCCCTTCTGAGTGAGATTCAAGCATCCTCACTTTTGTCCTTTTTATTTAGCTTCTTTGGGTCTATGAATTGTAGTATCCTGTACTTTATGGCTAATCTTCACTTATAAGAGAGTACATACTATGCATGTCCTTTTGGGTCTGGGTTTTTATGAAGTTTTTATTCTTACAGCTGAGTTTTGAAAGCTCTTTTGAAAAATATAATCTATATCCAAGATTTTTTCTCAGATATATTTTTGTTTAATGTTATTTTCTAGTCTGTGTTTGTATTTTCATTTTCTACCTTAAGTCTTTTGAAAAGATAGTTTTAGTTTAGATGAAGTCTAATTTATTAATGGCCTAGTGTGGTAGTTTAAAATGAGAATGGCCCTTATAGGCTAATATTATTTGAATGTTTAGTCACTAGGGAGTAGATATTATTAGTAATTAATATTACATAGATGTAGATCCTGTGCTCAAGGTTTGCTGTTCTTCTTGGCAGGTATCTGGCATTTCCAATATCTTGGCGTCTCCAACACCATCCAGACTTCATCTTTACAGTTTCATACAGTGGCCTTTCTGGGCCTGAATCTAGAGATACTCTTGACACATATACATGGCCTCAGTGGCTTTCCTTAGCCATGGAGGGAGATTCCAGAGCCTCTTTCTTGTATTCTTGATTCTAACGCCATAAACATGTGGCTGAAGCTGCCAAGTTCTGCTGCTTGATGGAGGTTGCAAGTAGGCCCCTTGTTCATTTATCTTGGCATCAGCTTTCTGTTGTTAATGGTTTCCTTCACTGCTTAAGCTTTTCTTTAATTGCTTTACACAAGTTAGAAGTGTAGCTGGGTAGGGTCTTGCCCTGAGGTTACCACTATCTTTATTCCATTTAGCATCAGGTCTTTCTTTAAACTTTTTATTTCACTAGGTACAGGACTCAGCTCCAACATCACCTTTCCTGATGCTTTTTATCCTCACTCTGTACATTTTGTATTTCTTTTTGTTCAGCTTGCTTCTTTTCATTATAGATCTATGGAAGAGAGATTAGTAGTAACTTCAGGATACAGTCAATACTACATTGTCTTGCAATCTTCTTTAGAACAGGGGAGAGCCTTGAGACTGCAGACAAAGCCAGGCTCTACTTTGGAGGCTTTGGACAGCTCTCAAGATCATACATGATTACTGGACTTTTTTGTTTTGTTTTGTTTGTTTTTTATATAATTTTTTATTTTCTATATTCTATGTTTACATTCCAAATGATTTTCCCTTTCCCAGTTCCCCCCTCCCCATAAGTTCCCTAAGCCCTCTTCCCTCCATCCATTCTTCTATCAACCCCCTCCTACTTCTCTGTCCTGGTACTCCCCTACAATGCTGGAACAAGCCTTTTCAGGATCCAGGACCTCTCCTTCCTTCTTCTTTGGAGTTATTTGATATGTGAATTGTGTCTTGGGTATTCAGAGTTTCTGAGCTAATATCCACTCATCAGTTAGTGCATACCATGTGTGTTCTTTTGTGATTGGGTTACCTCACTTAGGATGATATTTTCCAGATCCAACCATTTGCCTAAGAATTTCATGAATTCATTGTTTTTAATTGCTGAGTAGTATTCCATTGTGTAAATATACCACATTTTCTGTATCTATTCCTCCATTGAGGGACATCTGGGTTCTTTCCAGCTTCTGGCTATTATAAATAGGGCTGCTATGAACATAGTGGAGCATGTGTCCTTATTGCATGCCGGGGAATCCTCTGGGTATATGCCCAGGAGTGGTATTGCAGGGTCCTCCGGAAGTGTTATGCCCAGTTTTCTGAGTAACAGCCAGACTGATTTCCAGAGTGGTTGTACCAATTTGCAACCCCACCAGTAGTGGAGGAGTGTTCCTCTTTCTCCATATCCTCGCCAACACCTACTGTCTCCTGAGTTTTTAATCTTAGCCATTCTAACTGGTGTAAGGTGAAATCTCAGGGTTGTTTTGATTTGCATTTCCCTAATGACTAATGATGTTGAACATTTTTAAGGTGCTTCTCAGCCATTGAAAGTTCTTCATGTGAAAATTCTTTGTTTAGCTCTGTACCCCATTTTTAATAGGGTTATTTGGCTCTCTAGCATCTAACTTCTTGAGTTCTTTGTATATATTGGATATTAGCCCTCTGTCGGATGTAGGGTTGGTGAAGATCCTTTCCCAATTTGTTGGTTGCCATTTTGTCCGCTTTGCCTTACAGAAACTTTCTCAACAGTAAAAGAACTTCCGGGGGAATCAGTATCCCAGACCTCAAGCTGTACTACAGAGCAATAGTGTTCAAAACTGCATGGTATTGGTACAGTGACAGGCAGGTAGATCAATAGAATAGGATTGAAGACCCAGAAATGAACCCACACACACCTATGGTCACTTGATCTTTGACAAAGGAGCTGAAACCATCCAGTGGAAAAAAGATAGCCTTTTCAACAAATGGTGCTGGCTCAACTGGAGGTCAGCTTGCAGAAGAATGTGAATTGATCCATTCTTATCTCCTTGTACTAAGTTCAACTCCAAGTGGATCAAGGACCTCTACATAAAACCAGACACACTGAAACTAATAGAAAAGAAACTGGGGAAGACCCTTGAGGACATGGGCACAGGGGAAAAGTTCCTTAATAGAACGCCAATAGCTTAGGCTCTAAGATCAAGAATTGACAAATGGGACCTCATAAAGTGACAAAGTTTCTGTAAGGCAAATTACTGGACTTTTGAAAAGATGACTGGCTTGGGTTTGAGGAAGACTATTTAGTTTGCTCTTCATTGTCAATTTGACTGGATTTGGAATCACCCAGTAGACACACTTATGGGCATATCTGTGAGATATTTAGCTAGAGAAAACACAACCTGAATATAAGGAACACCATTGCATGGATTAGGATCCAGGACTGCGTTAAAGGGGAAAGAAGAGGCATTCATCTCCATCTGTTTCTTGAGAAGGCAGTGTGACCAGCTATCTTGTGCTTCTTTCACCATAGCTAGAGCTGCACTTGTTTCTAGACCTTAAATGTGACAGACTGTCCCTTCATCTGTGGGTAGAAATAAATCCTTCCTAAGTTTCCTTTGCCAGGTATTTGGTCACAGCAACAAGAAAAGTAACTATATACAGAGACCAAGAAAAAAGCTTGGATGGCCCAGGAACCTGGGTGAAGACAGAAAAGTCAACTATACCAAATGCTACTGAAAGATCAGCAAAAATAAAGACTGACAAATGCCTGTGGCATTTAGTGATCTGGAGGTCACTGATGATCCTCACATGAGCAATTTTGGTGGCAGTAGTGGTGTGACTAGGTGATAGGTGGTGATGATAGGGTGATGGTGAGGTGGTTGGGTGGTAGTAAGAAATGATAATTCTGATGCAGATCTAGTGAACCTGTGAGACAGAGGAATGGTGTCTTAGGGTTCCTATTGCTGTGAAGAGACACCATGACCACAGCAACTATTATAAAGAAAAAGCCTCTAGTTGGGGCTAGCTTACAGTTTCAGAGGTTTAGACGAGTATAGTCATGATAGGAAGTCATGGTGCCATGCAGGCAGTCATGGTGCTGGAGAAAGAGCTGAGAGCACTATATCTTGATCTGAGGGGTAACACAGTGATATGGCTTGAGAATATAAAACCTCAAAGTCCACCCCTACAATGACATACTTCCTGAATCAAGGCCATACCTCCTAATAGTGCCACTCCCTATGGCCAAGCATTTCAACACATGAGTGTTTGGGGGCCATTTCTACTCAAACTACTGTAAGTGGGGGACAATTGATCAAAAGAAATTTATGTATTAAAGGAAGGAAGCAAGGAAGGTAGTTGGAGAGTAAGATAATGTGGGAATTTAATTTCATTTCTACTTTGAGATGGGAGATTACAATTTTTTTTCTGTACAATGTTTTTAGCTGTAGTTTCTGCTTGAGCTACAAGAATGACCTTTGTGGAAGTCTCTCAACTGTGAATTCTACAAAAATTTCAGAGATATTTTAGGAGGGACTAATGTGGTCCAAGAATTTTGTAGGACTTTCATTCCCTAGGGGAGACCCAGAGTGGGAAATGGCACCAGCTAAGTGCAGCATTGTTGGGCTCAGGGAAAAGAGCAAGGTGGGATGGCCAAGTACCTTCTGCTCCTGGCTTCAGGGTTCTAAGACTACACATGGGCCTGATGGAAGGGGGCAATGGGCAGCCATATTGGAGGCTGGGCAATATCTTATAGGAAGTGAGGCAGTAGAAGCAAGGAAAGGGGCTCATATTCACCCACGTAAAGTTTTTCCTTCTAGTCTCAAAATAGAGTAGAGTTGAAGGTAGTGGGGAAGGGAAAAGAAGAGAAAAGCAGAATGTGGGGCAAGGACTCAGCACTCTTATATTAGAGTCAGGAGGATGAGTTCTAAGACATCCTCAGCTATATAGGGAGTTCAAGGCCAGCCTAGGTACATGAGACTCTGCCTCAGTAAAATAAAACTCAGAAATGTTACCAGCTTAAGTATGTGTGTCCTCACTGTCATAACCATGAGAAAAGTGAGAGGGCTAACCACTCCCTCAAGGCTTCATTTATGGGAAAAGATCCCATCTGGTGAGGGAAGACAGGTGACATTACTGATGTGTTACCAGAAAGAACCAGAACCATAGCAAAGCCTCAGCTGAACTCCATAGTGCCTCTCTGTCTTTTGCCTCTTCTTAGGACTCCTGGCTAATGGAAATTAGTATTGATCCAGACATTCAGCCACAGTCCCATTCTGAGGTTTCTGTGCTGCAGATTGTCATTAAATTAACTGAAGGTTTTTAGTATGGGCCAGGAGCAGTGATGTAGGGACATGGCAGGACACAGGATCTGTTGTTTGCTGCCCTGAGTACTTGGAAATATTCTAATCCAATCAAGGCCTTTTCTGTGACAGCTCCCCTACCCCCAGCCCACCCACCTCCTGCCAGGTCCACCTCATGGTCTCTAGCCCAGCAACCAGACGGATCTTTGAAATGGAACAATTAAATCTAAAGCAAGCTGTCGGAACTAATTTTTCCCCTTCATCTTCAGCCAGTACTGTGAAACCTCTTCCTAGCATTATTCTCATTAGCAGCCAAGACAGTCTCGACAGGACTCAAACAGCTGGCTTCAAATTGTGCTCTCTGTTCCCTGAGTAGAATATTTCTGTTCTTCTTACCACCTGCCCGGGCTGTCTCCATGTCCCTCTGCTGACTTCCTGCTCCAAAGACAAAAGCCCTGGGGCTTGCCCTCTGATGGTAAGGACCAGGAAGCCACATAACTATACAGCACACAGCCTGGGTAGTCTTTATTTGAGTCTGGTATGAATGACACTCCTTAGAATTGTGTAAGTGGCAAGTGTTCAGGGACTCTTTGGCCAAAAAAGAAGGGACTGCCTGTGTGACTCTTCCAGGTTTTGTCTATAGTGGTGACCAGGAAAAGAGGGAGAAAGGGATTCTCCCTCTTTAAGTTAGAAGACCTCCATTTTGTTAGCTGCTTCCTTCTCACTTTATAACTATATTCCTGGCTGGTGACCACTCATCTAATCTCAGGTGCTTGTCCAGGAGAGGGAAGAAAAGGGCAGAAATGAGCTGTGAAGAGACTTTGGGCAACATCCAGTGTGGCTAGTGTTCAAGACAGGAAAACAAAGGCTGGGAAGTGGTGAGGGAGGGCATAAAGGCATGCTGGGGGTACACCAGACATAGTCTTCTTGCTGTCTCACGATCCCTTGGGTACAGAGCTCTTAGAATCTCAGTTCCTGGCACTTAGTGGATTCTTAGTGATTGGTGGACTGAACTAATGGGAACAATGGGGGCACATCTAGGAAGAAATACTAGACCCTGAGTGACTCAGTGTCAGGATCATGTAAGCTTCATTTTTATATTCTTAGAACTCAGAGCAGGGCCTGACACACAATGGCTGCTCAATAGAGCTTGCTAAATAATTCAGCATAGTTGGAAGCAATATGTATGACTAGGTCTTCAAACCACGAGTCCATAATCCTGTGTTTAGTAGTCATTTTGGGAATTTAAAAAAGCTATCTTTCCTGTACTTTGGGTATAGCTAAAGGAGGTTATGGAGTGAGTAATGCACCTTGGTTGCCGGCTTGGGTGTTAGGAAGCCCAGGTTCCTGTACTCTGCCTGTCTGTCTATTGTGAGTCAAGTCCATTATCTTCTCTGGGCTTTTCTTTTCCTTCAGGCTGTGTGGTCCTCCAAGTTTCTACTTATTTCAACAGCTTGAAAATGAAGGCTGGGGACCTAGAGTACACAGGTCTGTGGTGCTGTTCTTTATATATGGATCTGGGGCAGGTAGAGAATTCTCTATTTTTCCAAACCCTTCAGGCCAGAGAGCACAGCAGGAAGCAGCCTGGGTCTCCAGGAAAGGGATGAGAAGGAAATGAAGTGGATCCTTATGTTCTGAGGTAGATGCCCAAGGAATGAAGGGTACTCCACAGACACAGGGCTAAGTCTGGACCACAGTGGTCCTAGTGCAAGTGATACTCCAGCTCCACCAGAGACATGTTGCTCATCTTTGGTTGTTAAGTGCCATTTCAAAACTACCACTGCTGTTGCTATGGCAGGAACACTTTGGGGGAGAGGACTGGGCCCTAGAGGACATTAATTAATGGTTTAACATTCTTTGTGGTCCCTGGAAAGAGTTGGATGACATATGACTTTAGGGTTAACCCTAAATTGCTCTGAAAAAGCTGAGGGAGGACAGGTAGTCCTGATGGTGACCTGAAGGTTTGTCTCTGAAATTACTAGGTAACCACAAATGACCTGCCGCTGATTGAATCACAATGACTGAATAAGGTCCATGGATTGCTGGTGCTCTTTAAGTTAAGCCTTGGATGTCCATTAGCCTTTGTTACATGATACTGCATCCATGCTGCTTCAGTAGTGTCAGTTCATAGTCACAGGCGCTGAGACTCTTATGCACCTCTCATGTATATATTCATGTGTGCACTGACTACAAATGTACCTGTGTGTATCTAAAGTCACCACAGCTTCCCAGAAGTCAGGTCTGTTCAGGGAGCCTGTTCCTCCTCTCCTGTTCTGTGTGTCTGTGTTCACCAAGAAAACCAGCTCTTTTTTTTTCACTTTCTTTTTTTTTTTTATTTATTGAATATAATCTTCATTTACATTTCCAATGGTAAAACCTTTCCTGGATTTCCCCCCTCCCCCAAAACCCCAACCCCTCCTCCCACCCCTGCTTCCATGTATATGACTCTCTACCCAATCTACTCCCCCCCCCCTTGGTTTCCCTTTGTTGGGGCCTTCGTCTGACCAAGGACCAATCCTCCCACTGATGCCCTACAAGGCATTCCTCTGCCACAATTTTGGCTGGAACCATGTGTGCCCCTTGGTTGATAGTTTAGTCCCTGGCAGTCCTGGGGTGTCTAGGTGGCCTACATTGTTGAAGAACCCCAGCTCTAAGTGGCACTTTCCAGAAAGCCCCTCTGAGTCTCACACCTGAGTGGTTCTGGGATTACAATCTACATTTCCCTTTTTGTTGTGTTTTTAAATCCATCCCAATCGATATATCTCATGAAACAAGCTTTCTGGACTAAAGGTTAAAAGGTCTTTGAAATGTTTTGACAAATTGCGTTTGAAAAGTTAAGAGCTATTTGCTCTCTCCTGTCTTTTTGCAAAGAGTACACAATAATTCAAAGCCCTGATCATAGAAGTTGGAAATGATGATGGAGTCCATTCTCAAGCTGCCATCTACCTTTGGCTATTCATCTCAGTCAGTCCTGCATTCCCAGCCCAATTAGCTCTTGAGTGTCCTTGCAGATACTTGACCCTGTGTTCTTTAATAGTCTTATAATTTAATGGCTTACTGAGATACTACTTTTATTCTCTCATGGTGACTAGTATATTTCTCTTTCTCTTCTAGGACAGAAGCTGGGCAAGATATTTTTATGTCAATATGACACAAGCTAGAGTTATCCAAAAGAAGGGAACTTCAACTAACAAAATGCCTCCATAAGACACACTGTCAGACATTTTCCTTATTTCTTTTCTTTTCTCTTTTCAACAATCAGATGTTTATTTGCTGGCTCAGGCAAGGTTATATAGGAAGCTGGGGGTCTTGAGGATCTGCTTTCTCATCTCAGCAGCCAAAGTAGTGGGGCATGCCTAGTGGCTCATGGCTTTCCTGTATGTTACTTAGCTTCTGTGCCAGGGGCCCTGGTACTTGAAAGGAAACTGGTCTTGATATTGGATGGAGAAGAAACTCTGTCTACCCAGTAGAGCTTCTATGTGGCTGTATTTGCACTGTGAAGTCAAGGTAGGCAGCTTGCCAGAAAGCCTCGTGATTGTTGATCCACCATGGCCACCTTTATCCCACTCTGAGGAAGACATTGGAGAGTGAGAAGAGGCTCAGCCAGTTTTGGCTAGTGAGTAAACCCTGTGTGGGAGGACCTGAATTTGACCCCTATGGCTCACATGGTAGAAGAGGACTACTACAAATTGTCTTTTGACCTTCCCATATATACCATCGCATGTGTGTGCCCATGCACATACAACACACTAAAATAAGATGTCATATTGGGCTTTTTGGTTTTTTTTTGTTTTTGTTTTTGTTTTTGTTTTTTTGTTTTTTTTTTTTTGGATTTGTTTTTTTCGAGACAGGGTTTCTCTGTATAGCCCTGGCTGTCCTGGAACTCATTCTGTAGATCAGGCTGGCCTCGAACTCAGAAATCCACCTGCCTCTGCTTCCCAGAGGGCTAGAATTACAGGTGTGCGCCACCACCGCCCGGCCAAGATGTCATATTGTAACTTCTTTTGATGCTTAACCCTGTCTAGTAATGTATCTGAGTTGGTGTGAAACTGATCCTGAGGAGAAACTAGGGATGATCTTGAAGGTGGGTTGTCATCAACAAGTCTCTCAAGTTCTGAATGATGGTATATATGGTGTATGCCTGCAACCTTAGCACTGGAGGGTGGGGGCAGACAGAGAGAGAGAGAGAGAGAGAGAGAGAGAGGGAGGGAGAGAGTCTTAGCTTGATCCTCAGCACTGAAAAGATTACTTTCAGGATACATTGGCTTTAGCCAACTTGACTGTGACTTGGGTTATCAGTGGTTTGAGTGGTGCTGATGAGGGGATGCATCCCTTCCTCATCCTTCCCCATGGCTCACCTTCTGTAACAATTCTTTGGTGGTGGAGGCTCACCATGGGGTTTCATCATCTTTGGGTTCATGGTTAAAATGTCTAATTCTGAGATTTGGGTTTGGGGAAAGTTGGGGGCAGAGGAAAAAGATCAGGCAGGATATGAAGGACTTAGGGTAGAAGATTCAGGGCTCAAGTGACTATTTTTGTGTAGGGCATTTTCTTAATTAGTGATTGATATGGGAAGGCCCATCCCTGGGCTGGTGGTACTGAGTTCTGTAAGAAAATAGGCAGAACAAGCCATGGGAACCTAGCCAGTAAACAGCACTCCTTTGTGGCTTCTGCATCAGCTTCTGCCTACAGGTTTGGGCTCTGTTTGAGTTCTTGTCCTGGCTTCCTTGGATGATGAACAATGATACGGAAGTATAAGCCACACAAACTCTTTCCTCCACAACTTACCTTTGGTTATGGTATTTAATGACCCAATTAGTTGGATTAGCAATAGCAACCCTAACTAAGACAAGATAACTTGTCTCTTATATGGATAGGTTTTATGTTGCAAGACATTTTGGAACTAGGTCAGTATTGAGTGGCAAGGGACTGGAAAGTAGACATTTGGATTATCTGTCATGACTCAAACTCCAGCAATTGAAACATGTAGAGAGGGACCAGATTGGAAGGGGTACTTGGTAAGTAGAGGGATCATTTAAGTTGAATGCCAATTTGGTTCACAGAATGAGTTCTAGGCTAGTTGGGACTACATAATGAAACCCTGCCCTTAAAACCAAGCTAATAAACAATACATAGAGAGTGAAAATCCCTGTCTGAGAAGTTACCTTCACACAAGTGACGGGGAGTGAGGGGTGGTGGAATCTAGGAATGGTTCTGTTTCATTTTGGTTCTGTCTGTCTTGTGGTCTGTTCTTCTAAGCCATGCTAATTAGGGCCCAGAAGAGACCCCAGATATGAGCATAATTATTTCAGCTTTGACCATCTTGGTGCAGATGGTAGCAGCAATATCAGCAGGAGGTGAACATCTCTAAGCCATCTGTCAGGACCAACAACTGAGACATGAGTGCTCCTTATGAGACAAGCAGTGGACAAGTGCCTGATCCCTCTCTAGAGCCATGCTGACTCTGTTGCTCAATCCTATGGGCTGCTGAGAACTGCTGTTCTGACTGACGTTCCTCCTGCCTTGTACCAAGTTAAGTACATATCCCAGGAGTCTTGGGCTTATCAGGCTTATGTAGTTTTTGTAGGTCCCTGTGCTTGTCCCCGGGCATCCCAGAGCCTGAGTCAGCCCTGGACCCATATAGGAGATCTCTGGCTTCTCCAAAGACCCTTACATTGTCAGAGTTCTATGGGCCTCCATCTAGAATCTAGGGAGTTTCCTTTCTCTCCCATTTTCAGAGAGGTAGTACATCATCCCTGACCAACTGTCTGATGCTAGTGCTCTCTGAACTTAAAATCACCAGTGTTTATTCAAAGAGCTGATGCAGCCACAGTAGCTAGAAAGGGAGACTTTTGCAAGTAGCCTGGATATACTGACCATATTTGGGCTGTGAGACACTCACTCCTGACTACCTTCATGGAAAGGAAGTATATCAATTACTCTTCTCATTACTTGGCAAAATACCCAACAAAAAGCAATGGAAGGAAGGTAGGAAGGAAGGAAGGGATGGAGGGAGGGAGGGAGGGAGGGAGGGAGGGAGGGAGGAAGGGAGGGAGGGAGGGAGGAAGGGTTTATAGTGGCAGGTATGTGAGGAAGCTGGTCACATTGCATCTGCAGTCAGGAAGCAGAGAGATTAATTCTGGTCCTCAACTCATTTTCTTCATTTTGGGACCCCAGCCCAGGCAATGGTGCCACCTATGTTCAGCATGGAGCTTTCCAACTCTGTTAAACCTTTCAGGAAACACACTCACAGGAAAAACCAGAGATTGCATTGCCATGGTGGTTCTAAATCCCATCAAGTTGGTGATGAATAGTAACCATCACAGGGAGATGGAGTTATGGGTATATGTAACAAATGCTTCAAACATAGATTGTTACCCCAACAATTGACCTTGTCACCTAGCATCAGTCCCCTGGGCATATGATAGGAATTTAATATGTTTATTGACTAACAGCTCTCAGTCCTGTCTATTTATATTACAGAAAGGGGAGATATTGGTAGCTCCCATTTAGAGACACTGAATACTTGAGAGAAAGGCTGAAGGGGATTTACAGGGATTGGATTTGCACTGGCTATAATGCCTTGTACAGTCTCAGAGTAGGTTAAAGTTTTCTAATTAATATCACTTCATTAGCCCAGGTTGGGAGTTCTTTAGCCTCCCTCCCTTCCTAAGAGCCCTGGACTTCACCCTGTAATCAAGTCACCACAATATGGCTCTCAAAGAGCACCCTGAAATCATTCATTTGGAACTGGCCCAACAGATGAGGGTCAGTCCTTCCTAACATGCTATGGAGTGCCAAAATTCAGTGAGACTCTGTTAAAAATAAATCCAATTGTTTACAAGGCATATGATAGAAATTCAGGTTTGGTATTCTTCTACTTTTAGGAGCTGGGTATTGATGCTTTGGCAAAGGAGAGACCTGGAAATAAAACCACTATTTTTATAACAGACCTTTTACCCTTAATGCCCATTTTATCCCTGTAAGTGCAGAAAAGTATGGAAATATTGCCATGCTCTTTGGTACAATTTTCCAATTGTATTTTTTTCTGTTAAAAGCCCCAAAAGGGAGTACATTTCTCTACCTACTTATTTGCCACTGTCAAAAGATAACAAAATGAATGCATGACAGTCTCTGCTGTCAATCCTCAACAAGTATGCAATTATTTCAGGCTAGCGCTTTAAGGAAAAATTATTTCCACAGAAGAGAATTGCCTCTTTTCTGAATAAAAGCAGGGCAGGGTTGTTGCCTCCAGATGTTTGAATTTTTAATCCCTGAGGACTGCGGAGGAACATCTGCTGCAACACATGCAGGTTGCTTTCCTGTAGCAGTGCTGGCTCTGGTGCCTTTTTGTGAATAGCAAGTGAAGGACACAGAGTAATTTCTCTCACAGCCTTAGAAAACCTATCATTTCAGGACATTCCATGCCCAGGATGTTGGGCAGTAAATGATGTGAAGGTTTAAAGGGGAGGAGAAAATAGACAATTTTGCCCACCACAATTCAGGGAAGATACATAACTGGAAGTTCTTGAAAGATATACAATTTACTGCCTGTCACAAATAATTGATGGCTGAGATCCCGAAGAATGTGGCCATGATAAAAAATCTGTATAGATACCCACATACTCGGCATCCTCCTGATACTTTACTGGCTTCCTTTTTGCAGAAATCTTTGTGGGATCAAATTAGAAGCACTGTTTGCTGAACGGCAATATTCCCTCCTCCAGGCTTATGGAAGCAGAGCTCCTTGTCTCCCGGGGAGTCTTGGTTTGGCTTTCATCTTTACATTGAACTCCAGTCTTGAATTTTATGACAAGTACATGCAAATAGCAATGACATTAACAGACATCCCTTTAGGTAGAAGGGTAAGGAGGACTCACCTGATTACTTGAACTCTGGAATGAATTGACACAACTCTCTCAGATTTGAAAGGGTCATGGAATTTTTCCAAAAATACTCTGGATTGTTTGGCAAATTTTGCCCAAGTGAAGAACCACCATTGTCCATGGAAAGAGAAGGGTGGTTGCTTGCAGTCCAGCAGGAACTAGAGAGAGACATAGACTACCAGGTGGATGTTGTAGGAATGTTACTGTTGACTCACTGCAGGGAAAACCTTTGCTCCCTGAGAAGAGAAATAAGGGTGACTTACATGGAGAACTGTTCCCTTATCATGGAGGGAAACTGGATAGAGATAGAGGGGTTTTGGGGAGGGCTCCTTAACAAGTTTGTGGCAGTGAAGCAGATGATTTTTAACCATGGCAACAATGGTGATCTGCTTACATTTCCTCATCCAAATGCCAGCACCTGAGAACATTTTTGTGGTATTAAGACTTTGCTTGCTTAGTTCCAGAGTACAGCCACTCTGGAAATTAGTCTGGCAGTTCCTCAGAAAACTGGGAATGACACTGGGTTCCAGAGGACCCTGCTATACCACTCCTGGGCATATACCTAGAGGATTCCCCAGCATGTAATAAGGATACATGCTCCACTATGTTCATCACAGCCCTATTTATAGTAGCCAGAAGCAGGAAAGAACCCAGATGTCCCTCAGCAGAGGAATGGTTATAGAAAATGTGGTATATATACAACGGAGTACAATTCAGCTATTCAAAACAATTAATTCATGAAATTATTAGACAAATGGATGGAACTGGAGAATATCATTCTAAGTGAGATTCTAAGTGGGATCCTAACCCAATCACAAAAGAACACTCATGGTATGCACTCACTGATAAGTGGATATTAGCCTAGAAGCTTGGAATACCCAAGACACAATTCACATATCAAATAAAGCCCAAGAAGAAGGAAGGAAAGGCCCCTGGTCCTGGAAGACTCAGTGCAGCAGTGTAGGGGAATACCAGGACAGGGAAGCAGGAAGGGTTGGATTGGGGAACAGGAAGAGGGCTTATGGGACTTTCAGGGAAGGGGGATCCAGGAAAGGGGAAATCATTTGAAATGTAAATAAAGAATATATGGGGGGGAACATATGCTACCATTAAAAAAAAAAGACTTTGCTTGCTTATGATGTAAACACCAGGGAATTGCATGTCCCTGTTCACAAGGCCTTCAACCAATGATCCGTGTTCCCGAAAATCTGGGGGAATCAGTATCCCTGACCTCAAGCAATACTACAGAGCAATAGTGTTAAAAACTGCATGGTATTGGTACAGTGACAGGCAGGAGGATCAATGGAACAGGACTGAAGATCCAGAAATGAACCCACACACCTATGGCCACTTGATCCTCGACAAAGAGGCTGAAAACATCCAGTGGAAAAAAGATAGCCTTTTCAACAAATGGTGCTGGTTCAATTGGAGGTCAGCATGCAGAAGAATGCGAATTGATCCATCCTTGTCTCCTTGTACTAAGCTCAAATCCAAATGGATCAAGGACCTCCACATAAAGCCAGACACTCTGAAGCTAATAGAAAAGAAATTGGGGAAGACCCTTGAGGACACTGGTACAGGGAGAAAGTTTCTGAACAGAACATCAATAGCGTATGCTCTAAGATCAAGAATTGACAAATGGGACCTCATAAAATTACAAAGTTTCTGTACGGCAAAGGACACCATCAAAAGGACAAATCGGCAACCAACAAATTGGGAAAAGATCTTCACCAATCCTACATCAGATAGAGGGCTAATATCCAATATATATAAAGAACTCAAGAAGTTAGATTCCAGAAAACCAAACAACCCTATTAAAAAATGGGGTACAGAGTTAAACAAAGAATTCTCACCTGAAGAACTTCGGATGGCGGAGAAGCATCTTAAAAAATGCTCAACTTCATTAGTCATTAGGGAAATGCAAATCAAAACAACCCTGAGATTTCACCTTATACCAGTCAGAATGGCTAAGATTAAAAATTCAGGAGACAGCAGGTGTTGGAGAGGGTGTGGAGAAAAAGGAACACTCCTCCACTGCTGGTGGGGTTGCAAATTGGTACAACCACTCTGGAAATCAGTCTGGCGGTTCCTCCGAAAACTGGGCACCTCACTTCCAGAAGATCCTGCTATACCACTCCTGGGCATATACCCAGAGGATTCCCCACCATGTAATAAGGATACATGCTCTACTATGTTCATAGCAGCCCTATTTATAATTGCCAGATGCTGGAAAGAACCCAGGTATCCCTCAACAGAAGAGTGGATGCAAAAAATGTGGTATATCTACACAATGGAGTACTATTCAGCCATTAGAAACAATGAATTCATGAAATTCTTAGGCAAATAAATGGAGCTAGAAAACATCATACTAAGTGAGGTAACCCAGAAGCCTCAAAATAAAAAAATGTTTTGCTTTGCCTCTGAGAGCTTTCCCTAGGGGATTAACCTTCTTGACCACAGTACTAACTGGCTTGATGTAGCCCTGTCTCCTGGGTTAAACTACATTGGGTTTTGGGGTGACTTCTCGTCTCTTTCTTGGACTTTTATTCTCCTACTCATTTATTTTCAACTTTCCAAATAAACTATATGCCCTTTTCTCAGGTTCTTCTTCAAGAGTAACTCTAACTAAGATGATGTACATATAATCTGAGCAGCACAGGGACCCTGGTCTGAGAAGGAGCCCTTTTACAGTTTGAGCTATTGAACACTGTGTACAGCTCCAGGGTGCCATATTGTATGGACCTCTCAGGAGAACAGAAATAACTCTCTGATCATCTCTTACTTGCTGTCCTGTATCTTTTGTCTGCATAAGAGGGAGCTTCTCACCTTTACAGTTACATACTGCTCCCTTCCTTGCTAGCATACCTGTGCTATGTGAGGTGATACACTGGCTTGTTTTGTTGTGACATTTTGCCTCCATTTGCTCCCCCATGCTATAGAGCCAAAGAACCTATACTTCTCCAATCTTTCCAGGAGACTTTGGCTAACCTCTGCTCTAGAACAGTCCTAAAGTACCTTCTGCCCACTTAGCCTCCTGATTCCTACTCCTAAGATACCTGTCAGTTCTAGGCAATCCTATGTAGACAGCCAGATTCAAGACCAGAGGTATCATTTGGGTACTGAATTTTACTGTAGATTTAGGAGTAGATATCTCAGAAGGCTAGCTTAAACCAGTCTTGCCTTAGCCAGATGTGAATGCCCTGAGACTTCATCATGTCTTACTTTCTAACCTTCCAAATCCAGAATCCCAGTTAACTAAAAAGGATAGCATTGAGCCTCTGTGAGCTCACACTCCTCAGCTCAGGTTGTTTCTCTGTTTATGAGATGCATGGGCAGGCAGGGCCTGGTGGTGTGTGCCTATAGTCTCAGCTTCAGGATGAGACAACAAGAAGATAAGGCAGTAGAAGCCAGCCTGAACAAATTAATGAGATACTGTTTTAAATAAAATTTAAATGTGTATAGGTGATAGAAAGAGCATGAAAAAGGCTCATTTCTGGGCATTAATAATATCTCTATTTCAAGGACTGCATGGGAAGCACTGGTATACATTGCTGTGACTCAATTGTAAATGCTTTATTAAGCTGCTAAAACTGGCTAGTTTGGGCATGAGTTTCCACCCATTTCTGTTTTCCCTCCCTGGCATTCAGGGCAGGCTCCTCTGCTTTTAAACAGAAGACTGGTTACCTGTTTGTCTCATCACACCTCTTTAAAGTCCTTTAAAGAGTTTAAGATGGGCTGGGAAGATGGGCCAAAGTGATTGGTACGCAAAGATGAGGACCTGAGTTTAAGTACTAAGCATCTACATTAAAAGCCAGTCATGGCTGCGTGCATGCCTAGCACATTTCACAAGGGTGTGTGTGGAGATAGAAGTCTAGGATCACTGAGGCTTGTTGGTCCACTAGCCTAACTCCAGGTTTAATGAGAGACCCTGTTTCAAGGGAGAATGATAAAGTTGGGCTCTTTTCCTCCTCCTCTGTCTCCTGTGTATGCATGAATGTGTTTATTTGCATACATAGGTGGATACAGCACTCCCCATACACACAAAGACTTTATAATCCTTTATATTATGTTAAATGTTCTACCACTTGTGAGGCTGGAAGAGGTTCAGAGTTTCCCATGAGGCATTTGATTTCACCTATGTTTTCTTCATTTGTTTCAGAGACTCTTACCTCACTATCAACTTCAGGATGTTAAACCTTGTGCTGAGGACACTTGCCCTTTTTGAGTAAAGACAAAGTTTCCCACAGGTGTTCTTTACTCTGCAAGAAGACACGTGGTAGATTGGCCACCTTAAACTTGTAAAAACATTACAGGACAAAAATGATATTAACATGAACATTTTTAGAAGTTTCTTGAACTTCCCTTTTGTATCTTCTCATTTCTACAGGTTCCCTTGGGCCCTCATGTTGGCAGACAGACCCTGGGCCAACATTGCTTTTTCTCTATTTCAACCCTACTTCTCAACCTTCCTAATGCTGTGACCCTTTACTATGTTCCTCATGTTATGGGGACTCCAATCATAAAGTTATTTTTGTTGCTACTTCATAACTGTAATTTTGCTACTGTTATGAATTGCAAAGTAAATATCTGATAAATCAGGATATCTGATATGCAACCCTCATGCCCTCATGAAAGGGTCATTCAACCCTCAAAGAGGTTGCAATCCATAGGTTGAAAATCGCTGCTCTACCGTGAATTGTGTAATGGCTTCCAAACTTTAAGTTGGCTCACCAATGTAATCAATCTTGTAGGTGAAAAAGGACATTTCCAGCTTTGAGATTTAATAAAGGACATCTGGATGAGTCTGTGTACTCTGTCACCTCCATGGGCTCTACATAGCCTGATACATCCATACGTCCAGAAAAATTGCCACCTCTTTTTTATTTGGAAAGAAATTATTCCCATTCTCCAGGGGAAGAATTAGATGTGATCTGTTTAGGGACTGGGGAGATAGCTTACTTGTTAAGTGCTTGTGAGCTAAGCATGAGGACTCAAGTTTTGATTTCTTTGAACCTGTGTAAAACCCAAGTATAGTGATGTACATACCTGAGCGCTGGGCAGGTAGAGACAGGAGGATCCCTGGGGATTTGCCGGCCAGTCAGGTTAGCCTAATCAGTGAGTCCTAGGTCCTAATGAGAGACCTTGTCTCAAAGGAGTTGGATAGCATTTCTGGAGATAACATAAGGTTTTCCTCTGGCCTCCATAGGCATCATACACACACACACACACACACACACACACACACACACACTCATATGTACACTTGCACAAATGCCAAAAAATTACATATGCAGATACTGGTAGTTTTTAACCATACAAAACATAGTACAGACAAACACTAATCCCTATTTTGAACTCGAATCCCAAGCTTACCATCCTTTTTGTAATAAGATTGGTTTCTTAACACTTTAAAATAAGTCACTACAGGTCTGTGTATATATTCCCACCGATCCTTTCAATGATCCCTGCATCCGCTCTTTCCAAACAGAAACCATTTATCAAACCTCTTTTTGTGCCTAGCATGGTGCCAGGGACTAAAGACAAAGAAACTAATAAGATGAATTTCCTGCCTGCAAGCTAGTGGTTAGATTCTAATGGGAAGATGTTCTGCCATTTTGAGGGCCCCTCTGATTTCTGTATAGTACCCTTAGTATGACCATATAACTCAACATCAGTGACAAACAGTGGTCGTTTCATGAAAAAGACCACTAATCGTAACATTTTCTCCTGCTCTGCAAAGTATCTTCAGTATTCAAACACTATCTCTGTTTCATTTAAACTCCCTTTATAAGATGATGCTTTTAAGGAACTAAATTTAGTTTTGAAAACTGTTCTGAACTTTGAAGTCATTAAATGTAGGCTTTGTGTGTGTGTAATATGACAGAGAAAAATTGCAGGCAGTAGTATCTATATTGAAAATTCTGAACTGGATTGCCATCAATTGCTAATAATACATCATAATTATTCTTAAAGGGTTAAGCTTTTCTTTTTTCTCTTCCACCTGCCTTGCTGAGATAACCTCTAAGGATGTCCGGGAGGATGGGAGGGTTAGAATTCAAAAGCTTTCATGACAGCTGAGCTCTCCACGCAATTCATTATAGAGAAAAGATGGGGAGGGGGCTGTCAGCCAAGATAATGGCTGTGCAATTTCCAGTCCATTCTCCTTGCAGCCAGAACTTGGAGGCAGCCCATGGACCAATTTCATCAAGCAGGCTCTCTCATCTCTCATCTGTCTATATTGGGAAAGAGGTTGTGTCTGGCTAGAGGGAGAGCAAGCTGGAAGCAGGGATAGTGTGGGGGAGTTGGAGAGAGATAAGCTGGGGAGGTATCATCCCTAGAGCTTCAGATTTTGGGGTTCTTGGGGGTGTGGTACTGTCTGACATCAGTGCCAAGGTAATGAAAGCAGAAGGTGGAAGGCATGGGAGTGATGGAAGTGGGGGTGGTGTGTGTGTGTGTGTGTGTGTATGTGTGCATGCGTGTGAACTAGCCCAAGCTGTGTTTCCAGCTTTTTCTGCTTTCCCAGATTTGAGCCCAGAACCAAGCAAAGCAGAAACTCCATAAATGTTTGTTGTCTGTCTGTTTGTGATCGAGAAAGAGAAATAAATGCAAGTTATGAGATTATTGACAGCCATGAAATTTATGCTCGTCTTTTATGGAAAATGAAAATCACAAGCTGGCCTTCAATACACAAGCCTCTGCTTCCTGCCAAGGGAATAAGATTCTTTGCAGGGAGATTGTAGCCTGGGAAGCAGGGATGATATGAAATTATCTAATGAGAGGAAGCTCAGACATCTCGATTACCATCTTTACAGGGACCCAGGCTTTTAAGAGAACACCGGTTGTTGCATCTGTTGTGGCAGGCTAGACTCAAGGAAGTCCTGCACACTCTTGAAGGGAAGTCAAGTGGATCTCTGAAGACAAAGGCTGTGGTTTCTTCTAGCTAGAGGTTGGCAGCTGCCACACACCTGAGTGTTCTGTGCAGGTTTCCATTCTCACTCTTGCTATGAGAGCTGTTTCATTTTTCTCCCCCAGCCCTGCTACCCTCCTTCTCTGATGCCACTTTATATTTGTATGCTCTTGGCAGATTTTCAAGGTTATATAGTCACTGCTGAAATACAAACCTTCCCTCACTGCAGTAAGGAAAACCCAAAACTGAATGCACTGGTAAGGGAAATATAGAAGAGCTATTGGATAATAAGTATTTAAAGTCTTCCTTGAGCCCAACTCCTTCAGAAGGAAGGCAATGACAGACAGTTTTAATTGTCCCTCTTTATCAAACCTTTACTGCTTCTATAGTAAAAATACGTCCAGATTTTAAAGAGGGACTAAGTTGCTTGAAATGAAGTCTGTTTCTTCAGTCTCTCTTATAGTCGCTCTGGCCATGTGATTGAATTCCAGTTACAAGATCCAAGTATAAGTGAAAGATCTAACTTCCTTTGTTCTCTTTTCTTTCATTATTAAAAGCAACTAAGTATGACAGCCCTCACTAATCATGAGAGATTAGTTTCAGGATTCCCCCACAGATGTAAAAATTCATAGAAATTCAAGACTCTGAAATATATTGGCATCATAATTACATATAAATGCTACATACCCTCCCTGCAGACTTGGATTCATCTCTGGATTACCCACACTTGCTACCTTATCCAATGAAGATGCTATGGAAATGGTTGTTGTGCTGCATTGTTTGGGGAATAATAACAAGAATAGTGTCTGTGCTTATTCAAGAGATAAACATTGTAGTGGCTATTCCTGGTTATCAACTTGACTATATTGGACCACTTCCCCCATGGAAAGGACAGCGTTTTGTTCTTACTGGAGTAGATAATTATTCTGGTTATGGATTTGCCTTTCCTGCACGTAATGCTTCTGCCAAAACCACCATCCGTGGACTCACTGAATGCCTTATATATCGTCATGGTATTCCACACAGTATTGCTTCTGACCAAGGAACTCATTTCACAGCCAGAGAAGTGCGACAGGGCCCGCAATTATGGAATTCACTGGTCTTACCATGTTCCCCATCATCCTGAAGCAGCTGGTCTGATAGAAAGATGGAATGGCCTTTTGAAGACACAGTTACGGCGCCAATTAGGTGGCAACAGCACGGAGGGCTGGGGCAGAGTTCTTCAGAAGGCAGTATATGCTTTGAATCAGTGTTCAATATATGGTACAGTTTCTCCCATAGCCAGGATCCATGGGTCCAGGAATCAAGGGGTGGAAAAGGGAATAGTTCCACTCACTATCACTCCTAGTGACCCTCTAGGAAAATTTTTGCTTCTTGTCCCCACAACTTTAGGTTCTGCTGGCCTAGAAGTTTTGGTTCCAGAGAGGGGAGTGCTCCTACCAGGAGCCACAACAAATATTCCATTGAACTGGAAGCTCAGATTTCCCCCTGGCCATTTTGGGCTTCTAATGCCCTTAAACCAACAGGCTAAGAAAGGAATAACAGTGTTAGGAGGGGTGATAGATCCAGATTACCATGGAGAAATTGGATTGCCTCTCCACAATGGAGGTAAGCAGGATTATGTCTGGAGTTCAGGAGATTCCCTAGAGCGTCTCTTAGTACTACCATGTCCTGTGATTAAAGTCAATGGGAAACTACAACAGCCTAATCCAAGCAGGATGACAAAGGATGACCCATCAGGAATGAAGGTATGGGTCAATCCTCCAGGAAAAGAACCAGGACCTGCTGAGGTGCTTGCTGAAGGTGAAGGAAATACAGAATGGGTAGCAGAGGAAGGTAGTTATAAATACCAGCTAAGGCCAATAACCAGTTGCAGAAACGAGGATTATAAGTAATATGAATGCTTCTATCTTATTGTGTTAAGGATACATTTGTCTTTCTTCCAATTACTTTAACATCAATTGGTATTGAAACACTAAAAGAATGTTCTCAAGGGATGTTTCCCCATTGTAAATTCACAAATGCGTTTGCGATTATATGAGGAATAGTTATATGTTAGGCATATTCACAATCTTGTTATTGTTTCATGTGGACATGAGATATTATTTGTGTCAAGTTGACAAGGGGTGGATTGTAGTGGCTATTCCTGGTTGTCAACTTGACTATATCTGGAATGAACTACAGTCTAAAATTGGAAGGCTCACCTATGATCCTTATCTGGTGGAGGCTCAGAGATATAAGTTTTTGACCTGGATCTTGGTATGGAGATCTTGAAGCATGGTGGCTAAGACAAGGAGATCTCCAAGTTCAAGATCATTTGGGATTAAAGGCATGGATGCACACACCTTTAATCTAGGCCACACCCTCTGCTGGAGATATATAAGGACTTTGGAAGAAGGAAAATTTATTCTCTCTCACTCTTCCTTGCCTGCTTGCCTTGTGGGACTGAGAAACTGCTAGATCCTTGGACTTCCATCCACAGTTGCTGCTGACTATTGTTGGGGAGTTGGACTATAGACTGTAAGTCATTAACAAATTCCCTAACTATACAAGACTATCCATACGTTCTGTGACTCCAGAGAACCCAAACTAATACAAAAATATTTGGTACTTTTTTTTGTGTGATACTAGGGATTAAATCAAGGGACTTGAAAAATGCTAGGCAAGTGGTCTACCATGGATTTTTACCTCCAGCTCTTTTACAGAATACTTTTGATCCAATCAGTTCAATCCCATAGATGTAGGATCACACATTGTAATTTACATACAGGGTTGTATGACCCAAGGGAATTTGACAAACATACACATTCTACTTGAGACAAAGGATTTTTTTTTAATCCTCCAAGAAAGTTCCTTATATCTCCCTTTCTAATACAGCCTTTCTCCCTGACCTATAACAAATGAATATCCAAGTCTTCCTAAATGTGAACCAACCACAAGCACCTGTTAGTTTTTCTGCTCCTCCTTTTGAAATAGGGTCTTCTATGCAGCCCAGACTGGTCTCAACTTATTAAATCATATGCTCCAGCCTCTCTAGTGCCTGTTCTTAACATTGATAGAAATGGAATTTTATAGCATGTCTGTAAGCTTTTGGTGTGTGGATCCTTTCATCCAGCATTGTGATATTCATTCATGTCATTGCTTGGAACTATTGCTTATTCCTTTTTATTGCCAAGTGATGCTTCCTCGCAGTAATATATCATATTTTATCTATTCTCCTGTTGACAGGTCATTGGTGTTTCTGGCTTAGGAATACTAGAAATAAGGCTACTGTGATGAGTTGAATAAATCTTGTAGAATATTCTTAGTTTTCTAAAAATGGAATTGCTGGATTGGTGGGTATGGGGTAAGAAATTTCCAAAGAATCTCTCAAAGTTGTTTTATTTCAGTCTCTTACAGCAGCCCAGGCGGGTGAAGGTGCTACATATCCTCAGTAATGCTTACAATTATGGTTTTTTTTAATTTTAGCCATTCTAGTGGGCATTTTGCTGGTATATATTGCATTTGCATTTCCCAGTTGTCTGTTGACCAATGACATGGAGCTATTTTGTGTACCTATTACCTATTCATATTCTTACATGTCTGATTACCCATTCTAAGAGTAGATTGCTTATATTTTTCAAAAGTTGCATCCACTTCTGATGTAGAGTGCAAAGAGTTTTTACAAGCATGCATGCCTGTGAACCAAAAGCAAGACATGAGCATTTCCTTTCTTTTAATAATTCCTTTGGATGTGTGATGGTTTGTATATGATTGTCCCAGGGAGTGGCACTATTAGAAGGTATGACGCTGTTGGAGGAAGTGTGTCACTATGGGCATGGGCTTGGAGATCTTCCTCCTAGATGCCTGAACATGTCTAATCTGTTCCTGGCTTCCTTTGGATAAAGATGTTGAACCCTCAGCTCCTCCTCAACCATGCCTGCATGGATGCTGCCATGCTTCTGCCTTGATGATAATGGACTGAACCTCTGAACCTGTAAGCCAGCCCCAATTAAATGTTGTCTTTTATAAAACTTGCATTGGTCATGGTGTCTGTTTACAGCAGTAAAATCCTAAGACAGGCTGCTTCTTGCAGCCAATCTTTATCCTTCTCTCTATCCCTGTACTACTAGCTGTATTGGGTTTCAAATTGATAGAATGATATTGTGTGTATAATTAGTTTCACTCAACATTCTGTTTTTGATTTTTATCCACATAGGAGTTGTATTATCAGGAGCTAGAGAGACAGTTCAGTAAATTAAATACTTACTGTGTAAGCATCAAGATTTGAGTTGAGTCTGCAGAATACTCATAAAAGCTGGGTGTGGTGGTATGTACATGGAACCTCAGTATTGAAACAGGCGGATCCTTGAAACATTCTGGCCATACAGTCTAGCTGAATCAGTAACCTCTATGTTTGTTTTGTGAGATACTCTGTCTCAAAAAAATAAGATAGAGAGCAATAGAGTAAAACACGGTTTAGGTAGTGCTGGGGATCAAACCCATGGCTTTACACATGCTGGGGCAGCACTGAACCAACTGAGCGATCTTCCCAGTCCCATCTAGTTTCTTTTCTGTGGCTTATGCTTTTGTGTCTTCTTTTGGATTAAACTAATATGTTTTATAATTTTAAATATGCTTTATGTGACTTTCAGTCATATCTCTTAGTCCTTTTGTGGTTTATTCTCTAAGGACCAAGTATGTATTTATACTTTGTCATAGAATTAGATATGTGAACAAAATTTTTCTTCTTTTCCCATCTTTCATGCTGCTGCTATAGTTACTATTATGTACTAAACCATATACTGGTGTTTCTCCACATATAACGGGGCTATATCCTGATTAATACATCATAAGTTAAGAAGATCATGTTAAAATGCCTTTAATTCACCTCTATGACAGCTTACCCTCCTTTTAAATGTGTTCAGAACACTTCCATTAGGCTATGGTTGGGTAAAGCCATCCAACATGAGGTCTATCTTATAACAAAGTGTCGAGTAGCTTGTACAATATAATGAATATAGTATTGAGTATCATATGGATATGCTTTTCTACTATCACAACTGAGGGCTCATCTATGTTGTTAGTATTTTCAATTCTATAATTTCTATTTAAGTCTATAATTCTATATTTAGATAGAAATAAGCTACTTATCTAGCCATTGTTATCAGTCTTGACCTATAATGTTTGTAATGTTGATTTAAATTTCTTGCCCATTGCTTTCTAATGTGCAGGTTCACCCGTGGATCAGCTTCTTTTGACTATTGCTGACTTCCCTTGCTTTTGGTTAATGTTTCTACTCTTCAAATGCATCTCCATATTTAATTATGGAGACTGAGGCACGATGGTTTTGAGTTACCTGCTTTGTTACTTCTCAGAGTAGCCAACCATAGAGAACCTTCCAAGGATGTGGTTGTACTGCAGCCTTCCTTTGGTGCAATTTATCTGTGCTGATTCCATCTCAAACTGTGCGTTCTTCATCTGGTCAGTATTGGAGTTGGGGGAGTTTGTTCTATGGTTCTCTTTGCATTTCCAAGTCTATTCACCTTGAAGTTGGTAGAGCCAAGTAATTAGTCAGCACACTTCCCCTTACATTCTCACTTCCTGACATGGCAACATGAGGATAGTTTATTTATACCCTTATATTTCTTCTAGATCCCATGTATCCTGCCATCCAGCACCATCTCTGATAGTTCTGTATTTCTTCAGTTTGGCTGAATTGGAACCTCGGTTCCCCAAATTCTCTTTCCCATGTTTCTGGGCCAATTTAGACCACAAGAGACATCATTCATAAATCTTGAACAATAGAAGCAGAGGTGCAGGTAGATTGTTATAATTCTCAAGGTTAATGAAGCACCAGGGATACTAGTTAGTGTAGGCAGCAGCTGATCCTAGTTCCCCTGGCTCCTCTGCAGTGCCTTTCTTTCATCTTTTCTGCACTGCAGGTCAACATCATGTCCTGTTCTTGTCCTACACAGGCCCAGGGTGACAACTTTTCCTGTAGATCATCATCAAGTTTAGGAAGATGGGCACATGTGAGTTTTAGTGCCTCCTTCTCCTCCTATTCTTCTCAGACAGAGATGCTGAGGATGATCTTGAACCTCTATCCTCTTGCCTCTTCCTCTACCTGCATACTGGGATTACAGGAGTGTGTCATCATGACAGGTCTAGGCAGTGTTGAGGATTCAGCTTAGGACTTCCTGCACATCAGCTGAGCCACATTCATAGTCCTCTAATATGCTTTTATGTTTTGCTTGTGCCTCCCAGTTCACCCTTGTCATTCTCATTTGTTCTTGTTTTTAGCTTCCTAATTGTCCCCTAGTGACATCCAGTCTACTAGTTATACAGGCAATGATCAGTGGTTCTACTGGATCACTAAACTATAATGTGCCAAAATCATGAGAAATAATATCCCTGGTTCTGAACCTTTGGAATTAACTGTGTGTCTTTGATCGACACTAATTGATACATAGACTAAATCCTGGTTGATTCTTCCTCATCCCTGGAGACTCTTTTCCTACACTCCACACCATTTATTCCTAGACCAGTGCCCCACTGTTTTTCAGGTAGGGAAGCTATCATTGGTTCTCTATTCACCTATAAATGACTAGCTTCCTTCAAGAAATCATTTTACCAGGGCTTCCTTACATTCATCACTGTTTTCAAGACCTCTAAAAGATTTTTATTTTGTCCAGAGTTTTGTTGTTATTACCACAGGATCAAAAGTCTTTCCAGGGACTGACAAGGTGGCTCAGGTAGTAAATCACCAAGCATAAAGATCTGATTTTGATTCTCAGGATTTACATGTGGAAGGAAGGAAAGAATTGATCCCCCTAAGTTGTCCTCTAACCTCCACATGAGTGCCATGTCATATGTATGACATGAGTGCCATGTCATATATATGCACACATATAAACAAACAACCAGATAAATGTAGTAAAAAATGCCTCTTCATCCTCCTCTCTCCCAAATCCTAGTAAAACTTGGGGGTGGTATCCTAAATGGTATGAGTGTGCCTTTCTTGTTTACTTCACTTTTTTGAGGCTGGAGACTTGGAAAACTGCAGTGGTCATGCTTCACACAATCGAGGGGTGTGGAAGGCCTAAGGGTAAGGGGGCCTCCCCCTTTGAGAAGAGAAGCCCTAGAAAGAGAATACATTGATATGACCTTGCATGTTAAAGCCTCTGATGATTGTGTTTTTGATGATTCAAGCAGCCACATCTGTTTCTAGCAGACACAGCAGTTGGCTGGGATTTTGCTTGGCAATGGCACACTGGAAGAAGCTAGAAGAAGCCAGAAGATGTGGGTGGTAGGGGATTCTAATGATACTATTTTGAGAGGTCATGAAACTTTTATGACATGGAATCTAGCTGGCAGATGTAGGGATATGGGAATGGGGCTTGAGGGTTCTAGACCATCTCCTCTTGTGGCTCAGGCTTTTTGACCCAAGGTGTGGGCAAGCAGCCTCATGCCTCCCACCCCAGGAGATGGTTTTACTGCATGTCTTTACCACCATGATGGACTGTTTCTACTCAAACTGTGAGCCAAAATAAAATCCTTCTTCTCTTATTTCTGTCAGGTACTGTATCCCAGTGTTGAGAAAAGTAGCTAACACAGGAAGCTTCTTGTTTGTGGCTTCCTCTTGAGGTGTGTAACAGTTTCTTTCCAAAGTTTTAAGTAATTGTACTTGGGTTTCTTTGGATGAAATCCTGTGCTGAGACAGACCTTGAAAGAGGCCCATTTTATTTAGGTTTTAGTAAATATTGGAACAAGCCTGAGACTAAGGGATGGCTTGGTTAGTGAGACTCAGCACTTCTCTTCTAAGAAAGAAGCAACATCTACAAAGTCTTTTATCTAGTTTAGAAGGGTCTGGAACCAGTGCTAGTCAGTGTTTCCATGTCTGATGAGGACAATAGCTGTCCACTTCCTGTATTTTGGTGAAATTCTTCTTTAGAGCTTTCTGGGCTTTCTGGGGCCTTATTTGCTTCTCAGCCTGGCTGTGAGCTGACAATCGACTGACTCTCATCTAAATCTGTTTCCCAGTTGGGAATTCAGTATTGTGAAGCTGGTAAATCCTAATTTATCCGTTCATCATTTCTAGGATCTTCACTGAGTGGGAAAATTAGAAGGGAAATACTATTTCCAACACAGAACTAAAAGCTGAGGCACATGGAGGAAAAGGGGACTCACTTAGAAGCACTAGCTGTAAGTGCTACTGGCCCTGAGGCTAATGTTTCAGAACAAGTGGTCCAGGGTCCTTTTCACTCCTGACTCCAGTTACATAGGGCACTAAAAGGACACAGAAGAAAAGAATCAGACAAATGACTGTTTTTCTGGCTTCTCTATAACATACTGGAGACCTGTCTTCTGTTCCTTTGGGGTTTTTTTCCTCCATGATGGGAGCAGAAAGCTACACTACTGTTACCACAGTAAATTTATTCCTGACCACAAAGTCGAACTTCACCATCCTAGACTTAGGGTTTTCTCCCACATACTGATGATCACAGGTAGAACAGATGAATCAGGATCAAGTCATGAATGGCTTTGTCTAACTCAGTGGTTCTTAGTGGAGGGAGGGGGTGATTTTGTATATTTAGCAATGTCTAGAGATGTTACTAATGTTTATAACTAAGAAGAATATGGGGAGATATTTCTGGCATCCAGTGTAGAGGTCAGGGGTAGTACTAAATACCCCCCATAGGGCACAGGGCATTTCTCCATGACTAAGAATTATCCAGGCCAATCGATAATGTCCTTATAAGCCAATTGTGATCAATGTAATGGGAACTTCATTAGTTCTGCTTTACCGGAGAAGTACCAAGCCCACAGTTTTAGTACCACCCACTTCCTGGAGAGCTTATATCCATCTGTGTCTGATTTCATCCTTTATTCACACCCTAGTCATTCTCCAACTTCCCTCCATTTTCAAGGATGATGCTAAAAAAACTAGAATTGTTCAAATTGTACACAGGAATCCTCCAAGGATCTCATTTACACACAGATTCTGAACCCATAGTTTTGGGGTAGTCTGAGATTCTGTGTTTCTAACACCCTCACAGGTGATGCTGGTTCTCTGGACCACAGACTAGACTTTGAGGAGCTGTGAGAAGACCACATGTTGCTTCTCCTCCAATTCCTATTTGCTTTTCCCCTGTGGATTTCATCACTGAGCCATCATCTCCAACATGGGGGAATACCATGGAGAGATGCCCTCAACTGGACTCTGCCCTATATATTGACCCAATCCTCTTACCGCATACCATCTTCAAAATATTTCTTATAGATTTAAAAAGAAGACTATGATGATGCTTAATTCATAATCAGTCTCCACACCAACTTGCATTGACCTCTGAGCTCTGCCCTGCTCACATACAGAATGGAGTTAATGATTCTTGTGTTGCAGTGGTAGACATTGCTTAAGACAAGACATGTACATGCACTTAGCATAGGGTCATTTACAGTTGGCTGGGTTTTTCTTTAAGGGTATCTAGGACTTTGTTTTAATCAGAGCAAGATGACAAAAAACAAACAAAAAACAAACAAAACCTTAAGAGAAGAACATAGTGTGATTCCCAAGAGGACAGACATGCTATGGCCTTGAGTCTTTACTGGAGCATCTATGAGAGGGATGGGCAAGACAGGCAAACCAAATTTGAGCAGGCTTACATAACATGGGGACGCTAGTCTAGAAAGGTAGTGTCTAGTTTCTGGGTGTTTGATTCTAGGCTAACAGGCATGGGGAGTTCTGCCTTGGTACATGAGGGCTGTTAAGGAGGTGATTAGGTATATGTGCTTTGGGTTGGTTGGTTATTTTGTGAAGGATGTTGTGCTGGTTGGTTTCTGTCAAGTTAACACCAACTTATACATATCTGGGAAGAGGGAATATAATTAAGAAAATGCCTTCATAAGATTGGCCTATGGTGCAGCTATAAGCTGAAATAAACCCCTTTGTCCCCATGTTTCTTTGGCTAAGGTGTTTTATCACACCAATAGAAGCCCTAACTAAGACCCATGTATTTGCAGGACAGTCTTAACTATTTCTAGGAATTCTTTGCCTCAAAGGGACAGGCTCTCTGGCTTTGGCAAATCCCAGGATGTCAACACATAATAAAACCCAGAGGATAAAAAAATGTGGCCAAGGTGGTGGTATGTATGGCTCAGGGTCATGAACACCATGTCCCTTGCCAGCTGAAGTGAATGTCGTTACTTTTAGTGGGCTGGCTGCCCCCTTGTCCTTCTCCTGGAAGCCTTCTCCCTCTGCCTGCCTTTCTTTTACAGCAATATGGATACACCACAGTGTTCAATACTCAGACTTCCAGATTACTGTACAACAGAGACTTCTGTGTCACCCTAAGCACTGGTGTTGACAGAGAAGAGAGAAATTGCAGATGCCTGCCTCTCCTAAGCCCAGGGCACGCTGTGTGTTTCAATTTCATGCTGGGAGGATGAAGCTAATTTCAGCTTCTCTGCTGATCTCATTCCAAGTGAGTAACCAGAAGCAGCATGCAACAGCGCTGGTACCTGCTGCTGCAGTTAGAAACCAATTGAGAGCACTCAGCTTCCTAAGTAAAGCCACCCTTTGTGCAGGAGGAAGGGAAGGAGGGGCTGGGGACCAGACTCCTCTGCAAGTGGCCTCCATGCTGGGCCAGCACTTCCCAAGGCTGACTCACAACACCATAGTATAGACTTCCGTGGAGCTGGAGCCTCTTGGGATTCAATTCAATAAAGTTCAATAATGCCAGCCGACAGCCATTTGAGGAAAGTTGAGCAAGCAGAGGATGGAGAGGCAGAAATTATTTTTCCTTGGAGCTTAATGGGATACTCTAGGTGCTGGGAAGGGGGCTGCAGCCACTAGGAGTTTTGTTTTTAAAGCTGCAGTTAACAAATAAGTCTATCCGAACAGAGAATGGGGAGGTATAGCTACAATCCTAGCACTATAATCTGAAGCACAAGGATGTTTGTAAGTTTGTAGCCAACTTGAGCTATATAGTAATTTCAAGTATAGTAAGGGCTACATAGAAGGATCCTGTCTCAAAAAAAAACCCAAACAAAATATGAACAAACAAACAAATGGACAAACAAAAAACCAAAACAAACCCAAACTAAAATTAATAACAATAATAATAATGTTGACTGACTTGAGGAACTTTAGAGTATTGCCTAAGTGGATGTCCACAGAGGCAAGGGCTTTAGGATGATGGGAGCTGAGCTTCATGAAGTCATCAAAGGAGTCTGCTTTGCCTTGTGAGTGTGTGTATGTGTGTGTGTGTGTGTGTGTGTGTGTGTGTGTGTGTGTGTGTGTCTGTGTGTTCATGTAAATGCAGGTGCATGTGCATGGACATTTTTGAGGGCCAGATGTTGATATCAGTTGATATAGTCTTCTTCTATTGTCCTCTCTATATTTTTTGAGATAAGATCTCTCACTGAATATGGAGCTAGCCCATTCTTTTAGACTAGTTGGCCAGGGAACCTCATGGTGTGTATTGCTGCATCCCGCATTGTTGGTTGTTGCTTTTGCTGTTGTTTTCTTCTTTTTCTTTTTCTTTTTCTTTTTCTTTTTCTTTTTCTTTTTCTTTTTCTTTTTCTTTTTCTTTTTCTTTTTCTTTTTCTTTTTCTTTTTCTTTTTCTTTTTCTTTTTCTTTTTCTTTTTCTTTTTCTTTTTCTTTCTTTCTTTCTTCTTCTTCTTCTTCTTCTTCTTCTTCTTCTTCTTCTTCTTCTTCTTCTTCTTCTTCTTCTTCTTCTTCTCTTCCTCCTCCTCCTCCTCCTCCTCCTCCTCCTCCTCCTCCTCCTCCTCCTCCTCCTCCTCCTCCTCCTCTTCCTGCTTAAACATAGGTGCTGAGAGTCTAACTCAGGTGTTTGCATGGTAAGCCACATTTTCTGCTCCTTGTTCTTTTTTTCTCTTTTGGCTACTATAGCATCAGTTTCATTTATGGTATGTTCTCAGAAGTAGTAGGATAATCCCCAGGCTTTCTTCTGTGCCTGGATTTCATTTCAGCTATGTCTGTTTTGTTCCTTGTCCCCTTTTACTGGGGGTAGGGTGAGGTTGGAAATGGTTTTGGAACACGTGTGTTTCTTTTCTCTCTACCCCTCATCTTTTTTTCATTTTTTTTATTCGATATATTTTTATTTACATTTCAAATGATTTCCCCTTTTCTGGATCCCTACTCCCCGAAAGTCCCATCAGCCCCCATCCCTCCCCCTGTTTTCCCACCCAACCCGTCCCATTTCCTGGTTCTGGTTTTGCCCTATACTGCTTCACTGAGTCTTTCCAGAACAAGAGGCCACTCCTCCGTTCTTCTTGTACCTCATTTGATGTGTGGATTATGTTTTGGGTATTCCCGTTTTTCTAGGTTAACACTCACTTATTAGTGAGTGCATACCATGATTCATCTTTTGAGTCTGGGTTACCTCACTTAGTATGATGTTCTCCAGCTCCATCCATTTGCCTAAGAATTTCATGAATTCTTTGTTTCTAATGGCGGAATAGTACTCCATTGTGTATATATACCACAGTTTTTGCATCCACTCTTCTGTTGAGGGATATCTGGGTTCTTTCTAGCTTCTAACTTTTTAAAAAAGTGATCTGCTATGTTACTGTTCTTGAGGTGATGTAACCTTTCATATAGTCATCCCAGATAGGGCACTGAGGACAAAGTAATGATTCTATTCAAGTGTGACTTGGTGAACCAATGAGTTGATTGGGCTTCTCCCTTTCTCTCCATCCTCTTTCTTTGCTTTTCCCAATGTTTTGTTCCATCTTGCTAATGCTTAGCAAGATAATGCTTGGAGATATGGCTCCATGATTAGGAGCACTGGATGCTTTTCTAGAGGACCCAGGTTCTATTCCCAGCATCCACGTTGGTGGCTTACAACTGTCTACAGCTCCAGTTCAAGGGGATCTGATGACCTCTTCTGACCTCTGTGGATACCAAGTATGTGGTACTAAGATGTGCATGCAGGTAAAACACCCACACACATAATAAAATAAAACAAAAATGGATCCAATATCTTTTCTTTTGCCTGACATAGATTGGCTGTTCTCTTTGATCCCCGAGAATAGGGGACTGACTTTTATTCAACTTTTGTAGCCTGGAGTTGCTAGGGTTGCTGAGTTGGTAGTTTAGTTGAAATTGAGCATGCCCTTGAGGGACACAGCTCAGTGATGGGTGAAGTTAAGAGTCCTCTCACCCAGTCAGGGATGCCTCTTATCTTCATAGACTTCTATAGGCATCTTTGCCCAATCATAGACATGTTTCCAAATGCATCTCCCAGTCTCCCTTGAAGCTTATATCTGCTCAAGTGGCCTCAGTGACTTTACCTTTTCATTCTAGAATTTCTAACTTTTTAAAAAAGTGATCTGCTATGTTACTGTTCTTGAGGCGATGTAACCTTTCATATAGTCACCCCAGATAGGGCACTGAGGACAAAGTAATGATTCTATTCAAGTGTGACTTGGTGAACCAATGAGTTGATTGGGCTTTCTTACAGGAGCATGGGTGAGGGATTACTTACAGAAGTCTAGGTAACTCAAAATATATTTGTATAACTGACAAGTCCCACTCATCACCAGCTCACCAAAGCTGCTTCATGGACTCAGAATTTCAGTTAGCCTTTTACCTTTCAAGATCATATGTAGCTGGAGAAGAGCAGAAGAGTGTACTGAGTGGAATCTCAGGTGAAGGTCCTGTGATCCTCTCCTACTAGGGGTGTCATTATTGTTGTCATTACCATAGCCCCAGCTAACACTGTATTGTTCTGGTTATTTTGTTGCCATGACTACAGGGCCAAGCGTTATGTAGGTCACCACAGCAACCTATGATTAATGGCAAATGGCCATGTCATGCTCATGCCCTGAAGGGATTGCTTTGCCATCACATGGCCCATTTTGTTTATAGTTGGTCATTTTTATTTTGTTAGAGCTGTTCTTTCATAAATGCCATCTCCTTAAGGCTGTTAACACACTTATTTCCTAATCATTTTCAGACTGTTCCAGTATTTTTGGTTTTGTTTAAGCATCCAGTTCTTCCAGTTAGCCCTGCTGTCTTTCTTCACCTTTCTTATCATTTAGGGACCTCTGTTTCAGGCTTATCTTGATTCATTCTCTCTCTCTCTCTTACACTTTCCTCATAAGTGATTTTACAGTAACTCTCACCAGCATAGTAGAGGCCCATTTCAAAGCCAAGGCTCATGGTAAAGAATCAGGTCTTACCAGGAGCCTGATTGATATAGTTGTTTCCTGAGAGACTCTTCCAGAGCCTGGCAAGTACAGAAGTGGATGCTTACAGCTAACTATTGAACTGAGCACAGGGTCCCCAATGGAGGAGTTAGGGAAAGGACTGAAGGAGCTGAAGGGGGTTGCAACCCCATAGGAAGAACAGCTATTTCAACCAACCAGACCCTCCAAGAGCTCCCAGGGACTAAACCACCAACCAAAGAGCACACATGGAGAGACCCATGGCTCCAGCTGTATATGTAGCAGAGGATGACCTTGTTGGGTATCAATGGGAGGAGAGGCCCTTGGTCCTGTGAAGGCTTGATGCCCAGTGTAGGGGAATGCTAGGGCAGAGAGGCTGGTGTGGGTGGGTGGTGGGGGAACACCCTCATAGAAGCAGGGGGGGATAGGATATGGGGTTTCCAGGTGGGGGTACTGGGAAAAAGGATAACATTTGAAATGTAAAGAAAGAAAATATCTAATAAAAAATGTCACAAACTGTTGCAGAATTTAAAAATTAGGTCTTATGATGGGCAGATAACAAGCATATCACAATCACAACCACCAAGGAAAGCAGGTGATATGGTCCCCATATGCTGGAGAATGCTGTCTGCACCCTCTGCTCATGTAAATGACAGTACTGTCTAATGATGAATTTTTCAGCCACTGCCCCAGCTTTAAGTCAGTAAGTCTGGTTCCCACCATCTGTCCTAAATGGGACTTTCTGTTGTAGTGTCTTAAAAACTGTTAAGTCTCAAAAAGTTCTTATGCCCATAAATAAGTGTTGGCCCAGCTCAAGCTGAACTATAGAAGGATTTCTGATGGTTAGATTAAAGCCAACATACCTCAGGAGCTTGTGAAACTTCAAGAAGTCATTTCCCTTGCATCTGTCAGAAGGGACATATGGCTCTCCATTGATATACACCTGTGGCTGCATATCACAGCCTGTGCTGGCTCCAGGCTCCCTCAGTCCCTACTGACACTTGTTATGCATCTCAAAGTCCTCTAGCACCCTAGCTCCTCACATCCCTCCTTCTACCTTCAACTCCCAGGATGTTTCAGTTAGCAGTCTTCCTTCTTGTATTCCCCAGATCCCTCTTTGTCCTCTATATGAGGACAAGGTTCCCCCCCCCCCATTTCCATGATTCCTGCTATTTTCAGTATTCTTATTATTCCCTGCTTTGCAGGGAGTGACCTGGCCTATTAGAAGGTTTGGCCTTGGAGTAGGTGTATCACTGAATGTGGGGGCTATAAGACCCTCATCCTAGCTGCCTGGAAGTCAGTATTCTGATAGCAACCTTCAGATGAAGATGTAGAACTCTCAGCTCCTCCTACACTGTGTCTGCCTGGAGGCTGCCATATTCCTATCTTGATTATATTGGACTGAACCTCTGAACCTGTAAACCAGACCCAATTAAATGTTCTCCTATATAAGACTTGCCTTGGTCATGGTGTCTGTTCACAGCAGTAAACTCCTAACTAAGACACCTGCTATTCTCCTTCCTCTCACAGCTAGCTCTAGCCATGTCCAGTCTACTTCTTTTCCTCACTTCTTTGAACTCTTTCAGATGCCTCAGGATGGTCTCTCTCTTATCCATAATAACCACCTCCCCCCAACCATGGAACAGTCATTTTGGTGGTTTCTTTACTGTGCCCCTCACTTACAGAAACACAACTCCAAACTACTGACCTGCAGCCAACCAGGCCAAAACTTCAGTCTATCTATCTATCTATCTATCTATCTATCTATCTATCTTTCTTTCTTTCTTTCTTTCTTTCTTTCTTTCTTTCTTTCTTTCTTTCTTTCTTTCTTTCTTTCTTTCTTTCTTTCTTTCTTTCTTTCTTTCTTTCCTTCCTTCCTTCCTTCCTTCCTTCCTTCCTTCCTTCCTTCCTTCCTTCCTTCCAAATGTGTGGGGTGAATAAAAAAAGAAATAAAAAGTAAAGAAAAGGAAACATGTTTGACTGTTTCTACGTATGGTGAAAGAAAAGGTTTATTGTAAATATGTGGGAAAGCACAGAAGCAGGGACTTTTGGAGATACAAGCTGTTCCTAGTTAGCTGCTGGGCAGAACCTAGAGGAATTGCTAACATAACATATTTGACCTATTAACTTGCCACATGATCTTGGGCCAGTGGCTTCTTCATCTTTAAAGTTCAGTTAGTTCCCTCCATTTTAAAATGATAGTGTTGGATACTTAACCTCCAAAAACTTTTCCACCTTAGAGTCCAGAAGTCTACAGGCAGATCATTTAAAATGTGATTTCTGTTACAGTCAGGAGTGCTATGAGAGTGTTTGTTCAGTTCAGGCAAAAGGTAAATGTGTCGGCTACTCTAATGAAACGAGTACATTTTTGCTCTAAATGTCATGGATGTTTATTATCAGATTAAACTACAGCAGGCCTAATTTTAGCTCTTCCAATTCAAGTGGAGCAATGAAGATTAAATGTTAGGCATAATTAAAGATGCAGATGTAGTTATATTGAATTATAAACCTCATTAAATACAGCATCCCAGGAAGGCTCTTGAGACCAGCTACAAAGGACTTCTAGTCACAGTGCTAGAGTTATTAAAATATTCTAAAGTAAATCTCAGTCCCAAAATATTATGACTTGCATGGAAAGATTTCTAAAAACATGGTTGGGGTTGGTTCTATGGCTAATTTCCTTATTATGATTGTAGAGAGTTGGGAAGGAGGATTTCTTCCTTAGTGTTTATTTGGAAAAAGTTTGATCCCTTTGATATGAGATCAAATCTCCAGGGCCTGTGCAAAGAGGAACTCAAGGTCGTATTACATTCTAGGGTTGATTGCAGGGGCATTAGGAAAACTTTTCATAGGTCTGGAAGGCCACATGTTGAAAATATAGACAGATACATTTCCTTGGTGACATTTCCATATTTTTTTTTGTCTGTAAAGTCAACCGGATAGGCATTTTAACAATTCAAGGAATATGGAATAGGATAAAGAATCCCTGACTTCAAAGAAATCAAGTTGATATTTTCTATCTCAAATTTTGCAAAAAGTATTTTGTACCTTAAACATCAGTGTGTGTGTGTGTGTGTGTGTGTGTGTGTGTGTGTGTGTAATATCCTGTGTGTACTGGCGTGGGTGTGCTTCATGGGTGTGCAGGTACATGTATGTGCATGTTGAGGCCAGAGGTCAACCATAGGTATTGTTCCTGGAACTATCCATCTTGTTTTCTGCTGGAGTCAGGTAAGTCAATATTACTTTGACCTTGTCGAATTGTTTATCTGAACTCAAAATCAAGTGGTCAAGGTGAGAACTTCAAAGTCACCTTTCAAGAAACAAGGGTAGGGCTGGGGTGGGGCTCACCTACCAGGGTTCTTGCCTAGATTGCTGGTAGTTTTGGGCTTGGTCCTCAGCAGGTCATCAACTGGATGTGGTGGTGCACACCCTATTCTCACCTCCCAGGAGGTGAAGGCAGGAGGACCAGAAGTTGAAGGTTATCCTCAGCAACAAAAAGAATTTGGGGTTATCTTGGGCTACATGAAAACCTACTCAAGAAAGGGAAGGGCCATATTGATTTAGGCTTATTAATATAATTGCATCCCCAAAGGCCCAGGCACCTCAACACTCAACATCTGGGCATGCATTTACAGACTGTCTAGCAGATAGGACCAGTTTGTGATGTCGCCAGTGTTGCAAGAATGTCACTTCGGTATAGTTTTTGATAGATGCTCCCCAGCAGACACTGTACTCTGGGTCATTATCTAGCTTCCTCTACCCCCCAACCCCATAACTGTCTTGTGTTCTAGGCCCCTACTATTAGGAATGCCCTTGATGTTCTACCACATACATCCAAGCCCTGTATCGAGCCCTCCCCCAGGCAGAAAGGATGGCATATCTGTTTGTCTAGCACCTCACTGGATTTAAAATATAGTCTTGCATCTCAAGTTCCTCAACAGACCCAAGTAAACTCAGCTAATTGATCACCATAAGAGAGGGGCTTGGCAAACTTTAAAGGGCCAGAAAATAAATATTTTTAGGTCTCTATTGAGAACTCTTGATTCTGTAAGTGCAATGTAAAATCGATTCTAGACTACATGTCACAAATGGGTGTGGCTATGTGCCAATCTAACTTTATTTACAGAAACAGGCAGTGTGCTGTGTTTGGGGAAGGGCTTTAATTTTCTGACTCTTTTAAAACTGGGCATTTTAAAGATGTGCCATATTCTTTTATTGTTTTCTTTTGTTGTTTCTGAAGGATTTTTCCCCCTTTCTCTCTGGTTGGAATATAAGGGGAGTATAATGGCTTTACATTGTGCTCTGTCACTTAGCAGCTATGTGAAGTTGAATGAGTTACTTAACCTCTTTGGTCTTGATTTCCTTATCTGTCAGATGGGGATAATAGTAATATTGATCTCCATGTGTTTGGGAAGATTAAATGTTTTTAAAACACATGGCTGATTGAATGTCAATAAACAGTAGTCATGGTCATTGTCATCATCATCCCATGTGCCTTCCTCATGATGTAGCACAATTCTGGTTATGGAAGTAACTCAGTGCATAGAACCATAAAGTCACACATTAAAAGTCTTTTAGGCTATGTTTCACTGAACACTCAGAGGTGAGCCTATTAAGGAGGCTGGATGCTCTGAAACATGACCATGAGTGCTCTCCCTGTATATTGGCTGTCCTTGTCTCCATTGACCAGCCAACTCTGAGTTTCTGAGAGGTCAGATACCAGCTTCTTCATTACATGTGGTTGTTCTATCCCTGAAAAACCATCTTCTGCCTTGAATTCCATCTCCTAGCTACCTCTATGCCTACCTGGGTTAGGTGGATGAAGCTCAGGAAGAGACTTCATAAGATTATAGCAGAGAAGTTCTAAGCAGACATGGAAGCCACTGGTAAGAGCAAAGTTAGTGGGTGCATAGGTACTGGGACTGCTTATAAGACCTGGTATGAATAGGCTGCACAGGGTCCTTTCTTTGGTGACAGAAGGGAGGCCTCATAGCTGGTCCAGTGGACGCCTCCAGCCAAGACCCCACCATTTTATCAAAAATCTCTTTCATCTTAGGGCTGGCAGAGCTTTGATCTGGGAAAATGGAAGGCCAGGCTTCTGGATGCCTACTGCCAACTTTTGCAGCACGAGTGAGCCTTGTTGATCCTGCTGGCTCAGGCATACTCCATTTCTTGGTAATTAAACAAGTGGAGATCAAAGCTGACAAATCTCCCAGTCTCTCAGAACAGGAGATGAAGGTAAATATTTCCAGCAACAGTTCTTTCTCTCTTCTCATTAAAAGTGAAACATGAAATGTGTTTTTACTTTGAAGAAAACGGTGTGTTCAAGGTCAGTCTAGAGATGTTCCGTCCTACTATTGTGGTTATTCTACACTGGTTCTAACTCTGCTCAGTGGAGGGATGCAGCATCTAAATCATATCAAGTCAGAAGACAAAAGAAAGGTATGGAACATACCCATCTGGTAACCAGAGCCTACACCTGGTAACACTTGCCCTTTGCTGGCCACGGCCGAGAGCTTTTGGAGCCCCCATCCAATTATTGCTCCTAGGGCTCAGCCTGAATTTCAGGCAGTTGCTTATGCTATCTTAGCTGTTTTCCCATAATGTCTTTTGTGATTTACTGTCTTCTCTGAAAGGAACGGCTCACCAAGAGGCTCTTCCCAGGGCCACCAATTTAGGAATCTCAAGGTTGGAGGCTACAAATGCCTGCTGGGGTCCTGTATGAGCTCTTTTCAGTGCAGGCAGCAGATCCCACTTGAGTTAGCTCAAGTGCAGGATAGGTGGGTTGTGTGAAACCAGATGAGGAGCTCCTGAGGACCCCAGATGGGGCTCTGGGAATACTAGTGTCAGAGTCTGTGGAATCCTGAAGTGCAGGACTGCATAAAGAGAGGCATGGTATCCATGCCCTCACCTTACCTGGGGATTTCCTTCCTCCTCTGGCTCCACACTTGGCTTCTGAGTCATCACTGCTGCATCCTGCTTGTTCACTGTCTCTAGAGGCTGACTTGAATCCAGGTCTCTCTGTGTCCTCATGCTTTGGCCTTGACTTTCATGCCTCATCCCCAGTCCCAAATTTCAAAGAGAAGGTGAATGTGGAGAGTGGGATTCTGATTTTACTGTCCATCTTGAGTCAGGTTCCAATGTCACAGTTCTGATCAGGATGTTGGTGCTCCAGACCCACCTTTGATCCAGTTAGCTGTAAGTAAAGAACTTCCTTCCCAGAGTCATGGGCTAAGGAAGAATGTCAGTTTCTGAGCTGGGAATGCAGCTTAGTGGGTGGACTGCTTGCCTAGCATGCACTTCAGACTTACTAGGCCTTGGGTTTGATTCCTAGGACCAAGATAATCCCAGCACCTTGGGGGGCAGAGATGAGGGGATGAGAAGTTCAGGTTGTTCTCAGTTACACAGAAAGCTTAAGGGTATCCAAGACTTTATGAACACCATTAAAACAAACAAACAAACAAACAAACAAACAAACAAACAAATTTCTCTCTCACAAAGCATGTTAACAAAATATTTCTCATAAGTGATCCTAACTGTGACCAGCTCTGAGTACAACAGATGCTAGGACCTGAATGGCATTAGACTTTTGGTTGCTGTGTTTATCAGCTGCTGTACTTTTTAAAAAGATATAATTCATGCACTATAAAATTGAAAGCACACAACCCAGTATTTCTTGGTATACTCTACGAGATTTTGCAACCACCGCCGCTATCTAATGCTGGATGATCTCATCACTGAAAATAAAACTCCATGCCCATGAGCATTCACTTCCCACTTCCTGGCCCTCCAACCCTGAGCAGCCATGGATTTATTTTCTATTTTTGTGATTTATCTATTTCAGACATATCATGTCATTCCAATCACATGATCTACAGCCTTTTGTGTTTACATCTTCATTAGCATAGAGTTCTGCAGGCTCATTCATTCTACAGCATGGTTCAGTGTCCTCATTTTCACTGCATAAAACTCTATTAATGGGTCTTTTTCATTTTTAATCCAGCCTCTTGTCTCTCCATGGCCACTTGTGTTGTTTCCATTTTCTGGTTTTGAGTTGTATTGCTATGAACATCTGGATACTGGTTTTTGTGTGTATATGTTTTACATCCTGTGACACACATGCCTTGGGATGAGACTTGCTAAATCACCCTAGGAAGTCTGAAGTGGTGTTTCTTTGTTTAAATCTGCATCATTGCCTTATCTCTGGAGCAATAAGGAAAAAGGAGCAGGAGGGAAGGAGGGAGGGAGGGAGGGAGAGATAGATTCTCTGAGCATCATTTCCTGTGCTCATTGATCACTTGATGTTTTTGAGAAATGGCTGTTCAAATCTTGGCCCATTCAAAAATAGTGGGTCATTTGTCTTCTGTTAGTGTTTTGGTGTAACTGCTCAATCTTTCTAGAAATAGATTTTCTTATCTTATTAGTAAGGTTACCTATTTCAGGTGTCTGGAGGCAATCTGTGAGGCAATGCATATCAGAGCCTTTAAAAGTACCCAATTCATAGGGCAACCCCATAGGAAGACCAGCAGTCTCAACTGACCTGGACTCTTGGGAGCTCCCAGACAATGAGCCACCAGCCAGGCAGCATACACAAGGTGGTCCCAGGCTCCTGACACATATATAGCAGAGGACTTACCTCAGTAGGAGAAGATGCACCTAATTGTTGAGAGACTTGAGGCCCCAGGGAGTGGGGAGGCCTGGTGGTGTCTCTGTTTCTTCTCAGAAACAGAGGAGAAAAAGAATGGAATGAGGAACTGTGGGACTGGGGACCAGAAGGAGGGCCAATGGCTGGATTATAAATTTTAAAAAGTGCCCAATTCATGAAAGAAACAACAGTAATATTATTATCATCTCATTGTGGAGATGGCCCAATAGTTTATTCTCTTGGTGACACTCTTTCTCATACCAACCCTCATTTGGGGTGAGGGTTGAATTTAAGAATGTACTTTAAGAAGCCTAGGATGTGGCTGAAAAGTAAGAACACCCATCCTGTCAGTTGCAGTGGATGACTAGTGCCCTTTTTGCTTACTAGGGACTCTAGTAAGGACCATAAGTGTGGATAATATAATTTGAGAAGTGACTTAATATACTGTGACAAAGTATTTAACATTAACTTAAAGGAGGACAGATTTACTCTGGACCATAATATCAAAGATTTCAGTTTAGGTCACTTAGCTCCATGGATTTTGGGTCCTGAGTGAACACAAACGCTGAGGTAGCATATGATAGAGCAACTTATGACAGACAGGAGACAAGGGAGAGAAGGAGAGAGAGAGAGAGAGAGAGAGAGAGAGAGAGAGAGAGAGAGAGAGAGAGAGAGAGATCTCCTAGCAGTGCTTTCACTTCTGAGCACAGAGGTGAGATCTCCACCTTCTCTCTGGAGGGGACCAGCTAGGCGCACACAGGGTATAAGATCAGTGGAGCAGCTGGGACTGAAGTCTTCCCACCGCCATTTGCCCCAGGGAGCCAGGAAACTCCACATCCTTTTGTGCATAGCTTGCCAGGAGAGAGAGATCTCCCAGCAGTGCTTTCACTTTTGAGCTCAGAGGAATAAGGACACAGGCTTACAGGCCCACAGGAGGAACAAACTCCAGCCAAAGACAATAATACCAACTAGCACCAGAGATAACCAGATGACAAAAGGCAAGCACAAGAACCCTACCAATAGAAACCAAGGCCACATGGCAACATCAGAACCCAGTTCTCCCACCACAGCAAGTCCTGGATACCCCAACACACTGGAAAAGCAAGAATTGGATTTAAAATCGTATCTCATGATGCTGATAGAGGGCTTCAAGAAAGATTTAAATAACTCCCTTAAAGAAATACAGGAGATCGTGGGTCAACAAGCAGAAGCCCTTAAAGAAGAAACACAAAAATCCCGTAAAGAATTACAGGAAAACACAAACAACCAAGTGAAGGAACTGAACAAAATCATCCAGGATCTAAAAGTGGAAGTAGAAACAATAAAGAAATCACAAAGTGAGACATCTTTGGAGATAGAAAACCTTGGAAGGAATTCAGGAGTCATAGATGCAAGCATCAACAACAGAATACAAGAGATAGAAGAAAGAACCTCAGGTGCCCAAGATACCATAGAAAACATTGACTCAAAGAAAATACAAAATGCATAAAGCTGGTAACCCAAAACATCCAAGAACTCCAGGACACAACGAGAAGACCAAACTTAAGGATTATAGGTATAGACTAGAGCGAGGATTCACATCTTAAAGGGTCAGTAAATATTTTCAACAAAATTGTAGAAAAAAACTTCCCTAACCTAGAGAAAGAGATGCCCATGAACATACAAGAAGCCTTCAGAACTCCAAACAAACTGGACCAGAACAGAAAGTCCTCCTGGCACATAATAATCAAAACACCAAATTCACTAAACAAAGAAAGAATATTAAAAGCATCAAGGGGGGAAAGGGCAAGTAACTTATAAAGGCAGACCTATCAGAATCACACCAGACTTCTCACCAGAGACAATGAAAGCTAGAAGATCCTGGGCAGACCTCATACAGACCCTAAGAGAACACAAATGCCAGCCAAACTAGTATACCCAGCAAAATTCTCAATCATCATAGGTGGAGAAACCAAGATATTCCATGTTGAAACCAAACTTATACAATATCTGTCCACAAACCCAGCCCTACAAAGGATAATTAATGGAAAATGTCAACACAAGAAGGGAAACTACACCCTAGAAAAAGCAAGAAAGTAATCTTCTTCCAACAAATCTAAAAGAAGATACCCACACAAATATAACAATAACATCAAAAATAACAGGAAGCAACAATCTTTATTCCTTAATATCTCTTAACAACAATGGACTCAACTCCCCAATAAAAAAGACAAAGACTAATGAAATATTTCTCATGTAAATCTTCAATTTTATCAGAAAATGTTTGTAATTCCCTATTTAATTACTTTAGTAATTTTTTGTCTACCATTTTATCTGCATTAATTTTCATGATAATCTTCAATTTTAATGTCTTTCTATATAATTCCTCTATTTTATCAGAAATATTTTCAATGTAAATCTTTGATTTTATCACAAATATTTCTAATTCCACCTTCAATTAATTTAGAAAGAGTTTTTATATCTACCATTTTATATGTTAAAATTTTCCATGAGTCAATTTTAATGTGTTTGTCTATATATTTCTTGAATTTTACCAGAAATATTTTCCATGTAAATCTTCAGTTTTATCTGAAAATGTTTATAATTCCACCTTCAATCAACTTAGAATTAATTATATTTATGCCTATCATTTTATCTATATAATTTCCATGATAATCTTTAATTTTAACATGTTTTTCTATATATTTCTTCAATTTTATCAGAAATATTTTCCATGTAAATCTTCAAGTTTATCAGAAAATGTTTATAATTCCACTTTCAATCAATTTAGGAATACTTTTATGCCTACCATTATTATATCTATATAAAATTTTCCATGAGAATCTTCAATTTTAACATGTTTTTCTACATTTTTCTACAATTTTATCAGAAATATTTTCCACGTAAATCTTCATTATATCATAAAATGTTCCTATTCCATATTTCTATTAATTTAGCAATGTTTTACATGTCTACCACTTTACTCTTTAATTCTCCATGAAAATTGTCAATTTTAACGTGTTTATCTGAAATATTTTCCATGTAAATCTTTAATTTTATCATAAAGTGTTTTTACTTCCCTTTTCAATAAAAAACATTGAAAAAAAGGCAGACCAATACATGTGTGTCATTAGCAAAGAATCCTTTATCACATGTCCTTTCAAGTGCTTGCTTTAGAACACCCTTTCATCTGTGTCTGCTTCAGTAAAACATTCCTTCATGAGTCTGCCTTAGCCTTACACCTGTGTCTGCTTCAGAGAAATATTCCTTCATGTGTTTGCCCCAGCAAAATGCCATCCAACACAACTGACTTTCCTAAGAACCCTTAAGTTTTCATTTCAGGAGTTTTGATAGACACCTGACTGGGTGAAGCACAAGAGGAGGGTGAGACCCTCAGTGTTGGTTGGGGTATTATATTATGTATTTGAGGAAATGGGGAGAATTAGCAGGTTGAGAGACTGTCAAGGACTGAGTAGAGATGGCTAGGATATTTTGGAGAATATGGGAAAGCCTAGAGGTTGGAGGGGAATACTGGCCACATAGTGGTAGCTGGGTCCTTCTTTCTTTTTGGTATTTCCTATCCCATGTCTGGAGCTCAAAGAGGGTGTCCTCCAGGAAGCCAGCCCCACTTGCCAAGTCTGCTTGTCTTCCAGGAGGTCCTTCCCTCTTCTTGGATTGACAGGAAGAGAGAGTAATTGGAAAGACTGGCAATCTCTGCATGAGGTGGTCAAAGCAGAAATACATATCTACTGGCTTTGGCCATCATTGTTAACAGTTTGTGTGTGAAATGTCCCCATGGCTCATGTGTTTCAACACCTGGTCTCCAGCTGGGTGGTGCTACTTTAAGAGCTTGTGAGTGTGCAGCTGAGTCACTGAAGAGAGACCCTTGAGGGTTCTAGTTGGCTTTTCTTCCAGTCCTGTTGCTTTCCCATCCAGCCTCCATGTGAGGAGCCACACACTTTCACCAACAGCACTGATTAAGTAGCTCCTGCTGCTGTGCCTTTCCTGCATGATGAGCTGAATCTCTCCTGAAGCCATAAGCCAATGTAAACCTTTTCTCTCTTAAGCCACTCTGTCAAATACCCTCACAATGATGAAAAAAGCAGACCTAAATCTATATCTTTGTGTCTATATTTATCTTTTGGACCTATCTTTGTTCCATTCTGTGAATTTCAAGCATCATCAAGACATGTTGCAAGCATTTGCTGTATAGGATAGACACACGGTGGTCCTGCATGTCCTTAGTTGGAACTGGTGGGAAGCAAAGGGAGGGAGCAAAAGCCTCACCCTTCCTCCTTATCTTGAAAAGCAACATGTTCGGGAAGCCAAAGGTTTGTTAAGGACTTGGTTACTCCTAGACTTGCCCTCAGAAGTTTGCTGTGGAGCTAGTCAACACCTACACTTTCAACTCATGATTCTGATGTTCTCCAAAAGTTGAAAACAACTGTTTAACAATATTTGCTCAGGAAAAGAGTGGGGAGCTGTGTTCTGTGACCCTTGAATTTTACTTAGGGATCAAATAGCTGGATACACTAGGTTTAACAGACCTTAAGCAGAAGGCAGCATTAGGTCTCTTCCCACAGAAAGCTGACAGGTTGAGTGCTAGGAAACCTCTCCAGTTAGTTCAGAACAATTTTACCTTTCTGTGAGTCAGAATAAGTCATCTGTCTTTCTATAAATCTCATCAGTCTGTACACATATAAGAGTTAACATAAATAATATATTAATTAACATAAATAAATAAACCTGGTACTTCCATGACTGTGCATACCGGACCTTCAACTCCTTTGCAAAATCACCCAGGATGGGCCCAGAAACATCAAGTTTTTCCTCACCAGGTAGAGGTCATGGGCTGTTTTTGACCAGGAGTCCCCTGGTACCTCCATGTTTGCTGACACACAGTCCCTCATTGAAAATCAGAGCTCACTGAAGTCTTCCTGGGGGTCAACATTTAGGGTTTGGCTGCAGAATCCAAAGTCTGAGGAGGCACAAAGCATCACACCTCTGAGGACTTCCAGGGTTTCCCAAAATATTCCCTGTTATGTTTTCCAACTGCTAATTGTTTTAGGGATTTACTATCTGCCAGCCACTGCTCTGGGTGTTGATGTATGGCATCTTAGTCACTCCCTTTTTTGCCTTATTTTTAATATAAAATTAAATATATGTAAAATATAAAATAACAGAGTGAATCTGGTGTTTTCATTATCAACTCCTATCCCCCATACTATTTATATAATTTTACTTTTAATTTTATGTACTTTTGTTTTAATTGATAATTCTGTAGTTCTATAAGGCATAACAATATATTTGATATATTTATACCATATAGAATGATGAGGTCAGGTCAGTTGAGAAACCCATCACTTTGCATATGCTTTTAAATATTAAAACAAAATTTGTGTGAGTGTTTTGCCTGCAAGCATATATGTGAATCGCATGTATGCCTGGTGTCCACAGAGTCAGAAGAAGACATTAGATCCCCTAGAACAGGACTTACAGATGGTTATGATCATCCACGTGTGTACTAGGAACCTAATCCAGGTCCTCTGTAGAACAAGTGCTTTGAACCATAGAGCCATCTCTTCAGTCTCCACATGTCACCTTTGTGTGTGTGTGTGTGTGTGTGTGTGTGTGTGGAGAGAGAGAGAGAGAGAGAGAGAGAGAGAGAAACACAGAACAATGTAGCAATTTGAAAATATACAATACTCTGTTTATTCTGTAGAGAGTTTAATGAAGCTTGTTCCTCCTGCCTGTCTGACATTTTGCATCCTTTTGTCAGGACTTCTCTTTCTTTGTGTCTTCAGCCCCTGGTAATCACCATTCTACCCTTTACTTCTATGAATTCAACTTCTTTAGATTCAACATCTAAATGACATCATGAAGTAGTTGTCTTTCTGTTCCTGTCATTTAGTACAGTGTCCTCCATGTTTATCTATGGTGTTGGAAATGACAGTCTGTCCCTTTTGAAGGTTATATATATATATATATATATATATATATATATATATATATCACATTTTTTTCTTTATCCATTCATACATTAATGGGCATCAAGGTCTATCTCTGTATAGCTATTGTGAATAATATTTCCAATGAACAAGGAATGCAGCTGCCTATTTAGTTTCTTTGGAACATACCCAGAAGTAGAATTAATGGACTACTTGGGAACTGTATTTTTGGTTTTTGGAGGACCTCTAGATTGTTTTCCATAAGGGATGTATAAATATACAATCTCATAGTAGTTTATAAGGGCTCCATTTTCTGCACATCTTCACCAGCATCTTTGTGTTTTTTTGATAATAGTCCATCTAACAGTGTGAGGTGATGTCACATCATGGCTATAGTTTGCATTTCCCTGACGAGGCAGTGGTCATGAACATTTTTCATACATTTTTTCATACATCTTTTGGCCATTTGCAAGTTTTCTTTTAAGAAATGTTTATGGACTGGAAAGATGGCTCTGTGGTTAAGAACATGCAGATTATCCAAAGGTCCCAAGTCCAATTCCCAGCATTCATAAGACCTCTCACAACTGTCTGATGCTGTCTTCTGGTGAGCACATGTACATGTAGACAGAGTGTTCTTGTACATGAAATACATAAATAAATCTTTAAAAAGGAGAAATGTTTAGTTAGGGAGCTGGAGAGGTAGATCAACAGTTAAAAATGATTATTGTTCCTTCAAAGGACCTGAGTTCAGTTCCTAGCACCCATATTGGGCAGCTCACAACTGATCCTTACTTACCCTCGGCTCTTCCAGAAGCTCTTCTGGTCTCCTTGGGCACCCACAAATACTCGGCCTAAACACACACACTAACTCATCAAATAATAGGAAAAAATTCTGAAAACTTAGGACTTTGGCACATATTTTTTTTGAAGTAAATCCCTAACACCCTCTTTTATTTTTAAATATTTGAAATTCATTTGAGGTAAGTACATATAAGGGTTCTACAAGAAATACATCAATAATAGTATTGTCATTTGCAAATGTAGTTAAAGTGATGTTTGGATTTCTAGTACTTCCACATATGTGATACATTTAGAATTGTTTTATTAAAAAATTAATAAATGTAATATATATTAATATATATGCATGCATGTATGTGCATCATATTTATGCAGTGCTCACAGAGGCCAAAAGAGGGTGCTAGATCCCCTGGGACTAGATTTGAGATTGTCAGTTACCATGTGGATGCCATACTCTTTGCAAGAGCAGCAAATGCTCTTAACCACTAAAAGAGCAGTCCTTGAAATGGTTTTTTAAAATTTGAACCAGGATTTTCCCAAAGCTGTAAGTGTAATATGCTGCTGCGTTTCTTGAATTAAAAAAAAAAAATCAAAACAATGTTACTTTGTTCAGGCACAGAGTCCTTACTATATTCTTTCATATATAAATTCCTTCATATACTTTTTCCTCATGGAAGGAGCTAAGATTAATAGCATTAGAAAATCATGGAATCACTCATTAAAGAAAAGAACCTTACAATCTGCACTGGTGGATATGTACATAAGGTCATACTAGAGAGTAACAGGGTGAGACCTCGCCTTGTTGTCAACCCTACCACCGATAAGTAGACACTAAACCACTTGTCTCTTACTAGCCTCTGCTCCCCATAAAATCCCACAGTGAGTCCACAGTTGCCAGCCCAGGAAGCAATATATAAATAACAGATTTTGCATTAAACTCTAGCCCTACCAACCTGCTTCCTTCCTGGGTCAATAGCTTCCACCTGGGCTACTTGTTCCTTGGCCTGGGTCCTCTCCAGTGGTAGCATGGCCTCTAGGCAAGAACAGATTTAGCAAAACCCACCATGAAGTTACCAGACATGCATGTTTGCTTTGTTTGTGTAGATCTGAGAGAGACTCCAGTCTTGTTTTCTTTTTTTTCTCCTTTCTTTCATTTTCTCTCCATGTTTCTTGTTTAAGGCCAGGTTCATCCATTTCTCCATCCTTGGTGAACTTGTTTATTTATTTATTTATTTATTTATTTATTTATTTATTTATTTTAATATATTTCTGCTGGGGATGTGTATGCCATGTATATGTATGTATGTGTGTGTGTGTGTGTGTGTATGTATGTATGTATGTATATGAGGTTGCACTTATTGCCAGAATAAGTGTCAGATCCCAAGGGACTGGAGTTACAGGTGGTTGTGAACCTGCTGACAAGAGTTCTGGGAACTGAACTCATGTCTTCCAGAAGACTGATATAGGTGCCTATCTGCATATCCCTCTCTCTAATCCTGAATAGTTTTTTGGTATTTCGTTTCTTTATTGTTTGTTTTTATGTATGTATATCTGTGGTCTTGCACATGCTACAGTGTACATGTAGAAGAGGACAACTTGTGGGAATTGATTCTCTCCTTCTTTTCCTTCTACCATGTGGGTTCCAGAGATTGAACCCAAGTTATCAGGTTACCCACTGAGCCATCTTGCTGCCTCTCCTCACCCTGAACTTTTGGATTGAGCTCAAAGTTTGTTTGAGTTTGGTTTAGCGGATGAATCACGAGAATATTTCACGATGCTGAGGGTCTGTCCTACTGTTTGGTGAAATGAAAGAATACAGTCGGCTGACTCAGTTTAGCCCTAGCTTTGCCACGAGAGCCCTCCAAACTTCAATTTTGTCAACTGTAAAATGGGGCTCTTGCTTGTGGATGGTGGAAAGGTGTCAGTTGAATCTTCTGCAGGGAAAGAGATGTAACTTGAACCCCTTGAGCAGGCTTTTGGGTGGCTGCAGAGGACTTTGGGTTCCAGATATAACTTTCTGCCAGTGGCAAATCAAAATCAGAGCATCTGCCTCCAGATGTCCGGGAATTTTATTCTACATATCCATATATATGTATATATATTAAAGATTTATTTATTGTTATATGTAAGTACACTGTACAAATACGTTACATTACAGTACACTGTAGCTATCTTCTGACACTCCAGAAGAGGGCGTCAGATCTCATTATGGATGGTTGTGAGCCACCATGTGGGGCTGGGATTTGAACTCAGGACCTTCGGAAAAGCAGTCAATGCCCATAACAGCTGAGCCATCTCACCAGCCCCCTTTTTTTTTTTTTTTTTTTTGCCTCTAAATGCCTGGGTAACCCAGTGCTTGTCCCCTGCTCTGTGGGTATGCTGAGATAATTGTTGAAGCGCTTTGTTAAAAGAAAAAACATCTCTGTTTTCATTAACTCTCTGCATGGGGCAGTTCCAGCCCACTGATCCAGGTACTATTTACAGTTCAATTTCATAGCAATGATAGACTGAAATACCTACCCCTCTCCGTGAGCTCACGCATTCACAAATAGTGGGCATTCATCACAGGTTCTTTTTTCCTAATTATCCTCTGTTTGGGTCTCCTCTTCAACTGTAACTTTGAATTTCAAATGTCCCAATGTGCTTTCATCCACAGTGGAGACTGATGAGTTAATCTCTTCGGAAATCAACAGAGCTGCAGGTCTTAAGATTCCTTGGCCCCAGTGCAGACATCACAAAGAATAGCACAGTGGTACATAAATCTACGACTTGCATACGTTTACTTAATCATGTTGGAATTCTCTTTGAACTTGACCCCAGGGGATAGATTATAAAACTGGCTGTGAGCTAAAAACTAATCCACTGGAGTGGATTAGAGAGCATCAGGATGTCATGAGAACATCAGGATGAAATGCAAAGAGGGCAGTGTGTAAAGAGCAGCCCATCAGTATGACTCTGGATGGTTTAGCAGTCTTACCTGCGGTTAGGCATGCCTCTAAACTTAGACCAGGGGCTGCAAGCTGGTGGGAAGGCTATATTTTTTCTCTCTTCTTTCTCCTCTTCCTCTTCCTTGTCCTTTGAAATGGGGGTCTCATGTATCCCAAGGGGGCCTTGAACTCATTGTGGAGCTGAGGAGAATTTTTGAACTGGTGGTCCTCCTGCTTCTGTCTCCCAGGTGCTGGGATTGAAGGTGTGCACTCCTATGTCCACACCTCACAGAACAGAGTGGTATAGGGGATGGAACTAGGGCTTTATGAGTATTCAGTGACTACTCTATGCACTGAGCTGTTTACCTAGCCCCAAGGATCTTATGAAAAAAAATCAATACTTGCTTTTGAATTCCCATTTGGATTGTCAAAAAAGGTGTCTGATCTCTGGAAAGGGGTCATTTGGGCCCCCAGGGAGAGGCTTGTTAAGGCAGGTGAGGGAGTACATAGTGCTGACCCTACCTTGGGTCCTAGGAACTAGTGTCAATCTGGGGATCAAAGAGGTCAGGCCCGGGCCAGTGCAAAGTCAAGCAAAGAAGAGGAAGGGCAGAGTAATTCCAAGGGTCCAGAACCAGGATCTTAGCATTTTCCTCCCATGGATGAATTAAAACAGGGTTCAATATGTCATGATTTATGGGCCAAATTTGGCTTGAGTTGAAATGTTTGTTAACTGGCTATGGTGGCATATGCTCATAATCTCAGCACCTGGGAGGCTGAATCAAGAGAATTGTGAGGCCAAGCCGGGCCACACAGTGATGACTTCTGTAAACAAACAAACCAGAACGGGGAAGTGGGAAGGGGTGGGTGGGAGGACAGGGGGAGAGAAGGGGGCTTATGGGACTTTCAGGGAGTGGGGGGCTAGAAAAGAGGAAACCATTGGAAATGTAAATAAAAATATATCGAATAAAAACAAACAAACAAATGAAAATGAAGAAAAAGTAAAAGAAAATTGTGTAACATGAATGTCAATTTTCATTGTCTATAAGGCTTTATCATCTTAGTGCACTTGCTTATTTGAATAGTGTGGAAGGCTGCTTTGTGCTGCAGTGATGTAGCTAAGCAGCTGCAGAGGCCGTGTCAATCACAAGGTAAACTGTAGTGAGACTTCTGGAATTTTGGTTTCTTTTAAAACCACAGAAGTATTTAAGAATGTACTTTCATTTTAATCGCAGGTATAGACTGCAGCTGACCATGATTTGCCTTGTGCTCTAGCAGAAGCATGGTTTAGCCAGGTACAGACTGTGTGATGTTTGGAATTCTGGGAACTTTTCAGAGGGCACATAAACGCAAGGGCCTTCAAGAAGCGTGGTAGTTGATGGTTGTTTGTGGAGGTTGTTTGCAGCTTGTTAGTAGCAGAAGTAAAAGAAGAAGCAAAAAGAAAGAAATTACATTCAGAGATTTCCCAATTTCTTCTCTTCACTCTATCCTTGTTTCTCTCCTATCTAGTGTTAGGGGATGAAACTGTGAGGATAAAGGGTGGGAAAAAGACAAACCCACAAAGTAGCAAAGACCAGCTATAGTAAACTGTTTTCCTGACTGATCTTTGATTATAGATAGTTTATACTATCTGTATAGCAGATGGTTATAAATAACAGGTAGTTTACACTAGAGCCAAATCAAGTGGCCATGGCTAAGAACACAGGTTCAGGCTTCCCCAATTCCACACTCTGTGTAGTAATGGTTTTATGAAATTTTTAGTTACAAAACAAAAATTCTTAAATCAAGGCGCTTTTCAAATATATTGGTAGAGACATTACAAAGCAAGAAAACCTCCACAGGCTGATGACATTCTTAGCCTTTGAATTGGTAAACTCAAAGTATCTACATATTCCAAAAATATTTATCTGATAGCCAGAAGATGCTAGTCAATATTATAGAACACCGTCCTCAGGGCATAGCAGCCATTACCATCTTCATCAGATGAGCTTTCAAGATTGGCCTGACGTTCTCCCATAAAAGGAAGGTGTGGCAAGAGCCATCACCCAAGAGTCCAGCCACTCTTCTCTACACCTTCTTTCCAGATGTGTGGAAAGCTCATGATCTTGGGAGATGACAGAGTATATAGAATGTTAACTAAAGTATATAGAAGGTTAATTAAAGAGGGGCCTTCTATATGTAGCTACGAGGAGGCTGTCATCCATGAGGGGTTAAGACTTCTCACTGGTGTAGTTGCTTTGAGGTTATCTGTCTTCCTATAAACAACTTTTACCATACTTTGCAAGTGAGCTCAATAAACTCATGATTTGTCAGGATGGATTTTGGTATAATCACTATTTGGTCTTTTGTTACTGTCCTGTTTGGGATGAATAGGGTTCATATCACACTAGGAAAGATTCACATAGCAGTCACATGAAGAGGTAGGTGATGAATGTTATTTATAGAGGGTATATGATAGCACAAGAGATTTTTGGCTTTTTTTTTTTTAGTATGTGATATTCTTTTTTTTATTCGATATATTTTTTATTTACATTTCAAATGATTTCCCCTTTTCTAGCCCCCCACTCCCCGAAAGTCCCATAAGCCCCCTTCTCTTCCCTGTCCTCCCACCCACCCCTTCCCACTTCCCCGTTCTGGTTTTGCCGAATACTGCTTCACTGCGTCTTTCCAGAACAAGGGGTCACTCCTTTCTTCTTGTACCTCATTTGATATGTGGATTATGTTTTGGGTATTCCAGTTTTCTAGGTTAATATCCACTTATTAGTGAGTGCATACCATGATTCACCTTTTGAGTCTGGGTTACCTCACTTAGTATGATGTTCTCTAGCTCCATCCATTTGCCTAAGAATTTCATGAATTCATTGTTTCTAATAGCTGAATAGTACTCCATTGTGTATATATACCATATTTTTTGCATCCACTCTTCTGTTGAAGGATACCTGGGATTTTTGGCTCTTAACCTGCAACATTCCAGCTCTCCACAATCATGGAAGTTCTAATTAGTCAACCAAGCATTCAGACTGTTTAACACAGAGGTGGCCATTTTATAATCTTTGTGAGCTTATGTGCCTATGCACTCATGGTTGTATGTATGAATGTGAGTGTGTATGTGCCATGTGGAGGTCAGAGGACAACTGCAGGTGTCTTCACATGCCTAAACACACCTGTTGGGCTTCGAACTTCTGAGGAATTCTTTTGTCTCTACCTCCCATTTCTTCGCACGAGTGCTGATATTTCAGATATATATTACAGTGTACAACTTTGTGTGGGTTCTGGGGATTTGTGCTAAGGTCCTTAGTTTACATGGTAAGCATTTTATCCACTGAGCTGTCTCCTTAGACCAAGTGTTCTTTTTCTGGAAATTTATTTCATAACTTTCACATAAAAGTTTGCTTACCTGTAGATCAGAGTCATTTAGAAATCTTGAGTTTGAGAAAAATCTGAGCTCTGGATGGAATTTGAGCTAAGTAAAATAAGCCATGAATTATCTGATCATTGTTGGGAACAATTCCCTAACACGAATCATAGACAATAACCAGACACATTATTTATTTGTTTTTATTTTTCCTTCATTTTTTTAATTTAAAAATTTTCATTTTTCTCTTTTATTGAAAATAGATTCCTTTCTCATACAATATATCCTGATTACAGTTTTCTCTTTCTCTGCTCCTCCCAGTTCCCACCTATCCTCTCATCTAGCTCCACTTCCTTTGTCTTTCATCAAAAGAGATCATGCTTCTAAGAGACAACAACAAAGTAAAATATAATAAGATAAAACAAAGACCATCATATCAAAGTTGGACAAGGCAAACAAACAGAAGAAAAAGATATCCAAGAGAAAACACAAGAATCAGAGACCCTATAAACAGTCACCAAACCCCGACACTATTGTGGATGCTAAGAAGTGCTTGCTGAAAGGAGCCTGATACAGTTGTCTCCTGAGGGGCCCTGCCAGTGCCTTATAGATACAGAGGCAGATGCTAGCAGCTAACCATTGGACTGAGCATGGGGTCTCCAATGGAGGAGTTGGAGGGAAGACTGGAGGAGCTGAAGGGGTTTGCAACCTCATGGGAAGAACAATGATGTCGGCCAACCAGACCTCCCCCCCCAGGGCTTCCAGAGACTAAGCCATTAACCAAGGGGTACACATGGTTCCAGCTGCATTTATGGCAGAAGAATGCCTTTTTGGGCATCGGTGAGAGAAGAGGTTCTTGGTCCTATGAAGGCTGGATAGATGCCCCAGAGTGGGAAAATCAAGGGGCAGGTACGTGGGGGTGGGTTGGGTGGAGGGGCATCCTCATGGAGGCAGGAGGAGGGAGGATGGGTTAGGGGTTTTCTGGGGGGGGGTGGTTGGGAAAGGGAATAATATTTGAAATGTAAATGAAGAATATATTTAATAATAAAAAAAAGAATCAGAGGCCCACTCATTTACACACTCAGGAGCCCCATAAAAACACTAAACTGAAAGCTATGATGTGTACACAGAGGACCTGGTGCAGGCCTGTGCTTACTGCTTCAATCTCTGTGAGGTTATATGATCCCTGCTAAGTTGATTCAGAGGACGTTGGTCTCCTGCTGTTCTCCATCTCCTCTGGCTTATAATCTTTCTGCTTCTTCTGTGGGGTTCCCTGAGCTCCGAGGGGAGGGATTTGATGGAGACCTCCCATTTAGATCTGTGTGGCCCAAGGTCTCTGTCTCTCTGTCTCTCTCTCTCCCTCTCTCTCCCTCCCTTTCTTCCTCCCTCTTTTTCCCTCCCTCCCTTCCCTTCCTCCCTCCTTTCTTCCTTCCTAACTTCCTTCCTTCCTTCTGTGTAATGTCTAGTGGTGAGTCTCTATATTATTTCCATCTGCTGTAGGAGGAAACTTCTCTGATGATGGCTTAGTAAGGCACTGATTTATGAGTATAGCAGAATATTATTAGGAGTCATTTTATCATTATTTTTTTTAGCCCAAGTCTCTGGGCTATCTATCTTCTTGTTCTTGGTCACCCAAGCAGAATCAAGTATGAATTCCATCTTGTGGAATGGGCTTTAAGTAAAGTCAGACATTGGTTGGTTACTCCTATAATATTTGTGCTGCCGTTGCCCTAGCATATGTTGCAGGCAAGATAGCATTGTAGATCAAAGGTTTGTGACTGAGTTGGTATTCCTGTTTCTATTTTGATAGCCTGCAGAGTACCATCCCATACCAAAGGCTCTAAATGTAGGAGTAAAGGTTTTAAGCAGACACTTGACCTCTTGTTTGAGTGTTGTCTTCAGTTATGGAGACTATCCGTTTGTAGAGAGAAACCTATTATCTTGGCAACAACCTGGGTTGTTTGGGGATTTCCAGGGGACTCCTTTGGCCAATGATTCAATTAGATGTAACCCAGTCCCAGTACTGGAAGCTTTGTTTGTTGACAAGTGAAGGTCATTTGAGATTCTATCTCATTCATTGTTTGGAGGCTCCATTAGGATTTTCTTGATATAATTTAGAAAGTTTCTATTGCACTAGGTTTTCTTTCTTTTTTTTTTTTTATGTTTTTCTTTTTTTTTTATTCGATATAATTTATTTACATTTCAAATGATTTCCCCTTTTCTAGCCCCCCCACTCCCCGATAGTCCCGTAAGCCCCCTTCTCTTCCCCTGTCCTCCCTCCCACCCCTTCCCACTTCCCCGTTCTGGTTTTGCCGAATACTGTTTCACTGAGTCTTTCCAGAACCAGGGGCCACTCCTCCTTTCTTCCTGTATCTCATTTGATGTGTGGACCATGTCCTGGGTATTCCAGTCTTCTAGGCCAACAACCACTTATTAGTGAGTGCATACCACGATTCACCTTTTGAGTCTGGGTTACCTCACTTAGTATGATGTTCTCTAGCTCCATCCATTTGCCTAAGAATTTCATGAATTCATTGTTTCTAATGGCTGAATAGTACTCCATTGTGTAGATATACCACATTTTTTGCATCCACTCTTCTGTTGAGGGATACCTGGGTTCCTTCCAGCATCTGGCAATTACAAATAGGGCTGCTATGAACATAGTAGAGCATGTATCCTTATTACATGGTGGGGAATCCTCTGGATATATGCCCAGGAGTGGTATAGCAGGATCTTCTGGAAGTGAGGTGCCCAGCTTTCGGAGGAACCGCCAGACTGATTTCCAGTGCACTAGGTTTTCATACCATTCCACAAATGCCCCTCAATTATAGCTAAGAGACCCATTTTATAAGGTGCTTATCATCATCAGCATCACCATCATCATCATCTGGGCTTTTTTGAGACAGAGTCTTACTATGTAGCTCTGGCTGTCCTGGAACTCACTATGTGGACCTAGGCTGGCCTGGAACTCAGTAATCTGCATACTTCTGCTTCCTGAGTGCTGAGATTAAAACCATGCACCACTACCCCCCAGCTTAAGGTTCTTCTTCTTCAGACATTACCAACTGAAGGTGCATAATCATGGCCAGAAACTGACACAGCTCAGAGAAGCAGCCAAAATTGCCTGGGAAGTATTTTCAGGCATGGGTTATCATTAGAACCACTTATTGGGATTTTAAATATAATGAGCCCTGGATACTATTCCTTAGACAGATTGATTTTGTGGTCTTGGATAGGGCCAACAGTCTGTGTCATTGTGAGCTGCTGGTAAATTCAGACTTCAGCCTAATAGAGAAGCTGCGATCTGGCTATGGGCCTTGTGACACAGATGAAGAGACGTAAGGATCAATAGCTTGATTATTCAGGCTCTGTCTTCAGTGACTTCTCTGCTAGTTCCCTTCTTGAGATCACATGGCTCACATGTCATCCTTGTGCCCATTATAAGCCCAGGTCATCCTGTGGCAGTATGATTTCTGAATATCGTTCTCTGCAATTCTAGGCTGGAGGTTTTCTAAGACCAAATCTGAGGGTGCACTTTGGTCTTTCCTGAAAAGCCCAAGTCTAAGCCCATGCTTAGTTCCACATTAAGTTGGAGTACAGAACTGTCCTGGTGCTCTGCCAGCTGGCGAGTTGAGATATGGTTTCATTGGGATATGTTATGGTTTAAATGTCCCCTATATTTTTATGTAGTCCCCAGCTGGTGTCTCTATTTGAGAAGATGTGGAAAATTCAGGAAGTGGAGACTTGCTGAAAGAAAAGTGTCCCTGGGGTGGACCTTGAGGATTTATATTATGGCTTTATTTTCTGTTTATTCTCTTTTGACTGTGTAATTAACCAGATGGCTCCCTGTTCCTGCCACCATGCATTCCCTGACACAGTGGAATGCATCTCCTAGAATTGTAAACCAGAACAAATTCTTCCATCCTTTCACTGTTTCATGCTTTTGTTACAGCAGTGAGCAAAGTAGCTGAACCTGTCTGTATCAGAAAAAAAAAATACAGTAGTGATTCTCTCTATTGCAAGCATGTTTTATTGGAAGGATTTTTAAAATTACTTTTTCAATGTCATTAGCATTTCATCCGTCAAAAATGTTTATTGCATCTTGGTTATATTTTAGGTGGTTATATGTGCCTATTAATTTATGAACTTCTTTTGGGTTTTCCAAATCATTGGACTATAAATTTTCAAGATATTTCCTAATAACCATCTAGACTTCAGTGTTATCCTTTTTCTAAACTTACAGATTACTTTTGGTCACAGTGCTTTGTCATGTTCCTGTGTTGCAATTTGTTCATCAATTGGGATTGGGATCTCTTGCAGCTTTACATGGAGTCTTCTTATTAAGTAGTTTTGTCTTGAGGGATTTCCAGCGTCTCTTAGAGGGGAGATAACCAGTTCATGTAACAGTAGTGTAACTGCAAGTTTTTCACCTGTGCCTCTTTGTTCCCAGAAATAATGACTCCTACACTTCTTTTATAAGAATAAATACCTAGGCCAATAACCTTGGTTCTGTTCCCTAATGAGCTCATATCTCAATAAACCAGTTAATTTTAGTCTAAGTGCAACGTGGCTGGTTGTATTTTTCTCACTTTCATGCATCTGTCTCCTTGGATGCATGAAGAGAGTTTAGGGCAAATCTCTGGCACCTGACTCTTTCCTAGGATTCCTCTTTCTCCTGGAACTTCCCATTCCTATTCCCTGCCCCAGTTCATTGGCCATAGGCTTTTTACCAACAGGTAAATACTTTAACACAGTGAGATTCTTTCTACACAGTAGTAACTCCAAAACATGCAAGACACAGACATACAACAAAAATCAATTAAGGACAACTAGCACATCACCAATAATCATAGGAAAGAAAGCAAAAAACAATATATAATAAACCATGGAGCTTATCATTAATCTTTTTTTTTTCATAGTCCAGTCGTTATCACCTTCCTGGTCCATCCTCTGATTGTTCCTCATCCCATACCTCCTCCACCTTCTCCAAGAGGTTGTCCCCATCCCTCCTGTCCCACCAGACCTCCCCACTCCCTGGGGCCTCAAGTCTCTTGAGGATTAGGTGCATCTTCTCTCACTGGGGCCAGATCAGGCAGTCCTCTGCTGTATATGTGTTGGGGACCTTGGACTTGCTTGTGTATGCTATCAGGTTGGTGACTCAGTGTCTGAGAGATCTTGGGGGTCCAGGTTAGTTGAGACTGCTGGTCTTCCTATGGGGTTACCCTTCTCCTCAACTTCTTCCAGATTTTCCCTAATTTTATCACAGAGGTCCCTGGCTTCTGTCCATTGGTTGGGTGTAGGTATCTACATCTGACTCTTTCAGCTGTTTGTTAGGCAAACAGCCTCTCAGAGGGCAACCATGCTAGGCTCCTGTCTGTAAGCACATCATAGCACATCACAGTGTTAGGTCTTGGAGCCTCCCCTTGAGCTGGATCCCAGTTTGGGCCTGTCACCAGACCTCCTTTCCCTCAGTCTCTTCTCCATTTTTGACTCTGAACTTCTTTTAGACAGGAAAAATTCTGGGTTAGAGTTTTTGACTGTGGGATGGCAACCCCATCCCTCTACTTGATGCCCTGTCTTTCTACTGGAGGTGGACTCTACAAATTTCTTCTCCCCATTGTAGGGCATTTCATCTAAGGTCCCTCCTTTTGGGTCCTAAGAATCTCTCACCACCCATGTCTCTGGTACTTTCTATAGGGCCCTCCAACTCCTACCTCCCGAGGTTGCCTATTTCTATTTTTTCTGCTGGACTTCAGGGCTTCAGTCCTGTTTCCCCCTGTTCTCTGACACCTGATCATGTTCCCCTTTCCCCCTCCCTGTCTCCTCTCCCACCCATGTCTCTCCCTCCCTCCTCCCCCACCATGATTGCTTTCTTCTCCCACCCAAGTGGGACTGAAGCATCCTTACTTGGACCCTTCGGCTTGTTAACCTTCTTGAGTTCTGAGGATTATATCCTGGATATTCCGTATTTCTTTGGTTAATATTCACTTATTAGTGAGTACATACCATGCATGTCCTTTTGGGTCTGAGTTACCATACTCAGGATGATATTTTCTAGTTCCACCCATTTGCCTGCCAAACTCATGATGTCCTTGTTTTTAATAGCTGAGTAGTATTCCACTGTGTAAATGAACCACATTTTCTGTATCCATACTTCTGTTGTGGGACATCTGGGTTGTTTCCAGCTTCTGGCTATCACAAATAAGGCCAATATAAACATAGTGAAACATGTGCCCTTGTGTCATGGTGGGGCATCTTTTGGATATATGCCTAAGAGTGGTATAGCCAGGTTTTTGGGTAAATGTAGCTCCAATTTTCTGAGGCAACTCTAGGTTGATTTCCAGAGTAGTTGTATCAGTTTTCAATCCCACCAGCTGTACAGAGCCATATTGGGGCAGTCTTGCACTTGGTCAGAGTTTGACTTTGGTCAAGGTTAACTTCTCCCAGTTAGCCAGGATTCTGCTCCACTTAGGGTGGAGCGCACGTAGTAAAGGTTAAGTTCATTGTTCTTCCTGGTATAGGGATTCCTGAATTAAACAGGTGACCCACCCAGCTGCCGGAGCAGTCAAGACGAAGACCTCCAAGAGAAGCTAGACAACTTCCACCGGAACTCAGCCTGGAGTCTGGGGGGAGGGTTTGCCCAAACTGTTAAAAGGTCCGGCGCCATTAAAGTTTACGGCTTTGATCAGTGAACATTGACTTAGCCGTACTTTCATTTCGCCGCTCTTCCCTATGACCCCAAAATTCTCTCAACAGGTAACCTGGTTTACATGTAGCTGCTGGCGGTTACATAGTGGCGCCTGAACGTGGGGCGACCTGGCACGAGAGAATTTCTTGAGGTAGCCCTATCCAGCGAAGCTTCGTGGAAAAGGTGAAAATTAATGGTGTCCGCACGGTAAGCAACATAGAGGGCAAAACTAGCGCTAGTGAATTCGTGTCTATGGTTGTGAGTGCAGGAATGGATACAGTTTTTCAAGCATACTGCGTGGACCCAGCGCAGGACTGCTTGGGTTGATAAGATAGGGAAATATGGGGAAGGAATTTGGTAGGCATTTGCCCAAAGCTCGTAAGAGCTGATTTCGGCGAAAAGAAAGGGGTTTTTAAAAATAGGCATATGTCCACAGCTTCTAAGAGCTGTTTAAAGAGGAAAATGGATGCAATTGCTTAACAAGCACGCTTAACTTTCTGTGTATCTTTCCGTGTTTGTCCCGGTGCACCGACTGTCTATGTGTATGTTTATGTCCTCTCTGTGTCTTTGTGTGAATGACTGTTTCATGTTAAAAAGAAAAAATTGGTAAAGATTACATCTGCTGGTAACCTCTTGAGCTAGCCACAGTTTGTGTGGGGATTGATTCAAAGCCACGCTGCAGCAGCGTAGCTCACTCACCCAAGAGGCAACCATGGCTGGGGAAAAAGCCGCTCTTAAAAGCCCAGAAACCTCGAGATTTGGGAAGACCTTGGTTTGGCTTGTGAAATTCATGTAGTCGCTTTATACATGTTTCTAATTGGTTTTAATGATATAAGGCTTTACATTTCTTGACTAAAGAGTTATAAATTAATTGGTTATTATGTAAAAGGTATAGTGTTATTAAGAAAAGGTTAGTTTAAAAACTGGTGATTCAGTGTTAGAGCTATCTTAACTAACTACACGTGGCCTAACGCCACTCATGCTTTGTTCTTGTTTATAATTGGATTTAAAGGTATATTTTGCATGTCTTGACTATAGAGTATTGGCTTAAGTCACTGCACATGATTTAAAAGGTATAATGTTATTAACAAAAGTTAGGTTAAGGCTGGTAGTTTAGGGTAGTCGCCATTTTGAACACGTGGCATGATGGTTAAGGCTGGTAGTTTAGGGTAGTCGCCATTTTGAACACGTGGCATGACGATTAAGGCTGGTAGTTTAGGGTAGTCGCCATTTTGAACACCACGTGGCATGACGCAATCCAGGAAATACAGGCCTTTGGGACGCTCCTAAATTGACATGGTGTTTCATGTGAATCTTGGCCTGGAGATTAGACTTAATGAAGATTAAGATTTAAAATATTGTCTCTTTAATAAGTTACACTGTTATACACTTGAACATAAGAACTGGCATACAAACCTTGTGCTGTAAATATGTGTTTGCCATTAATTTTAAAGAAAATAGATTGTTTAAAATTGAGATTTGCTTCCAAAATTACAATTGTGCTCTAATATTGCAAGAAAACATTGAGTTACAATAAAAATCAGTGTGTCATTGGCTACAGTTTTCAGTTTGCAGGCTCGTAATTGTTAACATTTTGTAATTAAGATAATTTTAAGAGTGATACTGCTGTCTCCAAAATTAAAAAGGAGATCTCAGTGAAAATGTATTTGATATCAAGCAGGTTCCTTTGACCGTGGAATTACAGGTTTCTTTTGTTTAATCCTCAACTTCCTTGTAGGTTTGGTTCTGGTCTTAGATAAAAGGCTCAGATTAGAAGATATTTACATTTGAGGAATCTCATACAAAGTCCTTGCCAAGGACTCAAGGTGGATCCTAGGGCAGATAAAAAAATTTACATTTGAGTTAATGCAAAGCTTAGAGCTGCCTCAGGGGAAGCTAGTGAGGAAGCTTGAGAAATTGTTTCTGCCTTACAGGCCCCACCTAGGGAGTGTTTGGCTTAAAAAAAAAAAAAAAAAAAAAAGTTTTTGACTTATCCAGGTGTGGGTTAAAATGCTGTTCAAATCTATGAAAGGTCAAGGAGGCTATAAAAGCATTAACATTTGGCCTGTCTACTCCCTATAAAATTATTGTAAATTTAAAGGGTTGGTTTTTTGCTTTACATTCTGATAATTATAAAAGCATTTGCTTCTAATTTTAAAGAGACAACAAAACAATTTCATTAGAAAGTTTTGCCTCAAGAAATGGCTAACAGCCTTATGTCTTGTGAGAAAAAATGTTTGTCTCTCTTTCAATACTAGAAGTTAAGATCTTAAAATTTTCAGTGTATAATGTTCATAGAATGTTTGTTACAGGCCCTTGCTCCTATAGACTTTTAGAATTTTTAGGTAAATGGCTTTCAAAAGTTGTTAGGATATATTAATTGGCTTTATCTTATTTACCTCATTTTAAGCTTGCCACAAAAGGTCTTAAACCTCTGTTTTCAAGGTAGGAAACATTTGTTCCTTGCTTCAAGCAACAATCAAATTTATTATTAATGGTTGGTCTATTACATGACAAGCATTTTTAGGCAAAATTAATAATTGTTATCCAAAAGATAATTTGTACTATCAGATCACATGTTTATTCCTTTAAGTTTCTCCCTGCTTCAACACAGATACCTGAATTGGGTGCTATAGCAGCTATTTTTAAGATGTTAAAGGTCAAGCTTTTAATAATAGTAGATATACATAGCTCATGGTCTATAATTGCTTAAAATTGGTCCATTTTTAATACTGCTAATTCTTAATTTCTACAGTTTATACAAATGTGATTCAAATTTCTAAGAACAAAGGATATGTTCTCTAAATGACTGTCCTTTAGGTATTTGAAATAATTTTATATTTTGTGCACATCAAATTATAAAGATTTGTTCTTGATGTCCTCAATTTCTACCTCTACCACGTAATGGTGTTAATCCTAGAGGACTTAGTTATTACAGATAAATGATATTCATATTTCTAATTTAGAAGATTAAAAAATATGTACATGTGACTAATGATTCATTTTTAGGCTGTCTAGTTGCAACTGCTCTAACAGAAAAAGCAACTATATTTTATATAATTACATAGTTATTGCCTATGTTATGGTTTATACTTTGTGTTCCAACTTAAATTAATAAAACAATATCTTCTTGGAAGAAAGAAGAGAGGGGAAATTGTGTCCCTGTACATATAATTTAAATTATACTTACATGTTTTTAAGAAAATTTTAAAATTTTAAAATTGGATGCCAAGAAACTCCTTGCTAAATGTATATGACATCTTGTAATTAGACATATTGATGTCTAGGTGAAATGAAGGAATTCACTTACTAACATATGCCATGATCCTGATTTAATATTGGGGGAGAAGGCATGTCCTCTGTTTTTTCCACAGAATGCTGCAGAAGATATGCTGACTGTGTGCTTGCTGAATGCCCAGACCATGGTAACATAAGAGCTATATTAGATATATGTTCTTGACTTACCTCAATTGTTAAATGTCCCAGGTTAGATAAATTGCCTAGCTTCAAGCTTTTAGACTTTGTGGGACAGAACATGGAGACTGTTAAGCTAGCTTAGGAAAAATTAATAAGAAGAGTTAAAATGACTCTTCTCCTTATTGTGCTCAGCTGACTCAACCATAGACTGGTCTAGAAATAATTCCAATATTGAAGATTCCAATTTTGAAGATGGCTAACAATCTTCAGCCAGCTGTGTTAATTTAACATATAGTCTCCACTTTTCCTGAGAAGTAACAGCTTAATTCTTGATTCACAAGGCTACCTCTCCCACCTCAGAGGCCAAGCTTTGGATCCTTAAAGTTGTTAATTTACAACTGAATTGGATACTTCTGGGACAAGTTAATCCTATTCCACCTTTAACTCTTGACCTTGTCTGTTAAGCAGACTGGCTGTCTCCACCCAGGCTCACCTGGATGGAGAGATTACATGTCTGTTAAAGACACTTGCAGACCCCCCTGGCTTCAAAACTTACACAAGTGGATCTCCAAAGAGGGAGCCACATAGAACTCAGATCTATGTGTGTTTGTTTTTGAACAAACATGGGTACCAGCGAGACGTGCGAGGCAAAGCACTGCATGGGGAGGTGAATTTCTGCTTCTGAGTCCCCAGGAAGTACACCTAATTGCATAGGGGTTAACGTCGAGAGGCTGTCCTTAAAATAATAAGGGAGCCTATTACCCCTCCTCTGAAAAAGACGTTATACAATATTTAAGAGGAATTACGGTCAATGCTTCCCCTCCTGGTTAAGGCCCGCCTTCTTATGAAGGATATTTATCCACTTGTTTTCTACCTCCTCGTGTTCAAATTAATAAAAAAAGGGAGGACATGTACAGAGCCATATTGGGGCAGTCTTGCACTTGGTCAGAGTTTGACTTTGGTCAAGGTTAACTTCTCCCAGTTAGCCAGGATTCTGCTCCACTTAGGGTGGAGCGCACGTAGTAAAGGTTAAGTTCATTGTTCTTCCTGGTATAGGGATTCCTGAATTAAACAGGTGACCCACCCAGCTGCCGGAGCAGTCAAGACGAAGACCTCCAAGAGAAGCTAGACAACTTCCACCGGAACTCAGCCTGGAGTCTGGGGGGAGGGTTTGCCCAAACTGTTAAAAGGTCCGGCGCCATTAAAGTTTACGGCTTTGATCAGTGAACATTGACTTAGCCGTACTTTCATTTCGCCGCTCTTCCCTATGACCCCAAAATTCTCTCAACAGGTAACCTGGTTTACATGTAGCTGCTGGCGGTTACAACCAGCAATGGAGGGGCATTCCTCTTTCTTCTCATCCTTGGGAACATGTACTGTCACCAGAGTTTTTGATCTTTGTCTTTCTGATTGGTGTAAGGTGGAATCTCAGGGTTGTTTTAAAGGAGTGAGCAAGGAAATGAAAAAGAAGAAAGAAATATGGTTATATAAAAGGAAAAATAAAGAGTTCAAGGAAGAAATAAAAATCTCATTAAAAGATGAAGAAAAATATAAATAAAATTAGATTAAAAAATAGGATTATCGGGCTGGATGGCTCAGCAGTTAAGAGCACTGACTTCTCTTCCGAAGGTCCTGAGTTCAAATTCCAGCAACCACATGGTGGCTCACAACCATCTGTAATGAGATCTGATTCTCTCTTCTGGAATGTCTAAAGACAGCTACAGTGTACTCACATACAATAAATTTAAAAAAAAAAAAAAAGAATTAGCGATTGGAGATGTGGCTCCGTGATTAAGAGTGCTTGCTTCTTTTGCAGAGGACCAGAATCTAGTTCCCAGTACCCATGATGGGCAACTTACAACCACTTATAACTCCAGCTTCAGAGGGTTCAGCACCTTCTTCTAGCCTTCCAGGCACCTGTATGGACATGTAGATACATATACACTCAGAAACACACACACATAAATATTTTAAAAATCTTTAAATATTCAAGGCACCTTCTGAGGGTCTCCTGACTTTCCCTTGACCAGCTTTCTCTTCTCTGCTTTTAAACCTCTAGCTCCATAGGTCTCCTTCAATTATTTTTTCAAAGATTTGTTTATTGGTATATGTAAGTACACTGTAGCCACACTGTAGCTGTCTTCAGACACACCAGAAGAGGGCGCATCAGATCTTATTACAGATGGTTGTGAGCCACCATGTGGTTGCTGGGATTTGAACTCAGGACCTCTAGAAGAGCAGTCGGTGCTCTTAACTGCTGAGCCATTTTACCAGCCCAAAACACAATGTTACAGTGCATATGGCCATGAGCCATCAGCAGTGGCCAGGATTAGAACCAGGCAGTGTCCTTACCCACTGAGTCACGACACCTCCTTCAATTCTTAGCTCTGTGTCTTTGACCCAGGGAATTCAGCAAACTCCTCTAAGGTGTCTCCTTTCTGCACTGTGTCTTCTTGGGATCTCCCTGATAATAGGAAGCTGGAACAATGATCCTTTTTTTAAATTTCCTGTATCTCTAACATCACTGTCCCTTACCATATAAGGTGTCCTGGTACTGAAAACCATTGTCACACACAGTTTGTTCGTTTGATAGTTGGCTGATGTGGGAGAGTAAATGCAGCTCAAGCCACTCCGCCTTGGGTGAATGGAAATTATTAAATCTTTATATGTGGGTGCATATGGAGGTTAGAAGACTCTGTGTAAGTCAATTCTCTCCCTCTACCATGAGTCAAACTCAAACAGTCAGACAGGGCAAGTGCCTTTATCTGCTGAGCCATTTTGCTAGTCTTGCAAATATTCTTCTGATTGGGGAAAAGTAGTAACTTTTTGTTGTAAATTTTACTGTGTTTGATTCTTCACTCCAGTGAAGTATTTATTTTCACTTTGTAGCCAAGAAAAGCAAAGCTCTGCTAAGTCCTTTCCCCAAGTTTCCAATTCATCATGACCCTGAGTTTACAGTGCTCTCCTCCTGCATCATCTAGCCCTACAGAGATCTACCCCCTTACACCAGAGCAAGAATGAGAGAGTCATGGGTTGAACCTACTCTTCTTTATCACTAGGATGAGGTCAAGGGCCAGGCTCATCACTCCCTGCAGCTAGTTAGAGATAAAGAATCTCAATCCCTCCAGACCTTCTGAACTACAACCTCATAGGTCAGGAGGGAGGTAATTTGTGATCACTGCAGTTTGGTGTACATTCAGTTAAGAAAATAGTTCCTGGCCCAGTTTTGACTTCCCGGAAGTATATACCAGAGCTGAATTGAGATGAAGCATAGCCAGAAACAAGAACCCATGCAGGGTAACCCCTTGTCCACATTTTTCCCAATGGCAACTCATGTGCCTTCCAAGGTTCCAGGAGACGCCAATGAGATCAACATTTGATCTCTGGGAATTTGTCTTGACCAGGCTTCTCCAGGAAGTTGTGACTCATCTGCCTTAATCCAACTTATGAGTGCTGGACTGGCTAGAAGTCAGTGGACTAAATCTCTAAGGATGGAGTAGCAGACTTGTCGAGGATTCTTGCAGGGCTGACTCAGGCTGTCTGGGGACACTGAAGCATTGATCACCCTGTTCTTGGCTCTCCTACTTGATCATAATCAGAGGTAAGTCACATCAAAGTTGGGCTAGTAGTCTCTACACTTACCTTTTGAGACTTTTTGATCCACAAAGAATCTTCCCATAGGTAGGTTCTTCTCTGGTGGTTTGACTATGCTTGGGCCAGGGAGTGGCACTGTTTGGAGGTGTGGCCTTCTTATAGGAAGTGTGTCTCTGTGTTTACTTTAAGACCCCTTTTTAGCTGCCCAAGGAAGCCAATCTTCTCCTAGGAGCCTTCAGATAAAGATGTAGAACTCTCAGCTCCTCCTCCATCATGCTTGCCTGGATGCTGCCATGCTCCTGTCTTGATGATAATGAACTGAGCTTCTGAACCTGTAAGCCATCCCCAATTAAACATTTTCCTTTGTAACAGTTTCCTTCATCATGATGTCTGTTCATAGAGTAAAACCTAACTAAGACATATTCCCCTAAGTTATAAAGACGTGGGGGATGCTCAACAGAGTCTGGACCAGCATTTACTCCTAATCAACCACCTTCTTATTAAAGAGAGAACTTCAAGCACAGTTGAAAACTTTATTTTTACCAGGAAACTTGCACATCCCCTCTAGGCCTAAGGTTCCAAACTCCTCTAATCAGTGCCCATACCTGCACAATATTTATGGCACATATCACATTCAGGACCTAAGGCAAAATGGAACAATACTGAGGTGAGGTCAGAGACCTGGCTCCAGATATGGAGCTGCACTAGCTGCATGGTTCTTGGTAGGATATGTAGAGCCTCGAGTTCTTCATCTGTACAGTGGGATGATAACAAAATCTACTTGAAAGAATGTCCATAAAGTGAGCAGGTACATGGACTAGTCATACAACAAATGTCCAATGAATGACAGCATTTATTATCTTAAGACTGACCTTTACACTGTCACCTGGAATGCTTGTTACACCTTCTTGCCTTTGCTCTTGTCCAGGTTTCTGATTCAAGAAGCCTGTGATGGACTGATAATTTGGATTATCATTGAACCCCCAGGTGATGCTGGGGGTAATTAACTACTCTGATAATTACTAGTTTGGGTCTTGTTAGAGAATACCTTGGGGTTGCATGTTAGAACCTTCTCTCACACCTTGGGTACTTCAAACTCTGTGACTATCCCACCTCAACTTAGGCCATTTAGGGTAGGAGCTTTGCAGACTGTTGTGTAGGTACTTCTAGAAGCTCCCTGGGTGATCCAAGGGACAATAGGATCAATTGGAATGCATGAGTCAAAATTCCTCCTTCTGAGACTTCTGACTCTGGCTCTAATGTTCAGCAGTGTAGGTTGCCATTCTTGTACATGGCTTCATTTGACAGTGTGTGTGTGTGTGTGTGTGTGTGTGTGTGTGTGACCAGAAATATGTACTAAAGCTCACTTCATAGATTCCATGTTCTATAGCTCTGCCTTGCTTTTCCTCTCTAAATATGTTCTTCCTATATGTACATTCAACGTTGAGTCCCCTTCTATCAGATACTATTTCATCCCATTTATATATATATATATATATATATATATATATATATATATATATATATATATATATATATATATATATATGTCTCTCTACCTTCCACAACAGACTGTGAGCTCCCAAGACAGGAACTGGGTCTTAATTCAACATCATGACTTTTCCCCCAAAGAACCAGTCTCAGTGCTGACTCAGGATAGTCTCATTTTAGTTTTCACTGAAAAGAAATAAAGTGTAATTTCTGGCCAGGTATTTAATGCATCTTTATCACAATAAAAGGGAGAATTGTGAACAAAGAGCAAAATAATCCAAGCTACATTTTTTCCTAATGGAAATATACATGGGTCTACTTGACCTGGACTTTGTTTCCAGTCTCTTCTTCATTGCCTAGCTTCAGTACCTTGCAGTTACCCAGGGAGCATGAATCCTTCATGTCATGGTGATAACCAAAGGCACTTAGAAATAACTCCACTATTATTTAGCAAATTATTTTTAATCTTATGGGTAAACTTGCATCAGTGTGCAGCTGCTCATGTCAAAGACAGGGAAAAGTTGTTACTGTTTTGTCACTGGTGGCAATGTAGTAATAAGATGTGAAGAGTAAAGAGCTATCACAGACTCCTCAAGGGTACAGTTTCCAGAGGAAAGAGGGTTCTTGTTCCAATCTCTTCTTCTAGCCAAGCCAGGCAGACTTTCTGTACACTCCTTTTGTCATGTTTCTTTCTTCTGGGTAACTTTCTTCCAGAAGTATCAGCTACTCTAATCCCTGTCCAGTTTGGTTCACCTGTCCATAGAGCAATAGGACTTCCTGGAACAAGGAACATCATAATTTTTCCCTTATTTGGAAACAGGCTTCCTCCAGCCTTGTGTTTTTTTTTTTTTTTTACCAATCATCAGGCATTAGCTCAAATGTTACTTTCTTAGAGTAAACCTTGCTTGAATATAATTTTTCCTGGCAGGAATGATGATAATTCAAAAGAGATACCTGTTCCCCTTTGGTTATTAGACTATTGAAACAATGATCCCCAAGAAATTGGAATTTCCTCCAGAATTTCATATGGGTGGAAAGAAAGAGCTGGTGTCAGTCAGAGTAGGAACTTATCTCCTGGAAGGAGATTTTACAGATCTGAAAACTTATCAGACCACTTTTCAGGAGAGACTAGAGGCAAGACAATGATAGTGAGTAGACCACACTTTGACTAAACTGTTTAGTTGTGCGTATCTCTTGGCTTCCATTTAAACTTAGACCCCCATGTCAGAACTCCAAAGATGGACTTGGGTAAGGAGTCACTGCTCCTTCTTTGCTCCTTTTCCCAACGTGGCAACATTGAATAAATCTCCCCTTTCTGCTTTTCACTATTACTTGTTTCCTTTTTTTCTTTTCCTTCTTCTTCTTCTTCTTCTTTTTTTTGGGGGGGGGGTTGGTTTTTTGGATTTGGTTTTATCGAGACAGGGTTTCTCTGTATATTCCTGGCTGTCCTGGAACTCACTCTGTAGACCAGGCTGGCCTCGAACTCAGAAATCCGCCTGCCTCTGCCTCCCAGAGTGCTGGGATTACAGACGTGCGCCACCACCGCCCGACTCTTTTCCTTCTTTCTTAAAAAAAAACCAAACAAATAACCCATTGAAGACAGGTGAACCAACTTAGCTTGCTGGGGCTTCCAAGGCATAGACCCTGAGGTAAGAATTCTCAGGTAATAATTCTAAAGATGCCTAAAGCATGTTTGGCCCACCAGCGGTCCCGTCCAATGCTGGGTGCGTAGGTGAAGCCTTCAAATGACTGTAGCTCTAGGTGGTATCTGACTTCAAGGACCAGGATGACTCTAGGTGAGAGCTGCCCAGTTCAGCACCTCAATGCCAGGAAAGGTATCCTCAGCTATTGCCAGCCCCTGCATATTGGCTGATGTGATCAACAGAGAAGTCTCAGCAAGCTGACCCTTTCAGAGAGTAGGGACTAGAAATACAGAGCGGCTGTTTAGACCCAACTACAGTGCCATGTGGTGTTAAGATTCCCATTACTGGTGATAAACTAAGGTTCCTAGTGATTAGAAAAATATGCCTTTGATTGAGTTCTTGGCTGAGGAGAGGTAGGAGAGGTGGGAGGGTGATGGGAATCTTAGAATGGGCTCTTGGCCTCTGTTATTATTGACTTCTGCCTGTCCTGCTTAGTCAGTGAAGCTCTTTCCTTCCTGTATTTCTGCATTTCTCACCAAACCAGTGATTTCTGGTCCTTTCTAGAGAACTCTTCTTTTGTAATTTCCAGTTCCCTCGAGGAGCTCCTTTCTCTCAAGCTAAGCATTAGTGTTAGCATCACATTTTTGTAAGCACAGACTTATGCTGAACAGAGATCCATTTCAGCTAGAACACAGTACTAAACAAACAAGAACTAGAATAGAATAATCTTTGTAGGAAATATAGGTAGGTATTTTTGTCATCTTGTGGGAGTGTAAGCCTTCTTCAGCAAGTCAAAAAAAATCCAGATGCTATAAACAGCAAGGCTGGCATACTAGACTATTTAAAAACAACTCAGATTGACACAAAGCACCACGCAGAGAGAAAGAGGCACAGGCATCAGATTTCATCTCTAACAAAGACCTAACTAACCTATTTAATATACTCAGTGAGAACAAAGTAAAATAGACTCCAGTTTTTAAAACAGGCAAAGGATGAGGCTGGAGAGAGTACAGTGGTTTAAAGCCCATACTTCTTTTTCAGAGGACCCAGTGAACCAACACCCACATCTGGTCCTGCATTAATATGCACATACCCACCCACCCTCCTCATACATACATACATAACATATAATTAAAGGTAAAATACTTTTTGCTCTCTCTGCTCTCCCACATACTCTCACCTCTCTGCCCCTTGGGCTCTCCTTCCCCCTTCTCTCCACGTGGTCATGGCCGGCCTCCACTTCTCTTCTCTCTCTGCCTTTCTCTACCACTAACTTCCATCCTCTATCTGAATAAACTATTCTATACCAAAAAAAAAAGTAAAATAAATATTTAAAAACAAGCAAAAGATATAGCTAAGGCAATTGAAGGAGCAAAAGTTTTATTTTATAACCTATTAAAACAATGCTTCTCAACCTGTGGGGTTATCTGTTTTCTTTGTGTGGGTTGCATATCAGATATCCTGCATAGCAGATATTTCTATCACTATTCATAACAAGTAGCAAAATTACAATTATGAAGTAGCAATGAAAATAATTTTACATTTGGTGATCATCACAACATGAGGAACTATATTTAAGGGGCACAGCATTAGGAAGGATCAGAACCACTGTATGAAAATATACTTGGGTATTTCTTTTAAATACACACTGGGAAAAAAACCCACTCCTAGGACTGGGAAGGATGCAGGAAAAAGGCATTCTCAGCTGTGGCTGGGATTTATAATTGAGTGTTCGTCTCCATTGAGTACTTTACAAAAGCAAACAAACAAAACTATGTGCAGTGTTTCTACAAGTATTTTAGAGCTTGTGCTTGCTTGCCACCTGTGAGTATTGAGTATTGGAATATGGCCAATCAGAGCTGAGGTGTGCTGAAACTACAAAATACATACCAGACTTTAAAGGTAATATAAAACATCTCATGCTTTTGTAAGTTTACAAGTTAAAATGGCACTATTTGGGGTTGACAAGTTGCCTCAGCAGGTTAAAACAAAAACAAACCAAACAAAAACTTAAACTCTTGCCACGTAAGCCTGACAACTTGAGTTTAATCCTTGTAACCTACGTAAAGATAGAGAGAATAGGCTCCACAGAATTATCCTCTAATATCCACTTGAGCTCTTTAGTGCATATGCACCCATGCTCTCTGATATTAACAACAAATAAAGAATAATTTAAGCAAATGGTACTATTTTGAAAATATATACTTCAATAAATATGAAAATTGATTTTTATCTGTTTCTTTTGCTTAATGTAGCTACTAGATGTACCACATTTTCTGAATCAATTCCTCTGAATAGAACACCAATAGCTTATATTCTAAGATCAAGAACTGACAATTTTATGGGACCTCATAAAATTGCAAAGCTTCTGTAAGGCAAAAGACATTGTCAGTAGGGCAAAACAGCAAACAACAGATTGGGAAAAGATCTTTACCAATCCTCCATCTGGAGGGCTCATATCCAATATATACAAAGAACTCAAGAATTAGACTCCAGAGAACCAAATAACCCTATTAAAAATGGGGTATAGAACTAAACAAAGAATTCTCAATTGAGGAATACCAGATGGCCGAGAAACACTTAAAGAAATGTTCAACATCCTAAATCATCAGGGAAATGCAAATCAAACAACCCTGAGATTCCACCTGGAGAGGGTATGGTGAAAGAGGAACACTCCTTCATTGCTGGTGGGATTGCAAACTGGTAAAACCACTCTGGAAACCAGTTTGGCAGTTCCTCAAAAAATTGGACATAGCACTACCTGAGGACCCAGCTATACCACTCCTGGGCATGTACCCAGAAGATGCTCCAACATGTAGTAAGGACACATGCTCCACTATGTTCATAGCAGCTTTATTTATAATAGCCAGAAGCTGGAAAGAACCCAGATGTTCCTCAACAGAGGAATGGATACAGAAAATGTGGTACATTTACACAATGGAGTGCTACTCAGCTATTAAAAACAATGAATTTATGAAATTCTTAGGCAAATGAATGGAACTAGAAAATATCATCCTGAGTGAGGTAATCCAATCACAAAAGAATACACATGACATATACTCGCTGATAAATGGATATTAGCCCCAAAATTTGGAATCCTAAGATACAACTCACAGACCACATGAAGTTCAAGAAGAAGGAAGACCAAAGTGTGGATAGTTTGATACTTATTGGAAAGTGGATCAAAATACCAATGGCTCACAGCCAACCAATAGAATGAGTATAGCGTTTCCAATGGAGGAGCTAGAGAGAGGCCCAAGGAGCTGAAGAGGTTTGTAGCCCTGCAGGAGGAACAATGATATGTACCAACCAGTACCCAAAGAGCTCCCAGGGACTAAACCACCAACCAAAGAGTGCACATGGAGGGACCCATGGCTCCAGCTACATATGCAGCAGAAGATGAACATTTGAGACATCAATGAGAGGAGAGGCCATTGGTCCTGTGAGAATAGGGGAATGTGAGTCAGGAAATTGGGGGTATGGTAAGTAGGGGGATGGGGGGATGGGATGGGGGTTTTCAGAAGGGTAACATGGAAAGGGGATACCATTTGAAATGTAAATAAAGCAAATATCTAATAGAAAAAATGTAGCTACTAGAAAATCTGATTCGTGCATGTATATTTTAGCAGACATGCTAGCTAGAATATGGCTAAGGTAATGCTTAAATAATGAATGCCTGAGGTAAATACTATAAAGAAGTGTCATGAAGAAGCTCCCTGATCCCTAATTAACAAGGTCTCCAAGATTAAATGTTCTCATTAACCCATCTTAGGATGAGGATAGGTTATGAGGGATCAGAGGAATCTATGTTCAACTCTGACTCTGTGGGGTTAAAAAATTGGACATATCTCTGTGATTCTTGCCTCTCAGTTTCTTCTTGATGGGACATGGAGGACTGAGGTCATCATTGAGGCCCCTGCTGCCCTAAGAGAAGTGGATAGAAGTTTTTCTAGCTCATCTTTACCATGGTGGGTGAAAAGTGTTCCTGACGGTAGTTTCTGGCCCAACAGTCATGTGAGCAGGTTTACAGGTCTTAGGATAGGAGCACAATAGCATCTTTCTGGATGGAGGGTTTCAAATCAAAGCTGGATGAAGAAGCATATGATGGTTTGGATCTGAAGTGTATCTGCAGGTCTATGTGTTTAAACACCTGAGGCACAACTGATGGTGTTATTTTGGAAGGTTGCAAGGGTGGGTTGGCTATGGTAGGTCAATGGTTGTGGGCATTTGAGGGTTGTAACCCAGCCCTATTTGCAATCCTGTTCTTTCTGTTTCCTTCCACCAGGAACTAGCCGTGCTGCAAGTTTCTACAACCATAGATGAAGCTGCCATGTCTTCACTGCCATAGTGAACTGATACCCCTGAAACTGTGAACCAATGGAAATTTGCTATGGTAAACTGATGCCCAGTGAGCCAATGTAAATCCCTCCTTCCTTAAATTGCTTTTGTTCTGTATTTTGTCATTGCAAGGAGAAAAGTAAATAATACAGAAAATTGATACCAAAAAGTGGGGTTGTTATGGTGTGTGTTGTGGTGTGCCTGGCTATATAGTTGTGGTCTTCAGAACCAGATTGTGGTTTTGAGTGTCAGTCTAGAGAATGCTTTAAGAAGATATTAATGGGATTTTATGGTGAGATTCAGTGGAAATGCAGATAGCAAAGACTGTGCTCACGTGGTTTCTCAGTGAAACAAAGACTCAGTTGGAATTGACTAGAGCCATTTATGTTACATTTTGCCAAATAATCTGGCTGTATTTTGGTCCTGTACTGAAAATTCAAGTGAGGATGATTTTTAAAATAATGGACTAATTTATTTGTAGAAGAAATTTCAAGAGCACAAACTTGCCAAGTGTTGTTTCTTACTGCTTTTAGTCAGATTTACACCGAGTGAGTATCCAGAATAAAAACTACATAGCATAGAAATATGAAAAACATGGAATTTGATATGGAAAGGAGCATGAATATACTTAAAATTGTGGGTAAGGTATGTGTAGACAAGCCATTAAAATAAAAACAAGCTTTTTGCACTAGAACATAAGAAAAAAAGGCTTACAGAAAGATCCCACCCACTGAATGCTCCAATAATAGTACTGAAAAAAAACATTTGAAAGACCTTAATTTGAAAGGAGAGTGCTGAGACCCCTTGCTTGAATAGGGTTGCCTAGGTAAGAGATTCTAGGAATGTGGTTGTGTTTTCTAAGAAAAGCTTCAAGCACTGAATGGAATGAGCCCAAGAAGGAGTCCCTCTGTTCTCTAGTTGGCAGAGTCATTGGGGTAGTGTTCTAAGTCCACTAGAGAGCACATTACACTATCTTGTGCCCTAGATGCTACTCATAGAGTTATAGGGTTGACTGTGTACCATGCTAAGTTTTTGGTCTTGTTTTGGTCCTTTCTTAGCTATCCTCCTGTTCCTCTCTTTGATGAAAATGTTTATTCTATGCCGTTGTACATTGAAAGGATGTAACTCACTATTTTGCTGAGTTTTCTTTGAGTATCAAAAAGATTTTGAACTTTGGACTTCGAAGTGTTAGGACTGTCAAAACTATTGGGTTTCTTGAAGTTGATTTTTATTCATTTTCCTGTATGAAATGCCATAAGCCTGTGGAGGCTGGAGCAGGCTGGTAAGACTTGGATCCAAAATGCTCCTAGAGCCTGGCTCATTTTTTTAAAAATTTTATTCGATATATTTTTTATTTACATTTCAAATGATTTCCCTTTTGCTGGTCCCCCACTCCCCGAAAGTCACATAAGCCCCCTTCCCTCCCTCTCTTCTCCCACCCATCCCTTCCCACTTCCCTGTTCTGGTTTTGTCTTATACTGCTACACTGAGTCTTTCCAGAACTAGGGGCCGCTCCTCCGTTCTTCTTGTACCTCATTTGATGTGTGGATTATGTTTTGGGTATTGCCTGGCTCATATTTTAGCATCTTATCACAAAATGCGAAGGGTTTACCTGGAGATGTTACAGGGCCTGGCTAGCAGAAGCAGAGGACACAGGGTATATGTCCTTGACAGTCTTGTCCCAGCCTCGTTTTGTGGTACTATTTTCTCTGGTTCTTGATCCATCAACATGTGAACAAGCATGCCCCAACCGTCTAATGCCCAGATGGAGTTACCTAGTTATCATGCTCACTGTCTCCCTTTAGAACTGTGTACTGTAACTTGCTTCTTTTGGTATTTTATCATAATGAAACAAGTTAACTAATCCTATGGAATACAGGAAGCCAAGGACCTTTTAGCTAAACTCTCAGCAACTCTCCACAGCTATGCAGTTCCCTTTTCTGGACCACAAAGGTGATCCAGAACCCCAAATGAGCTGGAATGTTATAAATCTGTTGGAAGATGAAGATCAGAGCCAGTGTGTCTAAAATGCACTCACTAAGTGGTCATCATGGTTGGATTTTTGCTTTTCCCCTTCACAAGAGTTCCCTCTTGTAAGTGGTTGTTTATCCTTCTAGTTGAGAAACCAAAACTTTGGAGATATTTGTCTCGGGGCTGGCCTGAGCTTAAATACCCTTCGAAGGGAGGAGTGTCGCGGAAGGAGAACTTAATTGGCTAAGCCCTTCAGGTCTTTAGGTATTTTATTAAAATGGAGATCTGTCTTGAGGCTATGTGATCTGTGGTCACATCCTCTGTAGAGGGGCTTGGGACATTGCCCTATGTGACTAATGGCCACAGAATTATGGAGAGCTAAGGCCTCATGTCAGAAGCCTAGTGTCTGGGAGTGTGGCAAATGGTCTTCTGTCCCTTGCTTTTAAACACCTGCTGGGTCACTGGTGTTTAAATCTAGCTTAGCCAGAAGATAGGCTGCCTTTCACAGTCCCACAAAGCCTCATGTTCTCGCCATCACAGCTGAGAGCTGAACTTTCATCCTTGCCTTCCTTAGCATGATGTATTGTACCCTCAAATCATGACCCCAAATAAATCCTTCTTCCCTTAAGTTGCTGCTTGCAGGTATCTGGTCATACTCCTGAGATAAGTGACTAACAAACAATGCAAACAAGTCACAGTTGTCATCACCCTCTGCAGGGCCATCAAATCCTTGGATACACTTCATACCAGAGAGCCTGATCTGCTCCCCAATTTCTGCACCCCAGATGTGGTTCATAACAGCAGGAGGACATGGAGAGATGTTATTCACCTCTCTTGGCTTGTGTGCCCAAATGGATAACAGGTTGTTGACTAAACCAGAAATCCTGAGTTTGGTTCAGCTTTTGGAAACCTGAGCCAATATGGCAGTTTCCATTCACCACACTGGGTTCACATATGGGGAAGACAGTTCTGCCTTAGGGCTGGACTGAAGGTTACAGTGTATATTATATATGTTCTGCCTTCTGAAGCTGACTTCCTCTCTGCACACACTTTCTTCCTACCCCTTCCACATTTTTTGGCATATATATACATTGTACATGTTTGTGTATTTTGTAGTTATGCCTGCACATGTGTGCATGTATATGTGGAAGGCTGAAGTTAGTCTTGGTGTCATTCTTTAGAATGATCCATCTTGGTTTATTTGTTGGGACAGTACTTCTCACTAACTTGGAAATTGCTAAATTGACTAGACTGGTCTGAAGTGGAAAGTTTTGCTTTCTTTAACAACTTAGTTGTGTCACATGTTTTTCTGAAAACTGTCTTGTGAGAGGGCCTGTGATATTTTGCTGAAAACAGACACCTGAGAGGGTATGTGATGATTAGAAAGAACATAAATGGAACCCCACAAACAGTGAGAGGACACTATTGCATTGCTACACTGTGCAACACTTCTCTTCATTGCCGGTCATTGCTGATCTTCACTTCATAGGGAGAAACCAACAAAGAACTTCTCTTGTTGCTTCCATTGACTCATGTTGATTTGATGGAGCCTTATGATTTCTGCTGGATCATGCAGTTGCTACTGACTTATTTGGTGTTTGTTACTGAACTGGACTACTGGTATCCTGACAATGAAGAGTAGATTTGCTCTAAAGAACTATTTCTAAAAAACAAAAACAAAAACAAACAAAAAAAGAACTACTTCTAAACAGGTCCACAAACTCCTTTTCCTATTAACTTTCTTTCTCCCCTACCTCTAGTCAGTGGTCTAGAAGGGAAGGTGAAATATTCAAGAACCCTAAATAAAGTAGGTCTAGGCCTATACTGGTTAGTGAGCCCCAGGAAAGCTTGTCTCCATTTCTATCATTCCAGTGTTGCAATTATAAGCATGTGCTACTGTACCCAGCTATTTCATGTGGGTTCTGGGGAAATTGAACTCAGACTTTTACATTTTCAAGGCTAACAGTTTACTGACTGAACTAGCTCCTTAGCTCCCCAACTGTCTTTTTAATGCACTAAACTAAATTGCCCCCAACTCAAATATGTACATACTTAGAAAAGGAACTTCTAGAGTTACAGTCTGTCAACCCTAACAACCCTACAGGTAAATGTTCTAGAGAAATGACCTCTGTGAATGGAGGAGGGGTACTTTGTTAAGCATCCTGTCCACTGGACAACCTCACAAATCAAATATTGGGTCTAATTTTTAAAACCATTTTCCTAACAATGGTATTTCCATGTAATTCCCCAGAGTTAATATGTGATGGTTTCCCTTAACAAATGATCTCCTTTAACTTCATTAGCTCATAATTAATTTGCTAGCATGTAACCAAGATAATTAACGCTTTTGATTAGAGACAGACAAAATAGGAGCCTCTTTTTTCATGGTCAAGGCAAACATTGATTAAAATCAGAGCTATTTCTTAAATTTCCTTATAATTTAATTAAATGAAAGTGGTGATTGGTAATTTGTAGTAGTGGTTTAAAAAACTAAATTGGAGGAGAGATGAATGGGTCCAACCATTGGGCACTTCATCACCAGCTCCTATGTTAGATAATTGTACTTATTTTACTTCAAATACAAAGATATGATGTAAGAGTTGAGTGGCATCTGGCTTTTTAATGGAAATGTTGAAGAACTGTATTGTCTTTGAACTTGCTAAGAACAAGGCTGGGCTATGATGAGTGAATTCACGGGCAACAACCATTCTCATAAACATAACCTTTTGAGTGCTCCAGTCCACAGTGGTCTGACACAAAGCCTTTCCCTCTGGTATCTTATTTGGTTTCACAGAGCTCTGTGATGGGGATAATGAGAAAGGACCAATCTTGTGAGCTTTTATGAAGAGAACATAGCCCCAGAGAAGACCATAGAAGTATTGCTGATGCCAGGAACGTGCTCCCTGCAGGCTGAGTCCTTCTCTCCATTCTCCTACAGGCTAAGAGCAATGTCAGATGATTCAAGCCTTCTTGCATCTCTCTCAAGGCCTTGCATATCTCTCTAGGTCATCTACATACATTTTTAGAGCAGTACTGAAATAATCAAGTTGTCCATGGCACAAAATTAAGGAAGCCTTCACTTTTACAACCTTAGAAGTTATACCTTGGGAAGTCAGGTGTGCATCACCTAGCTAACATGTGATTAAGACTCATCCATCAGGCCTGCATTAAGCATCTTGGTGCATCATTTCCTTTAGTTCTCACAACAGCATTGGTGATATGGATGTTTTCAGAAATTTTGTTCTTAGTTTGAGTTCATTTCCTGATGAGAAAAAGAACTTAGAGGGAGAGCTCTTGTTTGTACTTGTTCAAAGACAAAACTGAAGGTGAAAGCGTGTGCCAATGGTCTTCTAGTCTTCTGACTGGGGTCCCCAGAAGCAGGACAGAGAATGAAAATGGAGCACATTGCCTCAGATGGCTTTTGAAGCATGACTTTAGTGTGGGTGGCTATAGAATGGAAGCCAAGGAATCCTCTTGAATGCCACAGGCAGGTAAGATTCTACAGAGAACTGGCCTCTTGATACTCTCCTAGTCTTATAGACAGACTGCCATTAAGAGATTCTGCTTTTCTTCCTGGATTTTCTGATATGGAGTCTTTGCTCAAAGATAGAGGCAGATACAGTAGGCATACTCAGTGGAGCTAGGCTAGGGCTCAGGTGTTGGGGTTCCAAGTTTTGGGAGTCAATGGGGGGACATTTTCTGGAAGTCCTTCTAGAGTGTCTTTTCAATACTCAAGCAGGGAACATTTGTTCTTTATGAAGGAAATCTGGAGCAGGAGGCTGGAACTGCAGGAGTAGAGAACCCTGGGGCTATGAACAGCACTCCAAGGACAGCCAACCCAGAAACCAGTGTGTAAGCAGGCACAATCCAGAATTGCAGCTGATCCAAGAAGCTGTGATCTATAATTTATACCCAGTTCCTTCCAGAAAGGACTGGTGGTATCTGCTAGGGAATTTGTAACTGTGGGTTTTACTTTGATGATATTAAGGAGATTTAGGTGGTCCCTGGGGTTAAGTGGTCCTTAATTCAGATCATCTGTGAAGCAGCTTCTCTTGGAGCAACTGCTCTCATCCTCACAGGCCTGCTGCAGAGTCAAATGCTACACTCTAAATGACAGATGGAGAGATAGGTTCAGAGGCAGAAGTGACTTGCCCAAGGCCCCACACCTCAGGGAAGGCAGGAGTGAATCTCAGAGCTGTTTGGTTAGAATTGCATCCAAGGCTTCATGGGAAGCAGATGGTGATAGTGTTGTTCATTTATTGTTCAAATCTCTTCCATGCCTGCAGTCATTTTAGGTATGACCCAGGCCTGCAAATTACCCAGATGGCTCTAGCTACCTACTGTTCTCAGTCATATTTCCCTGGGACCAGTTCTATCCAAAACATGGGTCTTGGCTACTTCTAATAGATTATCATCTGTCACATAAAGGAAGGAGGGAATGGGATGAGAAGTAACCATCTGTATACTTCATATCTACCTCAGTCATAAAGATACTTACTCTTCATCACTGCAAACAAAGGGCTCAATTATAGATTATGACGACCTTAGGAATATTACCCTGGAGCCTATCTAGTTCTTGTGTTGGTTCTATCATTGGGTATTTATTAGTCAACTGGGGATGCCATACAAATACTGTAGATGCCCAAGGTCAAATGTAGGCAGAATTGATTGCTTCTGAGGTCTCTGGCTTACAGATGGCTGTCACCCTACTATGATTACATATGCCTTCTCTCTTGTTGTTTCTTCCTCTTATTTAAGAAAAAAATTATTTGTATAGGCAATTTGCTTATCTGTATCATGTGAGTGTAGTGTTTGTGGAAGCCAGAAGAGGGCATTAGATCCATTGGGACCAGTTACAAATAGTTGTAGACTGCTTTTACATCTATCGTTGTACAGGTGGGTGCTGAGAATTGAACCTGGGTCCTCAGGAAGAACAGCCAGTACTCTGAACCATGGAGTTATCTCTCCAACTCTCTTCCTTTTCTTTTAAGGAAACCAATCATATTGAGTTGGAGCCTTACACTTACAACTTTATATAACCTAAATTATGTGTCTTGAATTTGTTACATTGGGTCTTAGAGCTTCAATAACAAATTACCTAAGCAAAGAACTTCTTTAAATCCCAGTTGCTGTAACTGTTACATGGCAATAATAAAAGCGACTAGTTTACTGGTATGGTGGCACAAACCTACTATCCAGTACTTAGGAGATGTATGGGGAGGATCAGAAGTTTCCGATCATTCTTAGTTAAAAAAAAAAAAAAAGAATTTGAGGCTAGGCTAGACTAAACAAGACCTTGCCTCATTTTTAAAATGTAAATGTTTTTTAATTCTTGAGAGAATTAAAAACATTTTTCAAGTGCACCAATGCACAGCACACAGCAAGGATTCGGTGTGCTAAGCATCATTGCCATCAACATCAGCATTATTGTCATCCCACCTATCACATCACCACCACTATCAGCATCACAAGCACTGTTAATCACCATCATTGCCATCATCATTATGATTGCCACCATCATCACTACTATTATCATTATCAGTCACCAACATTGTAACCATCATCACCAGTCAGTAATATTATATTTATCACCAGGACATTGTTTTGATCAGTCTAAAGAATGACCATGACCTATAGGGATGGTGGTTTCAGACCTCTGGCTCTGTTGCTATTCATGTTACCAAGTCATAGTCACAGAAGATAGACCTGTGAAGATCTTGACTTTGACACCCAAAGCTGATTTTACAAATGAAGAAGTACTAGAGGACAGGAGTTGGTGACTCAGTTAAAATAAAAATGCTGGTATTTTCTTGTTCCTGTTCTATTGTCATTATGGCTGCTCAACCATTTCAGTGTTCAACAGAGCCAGAGAATGTTTCTATCCCATCCCTGTTGGAGCCATGCATAAAGTATTTGAAAAATCCAATTTGTTTTTCTTCTCAGTGTTTTATGAACCATTTCTTTTGTGTTTTAGCAGAGTGCCCATCATAGACTGGATGAATAAAAGTAATTAATTACAACATCCTTATGCAAGGAACTCCAGCCCAGTTCCTCCCTATAGCCACAGTCTCTCAGCTCCTACTATGATGACAACTTTGCAAGGATAGCCCAACATTTTCATTGCCTTATCCTGTCCATGAGTTCATGTCTCCCCAAGAATCTGGATGGAAGCAATAACTCACCAGACTTCAGTCAGAGTGGGGAATGACGACTCACTCATTTTGACAGTATAATCTCTCTAGTTAGAAATATTCAGACTAAAAAGCAAAAACTCCAGTAAAGCCTGACATTGTTTCAACCACAACACTCCCACTGTATCTAACAGGACTCAGCTGTGGTTTGACATAGGGCATGGTGTGCTGGGGTGGGAGGGCTAAACTCTGGCTCAGGTGTCTCTCCTTTACCAAAGATTGCTTTAGGATTGGACATGTGACCCATTTCTGACCAATGGTACTTTGAAAATCTTGATTTAGATGAAAAAACATTTCTCTCCATGTCAGGGATATAAGTGTTTTCTGAGGAATGATGCCTGCAACATCAGTCTTAAAACCAGGGAAGCAAGACCAGTGAGATAAGCTCACTGTCTGAGTCTCCAGCCCTCATACTTGTTATGTAAGACAAGTGCTAGTCAGTTTCATCATGGGTATGAACAAATATGTATAGGAACAATATAAATGAGGGAACACTTATTTTGATTCATTTTTTTAAAGAGTTCAGTTTTTGGTTACTTGGCCCCGTGTACTTGGTCAAAACATCATGGTAGCAGAACTGTGTGATAGAGGATCTTCTTTACAACCTCCAAAGTCAGTTTCTTAGTGACCCACCTCCTTCAGCTGCACCCCATCTCCTAAAGTCTCCACTACCTTCCTATCATTTCTGGAAGAAGTTTCCAATACTCAAGACTGTGGGGACATTTACTATTCAATTACATAACTTCCGGGTTTTAGTTTATATGTAGGATCTGGAGAGATAGTTAAGAGCACTGGCTTTTCTTCCAGAGGACCTAGATTAAATTTCCAGAATCCATATGTCATCTCATAATTGTCTATAACTGCAGTTCCAGGGGATCTGATACCCTCTTATGGTGTCTGTGGGGACCAGGCATGGTACACAGAACCAATTCAGGCAAACCACCTATACATATAGAAGAGTGTGTGTGTGTGTGTGTGTGTGTGTGTGTACTTGTATGAATTTATGTATACTATATATGTGAAGGGCCAGAGAGGTTGTCAGATCCCCAGAAACTAGAGTTACATGCCTGATTGTGTTCTGGGAACAGAACTCAAGTTCTCTGCAAGAACAAAAAGCACTCTTAACTTTTGAGCCATCTCTCCATTTCTGACAACTTCTAGTTTAAGGCGGGTGTTTTGGGATGCTACTTACTTTCCAAGCCCAGATCCCCAGTCATCATGAGCCAGTGTCAGAAACAGAGGTGACCAAAGGTCTTACAGCCCTGTACCAGTCTGTTCATCCTTCTTGGAGACAAGTACTGTGGTCAAGATGCCTTTTGGATCGTTCTGATGTCCTCTTCCTTTAATAACTTTCAAAAGCAATTTTTGGAGGATAACACTGGGTTTTTTTTTTTTACAGCATTTTGTGTAGATATGGGTGCAGGCATGTGGAAGACAGAGGACAACTTATGAGGAGTTAGTTCTCTCCTTCTATAACATGGATTCCAGGGACCAAACTGGAGTTATTACAGGTTTGGTGGCAAATAACTTTATCTACTGAACCATCTCACCAGGCTGAGAAACATATGCTTTTAACTGAGGCTTAAGAGAGAAGCATACTTAAAGACTGAAGCACTCAGACTTAGGTGTACAGTGAAACGAATCTTTGCATATGCATTCACCCATGTATACTTTCCCAGCATTCCTTTGAGCCTGTTCCTAGCCAGTACTTCAACAGAGTCTACCTTCTTGTTTCATTTTTTAAGATGGCAAGACACATCTCTGCTGTTCTACAGGTCAAGGGGTTATTCTTAGTGTGGTGTGTTATTTTACTAAGGGAATATTCTGCAAATGTACCCTCCTATTCACAGATATTTGATCTATATCTAGTTCGGGCTGCTATGAAAACTTTTCTATGTGTCTTTTGGGGAAGAGCCTTTAGAAATGCTTCTGAGCTTTAGGTTTTACTCACCCAGCAGAAGTGGTTAAGAATGAGCAGATCCTTTCATAAAGCAAATATATGCAGCCTAGTTTTGAGATTCCCTCAGGCATATCATAGGAGTCTCAGCTGATGATACATAGCTCTCCAGAAGAGTCTAGACTTCGTCATTCATTCTTCCTGCTAGTTTAGTGGTAAGACCCTTGCCCAGGCAATAGTGGAGTCAGCTCCCAGTTAGAGATGGAAAAGAATGTAAAGACACTTGGATATAGTTTTCTTGATATCTCACCGTATGAAAGGCCAGAGGTTTTCTCCACCCTACAACTCTTCCTACCACCACATCTATTTTAGTTACTTTTTCTGATGCTGGGATGACATATTCTGAAAAGAACAACCTAGGAGAAAAGACCTATTGTGTCTTACAGGTTAAGGCATAGTCCAGTTGATAACAGGAGCTGATATAACTGATCATAGCACATTCATAACTGGAAAGCAGAGGACAATTGTGGTTTGACTAATACCCCTCCCCCCTAGGCTCATATAATTGAATGCTTAGTCATGAGGGAGTGGCACTAGTTTAAAAAGATTAGGAGGTGTGGCCTTGTTGGAGGAAGTGTGTCAAGGGGCTGGTGGGCTTTGAGGTTTCAAAAGCCCATACCAGATCCCCATCTCCCTCCCCACCTCTCTCTCTCTCCAGATCAGGATGTAGCTCTCAGATAACTTCTCTAGCACCAGGCATGCTCCCTACCATGATCATAATGGACTAAACATCTGAAACTGTAGCAGGCTCCCAATTAAATGCTTTCTTTTAAAAGAGTTGCTCTGGACATGGTGTCTTTTCACAGCAATAGAACAGTGACTAAAACAGCAATGAATTCATGCTCTGTCAGTTCTTTTCCTCCACCCACATAGTCCTCTGCATCCTTTAATCCTGTATCCATGTTTCTGGATCTTTCTGCTCTGTGTTTTATATGTGAATCTTGTAAGTGGCCACTGAAGATTAACCTGAGCCAAGGTATAGATGAGGCACTTCTACAACTAGCATGAGCTGGCCACAAGGCCATACCTCTCATAGATGGGGAAGATGGACTGACTCCACAGGTCCTCAGCAAGATTTCTGACCAGCTTACCTGGTGTTACACTTAAGCCTCTTTCTGCTCTTTTTCCAAGAATGGGAAGGATAAATAAGAACAGTTAGTAGGCAAGAGTCCCAGATGGTATATGTGGTTGTACATCCATGGGCTTAGTGCCTAGAGATAATTCCTCATAGACTATGGAGCCAACCTAAAATAGTTGGGTGGGCCTAGCACTGACCAGAATATCTGGAACAGGTAACAGTTGTTGTGGCAAGAGCAATACTGAGCACAGCTGGAGATTTCTATGCAGTACTCTTTGAACTCATTTCTGCAAACTGAGACTAGGGGTGCTGGATCTACTGTTGTGCTTTCTCTACCATGATCCAGTCTCCTATCTCCAGAATCCAGACTCCTCTCAAATCCAGAGATCCAGAATAAATCCTTCTGCTTGTCTGGCCAGGTATTTGGTCACAGTGATGAGAAGTAATACAAGTTTTGTGACAGAATTTGGTATGCACAGGTCTTGCAAGCTCAGCTCTCCCCAGAAAACTTCATAGTGCCCACATGGAAGAGCACTGCTTCAGAAGAGAGCCACAGGTGCTCTTCTGATGGCATCCTGGCCCAGGAAAAGTCTAGGACTTGGCAAACTATGGCTAAGTTTGTATGGCCCCTGAATGGTTTTCAAGTTTTAAATGGTTACATTTTTCAGTACTTCAAATTTTGACATTGTATTCACATGTTTGGTCTTGGTCTACAGTGCCTAGAGTGATTGCTATTTGGTCCCGCTGTGCTTGTTTCTGAGTCTAGCCTCTTCCAATAGAGAGACCTGGCCTTGCTTTCGCCTTGGCTGCTCCACTTTCCCTGGGGAGGCTTGAAAATAAAATTCCTTGTCTTATTGCCATAGCCAACATGCTCGTCAGGCTTTTCCTGAATCACCCCCAAAAGAAAGAGGGGGCCCTGAGGTGTGGGAGAGGTATATGATTCTAGTGTTCCTACTGAAGTCCACTGTGGGTTGCTCCCAGGGGAACAGGTGTGTCCCTGCTAAATCTGCAGCATCTTGTGGATAAAATCTAATGAGCTGCATTTAACAAGTCCTGCCATGTGGCTTCTCCCAGGGCTGCCCATCTGTCAGCTCTGGGAGGCCACTCTTCATGCAGCAGGAGCCCTCTCAAACCATCAAATCAGCGGAGAGCCAAGGTCCCTCGAGCCACGTCCAGCACACAGGCCCATAATCTTCATTCTCAGCTTGTGCCAGCTCCTGGCTGCTCTCCAGCCTCCCAACACCATTGCCAGATGGTGCTTAACAGAGGGTGAAAATGCTCCCAGGAAGGTGTGGGCAATGGGGCAGTGGGGAAAAGAGAGGCAAAGTAAACCACAAAGTGCCCTGACCATGGCATGGCAAGTCTCCAGGTGTGAGACAACTAGCTTTTAAATTTCTAATATTTTATTATTCATTTTTGCTATTTTAAAAATAGCTGTTGGCCACCACAGTGGATTCAAGTGGGTAATGTCACTTGTCTAGTTTCATCAGGGTCTTCCTGCTCCCTTAAGATTCAGGAAATGTTATCTCTGACTTCATCCCAAAGCTTACATTTCTGCAGCCCCAGGCTCTGATTTGTGCTACCCCTGATTTCCTGTTGACTGTAGTAGGGTCCATGTATCCTTGTGCTCGTGTGACATATGCCATTACCCATCCCAGTTCTGAACCTAGAGACTAAGAAGAACATAACCCAGGCTATCTTCAAATTTACCATGTAGCTGAGGATAACCTTGAACCTCTGATCGTCATGCTTTTACTCTTGATTACTGGGATTGCAGATATGGGCTACTGTACCCAGTTTTATGCAGCATTAGAAATCAAACTCTGGGCTTTGAGCATGCTGGAGAAGCATTCTACCCATTGAGCTGCATCTCTAGATCAAGCTTTTATTCTTGGCTGCTTGATGACTTCTCTTTTCACTCCTTGTCACTGTCCCCAGAGACCTAATGACCATTTGCTTTTATATTGTAGAGAACTAGCAAAGGTGAGGTGTTAGCTGAGAGTTCAGGGAAGAACAGGTGTTCTGTGATCATCTTGTCAGCAGATACCCAGATATTAGGCTGGAATAAGGGCTGGGGAGATCCCAACTCCAGGACCTGTCTACAAACCATCTGGAATCCCTATATCCCAGGCAGTACTTTTCACATCAAACATTTGACCTAGCTTTGTGAGGGTTGTGATTGATGTCCTCTTGGTCCCCTAATGGATGCAAGCAGACTGCTTGCAAAGCCATGTCCTGGACATACCCAACCCAACTCTACTTGTGAAACAGAAAGCAAAATCAGACAAATGAGTTGGGTAGGACAAGGGCAAAATCCAGTGTGAAGCTCTAAAATAAAATTCCTGGGGTTAAGAACCCAAGCTGACTCCGGGGGGGGGGGGGGTGCCCTCTTGGGGAGAGTAGGTAACATGCTTTAGGTAGATGTTTTAGGGGAAGTTCATGTGTGTATCATGTGGGTATTGTGGGTAAGGCAGTAAGGGTTGCTTTTCCTAACACTTTGAGGATACAGTCCATCATTTCAGGGAATATGTGGGGGTGAGAACAGCTTTAGGCTGTGGAGGTAGGAGCACAAGGCAGTTTTGATATGAGTCTGTAGTTGGGACACAGAGAGATGGTTGCTGGTGCTCAGTTCACTTTCTCCTTTATTTTTTATTTTTTACTCAGTCTGGGCTCACATTTAGAGCAGGTCTTGGTTAAAACTCTCTGGAAACACCTTAGACACACACTCAGTGTTTTATCTTCCAGAAGATCCCAGTTCAGTTGACAAGGGAGGTAAACCACCTTCTGCCCATCATACTTCTAAGTCACCAGGCTCCAGCTTGGGATGAGTAGTGGGGTCTGTGTCCTGTGGTCAAGCAGGGCTCACATGAACACAAAAAATCATGGGTCTTGTAAGTAATCTGGGTGGCACAAACCAGAGCTTGGGGAGGCAGAAATGTAAGCTTTGGGGAAGCCTAGGGTTATGGAGGAGGTCTGAGGTAGCTAGTCAGATCTTCAGGGGTGGAGAGACCCTGGTAAAACTAGACAAGTGACTTTAGGTACATGAGCCTGCTGTGTTAGGTAATGGCTTGTTCTGCAGAAGGCTTTTAAGTCTCACTGTCTGTATCACATTGGCTTTTAAAGGGGTAGACCAGCTCTCTGTCTTGAAAAGCCGGGGCTAGGGAGATGGCTCAGTGTTTAAGAGCACTGACTACTCTTTCAGAGGTCCTGAGTTCAATTCTCAGCAACCACATGGTAGCTCACAACCAACTGTAATGGGATCTGATGCCCTTTTCTGGTGTGTCTAAAGAGAGAAACAGTATACTCACACACATAAAATAAATCTTTAAAAAAGACACCACCTCACACCAGTCAAAATGGCTAAGATCAAAAACTCAGGAGACAGCAGGTGCTGGCGAGGATGTGAAGAAAGAGGAACACTCCTCCACTGCTGGTGGGATTGCAAGCTGGTACAACCACTCTGGAAATCAGTCTGGCGGTTCCTCAGAAAACTGGGCATGATACTACCAGAGGACCCTGTTATACTACTCCTGGGCATATACCCAGAGGATTCCCCAGCATGTAATAAGGGCACATGCTCCATTATGTTCATAGCAGCCCTATTTATAATAGTCAGAAGCTGGAAAGAACCCAGATGTCCCTCAGCAGAGGAATGGATACAGAAAATATGGTATATTTACACAATGGAATACTGTTCAGCTATTAAAAACAATGAATTTATGAAATTCTTAGGCAAATGGGTGGAACTGGAAAATATCATCCTAAGTGAGGTAACCCAATCACAAAAGAACACACATGGTTTGCACTCACTGATAAGTGGATATTAGCCCAGAAGCTTGGAATACCCAAGACACAATTCACATATCAAATGATGCCCAAGAAGAAGGAAGAACAAAGTATGGATACTCTGGTCCTTCCTAAAAGGGGGAACAAAATACCCACAGAAGGAGATACAGAGACAAAGTGTGGAGCAGAGACTGAGGGAAAGACCATCCAGAGACTACCCCACCTAGTGGTCCATCCCATATACAGTTACAAAACCCAGACACTATTATTGATGCCCACAAGTACTTGCTGACTGGAGCCGGATATAGCTGTTACCTGGGAGGCTCTGCTAGTGCATGACAAATACAGGGGGGGACACTCTCAGCCAGCCATTGAACTCAGCACAGGGTCCCCAATGGGGGAGCTAGAGAAAGGACCCAAGGAGCTGAAGGGGTTTGCAGTGCCACAGGAAGAACAATGAGCCACCCAGTACTCCCAGAGCTCACAGGGACAAAAACATCAACCAGAGAGTGCAAATAGAGTTACCCATGGCTCCAGAAGCATAGGCAGCAGAGGATGGCCTTTTTGGACATCAAAGGGAGGAGAGACCCCTGGTCCTGGAAAGGCTCAATGTACCAGTGTAGGGAATACCAGGACAGGGAAGTGGGAGGGGGTTGATTGGGGAACAGGGGGAGGGGAGATGGCTTATGGGACTTTGGGGGGGTGGGAACCAGGAAAGAGGAAATTATTTGAAATGTAAATAAAAATATATCAGTTGTAGTTTGTAGCTCCCTGCAGCTACTACGAACTGGGTTGCTGGAACAGAAGCTGAGGGCTAGATGGGGAAGGGGCGAAAAGAACAAAGCCAGGATGATAGGCCCCAACTTTAATGGGGGTCAGACCTTCTAACAGTTTGGGCAAGCCCCTCCCCCAAGATTCCAGACGGAGTTCCTATGAAGTCCACGGGCTTCGCTTGGGGGTCCCTAGGCGCGACTGCTCAGGCAGCTGGGTGGGTCACCTGCTTAATTCAGGAATTTGAAGTCCTGGAGGAACAAAGAACTTAACCTTCACTCTGAGCTTCTCCACCCTAGGTGGAGCAGGATTCTGACTAGGTGGGGTAGTCTTTCCCTCAGTCTCTGCTCCAAATTCTTCCGGGAATCTGTGCTCAGCAAAGACTAGGAGTTCACCTTGACCAATGTCAAGTTCACTCAGAGCACTCCACCCTAGGATAAAAATTCCTGCTGTAACCTACTTCCCTATTATGCCCTAAAATCAGATTCTTGCCCGAAACCAGGAATTGTCCTTGGCCAATGTCAAGTTCCTACTATGTAGCATGACACCCCAATATGACTCTGTACATATATCTAATAAAAGAAAAAAGAAAAGGAGAGAGAGAGAGAGAGAGAGAGAGAGAGAGAGAGAGAGAGAGAGAGAACAGAAGGCTTTTAGTGAATACCTCCAGCCTTCAGGCACCAGAAAGGAACTTAAGACACTAGAGTATCTCTGCAGGATTTGAAAATTCAAAAGAACTGTTGTGGCCTCAGTACAATTGGACATAAATATGGGCTTTTCAAGAGGAGTCATCATTAGTGTCTACGATGACTGTGTGTTTTGTGGCTTTTATAATTATGTCAGTCAAAAGATGTAGTTCAAAACAAGGTTCAAAAATGGAACAAAGTTTAAAATTCAAGTTTAAAAAGTAAGTTAAAGCTGGTTACTTATTTCTCATACAATAAATTTTTTTTGTAAATGTGTGTGTGTGTGTGTATGTGTGTGCGCATGTGTGTAGCTTGTTTCCAGTTGGGCACACATGTGTAGGTGATCCCTTCATGTGGAGGTTAGAGAATATCTTTGAGTGTTGTTTTCAGACAGTGTCTGTGTTTTATGTATGTCTGTGTATGTGCACATGTGTGGAGGTGCAGATGAAGGTCAAGGGAGTTACTGCATCTCTTAGAGCTGAAGTTGGCATTTGTGAGGCAAACAGAGTGGGTTCTGGGATCTGGACCCCAGTCCTCTGATAGAGCAGTAAGTACTTTGGCTGATGAGGCATTTTTTTCAGTTCCCATGCTAGTTTTTGAGACAGGGCCTCTCACTGTCCTGAACCTTACCATGTAGGCTTAGATGACTGGCCAAGGATCTCTGCCTCCCCAAGGCCAGGATTGTAAGAATGTACCAGGCCTGTGTTTTTGTTTGTTTGTTTGTTTGTTTGTTTGTTTTAAGCATGATTTTGTGGATCAAACTCAGTGTTTGCAAGGCAGGTACTTGACTAGCTGAGCCATCTCAGTAGCTCTGTAAGGAGATTTAATGAGGCATATTGTTTAGACTTAGAGATGAGAGAGGAGTGCTGATGGAACTAAACTCAATGTCCAGACATTCTGGCCTTGATCATCATTTTTTGTTGTTCTTGTATTCTTTTTGTACGTGCACACCAGAGCATGCGCGTAGAGCTCAGAGAACAATGTACAGGAGTTAGTTCTCTCCTTCTACCATGTACGTGGGTCCTAGGGGTCAAAGTCAGGCTTGGTGGCACGTGATTTTACCTGTTGAGACTTCTTGTTTGATAAGTCTCTAGAAGTTAAGCTCTGTCTCTATAGGACATTTAGGTTTTTATTAGTTATGTTGAAGTTTCTAAATCTTAGATTGCCAATGGACAGCCTTCTTTCCCTTTCTATTGCCTCTTATTTCCCCAGGCTTGGTAGATCCAACCTTAATTTGAACAATGGTGGCAGAAGTGTAAGAGGAAAGGAAAAAGAACAGCACTACACTGAATTGTGAGCATGCAGTGAGCTCTGAACGTTAATATATCTCTCACCCCTCAATTCCTGTGTTGAAATCCTCATCCCAAGGAAAGAAGAGGTAATTTGGTCATAGGTACGGAGCTTTAGCACCTACATAAGGGAAGCCAAGAGAGACTCTGAACTGTTTTCTGCAGTGTCGGGACTAGGCAAGAAGTCTCTCATCAGACAGTGACCTCCCCTGCCCCCATCCCTACCCCCACCCCTGCTGCAGGAGCATGGTTGAACTCTGTAGCTTCCATACTACAGGAAATATTCTTTCATTCTTAATAGCTCTCCTTCTCTCCACCCCATTGATGGCATTTTACTATATAGGCCAAGTCAACTAAAATGGGGAAGTTGCAACTTGGGGTGAGAGGGCAGGATCCTAATACAGTTTGAGCTATTAGGTACACTGAGTTGTGAGTTCCCTTTAGTGGAGATCCTCTCCAGAGCAGGCTGACAACTGGGACTATTTTTATTCTTAATCTGCGAGGAGAATCATAGCCATTTCGAGAAGGTGACATTTGAAGCGCCTCCTGGTGTTTGGAGGTTTGGGGGTAAGCAACACTGTACTCCCTGTCAGCAACATGGAAGGGAGCAGAGGGGTTCTGGCAAAAGTTCTAGAACCAGGGTGGATCCTGGCCGCCTCCGGGGGAGACCTGGCGTGGCCTCCTCTGCTCTCTGGAAAGTCGGTCAATTTTTGTCACCGCTGGAGCTGCTGAGGCATTGGACATAAGAATGCACTGATTGGGTGAACTTCCTAGGGGAAGCAGCGGTCCTTGGAGGCTCAGCAAGGAAGGGGAAGACAGCATTTTCCAGTTTGCTGCCTTCTGCTGGGGAAGCCCAGGCCAGGGAATCTGGGAGGTGGCTCTGAACAGATTGTGTGCCCAGTTTGCTTTTCCACACCCACTGTCCGCTAATCTAAGACTGGAGAAAAGAAAGCTCCATGGAGGAAAAGTGGACTCTGAGGAGAGAGATGGAAGGATCATGGGGGCTTTTCTCCAGTCCAAGATCCGGGAAGGCACCCTAGAAGCAGCCTGCTCCAGCGGTAAAGAGCTTTGGGCAGCAGGTAAGAGCAGACTCCTATTAGAACGGGCTCAGGTTTCTGCAGTGCCTGTTGCCATGGCAAACAGCCATTCACAGAACCAAGCTGATGGTTCCAGAATCCAGCAGTTTAGCCTGTGACCCAACCCAGTGAAGAGGAAAAGCTAGAAGCTGAGCCTCTAACTTCAGTTTAAGCAGTCTGTCTCACCTTCCATGTGACCCATGTGTCTCTTCCTGCCTGAAAATAGCTTTTCCCTCAGCCTACTGTTTTGGAAGGAATGTGTAATGTTCTGAGGTTCAACATCCCTGCGCCTTAGAAAGGTGTTTTTCCTCTTGGTGACCAGACTGAATCCTCACCTTTGAAAGGACCCCTGTGTCACTCCTGAGATGCTTGTGGGGTGATGCCCTGAATCTGGCAGATTCTCAGATAAAGAAATACAGATGATATTCTAGAGAAATGAGTACCCAAAGTCACTAGAGGTTTTTGGAACCTGGTAGTTAGACTTCTCAACTACACAGAGCTTGGCTGTTAAATCCATAGAATAACCCGTCCAGCAGGTCCAGTTATTCCTGGGTCCCGAAGAGGCACTACCTGAGGGTCAAAAATGGGGGGGAGAGAAAAGGGAAGCCAAGCATGCTAATAAAGACAAGTCAGTCTGGGTTATGTCAAGGCTTCGTTTAATGTCGGGGAGGTAAGTGGGTTTTAAGGCTTACAGAGAAGGAAATAACCTTCACACCAGACAAAGGAGGGAAGGGCAGAGACACCCCTAGGGGTTGAAGCAGGAAGCAAGCGAGGTGGTCATCTGGTCATCTGGAGAGGACACCCGGAGTTAACGCCAGCAGGTACATTCCGTGGTTAGGGCAGGAACATCTTATGGTATTCTCGGAATCTTCTCACACTGATAACTCAAGGAGAAGGCTCTAGTTAATTGTTCTTATATTTTAGCAGCCACCACCTTAGGGCCATGAGTAAGCATTAGTCCGAATAGCTCAGGACGGCATCCCACAATAGAAGATCTCTGTTTTTAAAAACATATATTTATTTCAGGAGCTGGATAGATGGCTCAGGGTTAAAAGTGCTGTTTTTTTAAAAAAGAGGTTCAGAGTTCAGTTACCAATACCCACATGGGGACTCACAGCCATCTGTAACTCTAGTTCCCAGGGATCCAACACCCTCTTCTGACCTTTATTGGCATCAAACATGCACATGTATACATTCAGGCTGGAAATACATAGAATAATAAATCTAAAATATTTTGACTATGTGTATATGTGCCTGTCTCTGTGTGGGTATGTACATGTGCATGTGTGTGCCTACAGAGGCCAGAGGTGGTGTATCCACCTGGAAGATGGAGTTATAGACAGTTGTGAGCCATCAAATATGGCTGGAAACCAAATTCTGGTCCTCTATTAGAAGAGCTGAGCATCTGTCTGGCCCACAGATGCTGTTTTTTTGTTTTTTGTTTTTTGCCATATTAGTGTTTGTCCTGGGTCTGATCCCCCCTCCCCTGCAACTCCTTTCCTCTCTCTCCTGATCATGTAACAGCAGCATTTTTACCCAGGGACACAAGGCTCTTCTCCTCTCTGCTCCCTTTATCTCCTTTCTGACTTTAGTAAGTGATGACCAAGACTTTGTCCAGCTATTGAGCCACAATATCCAGACTCTGAAGAGAAAGGAAACAAGTTCAAGCTGAAAGACAGGCCATAGTCAGACCAGGTAACCAGCTATGGGGAGAGGGCCAAATGCATGCCAGGTGTAATCTCAGCAAGGCTATTCAAATGACTACTGTCAGGTCTATTATTTGCAGCAGGGCTGGGAGTCCAGGAAGGGCTATAAGAACACAGGATTCTGGGTAACATCTATTCAAACAGGAGCTAGGCCAAATGCTGCTGGAATGCTGAATGGAGCGGGTGTGGAAACTGAGGCAGGAATCTTGTTGGATTTGCTGGACCAACCCACATCTAGGCAAGGTTATGCCTTTTAGGATGACTTGGTCACACAGCCAGGCTGTGAGCAGCAGGACCTGTCCTCAGCCTCAGGGCTGGCGTTACCAGTGCTGTCAAGACACTGACTATCAGCAGGCCCGTGCAATGCTAAGACTGCCACAGGGATCCGTACTTGGATAATAGATGAGAAGAAGTACAGGTTATACTTCCTGCCTGCTCCCAAACCCCAGCAGCACAGCTTTCTAAGGACATCTTAGTACTTCCATCTCCCAGAGGGAGCAAAAAGCCTGACAACCTGGTTGTAGGGCTTTAAGGTGTCCATAACTAACTATTTGTGTGCTATGATGCCAGGGAAAGGCTAGAGGATACATACTTAGATGCCAGCAGCCTGACTGGAACCTTGTATCCCTCCCCATCTGAAAGCCCTTGGAAATCTCACTTGGAATGATTCATTCCACAAACCATTGAAACCTATTCTGTGCCATGAGCACCTGCCAAGTTTCAGATGGAACATTTGACATATGTTCTATCAACCACCATAGTAACTTCCTATCCCCTTCAAGGCACACATCCTAAAGACCTCTCATTGGTTTTCATTTCATAAGGTTTCTACCACCTGCTGATGGTACCACAGTCTGGGGCACAAACCCTTGCCACACAGATCTTTACGGGACACTCAGCATGCTGTAACACTATCTTATGTTTGGGTGAATGTTAGAGCTGTCCTCTGTTAATGTCATGCACAAAGGCACCTAATCTGCCTTCCCAGCAAACCTGGCCTGTCATGTGCCAGCTACTGAAACTACAACTTTAGCCTCCCCCAGGTGGCGCTGCCTGCCAGCCCACAGCAGGCACAGCTCTGTTCAACAGCATGTGTGCACCTACTTCAAAATGTCATTGAATTTTCTCTATGTTGCTTTATCAAAAACAAGTTGGTACTGGGAGAAAAAGAAAGTGCTAATATTAGAGCTAAGCCAAACAACATTTCTGTGTGCACTGGCTACTTTTGTGTCAACTGATGCCAGGGAGTTTGGTAGCTGGTTGGCATTCTTCCTTTGTGGATCAGCCTAAGGTTCTGGCGTCATCCATTAGTGGTCCCTACTTCATTGGACAGGACACCACAGAGTCACACAGCTATGGTAGAACCCCTCTATCAATCTCACAGGCAACTGCATGAGAAAAATTTTAAAACTCTTTTTCTTCTTTCTTCCTTTCTTTTCTGTAGTGAGAATTTTTGTTTCAAAAACAAAAACAAAAACAAAAAACCCCTGAACTATGGGAATATGTTTTTTGTTTTAATCTGAGGTGTGGGATATAGGCCTACTTTAGATTTTCTGTAGCAGCTGACTATGATTTTTCTCATGCTCTAGCAGGAATGTAATTTTGCTAGCAGCAGATATTTTCTGTAGTTGTGTGATGTTTGGAATTCTGGGGACTTTTCAGAGGGTATATATGCTGAGAGCCTGCCTGTCCAGGACTAGTTTGAAGTGGGACATAGCATTGGATGTAGAGGTAGCTTTAAAGACTTATGGTCTCTGGCCTTTAAACTTCTAATTCTGTTGAATGCTGAAGCTGCTGGGATTCTTAAAAAAAAAAATCTTGCTTACTCTGAGGTTAAAAACTGCTGATTTGGGCGACTAACACCTGTAGCCTAACAGTGGAAAATTAAGTAAAGGATTAATTGCTAGGGCTTCTTTCTCTCTTGCCCAGAAGCCTTGCCTCTGCCTGTCAGGTAGGAGGGAGGTTTGGCTCAATAAACTTTTATTGTACCAGGAGAAGAGTCATGTTTGCAGAAAGAAAAACTTTTACACATGAAAATATGCATAAACTCACATTCATATACGAATTCACATACACATATACCTTCATGTAGTATGTAGGGCTCAGCTACTTATCTCATAATTACATGCTTACACATGCATACTTAGATATCCACATGGAGCAAAAGCCCAAGCGCCAATGTAGAAAGAACTCTGGATGAAAAAAAAAATGAGCAGGTGGTGGTGACGCACGCCTTTGATCCCAGCACGTGGGCAGCAGAGGCAGGCAGATTTCTGAGTTCAAGGCCAGCCTGGTCTACAGAGTGAGTTCCAGGACAGCCAGGGCTATACAGGGAAACGCTGTCTTGAAAAACAAAAACAAAAACAAAAAAAGAGGTTTTTGTTTGTTTGTTGTTTTGTTTGTTGTATAAACAAACAAACAAACAAACAAAAAACCCTTCCACCATTTTATTGCTAAAACCAGGTCTGTAAGAAAAAAACATTTTTAGTAAGACTAAGCCTGTCTTGCTGTTAAGAAAAGACCTATTCTGTCCTATGGTAAGGAGAAGCCTGCCTGCTTGTTCTGCTCTCTCTGAAGCTTCTTCTTTGTCCCTCTTTCTCTCTGCATTCTGAATATTGCTCTCTTCTTCTACTTGTGCCCTAATCTCCTCTTTATTTCTAAGGGAAAGTAAAAGGGGAAACTCAATCAGGTTATATGCACTCTAAATTTCTAAGTTGCTCTCTTGATTTCTAAGTTCCCTTTTAATTTCTAAGTTACTCTACTCTTCTGTCCTTTTCTTTCCTCCTCCTAATATTGCTCTCTCCTCCCGAAAGACAATGTTTGTAATGTCATTCCTATAATGCATGTAATGTATTCCTAGGTTTTTTGTACCTTTTCTAGGGGAATAGATCACAAGGATTTTTCCAAGCATCTTTTTTTTTTTTTACAAACATTTGCTAAAAGTGAAAGCATAAATTCAAATCATAAATCGAATAACAAATTTACAACAGAGATGTTTATACTTACACATATTTTCATAAAGAATTATCTGGCTAAACATTAATTTTCTTTCATTGGCTTCACAGGTTCATGGAGAGTTAAAGATTATAATTTTTGTGACTAAGCATTGAAGTTTTGTATAAATAAACCCAGTCAATATTTTATCTCTGTCCTTGCACCTATAATAAATTATTAGTTCCCCTTTATGACCTTTGGTTAATTGTTTTACAACTTTCAGGAATATGTTCTAAGTTACAAATGCCTTCTTTCTATGTCAGAAGCAATTAACTTGTGACAATTGAAGACTGGCAGAGTTCTCATTGCAGTTTTTGTATCAGAGGAGGCTTTAATAGCTAGCCTATTATAAAGGATTTAATAATTCCTAGTATAATTTTGGGAATTCCTATAGGATCACCATTAAGAATTAAGAAATCATGTATTTGTTTATGTAGCAACACTACAAGACAGTACATCTTCACTGATCTGCAGAAATCTGTCCAATAGGGTGGGCTAATACCTAGTGATTGTAATACATATTTAATAATAACAGGAAAAGCATATTCATAGCAGGAATTTTTCCTAAAATGTTGTCCCTTTTAGAGAAGAGTAAAAGAAAGAACCCAGAAAGTAGCCAAAACCCAGCTACACTTCTCTTCCTTTCCCTTCACTTCTCCTTCATCATCCCTCCCTCTCTCCCTCCCTCCCTCCTCTTTTCTTTCTGTCCTCCCTTCCTTCTCCACCTGTCTCTCCTTTCTTTCCTCTTCCTCCCTTCTCTCTTCTTTGATTGTGTTGCTGTATGTGTGTTAGTCTCTTTTCCTGCTTCTGTAATAAAATATCCTAACAAAAGCAGGGAAAGGTTTGTTTTAGCTTATAGTTTGAGAGTACAGTCCATGGTAACGAAGAGGTCATGGCCAAAGGATCTCGAGACAGTTGGTCACATGGCATCCAGTCAGGAAGCAGAATTGAACGCTGGTGATGGGATCCCTTTCTCCATTTTAGTTGGTTCAGGTCTCAACTCGAGAAATGGTGCCACCCATATTTAGAGTGGACCTTTCTACCTTGATTAATCTATTTTAAGAAAAAACCTTATAGGGAATGGGGGTGGTTATGATTAAAATATACTGAAGTCATGTACGGAAATTTCAAAGAACAGATTATTTTTAAGGCCCCTTACAAGTATGCTCAGGGGCTCTTTTCCTAGGTGTTAGGTTTCTGTATAAACTCCACCCCAGAGTTACCTGGCAACAGCCAGTTATGCTCCTGCCAACACCTGTCCACTCCTGCCAACACCTGTCCACTCAGTCCACTCACACCTCAGCTTGAGATTCTGTTCCCACAGAAACAGATTCCTACTATCATAAACCATTCTTCCCATGCTGTCCTAGGAATTTGCCTGTCTGCATTCCAGCATTTATACACTACGGGCATACACTGCCATATCTAGATTTTTGTGTGAGCACTGGGGATCTGAATTCAGGTCCTTGTGCTTATGTGGCAAGCACTTTATTCACTTAGCTGTCTACACAGATGTTGGAAATTTTAGTATATGAAAAAAACACATAGTTGTTCTTGACAGAACAAGTCCATATTCTTCAAATGGAATATGATCTACTGGGCTTTATGGAGACTTTGATGTTAAAAACTAAGAAAGTAGGCTGGACTGAGGGTTAAGAACACTGGCTGCTCGTCCAGAGGACCAAGGTTCAAATCTCAGTACCCACATGGTAGTTCACAATCGTCTGTAACTCCAGTGCCAGGGGATCCAACACCCTCACATAGATATACATGTAGGAAAAACACCGATGCACATAAAATAATTTTTTTTAAATTTTATTTGTTTATTTATTATATGTAAGTACACTGTAGCTGTCATCAGGCACCTACAGAAGAGGATAATAGGTCTCATTACAGATGGTTATGAGCCACCATGTGGTTGCTGGGATTTGAACTCAGGACCTTCGGAAGAGCAGTCAGTGCTCTTAGCTGCTGAGCCATCTCTCCAGCCCATAAAATAATTTTTAAAAAAAACCAAGAAAGAAATTTTCTTTCTTTGGGTAAGTGGAGGATACCCAACCAAAGAAAGTTATGGGTCCTGCATACACATGTATGCACATACCCACACACAAAATAACATCTTCTTTCTCCATATAGAAGCACCAAGAGCCAGTGAGGACATAGTAAGGAGATGGCCATTTGCAAACCAAAAAGAGAACTTAGCAAACCACCAACAATTCTAATTAGATCCCAATCACTCTGGTGTTGCATTCTTGGACTTTAGAGTTATAAGAGAAACTTGTCTATTTGTTATGGCTGCCTGAACTGACTAATTCAGGTTTTATGAACAAAAGCCATTTGGGGACCACTTAGGAATGGGTCAGTATGACCATGACAATTAAAACTTTTTTTCTTGATCACTGGTTCCATGCCCCTCCCAGAGGACTCTGACCTTGGTCTGATGATTTGCTTTGGCCAATGAAACACAACTATTATGCATGCAGAGGCTTGAGGGTGCTTAGTATGGAATCTTCTGACATCTGGTGTCAGACATCACAGCTCCATGGAGGTTGAATGCCTTGTGGCAGGATGATTGCAGATGTCCACACTGCAGCCAGAGCCTTATATTTAAGACCATCCTCTACCACAAGCTGTAGCCAATGTCACCCAGTCCTTAACAACTAACCAGATCACTCAACAGTCATGAAAAAGTATAGAGCCATGTATTACTTGAAGCCAACATTCTGGGTGCTTTTCTTTGGTTACTCAGAAGAGCTGAGGCACACAGGGCAGTGTTAGTCTACCTGAGATCTTCAACCCAGTTTAAATTCTTCCAACTTTATTTCCTTTTGCATCCTCTGAGGCTAGCTGACAGATGTATTTACCGTGTTGCTCACAGGCCACAGGAGGCTCACAGTAGCTATGAATACAGTCCAAACTGTATTTACTTGAAATATGAGTTTTTTGTGTGTACATGATTGGTGTTTTGGGGGGAAGTCAGTTCTCAAGCATACTCTGCAGGTGATGTCATATTGTCACGTCTAAAGGTTGTACATGCCTAAATGTTTAGTCTAGCACATAGTACATGCCTAAAAACATTTGTTGGAGTGAATGAAGATAAGTGCAGAAGTCATGCATTATTTTTAAATGCACTGCATGGATTATTTTACTTAATCTTTGCCTCGCATATGCAGTAAATTCCTTATCATGCCCATTTTACAACAGGGCATTTGAGGCTTAGAGAATGCAGTATAAGTTACTATGCAGTAAGACATTATGCAGTATAAGATCAGACCACTAGAACTGCTAAATAAGGGTGAGCTCTCTTTCATCCACCTGTCTTCAAGCAGCCTTAGAAGTACTGCATATATCCCCAGGATTTCAGGCAATCCATAGTTCCACATGGAATGTGATTTTAGCTGTGGGAGCTGTAAATAACATGTTCATACTCTCTCTGTTGCTTAAACCACTCACCAGGTCCTTAGGGCACACAGTGGAGGCTGACAGCTCATCAATTTGACCTAGGACTAGGTTACTTGTGACAGGGACAGCTGTGGACCTGTCGTGTCTACAATGGAGGTCATTGATAGAGGTCATTAGGAGTAAAAAACACCCAGCCAGGAGCTGGCAGCTTCCAAAGCCAGTAGTTATGAGAGGAGCCAGGGTGCTGCTCCAGCTTGGACTTAGAACTAGTTGATGCCAGATGCAATCCCTGGAACCCAGGTGGTGCCCATTATGTGAAGAGCTAAAGCCAGCTTCAGTGGAGGGGTCTATGCCAGGCAGGAATGACCAATCACCATGCTGGAACAGTGTGTGTAAAGCCTTCTGTTTGTCCATCTTGCTTTCAGTCCAGGCTTGGAAGGACAGAAACAGCCCAGATTGGAGGGCAAGGTCTATGCCCAAGCTATATGCTGTGCCACTGGCTTTAATAATGGTGGGCTCTAGTCCTTGCTGGCTAGATTCAGAGGAAGACTTTTCTGGTAACTGGTTGTTCACCCAAAGCCTTCCATATCTCAATTCCCAAGTTTCCTTTCTGTTGTTTACTTCAGTGTTCTGTCCCTAGACCCATTTTGCCTTTACTAAATGACACTTGTGACTCAGCACCTCACACATGCTGGGCAAACACAGTATCACGGAGCTACAGCCCATTTATATATGTTTTCTTTACCATCTTTCCCCAACTAACCTTAAGTTCCATGAATTCAATTTTTTGTATGTCTTTTCCTCCATCCTATCTTCAACATGATGCCATGCTGAAAATTGGTTGGAATTAAAAAATTCTGGTTGTGCTGGAGAGATGGCTCAGAGGTTAAGAGCACTCAATTGCTCTTGTAGAGGACCTGAGTTTGGGCCCCAGCACCATTGTTAGGCACCTCGCAATTTCCTGTGGCTCCAGCTCCAGGAGATCCAGTGCCTTCTTCTGGCCTCCTTGTACACTTGCATTCATGAACACTCCCTCCCCCAATACATACTTTTAAATAAAATATTTTAGAAATTGCTAGGTGGCATGTATGCATAATTAGTACTTGGAAGGTTGAAGCAAAAGAATCTTAAGTTCTAGGCAACTCTAGGCAACACAGGAAGACCCTGTCACAAAAATAAGAAAAAAAAAATCTGTTAAGTATTTTGGGAGACAGGGTGTCTGGCATTGTCTGTGCTGGCCACAAAAATTATGATCCTCATGCTTTTGACTTTTGAGTTTTGGGATTTCAGAACTATGCACTACCATACCAGGCAAGGTAAATTCTTGAAGACAGACATTGTTGTTGTTATTTTAATTACATTTTAATTTTTATCTATGTGTGTGTGTGTGCCACATATATGTAGGTGCCCCTGGAGGCCAGAAGAGGCACTGGACATTGGGACTCCTGGTGCTAGAGTTACAAATATTTGGAAGCCACCTGATGTAGGTGCAGGGAATAGAATTCTGGTCCTCTGAAGGAAAAACAAGCTCTCTTCATCACTGAGCTATCTGTAGGCTTGGATTTTTTTTTTAAAAAACCTACTTATAATAAGGGATTTTGAATGCTTCAACCTCCCTTCTAGCCCACTGTCCAAAGGTAGGGGAGAAAAGATGGTAAATAGGACAAAGGGGTGTAGACCTGTTTAGAAGTAGTTCTTTGAGGTGATTCCAATCTCCATTTCTCAGGATACCAGCAGTCCAGTTTAGTAAGGCCAGGATAGCAAACGAGAATCAGCAGCAGTGGCACGATCCAGCAGAAACAGCCAGACCTCTGCCAAATCGGCAGGAGTGACCAGGATTACCCAGGGACTTCAGGAAAAAGTTCTTTGCCATGCCACACTCAACAAAGCTAAGATCAGCCAAGACCAGTGACCAACAATGTGCTGCAAAGCTAGCTATGCAAGCGCCCACATCACTGTCTGTTGAGTCCTATTTATACTCTCTCCAAACATCATATGTCCTTTCATGGATCTTGACTAAGCAAAACACATGAGTCTGTATCACATGACATATCCAGAAACTTCCACTTTAGCTATCTTTCCAATTCCTGTTTTCACTATTTCAATAAAACAGGAAAGTAAGGTTTAGAAACATTGGTGACTTGCTCATGTTTGAACAGCCAGCAAGTTTACCATATTCTCATTGTGTCCAACTGACTATGAGGACTGCTCTTTCAGAATGAGGCAGGTGCCCCTGTGGTGAGAGGAAGTCCTTGCTTAGTGCACAAGCCTCTTTAGAAAAAGCAATAATGTCTCACACACCATTTTCTTTCCACACATCTTTAATAATAATTAAATAAGTAATCTCAAGGAATTTTTTTTTCCAGGAAAGAGTCTTCAGGCTCACAATCAGACTTTCATGGTGACATTTGGCTGTGAGAGGCAGAAAACCTGAAAAGAAAGTTGTGTAAATGAAACAGAGACCCAGAGACCCAGACAGCATCTCAGGACTAGAAAGGTAATTAATTCCACCATTGACATAGGACTCCTGCTTCTTGACCTGGCTCTCATCAATCTATGTTACAGTCTAAGATGCTGCAGTTCCAGCCATCACATTTACCTTCTAACCATTAGAAAGAGAGAAGTCTTCACCACTTTAAGGACCACCTCCTAGAAGTTAAATGCAATGACCCAATTCATTCTCTTTCTACTAGAAGACCTAATGAAAGAAAGCGGTAGGGGGAAGAAGCAATAATTTTGTTCCATCCCTGTGTTTGAAACTACTCATGACACCCATGGCTCACTGCCCATGACAAGCCCTAATCAGAAGGCTTCTCCTTTAAAGACAGGACTTACCTGTGATGGGGGTCTCGGGCTGATAACAGAAAGTTATAGCCGGGCGGTGGTGGTACACACCTGTAATCCCAGCACTCTGGGAGGCAGAGGCAGGCAGATTTCTGAGTTCGAAGCCAGCTTGGTCTACAGAGTGAGCTCCAGGACAGCCAGGGCTATACAGAGAAACCCTGTCTCGAAAAAACTAAAAACCAAAAACCAAAAACCAAAATCAAAAAAAAAAAAAAAAAAAAGTAAGTTACTCTGTGTATGCTTCCTGGGAAAGGGAGACTTTATTTTCCTCCCCAAGGTGTGTGCATAGGATGCTGTATCCCCTCATTGCATTGAAGCCCAGTAAAGAGGAAAAGTTGGTAAAGAATTCTTGGTAGTGTCACTGGGGTACTGGGGGTGAAGGTAGGGGACTATCACTGTAGGCTGATCAGATAGGACTCTGGATGATCCAATTTATTGTTGCCATATTAAGCAGGGAGAATAGGCCTGGAAAGAAATTGAGGGAGCAGATTATTTGATGCCCTATTAAGCAGGCAGGACCTGAAGCCCAGTTGTATGAGCTTACTGTGCAATCAGGTGTATAAAGGTGCCCTCAGGGTAAAGGGCCCCTAGTTCTAGACAACTGTGGCTATAACTCAGGTTATACTTGCTAGCTAGTTAAGTTCTGAAAGGGTAGGAGAATGGAATTAGGCTGCTCAAAAGAGGGATGGAACATGGGAGTAACCCATTTGGGCCCATGCAAATGTATGTCTGCATGTAACAAACCATCAGCATCTGAAAAGCAAGGCAAACGGCCCCCCCACCCCTGCCCCAGGGAATACCACCGTCACACTGAAATAAAAGCCCTATGCCCAAGATACTAGAGGAAGAGGGGATGGTTTCAGGGTAGACTAAGCCCTCTCCATATCTTCTCAGAAAGGAGGAAAGTGACTCCCTTCCCGATAAGTCTGGTTAGGTGAGTCCTCACCAAACATGTTACCCCCACCAAGGGCCAGGGCCTTCTGGTGAGGGCAGAAACCTGGACAAGAAGGCTTGGAATAAACAAGGCAGGACTGGCTGTGCAAAAAACTGTCAACAACCACAAGGAGGACACAAGAGACAGCCACTTATTTAAGGACTGGACATGGAACAAAGTTTTCACTAGAAAAGTCCTTGTGCCTGCCTGAGAAAGACATTCATAGGGCACACTGGCTCTTCCTTCCCTGGGCAGGTGTCCCTATAGGCTTGGTGGGGTCTCCCTGAAGGGAAGGCAAGTTATTTGATTTTCAGATTTCCAAAACCACTCCTAGAATTCAGATTTTGAGGTGTGGTGATATAGACAGAGACCTTTCCTTAAAAAAGAAAAAAGTCTAAGAACCACTAGCAGCTCACACTGAGTCTCAGTTTTCTTAACACACACACACACACATTTTACTCACTTTATAGTAAGCATAGGTCCAGACATGTGAAATAACTTGCTTGAAGTATGAAGGTAGCATCTGGGGTAGTGAGCTGTGATAGGCAGCCTGCTTCCTGGTTGAGTTCAGGCTTAAAACCCCAGTGACCCAGCAGGTGACCGGAGCCTGCAAGGAGTGGTAGGTGGTTTGCCATGCTCCTTGGGTTCCTGTCATGTAGCTACAGCCCCCCCCATCCCCCCTGTAGAGAGGTATGTAGCCATCAGTCACATAGGAGCAGCACCCCAAGCCCTTCCACATGCAGATAAGGTATCCCCAAGCTCTCAGACCAAGTCAATGGGAAGTACCTGCTGTCAGACCCTGACTCACCCCAGAACTGTATATAAGAATCTGATCAAGAAGGAATAAAGGTGTGAGATCTACTCTGTCGTCCTCTGAGAGCTTCTGTCATAGGAGCTCTAACACTGCCACTTGGGAAGAGATCTGCTCTTCTGCTTCCCACATTCCTCCCTGGCTAGTCAGGCTCTTATTGGCTCAGCTAGGCCCAACTCAGCGCATGGCAACTTAGAGCAACTGAGACAGCAACAGCAGCTGAGGTGGAGCCAGCTGCAGCAGCAGAGATGACTCCCCCTCCCTGCTGGAACTCTCTCTCCTTTGCTTGAACCCTTGCACCCGGCTGGGCCAGAGATCTTCGTGGATAGCCTCCAGTACACAGGCACACAGTAGCACATGATGAAAACAGGTCATGCATCTGCCCTGGAGTAATTTAGACACACTTGCAAAGGGAGGCAGCCACATAGGGCAATGAGTGCCAGGTGACAAGTAGATGTGTACCATACTCACAAGGGAGGCAGATGATACACACATTCCAGTTGATGGGATGGAACCACTTAGCATGGCTAACAAGTTCAGCTGGAAGCAGTTCAGATAAGAAGGCAGTTTAACAGTGTGGGACAGAGGCCAAAGACCACATGGGCCTGCCTAAATGGAAGTTGGACACAGTACTTACCTTGATTCCCTGCGGCTGGACATCAGGATCATTACCAAGGGCTAAGACAAGAAAATGGATCTGGGGACCAGTTTGCCCTGAAATGAATACTAAACACACAGAAATAGGTTTCAGTGTCAACCTATTTAAAGATGGTAGCTCAATGAAAACTTAAATAGGTGGGTTGAGGATATGACTCAGCAGGTAGAGCACTTATTTAGTGTTCATGAAGCCCTGGGTATGATTATAAATGCTGCACATGGTTTTATATGTGACTATAAACATGCACATAAACTACATGGTGGTTTATGTCTATAATCCCAGAACTTGAGAAGTGCAGGTAGGCAGATCAACATTCAAGGCCAGTCTGGGCTTCAAGAGATCCTATCTGGGAAGAAGGAAGGTGGGAAGGTAGGAAGGAAGGAAGGGAAAAGGAAGGAAAACCAAAATAGTAAAATACCTTTTATAGTTCTCCTGTACAGGTACTTAGGGACACATGTCCTTTCTTTACCTTTTTTCTAATTACTTGCAGGAGGCTCAGATGCATGCTGTATTCTTTCTCCAGAGATCACCAGGTCTCAGCAGTTAAGTGTGCTTTGTTTGGTTTGGGTGTCTCTGCTCACTGCAACCCACAAATCTTGTGTGGAGGAAGAATGGACATGTGGTATGTTGAGCTCTACCTCCGTGGCCTCAGCTGATTCTTTTTTATGCCACAATGAGTGGTTATTGCTGGTTGCTTAGGCTTTATCCAGAGACTGGGTCTTTATATCTGCCTTGTGGCCTTTTCTTTTTGTAACTACTTGGAGTCTTCGTAGTCACCCTTAAGTGGTCTGCTCTTATGGCAGTGGTTCTCTGGAGGCTTAGAGTTTTCTAAACCTCCTTTATTTAAGGTTCTTGAATGATTCAAACTCCCTTCTAGCCCACTGACCACAGGTAGGGGAAAAAGAAGGCTTATAGGAAAAGGGAGTTGTGGACCTGTTTAGAAGTTGTTCTTTGGGGTGATTCCCTGCTTCATTGTCAGGATATCAGCAGTTCAGTTCAATAGCAAACACAAAACATGAGTTGGTAGCAGTGGCAGGATCCACCAGAAACCACCACTGCTTTGGCATGAATCAGTGGAAGGAACCAGAATCAGCTGGAATACCATGAGAAGTTCTTTGGTGTGTTTCCCTCTGTGAAGTGAAGCCCAGTGAACCGTAGTGAAGTGTTGCATGGTATCACAATGCAAGAGCAAACTTTGTTTGTGGGTTTCAATTTATATTCTTTCTAAATATCAATGCCTTCTCACTTATCTGCTTCAGCAAAACATCCTCTCACAAGACAGCTTCCAGAAAAACATGTGAAACTACTCATCCTTGGTGAGTAGTAACAGAGAGAGGGAGAAGGGGAGACGGTAGAGGAAATAGAGGGGAGGGAGAGAACAGGAAAGGAGAGAGAGAAACAGTGACAGAGACAAAGATACAGTAACAGAGAGAACATGAACAGGTATGTGTGGATGCACATGTATGTGCAAGCCCTAGGTTAATATTAGGTGTTCTCTTTAGTTTCCAAAGAAACCAGAAATTTCCACTTCAGTTCTCAATCTTCTAATCATTTTCTGTTGCTACTTCATAACTATAATTTGTTACTGTTATGAACTGTAAATCTGTTTTCTGATGGTCTTAGGTAACCCCTGTGAAAGGGTGGTTTGACTCTACAGATTGAAAATCACTTTTAGGGAAGAACTTCTACCTGCGTGTAACAAACTTGTAGGGAGAAGCAGTCACTGATCTCCATTAAAATACTAGTGTTAGATGTTTCAGGAAGTAATAAACCTGTCTGCAGACAGTAAACAGGACAGACATTGTCATTTACTCCTGTAAAATCAGCATGGGGAGGCTAAGCCATAAAAAAACTTATAGCAAGATACTGTTCTACCTTCCCATTTAAAAGAGCTGAATAGGATTATTATCACCTTCATTTATTATTCTCATTGTTGTGACAGGAAAATACCTGAAGAAAATAAGATTGGAAAGATTTCTAGTCACAGTACTTTGTGGAGGTGGAGGCTTATACATGGCTTGTTCACTTCTTGGTAGGTCTGGAAGCAGACAGCTTGATCCATATCACTTTTAAGGCCCATCCAACCTAGCTAGGTTCCACATCCCAGAGTTTCCATAACCCCCTCAAAACAGAGCCAGATGCTGAGGTGTTCAAGCACACATATTATATTCAAATTATATCATCTGATTCAGCAATTTCCCTTCTAGCTATATATTTCATTCCCAGTTTAAACATAGGCATCCAAGTGAAATTGATAGACATGTTTGTAGCAGCATTAGTTATAATAGTCCAAAGGTAGAAACAACATCAATGTCTATCAGTGGATAAATGAACAAATAATATTGTGTCCATTCAATGGCATATACAAAAGGAATGAAATACTGATTAATACTTTATAGCACAATGGGATGGAAGGTATTCTGATTAGTTAAAAGCTCTAGATGTAAAGGTCACATACTGACTGATTCCATCTATAAGAAATAGCTACAATTGCTAAATCCTTGAAGATGGAAGGTTAGTTGGTGATTGCTGGAGGCTGGGAGAAGGAAGGATTGGAGAGTAATTTTGTAACAGGTACCAGGTTTTCTTTTAGTTCCATAAAATCATTCTAAAACTTGGTGTAGGGAGCATCTGGATAACATAGTGAATGTACTATACACCACGGGATACTTTACAAAAGTTAATGCTATGCTATATATGGTTTATCTGTATTTTTAAGAATGCAAGGGATGCTGTATGCTTCCTGCTGTAAACCCCATGCTCTAGAAGGGGCTCATGCATCCTTGGTGAGTAGTCAATGTTTGTGTTCATATTTCTGCTGTTTCCCCCATGCTCCAACATATATGTTTATTACCTTATGTGTGTGTGCACACAAGTTCTTTATTACAACAGAGAGAAGGAGAAGGGAATACAGTAGAGGAAATGGGAGGGGAGGGAGAGGACAGAAAAGGAGAAACAGAGAGACAGAGACAAAGACACAGTAGTAGAGAGAACATGAACAGGTGTGTGTGGATGAACATGTATGTGCAAGCCCTAGGTTAATATTAGGTGTTCTCTTTAGTTTCTATTTACCTTATTTTCTGAGACCAGGTAGGTCTCTTCCTGAATCTGAAGCATTCTGACTAGGTCATCTGGTCAGCAAGTCCCAGAGTGTGTAATATCTCTGTGTTCCTGGTACTGGGATTACAGATTATTATATCATGCCCAGCTTCTTCTGTGGGTCTTGAGGATCAGATTCAGGTCCTCAACCTCTGAACAAGCACCTTACCATGTACAGAGAACCATATTGGGGCAGTCATGCACATGGTTTGAATTTGACATTGGTCAAGGACAATCCCTGGCTTCGGGCAGGAATCTGCCTTCGGGCAGGAATCTGCCTTTAGGACATAATAGGGAAGTAGGTTAAAGCAGGAATTTTTATCCTAGGGTGGAGAAGCTCAGTGAAGGTTAAGCTCATTGTTCCTCTTGGCCTAGGAATTCCTGAATTAAGCAGGTGACCCACCCAGCTGCCAGTTGAGACCAGGACCTCCTAGAGAAGCTAGACAACTTCCACTGGAACTCAGCCTGGAGTCTGGGGGGAAGGGTTTGCCCAAACTGTTAAAAGGTTCGACCACCATTAAAGTTTTGGCCTTGATCAGTGAAACATTGACCTGGCCCTCCTTTTCGCCCCTTCCTCATCTATCCCTCAGCTTCTGTTCCAGCAACCCAGTTTGTAATAGCTGCAGGCAGCTATATAATACAGCATTACCACATCCCCACTTTCCTCATCTCCCTTTTGAAGTGAATGGGCAGGGCACTCCAGGCTGAGGGTGTGGCTTCATTTGCTTCGAAGACAAAGGAACTTCCCGGTAAAGTTCAATATGCAGAAGTTATACAGATATAATACTTAGGAGCCATTGGCCCTGAGATCTGAGATCTTACTTGGCAGACATAGAGCAGATGTAAAGATGTCTGGGAAATCCCTCCTTAGAGTCACCTCTGATGCTGAGAGGGGCTATTTAGGCCCATTGGTCCTTATGGTTCTGACAAGGATTTCTCCTTGCTCAGCCTCGCTCAGAACCTATGGAGTCACATGCAAAGTATGTGAATTTGCTTTACTCAGTGGATGCACAGCATTCATAAGCTGGCTTCCTGCCTATGAAGTCTTGGGCCCCCAAGTTGTGCAATACCTGAACAATTAAAACATTTCCTAGATTGTATTCATCAATTTTCTGACAATAAGGTGCCCTCAAAAGTGTCAGGCTAGGCTGGGCATGTGGTACATACCTTGAATCCCAGCACTTGGCAGGCAAGCTCTGAGTTTGAGGCCATCCAGAATAACAGTGAGACCTTGTGTTTAAAAAAAGTGGCCCAGACTTCTTACTAGACACGAATTGATACTTACTGCATACTTTTAGTTATATGACATTCATGACTAGGCGTAATGAGTTTTAGGAGGTGTTTAGAATTACAGTGCTTATAGGACATAAAGACCTGATTGAGATTTCCAAAACCCACATAAAAAATTCAGGTGTTGTGTCCTGCCCTGAGATGGAGAGAAGTGGATCCTAGGGATGGCTTATAGCATTACTAGTCTGAATGGGCAACTTCCAGGCCAGTGAGGAGCTCTGTGTCAGAAAACAATGTGTATATAGTATTCCGAGATTTACTTCTGACCTCAGTACACAGGTGGAACTCCAGGTACAATATACAGTGCACACACCTGTGCATATGTATACCTCCCACTCATAAGAACAGGTAAACCTATCTGGGCATGGTGGCCTTTAGTCCTAGCACTCAAGAAGTAGAGGCAGGTGGATTTACATGAGTTCCAGGCCAGTCTGGTCTACAGATTGAGTTCCAGGACAACCAGGACTACACAGAGAAACCCTGTGTATCAGTAGGGTTCTCTAGAATCACACAACTTGTGGAATACATAATTTATTAGAATGACTTACAGGCTGCAGTCCAACTAATCCAACAATGGCTGTGAATAGAAAGTCCACAAGACTGGTTGTTCAGTCTCAAAAGACTGGGTGTTTCAGCTGGTCTTCTTTGCTGGAATCCCAAAGTAGCCTCCAGAGACAGTGAAGGGAATGGGCTTGCCAGCAAGGCAAGGGCAAGCAGTCAAAGAGCAAAAGTTTCCTTTTTTCATGTCCTTACACAGGCTTCTAGCAGAAGGTGTGGTCCAGACTAAAGGTGTGTTTTCCCATTTCAAGATTCTGATCTGAGATGTGACTTCCTATCTCAAAGGTTCAGACTAGAAGTGGATTCACTCACTTCCAACCAAGCAGAATATCTCTTATAAGCATATCTTTGATATCTGAATTTTAGTACATTCCAGATGTAGTCAAGTTGATAACCAAAAGTAGCTACCACACCTATCTCAAAAAACAAAACAAGAATAGGCAAGACTAAGTGATGATTCTTTGTGTAATGCCATATGCTATCTAAAAGAGTCTCTTTGATTTGGAATTTGACAGATGAAAATACAGTGAGAATCAGAGGGTCTAAGGCACTTGCTTCAAGTCACACAGTCATTGAGAGCAGAGACAGGACTCAAACTCAGGTCTCCTACTTTGAGCTCTCACACCCAACTCCAAGAGGAAGCAGTAGAAATCCTAGATAGCAAATGCAGCATCTCCTTTCTATGATTTTAGTTAGTGTAATATGAAACACACCACCATTCTAAGTTAATCATAATTAGGCAACCAGAAGGCTGGTTATGCTGTAAATTCAGATTAAGGAGCTGTTGTTTTCAATTAGGCTTTATAGGAAGCTTCTCTGACAGTTTTCTTGGCCTCTGAGAAAGTTCCACATTTCATTTTGTCCACAGGTCTGGGATGTTGGTAACTAATGTTCTTGGGCACCCTCAACCTAATGCAGACTTGAACCTGGTATATCCCATTGGTAGCAAAGGCTTTCTTTCTCTTTTCTCTCAAAGAGAAATAACTCAGACCCCAAGGGGGTTTAAATATTATGCAGTGAGAAGCTCAGAGGTAAGTCAGTTCCAAGGTTGACTGGTCTACTTTTGAAACATCTGTGACTCAAGCACTCACTTGTCTTTTTGTGCAGCAAATTTATTAAGTGCTGACTTCCAGCCTCAGGCTTGACCCTATTGGGTTTTAGATGGTTGGTTCTGGCCCAGGCTTTTCCCTCAGAGGGAAACATTCCTGTCCCACATCTCATGATGTGTATTTTGGTTTCCATAGACCCTTCTAAATTCTTTGGGCAGAACTGCAGTGCCAATTTGTTCTTGAGTCAACCCTCAGCAACATTCATTCTGTAGTTCATTTTGGAGGCCATAGTTTACTGAAACCTGTGCAGACTAGGAGTGGAAAGACTGAAAAATGAGGAAGAGAAGGGAAAAGAGCCTTTCACCCTGGATCTGGTTGAAGTATCTCACCCCAGAGACAGGCCAAGGTGAATGGGATTTACTTGCACTCCAGCTTCTCTTACCCACAACCCAAGGCGTGGGAGGTTCCTTCCATCAATTTAGTCTCAGTAACTCGAGGTTTCTTGTAAAAATTAAATAAGATACTCTACAGAACATGCTTAGCAGAATGTCTGGCATGGAGTTAGCATAGGGGTAAGCAGGCTCTAAGTTCATGTAACATGCCTTGTGGGCTTAGATTTTTTAAAAAATTCTACTTTTAATAAGGGTTCTCAAATGCTTTGACCCACCTTGTACCACTGTCCAAATGTATGGGGGGGGGAGGGTAAATAGGACAAGGGGATGTGACCCTTTTCAGAAGTAGTTCTTTGGGGCAATTCCAATCAGGATATGAGCAGGCCAGTTCGGTTCAGTAGTGTCAGGATATCAAACAGGAATCAGCAGTGAGGGCACGATCCAGCAGAAACTGCCAGACCTCTGTTGGATTAGCGTGAGTCAGTGGTATCCACCAGACCATCCAGAATAACAAGAGTTTTCTGCTGTGCCTCTCTCAAGAAAGTGAAGATCAGCAAAGGCAAAGATTAAGGACTCTAGATCAATGAAGCATTGCAAAGCTAGTCCTTTTTATACTTTCTCCAAATGTATCCTCCTACCTGTCTTGCCTCAACAAAACAACACATGAGTCTGCCTTAGCAAAACACCATGTGAGTTTACATCACATGGCATATCCAGAAACTTCTACTCCAAGAGGCAAGCAGATCTCTGAGTTCAAGCCCAGTCTGAGATAGCAAGTTCTAAGTAAAGAAAAGCTTAGGTCCAGGTATGGTGGTAAGCATCTTTTAATCTGGGCCATACCTTCTGCTGAAGGCCTACATAAGGCTTTTCTGACAGGAAGATCTCTGAGTTCAAGGTCATCTGAGACAAAGCAAGTTCCAGATCCAGGCATGGTGACACATACCTTTAATCTGGGCCACACCTGGAGACCTACATCAGGATTTTTTAAAATGGAAGATTTGCTCTTTTCTTTGCCTGCTTGTCTCCTAGGACTGAGCAACTGCTAGATCCTTGAACTCCGATTCATGGCTGCTGCTGACCATTTTTGGGGAGTTGGACTACAGACTGTAAGTCATCAACAAATTCCCTTACTATGTAGAGACTACCCTTAAGTTTTGTGACTCTAGAGAACCGTAATAGTTCTGCACACTGGTCAGAGAATGTGGTTATGTTATTCCTCAGACACGCAGAGACACCTGCTTAGAAACACAGTATGTTTATCTTTTGTAAATGTTTCACATACTCTAGGAAGGAATGTGTATTGTGCAATTTCTGAAGCAATATTCTGTCCTTTTCAGTTTGGGATACCTAGGGCTAAAAAAGGGCGCACACCAACTGTCTACCCTTTTTAGAATCTGTACCCAGGGCCTACTGCCACACTGTCATTTCATCCCCAAGCAAAAGCTCAGGCTGTGAGGTCAAGGCCTGGGTCGCAAAAAGCACGTTCGGTGGGGGAACCTCACTATGGAAAGGTTAGCCAGCATGGGGCATGAAGGGACACTCGGGAGGCTGAGGAAAGAGGACTGCTTGGAACAAGGCTGATATAAGAGCTACGGTGCGCCGTTTTTTCGTCCATTCTCGGGTACACCCAGACTAGTTCTGGCAACAAATTAGAGAATGCGCATGCGTTAACCCAAGTCCTTTATCACGTAATGTCGGTCGGGGGCGGGGCCAGCGAATCCTGGTCTGGACACCTGGTCTAAACTGATGGGGGGGGAGGGGAGGGAGAGGGAAACTTGCGGCTGGGTGCAATCGCATTTAGGTGACTCATTGCTCCCTCCCCTTTTTCGCCCAGCTTTCTCCCGGCCGTCCCTCGCATCACGTGCCTTCCTGGCCGCTTCCCCCCCCCCCCCAACCAGAACCCTTTCCAAAGGCCCGAAGAAACTGCTGAAAAATGTCGTGAGGGACGTCGCCCCTTTGCGGCTGCCTCTCAGAACCAGACCCCGGGAGTGCCCACCGCAGTCAGCGGTTCCTCCAGCGGAGTCCTCCTGACGGAGGGCCGAAAGCACTCGGCGCGCCACTGGAATTTTTCCGCCACACCCGCGAGGGCTCCGGGCGATGTGAACTCGAGGGGGCTGTGCTCCCAGGCCCGGTGCTGAGGTGGGCGGGCAGGTGCCTGGGAAGCCGCGGCCCGGCGGGATGGAGGAGAGCATGGAGGAGGAAATGCTCACCTACGAGGCAATGATGGACTACCAGAATCACAACAACTGGGAGGCCGCCGCAGACAGCTTCCGGCAGCCTCCGCCGGCCCCGCCGCTGCCCCCGCAGCCACCACGGCCCTCGTCGTCCATCCCGGATCCAGGCCACGAACTCCCGGGGGGACAGCTGCTGGCTGTGCACGCGGGCTCCTTGGAGAGGAAGTGTCCTAAGGAAGGGCTCCCGATGGGGTCTCCGCCCTTGCCTGAGCCAAACGGGGTGATTATGATGTTGAAGAGCTGCGACGCAGCCGCGGTGGCCAAGGCGGCCCCTGCCCCCACACCCAGCTCCACTATCAACATCAACACCTCCACCTCCAAGTTCCGTGAGTCTGCCTCCCCCCTTCCCCACACCCCCCTTCCCCAGGCTTCTCTTCAGCTCGCTGAATACACCCCCCCACCCCACCCCCCAGGCCTTAAAGTAACTCCACTTCCTTTGTTCCAGGTTTAGTTCTCTTTCCTTCTCTTAACCCTCCCACCCTCATTTGGTGTTTGCGGCCAGTATCTGGCGGCCCGGGTTGACTGTTAGACCAGCGCAACCTTAGATTATGCTTCAGAAAAGATCTTTATTACTCCTGGTCATCTCTCAACATTAGTAAGCTCTTTCCTAGTGCGTCCTCTTTAAAGTTTCATCTTACAAAGCGAGAGGGAAAAGTAAGGCGGTCTTGAGTTTCATTAGTGACAGGCCTTTCGTCTGTTTTTGCAGCCAGAGAGCAAAGAAATGTGTTCTTGTATTCTTAGCCGCTGTACTTTAAGCAGATCAGGCATCTGAACGTTGGTCTTTGTCATCTCTTTGTTCTCCGTGATATTTTGCATCCTATCACAGAATTCTGAGTTCTACTATGTAGTTGGAATTGCTACAAGTATTTTGAAGTTGATGTATAAAAAATCACGTTCCAGAGAAGCGGTTCAGCAAGTGACCATCACCAGGACCCAGCCGCATATTGAACTTTTTAGCGGTCTGCCTTAAAATTCATTTGCAGACAGAAGACAAAAATGACCCCAAAATGTTTACAATCAGGTAGTGTGTGCTTCCAAAGCTAGGTAAAGAATAGGTAGGTACTTTCTAGCTCTGAGTGGTAGGGTAAAAGCAACGTGACCATTACTGGTAGCCGGGTCCTTGCTAACTGCAAATTTAAAATGACATCTCGTTGGAGATTTTATTTCTAGTTAAGAAGTTTTTTTTTTTTTTTTTTTTTTTTGGTTTTTTTGAGGCAGGGTTTCTCTGTATAGCCCTGGCTGTCCTGGAACTCACTCTGTAGACCAGGCTGGCCTCGAACTCAGAAATCCGCCTGCCTCTGCCTCCCAGAGTGCTGGGATTACAGGCGTGCGCCACCACCGCCCGGCAAGAAGTTTTATTAAGCTATAACAGTAATTGCCCACCTAGCTGTGAATTTTTTTGTCCTGATGCTGATGTGTAGTCACAGCCTTAGAAAAAAGTATTTATGGGACTGGCATACTTTACTTATTTGTCTTCAAGATACTGCTTTAGGCAAAGACACTTTGGTGTGGGTATAGATAGGAACATTTGCATATGATTATCCCCTGTTATACATACATAGGACAATCATTTACATAATGCAGTTTGTATGTTGGTTAAGTTGTGAAACTAGATTTTATAGTTTTGGTGTTACTTACCTTAAATGCTGCAGGCAGTTTGGATTAATGCTTAAGTCGAATTTCTTTGATGACTTAAGAAATGAACATTAAGAGCAAAAGTCATCAACCAAGCTGAGAACAAAAGGATTTGCCAAACCAAAAAATTATTTCTTGAAAAGATTAATAAGGGGAGTTAGGGATGCAGCCTGGTTGGAAGAGTGCTTGTCTAGCAGGCAGGAAGCCCTGGATTTGATCCCAGCAACTTACAAAACCTGGTGGCTCACAGCTACAATCCCAGCACTCTAGAGGTAGAGACAGGATGATCAAGAATTTCATCTTCTTTAGCTGCATATCCTGTTACAGGCCAGCCTGTGATATGTGAGACCCTGAAACAAAACAAAACAAAAAGGCTGGTAAACTATGCAGACCTGTTAAAGATTGGTCAAGGGGGAAAGTTGTAAATAAATGAAAAATAAAAAGAATATTAGATTTTAAAAAGTTACTATATGGTAATAAAATTGAACTATTTGACTCAGAACACAGGTATCAGAAGTTATCTAAGCTTGGATGGACTAAGCTTTGACTCATAGTACTAGTAGTTATGAAGATTTTCCCTTTCAAATCTCCTGTACACAAACTCCATCACACTTCCATAACCTTTTCTTTTTATAAATTCTGGAATGTAGGGCACAGAAGCAAGGCAAAACTAAAACCCCAAGCCCATTTTAATTTGCTTAGTGAAATCTTGATTTAAAACTAGGTAAGATTATAGTTGTGTTACACCTATTAGCATAGAAATGAAAATCCTGTATACTATTAGCTCATCAGATCTAACCATGTCAAAAGAATCTTGATTCATGGTTTGTCCAAGTTTTTTTCAATATCGATATATTGCTGTAATTTATCTCAGTAGTTTGGAAAAAAATCATGACTTGATAGCTTTTTTTTAATGCCAATTGTCTAGTACCTAGTTGATACTGTGATATTTGAAATTATGATAACTCTTAGTAATTTAAAGAGTGCAGGATAACTATTTAAAAGTCATTACCAGATACCCGTAGCTAATAGGAATAATAATTTTCAATAATTCACTAGAAGATGGTAACTACCCATGGATGTTCCTTAATATATTAAGAAAAGTCCCTGTTGCTTGTATGTCAGCTCACATTTTTAATCCCCCTCACAGAAGGATCATTTGAGTTCCAGGACAGCCAATGGAGACTCTGTCTCAAAAACAAAACCAAAAAAAAAACCAAAAAACCGGAAACAAACCCTTTAGAATTTGATAATAATATCATATATCAAGAACTACTGAAACCAAAAGAAAAACTCAGTGTAGATGGATTGTTTGGTTGAAGACTAGGATAGAAAAGAAAATGTATACTTGTAGCAGTGGTACCAAAAGTAGACATCTATATAATAGTTTAACAAAAATATAGTGTCTGTAAGTGAAATAACCTCAAAATACACAAGACTAAAAGATAGTGAAATTTTAATAAGGAACTAAGGAATTTGCTAAATGGCTGAAGTTTCCATGTTCTTGAATCTAATTATAGAACTGCCCCCTTTCTCCATTTGAATCTAGAAATTCATTTATATACCACCAACATTATGTTTGATTAGTTTGACAAACTGTGTTGTTAACTCCAGTACTTCTGACACAGTACTGGCTGACAATTTTGTAAGAAGGTAACTAACTGACTATATATAGATTTCAATTCTGTCCACCAACCCCTTATATGGTATATCATGTTCAGGATTGTTGTGTCCTGGACTGGGTGTTTTATGATGGAATGTCCGTCTATCCTTGGTAGTGCCCAGTATCTTTAGATTTTCAGTTTCATTGTGTGATGTCTTTTCCAGTCCTTTTGTTTTTAATCTAAACTGCATTTATTGTACACAAAATGTGGTTGGATCTTGCTTTTTTAAAAATTTATTTATGGCAGCCTTGTCTGTCCTCCCTCCTTCTTTCCTTCCTCCCGCCCCTATTCCTTTCCCTCCCCCCTCCCTTTTTTCTTTCTTTTCTTTCCTTCTAATTTTGAGACAGGGATTCTCTCTTTGTAGCCCTGGCTGTCCTGAAACTCCTAGACCTTGAACTCTATGGAGATCTACTGGCCTATGTCTTTGAGATTAAAGGAATGGCCACCATGCCCAGCCCTCAGCCTCTTCTTTCAAAAGCCCAGTTGAAGACTTTTCACATTTACTGTAAGGTTGAAGTCCATTATCTACTTTCTTTCTCTTAGTTTTTTTATCTTTTGCTCTTTTTTTTTTTTTTTTTTTTTAAGGCCTTGGCTGGCCTTAAAATGACCTTTTAAGACTCCAGTTCCAGGGAGGGAGTTCTTGGCCATACCCATACATTGTGTGGATCTTAAGTGTTTTGCCCACTTTTGATGAAATGTGACTTCAGTTTGGCTTATCACCATCTGTTTTGCTCCCTAGTGGTTACCCAAAGAGTTGTAGTGTGGAAATTTAAGTAAAGTATGGCCTTTGCTAGACTCCCTCACATAGAGTATGAAAATCTGTAGTTCTTCATCTCCCTTTCTTTCATTCTATTTGTGTGCTACTGCTGTATATAGCCATCAGACACTTAGGTATACCATGACCCAGGTAACTATTGTTTAATGGTAGCCATTTAATATTTTTAAAATGAAAACTACGCAACTTATTGGCCATCTTTGGGTGAACAGTTGTGAGGCATTCAGTACATTGTGTGGTACAGTTATTGCTTTGTCTAGTTCCATGCTACCAAATAAATGTTTATACCCATTATGCAGTCAGTCCCCACTCCTCCTCCTAGCTCCTGGCATCTCCTAATCTGCCTTTTTCTGTGCTTATCTTTTCTAGAAACATAAGATGAGATTTACTTTTAAGAGAGTCAAAACCTAGTGTTTTCTAAATAAGAATGGCCTTTGTAAGTTTTTATATTTGTATGATTAATAATCAGGAAGTGGTACTATTTGAGGATTAGGATTAGGAGGTGTGGCCTTGTTGGAATAGGTATGGCCTTGTTAGACAAAATTGGTCAAAGCCCATACCAGGCTCAGTCTCTGTCTCTGCCTATAGATTAGGATGTAGAACTCAATTCTCTAGCATCATGTCTGTCACCATGCTTCCTCAGGCTCTGACACTGTAAGCAAGCCCTCAGTTTAAATGCTTCCCTTTATTAGAGTTGCCATAGTCCTGGTGTCACTTCACACCAATAGAACGCCTGACGATAGCTGGGAAAGAAATCTTTTATCCTTTGTGTTGCTGTTCTTTCCTTTAGCTTTTGGCTTCCTTAAAAAAATTAGCTAATTTTCTTTTTGTATTTTATCCTAAAACACTTCTATTTGTAACCCAGGTCATCCTGGAACTCATTTAGTAGATCAGACTGTCCCCAAACTCTTCACCTGTCCCTGCCTTCAGTGCTGGGTGACTTTCGTGTGCCACCACCACCCAGCATGGTAATATTCTTTCCCCCTACCCACCCACCATTTATTTCTTTACTTTGCAAGTCCATTGCAGTCCGCTCTCCTTCCAGTCCCTCCCTCCTATACCCCCTCCCCCCACCCTTCTCTTCACCTTTGAGAAGGGGGAGGTCCTTCCCTTCTAAACAACCCATCCTGGCACCTCAAGTCACTGAGGACTAAGTAAATCCTCTCCCTCTGAAGCCAGACACCACAGCCCAGTTAGGGGATCACAGTCCATAGGCAGGCAACAGAGTCAGGGTAAGCCCCTGCTCCAGTTGTTGGGGGGCCCAAATGAAGACCAAGCTGTACATCTACTATATATGTGGAAGTAGGGTTGGTGGCAGCTAGGTCTAGCCCTTGAATGCTCTTTGTTTGGTGATTGATTCTCTGGGAGCCCCCAAGGTCCAGGTTAGACTCCGTTGATCTTTTTCTGGAGTCCCTGTCCCTTTTGGGTTCCTTAATCCTTCCCCCAAATGTTGCATATTTTCTGAGCCGAGTCTAGGTCTCTGCATTTGTTTCTGTCATCTGGGTGGAGCCTCTCAGTTATGCTAGGCTCCTGTTTATGAATCCAGGCTGTGCCTCCAAAGGAAGGCAAGACTAGCAATGTGTCTCTAGATCTGAGTACAGCTTGGCACATTTCCCTCCAAATTGGCAGGGGTTGCTTTGGTTCTGTTGTCCTTGACTTAGTCAGCTTTTGCTTGTCTGTAGAAGTCTTTATTTTCTAAGAATATGTTTTACTGAATTCTATATGCATAGTCCCCCTTTTCCCATTAACATTTCAAAAAATGTCTTTCCATTGTCTCTTGACCTTTACTGTTAACTTAAAATCAGTTATTCTTTGAGAATATCATACATTCATACAGTGTATCTTATTTATTTATTCTTATAGGATCTTTTGGCCCTAGCTGTCTTTGTAACTGAGGATGACTTTGAATTTCTCACTCTTCTGCCTCCACCCCAGGAAGTTTGGAATTGTGCCTAGTTTATGCCTGCTGATTATCTAACCCAGGGCATTTTGAAGCACTCTAGTAACTGAGCCACATCTCTGGCCCTGCTTTATCTTTTTAAGTATCAGGAATTTAACTGTGGTGTTCCCTAAGGGCCAGTTTTTCTGCGCTTATCCTCCTTGGTTTTCCTGAATTTAGAATTTGTCAGATAATCTCCCCTACCCTCACCCATTTCCACTTGGCAGAGTACTGCTTTATGAGTAGTGAAGCACTGTTCATTTGTTTGCTCTTTGAACAAAATTAGTTCTTTAAAACTTGTATGTGCCTGTGCATGTGCTTCTGTAAGCAAGCCCTCAGTTTAAATGTTTTCCTTTATTATTTAAATGCTTTCCTTTATTATTTCCTTTATTATTGTAAGCAAGCCCTCAGTTTAAATGCTTTCCTTTATTGAGTTCTTTGTATATATTGGATATTAGCCTTCTATCGGATGTAAGGTTGGTGAAGATCTTTTCCCAATTTGTTGGTTGCCGTTTTTGTCCTTTTGAGGTGTCCTTTACCTTACAGAAACTTTTGTAATTTTATGAGGTCCCATTTGTCAATTCTTGATCTTAGAGCATAAGCTATTGGTGTTCTGTTCAGGAACTTTTCTCCTGTGCCTATGTCCTCAAGGATCTTCCCCAGTTTCTATTCTATTAGTTTCAGTGTGTCTGGTTTTATGTGGAGATCCTTGATCCACTTGGAGTTGAGCTTAGTACAAGGAGATAAGAATGGATCAATTCTCATTCTTCTGCATGCTGTCCTCCAATTGAACCAGCACCATTTGTTGAAAAGGCTATCTTTTTTCCACTGGATGTTTTCTGCTCCTTTGTGGAAGATCAGGTGACCATAGGTGTGTGGGCTCATTTCTGGGTTTTCAATCCTATAACATTGGTCCACTTGCCTGTCACTGTACCAATACCATACAGTTTTTAATACTATTGCTCGAGGTCCAGGACACTGATTCCCCCAGAAGTTTTTACTGTTGAGAACAGTTTTAGCTATCCTGGGTTTTTTGTTATTCCAGATGAAATTGAGAATTGCTCTTTCTAACTCTATGAAGAATTGAGTTGGGATTTTGATGGGGATCATGTTGAATCTGTAGATTGCTTTTGGCAAGATGGCCATTTTAACTATATTAATCCTGCCAATCCACGAGCATGGAAAATTTTTCCATTTTCTGAGGTCATCTTCGATTTCCTTCTTCAGAGACCTGAAATTCTTGTCATATAGATCTTTTATTTGTTTGGTTAGAGTCACACCAAGGTACTTTATATTGTTTGTGGCTATTGTGAAGGGTGTCATTTCCCTAACTTCTTTCTCAGCCTGATTATCCTTGAGTATAGGAAGGCTACTGATTTACTTGAGTTAATTTTATATCCAGCCACTTTGCTGAAATTTTTTATCAGTTGTAGGAGTTCTCTGGTGGAGTTTTTTGGATCACTTAAGTAGACTATCATATCATCTGCAAATAGTGATAGTTTGACTTCTTCCTTTCCAATTTGTATCCCTTTGACCTTCTTATGTTGTCTAATTGCTCCAGCTAGAACTTCAAGTACTATATTGAAAAGATATGGAGAGAGGGCAGCCTTGTCTAGTCCCTGATTTTAGTGGGATTGATTCAAGTTTCTCTCTATTTAGTTTGATGTTGGCTTCCAGTTTGCTGTATTGTAGAGTCCAGCTCACACATTTTTAACTGTGGGTTTTCTGGAAGGAGAGATGGGTAAGGAACAGGTTGCAAGAGAAATCACTTGGAGAGACACAACATCACATGGCTTCTGGTTTAAGTCTCCATCTTTAATGCCTCTTTTCCCAACCAACAAAGGCAGACCAAGCCCCTCCCCTGAAGGCTGGAAACTGGTTCTTCTTGTTCTTCAGGAGGTGGGTGGTCAGGTTGCTGGCTGCTATTCTTGAGAGCAGTGGGCAGGGGGCAGTCACAGTTCCTCCCTTCTATTCTTGAGAGCAGTGGGCAGGGGAGGTCACAATTCCTCCTTTTTTTTTTTTTTAATTAAAAAAAAAAACCAGTGGATAACTATATACGTCAAAAGACATGGGCGTTGACCAGTGAGGGAAAGTATTGACCTGGACCCCCTTAAACATTAATTTACATCTTTTTCAGGGGAGGGGAAATAGACTGCCTTAATAATTTAAGGACAATCTTTCAATGTCAACCCCTATGCAGCCGGACATGCTTTTCAGGGAAACTGGGAAGCAGGACATTTCCTTTTCCCTTGCAGTGCCTCACTTCGCACCTCAAACTGATGTCCATGTTTGTTAAATTAACAAACATGCATAGATCTGGTTCTATGCAGCCCCCTCTCTCGGGATCCACTGGTAAAGTAAATACCCTGTGAATATGAGTTGGCTGGCTTTCATAGCTGCCCATCTTCGAGTCCTGGAAGCCATTGTTGTAGCAGCCCACCTTTGAGTGCTGTATCTGAAAGGTATCTGCTTGAAACACAAAATAAGAGATTAAAAGGAAAAACTGCTTGGACCGTTTCTCTAGAGGGCCCATGGTATTTAATTTGGTTGTAAATTAGTAGCTCAGGAATAAAACCTGGCTTGCAAATTAATGGCTAGAGGGAAAGCAGCCTACCTTCCCAATATGGGAGAAGTAGCCTTAAGAACATTATTGAATTAGTCATACTTACCAGCTGATTCAGGGTCTCTATTTACCTACCATATCAATCTTTCTGGTAGCCATTGGGCTCCATCTTCTTTTTGAGAGAAAATATAAATAGAACATCTTTTCTATAATAAAACAGGATCTGGACCGTTCCATGTATTGGTTAACGAGTCCCACCATTTAACCATGGCAATCCCTTGGTATAAAAACTTGTGACAATGATTGATTACATTTAGAGGCTTCTTTCGAATGTAGAGAAGTGAAAAGAAATCTTGAACAAGTATCAATGCAAACATGTATAAATTTTAATTTTCCAATTTTGCATAGCAAGTTACATTCATTTGTCAAAAATGATAGGGCATAAGGCCACATGTATCAACCCCTAAATGAGGAGCTGGAGATAAGGAAAGGCAGTTGGGCCATTGTTTTACAATAGTGAAAACAAAGATCCTGATGGCGTATTAAAATTAAACATGCCATAGGTTTCTAATAAAGGACAAATTTTCCAACATACAAGTTAATTGTAAAATGATAAAAAATATAATTTATACGTTGAAAAACATTTAATATCATTGTCAGCTCTGCTAACTGAGCTGAGCCCAGGTGTTTCTATAACTACCTGTTTATTATAAATAAGATATCTAGCTCTTCCTTCAGAAGAGCCATCTATGAAAATCGAGAGTATTTTTATGCAGAGGCTATAAAGATCATATTAGGAAATAGAACCTCATGCATATCTAAGAAACATTAATCTATCTTGAGGACAACAGCAATGCCAATAAATGAATTCTTCTATCTCATCTAGGCATTAGCATGCCTGGTGATAGGAAGCCATATACATTTAGCAAGATTTCCTTGGCATCCAAATTTTAAAATTTTCTTAAAAATATATATACCTTAAAAATATATATGCATAATTCAAATTATATGCACTTTCTTTTCCCTTTTTTCTTTTTCTTTTTCCCTCTTTTTCTTTTTTAAGAAGATATTGTTTTGTTTTGTACAAATGTTTTATATTTCCTCATCTTTGAAGACTATAAAGAATCAAATTGTCAAAGATATCTCAAATGAATAGCCTTTATCAAATGGCCAGTTCCAATGTTTGTTCTAATCTAAGTTGGAACACCAAGCATATACCATAACATAGGCAATAACTATGTAACTATAGAAAATAAACATAGCATTCTTAGTTGACTTTTGCTAGAGCCGTTGCAATTACAATGCCCAAAAATGAATCATAGTTATATGCACATATTTTGATTTTCTAAATTAGAAATATGAGTATCATTTATCTGTAAAAGTTAATTAAGTCCTCTAGAATCAACACCATTATGTGGTAGAAGTAGAAATTGAGGACATCAAGAACAAATCTTTATAATTTGATGTACATAAAAATATAAAATTATTTTTTAAGCTTTTACTCTTTTGATGGTACAAATAATAAATGTGCTTGTACATCTGAATGTTTCCATATAGCCTCTTTGGGATACAAACTTTATGTGCCTTGCCCCAAGGGGTCCTGTCCAGGCACCTTTTTAAAGATTAAATTATAAATAAGTATATTGTAGTTGTCTTCAGACACACCAGAAGAGGGCATTAGATCTCACCACAGGTGGTTATGAGCCACCACGTGCTCGCTGGGATTCGAGCTCTCATGCTCCTTGAATGAGGGCCTAGCCTTTAGCGGCTGAGCCATCTCTCCAGGCTTACAAACATAAAATACAAGAGTCTAGCTCTCAGCACCCATGGCTATCTATCTAGCCTTTGGGTTAGCTTATAAATATCTAAAGGATAGTAATTTAGAGAACATATCCTTTGTAATTTGAATTATATTTGTATAAACAATTGTAAAAATTAAGAATTAGCAGTATTAAAAATAGAACAATTTTAAGCAATTGTAAACCATGAGCTTTATATATATTTACTATTATTAAAAGATTGATTTTTAACATCTTAAAAATAGCTGCTATAGCACCCAAGTACTGAAGCAGGAAAAACTTAAAGGAAGAGATGTTATATAAACTTTATTTCCATAGTTGATAAAATCTTTATGGGATGTATGTATAGAAATGTAAAGCAAATTGTAACAACTTGTAATAGATCAACCATTAATAATAATTAAGTTGATTGCTGCTTGAAGCAAGGAATAAACGTTTTGTTAGGCTCTTAAAACATTTCTTTAAAATATCTCTATAACATTTTAACAACACATCAATATCTTTATTGAAGGATGTAAAAACTTTATTTTATGAGCAAAAAATGTGATTCTATATCAACATTATTTTTGCCAAGGAATGGCAGTGAATACATACCATAAACATCTGATTATAGCAGCATTATCTGCCTTGAAAACAGAGGTTTAAGTTCTCCTGTGGCAAGCTTAAAGAGATGTCTTAGCCAATTAACTTATTTTAATAACCTTTAAAAATTATTTAAGAAATTTAAAAAAACCCATAAGGAATGGCCTGTGTCTCTATAAACAAAACATTTTTATAAACTAATATTTTTATAAAACAAAAGAGATTTTTATAAATAAAATATATTAAAAAATGTAAGATCTCAGCTTCTTTTATTGAAGCAAAGACAAAACACTCCTTTTCACATAAGGCAAGGCTATATTTGAATTGTATTTTGAATTATATCTATATGAATCTATCACAATATTTTCTAGACCAGAGCGCACCTGGTGGGAGAGCACGAAGGCGGAGGAGACAGTCCCTCTTAAAACCAGCTGCCCCAGGTGTGGCACGCAGAGAAGAAGTGGCAGGGGAGACACTTCCCTTCTGCTGTCTCACGAAAAAATTGAGTTCCTCAGGCCATGGCCAGAGGCCGAGTACTCCCTTTCATGGGCCGTACTCCTTTCATGGGCTGGCCTGGGATCCCGCCTGCAGCATGTGGCCCCCTGACCTGGAGCAACTGGCACGCGCTCCAGCTCTGTCTCTAGCAGCTCGCCTGGGCCACCCCACTGGCCTGCGGCCTGCACTGTGACGTGCGCCACCTGGACAACCTGCTCGTGGCCCGCAGAGTTCTGGACTCTCTCTTTGCTGAGTCAAAGTGACCGGGGCCTACATGGCAGGGACTCCACTCTAGCCTCTTCTCTACTCGCTCAAGCAAACGCTCAAACTTAGCAGTCTAAATGGCTGCAACTCTAAGCCATCAGCCAAAACCAGCCTCTAAATCTATATGGTTTAGGATATATATGGTCAGGATATGTAAATCCTTATACCGTTAAGACCAATTAAAAACAAGAACAAAGCAATTACCTAAATCTTATAAGTTAAACCAGAGTTTTCCCAAAACTGGAGGCTACTTGTCCTTTAAGAGAAAAAAAAAAGATTGAGCACACCGCAGCTGCCGCCACCTGCCACCACCGGCCCTCTGAGCTCTGGGCTCACTCCCTGCGCTCTGCCTCCTAAGTGCTGGGATTCTTGGCGTGCGCGCTGCCTTTTCCCGCTGCTGCACCCAGCTTTGAGTCAGCTTGTGGCCTGCCGGCTCAAGGCCCCAGCAGACTGAATTTTAATCAATTTTTATTTTTAACATGAAACAAACACTCATTCACACAAAACACAAATAAATGTACATGTAGACAGATAATGGTGCACTGGGACAAACAACATAGAAAGGTACACAGAGAAGCGCGCTTGTTGTTAAGCAATTGCATCCATTTTCCTTTTTTCTTTTATGTTTCTAGAAATATTTTTTTTTGTTTTGTTTTTTACTGTTTTTATTTTGTTTTATAATTTATGCCCTATTTCTCTTGCCTGATGCAGTTTTAGACTGCGGACAATTGCCTAACTAAATTCCCTGTTCCAAGTTGTCTTTACATCCTAGCTGATCTCAGTGCAGGGCCTATATACTGAGTCAGTCTAGCCTGTATCTTTACACACTTCTGCAGCAACATTCTTTAGAAATAAATGACATTATTAGCACTAAATTAATACCCTGTTGCTTACTGTGCCCGATATATAAACTTTTTCCTTTTCTTTTTCCTTGGAGCTCCTAAATTCAGACAAACATACCTCATTCTGCCTCTCCGTTTCCAGTTATAATCCACGTTGGCGTCATATGTAGAGTCTAGCTCACACATTTTTAACTGTGGGTTTTCTGGAAGGAGAGATGGGTAAGGAACAGGTTGCAAGAGAAATCACATGGAGAGACACAAAATCACATGGCTTCTGGTTTAAGTCTCCATCTTTAATGCCTTTTTTCCCAACCAACAAAGGCAGACCAAGCCCCTCCCCTGAAGGCTGGAAACTGGTTCTTCTTGTTCTTCAGGAGGTGGGTGGTCAGGTTGCTGGCTGCTATTCTTGAGAGCAGTGGGCAGGGGGAGGTCACACTGTACATTGCTTTAACTATGTTTAGGTATGGGCCTTGAATTCCTGTTTTTTCCAAGACTTTTAGCATGAAAGGATGCTGAATTTTGTCAAATGCTTTTTCAGCATCTAATGAGATGATCATATGGTTTTTTTTTCTTTGAATTTGTTTATGTAGTGGATTGCATTGATGGATTTCTGTATATTGAACCATCCCTGCATGATCGTTTTGATGTGTTCTTGGATTCGGTTGGGAAGAATTTTATTGAGTATTTTTGCATCGATATTCATAAGGGAAATTGGCCTGAAGTTTTCTTTCTTAGTTGGATCTTTGTGTGGGTTTGGTATCAGCGTAATTGTGGCTTCATAGAATGAGTTGGGTAGTGTTCCTTCTGTTTCTATTTTGTGGAATAGTTTGAAGAGTATTGGTGTTAGGTCTTCTTTGAAGGTCTGATAGAATTCTGCACTAAAACCACCTGGTCCTGTGCTTTTTTTGGTTGGAAGATTTTCTATGACTCCTTTTATTTCATTAGGGGTTATGGGACTGTTTAGATGATGTATTTGATCCTGATTTAATTTTGGTATTTGGTATCTGTCTAGGAAATTGTCCATTTCCTCCAGATTCTCCAGTTGTGTTGAGTATAGGCTTTTGTAGTAGGATCTGATGATTTTTTGATTTCCTCAGTTTCTGTTGTTATATCTCCCTTTTCATTTCTAATTTTGTTAATTTGGATACTGTCTCTATGCCCTTTGGTTAGTCTGGCTAATGGTTTATCTATCTTGTTGATTTTCTCAAAGAACCTGCTCCTGGTTTTGTTGATTCTTTGTCTGGTTCTCTTTGTTTCTTCTTGATTGATTTCAGCCCTGAGTTTGATGATTTTCTGTCTTCTTCTACTCCTGGGTGAAATAGCTTCTTTTTGTTCCAGGACTTTCAGGTGTGCTGTTAAGCTGCTAGGGTATGCTCTCTCCCATTTTTTTTTTTTTTTTTTTTTTTTTTTTGGAGGCACTCAGGGCTATTAGTTTTCCTCTTAGCACTGCTTTCATTGTGTTCCATAGGTTTGGGTATGTTGTGCCTTCATTTTCATTAAATTCTAAAAAGTCTTTAATTTCTTTCTTTATTTCTTCCTTGACCAAGGTATCATTGAGTATTGTTCAGTCTCCGTGTGTATGTGGGCTTTCTGTTGTTTTTGTTGCTATTGAAGACCACTTTTACTCCATAGTGATCTGATAGGAGGCATGGGATTAGTTTGATCTTCTTATATTTGTTGAGGTCTGTCTTGTGACCAATTATATGGTCTATTTTGGAGAAGGTACCATGAGGTGTTGAGAAAAAGGTATATTCTTTTGCTTTAGGATGAAATGTTCTATATATATATACCTGTTAAATCCAATTGGTCCAATGCTTCAATTAGTTTCACTGTGTCCCTGTTTAGTTTCTGTTTTCCTGATCGGTCCATTGAGGAGAGTGGAGTGTTGAAGTCACTCACTATTATTGTGTTAGGTGCCATGTGTACTTTGAGCTTTAGTAAAGTTCCTTTTATGAATGAGGGTGTCTTTGCATTTGGAGCATAGATGTTCAGAATTGAGAGCTCTTCCTGGTGGACTTTTCCTTTGACCAGCAAGAAGTGTCCTTTCATGTCTCTATTGATGACCTTTAGGTTGAAAGCCAATTTTATCTGATATTCGGCTTGTTTCCTGAGATCATTTGCTTGTAAAATTGTCTTCCAGCCTTTTACTCTAAGGGAGTATTTGTCTTTGACACTGAAGTGTGTTTCCTGTATGCAGCAAAATGTAGGGTCCTGTTTACGTATCCATTCTGTTAGTTTATGTCTTTTTATTGGGGAATTGAGTCCATTGATGTTAAGAGATACTAAGGAATAGTGATTATTACTTCCTGTCATTTTTGATGTTATTTTGTATATTTGATAGGTTATCTTCTTTTGGGTTTGATGAAAGAAGGTTACTATCTTGCTTTTTCCAGGGTGTAGTTTCCCTCCTTGTATTGGTGTTTTCCCCCTATTATCCTTTGTAGGGGTGAGTTTGTTGAAAAATATTGTGTAAATTTGGTTTTGTCATGGAATATCTTGTTTTCTCCATCTATGGTGATTGAGAGTTTTGCTGGGTATAGTAGTTTTGGCTGGCATTTGTGTTCTCTTAGAGTTTGCATGAGATCTGCCCAGGATCTTCTAGCTTTCATGGTCTCTGGTGAGAAGTCTGGTGTAATTCTGATAGGTCTTCCTTTATATGTTACTTGGCCTTTTTCTCTTATTGCCTTTAATATTCTTTCTTTGTTTAGTACATTTGGGGTTTTGATTATTATGTGACGGGAGGTATTTCTGTTCTGGTCCAGTCTGTTTGGAGTTCTGTAGGCTTCTTGTATATTCATGGGCATCTCTCTCTTTAAGTTGGGAAAGTTTTCTTCCATAATTTTGTTGAAGATATTTGCTGGCCCTTTCAGTTGTAAATCTTCACTCTCATCTATGTCTATAATCCTTAGGTTTGGTCTTCTCATTGGGTCCTGTATTTCCTGGATGTTTTGGGTTACCAGCTTTATGCATTTTGCATTTTCTTTGACTGTTGAGTCCATGGTTTCTATGGTATCTTCGGCATCTGGGATTCTTTCTTCTATCTCTTGTATTCTGTTGTTGATATTTGCATCTATGGTCCCTGATTTCTTCCCAAGGTTTTCTATCTCCAAAGTTGTCTCCCTTTGCGATTTCTTAGTTGTTTCTACTTCTGCTTTTAGATCGTGGATGGTTTTGCTCAGTTCCTTCACTTGCTTGTTTGTGTTTTTCTGTAATTCTTTAAGAGATTTTTGTGTTTCCTCTTTCATGACTTCTGCCTATTAACCCAAGTTCTCCTGTATTTGCATTTCCTCCTTATTGGTTTCTATCTTTTGACCCATATTTTCCTAAGTTTCTTTAAATGATATATTTGTTTCCCTTGTAAGGGCTTCTACCTTTTGATCCATTTTCTCCTGCATTTAAGAGATTTATTTATGTCCTTCTTGTGTTCCTCTAACCGCATCGTGACCAGTGATTTTAAATCCAGATCTTATTTTTCTGGTATGTTGGGGCATCCAGGACTTGCTGTTGTTTGAGAATTGGGTTCAGGTGCTGCCATAGTGCCTTGATTTCTGTTAATAACATTCATAAGTTTGCCTTTTGCCATCTGGTTATCCCTGGTATTAGTTGGTCCTGTTGTCACTGGCTGGTGCTTGAACCTCCTGTGAGCCCGTAAGGCTATTTCCGCACCACTGGATGACTGGGCTTCCCCTGGCCCAGATCGCTGATGTGCTGCCCTCCTCTTGCTTGCCATTGGGGCCCTGGTGTGTCCTGCCCCAAGCAATGTTATATTGGGGTTGTCTCTGTGAACCTGGTGCTTGCTGCCTGTCTGCTCCGTCAGGGAGTGAAGAGGCGGGGAGCCCCTCCAAGTGCAGGGGCTACCCTGCAGGGCATAGGACCCACGCCTGCCTGGCACACAGATGAACGGCCGATCTGCCCAGATCCTGGGTGCTGGCAGCAGTCTGGCTGTCTGCGTCCCCAGAGATCTTAAACTCAGGATATCTCCGTACCTGGGGCTGCTTGTCCTGTCCTACCGGGAGCAAAGATCCTATTCTATTTTTTAAGGCAGAGTCTCACTGTGGCTCTGGCTGGCCTGGAACTTACTAAGATCTGCTTGTCTTTCTTTGCCTTTCAAGTGCTGGAATTAAAAGCTTGTGCTAACATGGGTGGCCTGCTCATACTCTTACAACTTCATCAACTTCATCAGATTCAACATCTAGTGACTTGGTTTTTGCTTTTCCTTTTGGTTCCTTAGAGCTGAGGTATCCTTATACTCAGCAGCTTCCCTTGTACTCAGCAGCTACATCAGTAGATGTAGTGACTGCACCTACTCCCTGCCTTTTCCTCTCCCCTCCCTACCCCTGTGCACACATGTGGGTGTCTGTGTGTGGGGTGTATGAAGATCAAACTGAGGACCTGTATGTACTAGTCAAGGGCCTGCTGCTCATAGAGGCCCTCAGCCTCTATGGCTGCATCTGCATTTTTTATTGGTGCATTCCTGTGTGAGTATGCATGCATGTCAGAAGCCTTCTAGTAGGTTCCTGATAAAGGGCTAGATTTTGCCTGGCTGAAAAGATGCTGCATAGTGTCTCATTATTTAGCTCTGGCCATCCTGGAACTATGTAGACCATACTGGCCTTAAACTCATAGAAATTTTCTTGCCTCTGCTTCCCAAGTACTGGGATTAAAGATGTGTGCCACGGGGTTAAATTTGCCCTGGAACTTTTAAAATGTAGCATCCTTGACTTTAAACTTGCTACCTTGATACCTATGAATGGCATCCGATGCTACTTTTACTTTTGTAGTTTGAGGAAGCTTCTGGGATAATTTCTTATGTTGACCTGTCTTCTTTTACATTTCTCCTTTCTCTTCATTCTCTTGAATTATTGATAGACCTGTGGAATTTCCCATTCATTTTTCTGATAGTTAGCTAGATTCTGGTGTCTTCTATTTCTCTAAATGATCTGGGAAAGTTCCCTGATGATTTCTTCATCCCTCTCTTAGATTTTTAATTTTTGAAACACCTGGATTTTTGTCATGACAGTTTTTAATTGTATTTTTTTTTTTAAAATTACACTTGCTATTGTGTATATTTGTGTTCATGTTAGCATGCTCCTGTATACTACAGAGCACATGTGGAGGTCACACGACAGTTTGTAGGAGTTGGTTTTCTCCTTCCACCACTTTGTTTCCAAGATTGAACTCAGGTCCTCAGGTTTATTGGTAAGCATTTTGAGCCTTTTGCCAGCTCTATTTATATACTTTTGAGAATAGTAATTACAGATATTTTTAAAAAAGATTTCCTTTATCCTTTGAATTACCTTTGCTTTTAGCTTGTCATTTTTTGTTTTGTTCTTCATGACTGACCCCTTACCATCTATTCTTATTTAAAATTGAGACTGGTAGGTCTGTGTTTGTAGGGCGCTTTGCCAAGTTGTTAGTGTTGTGCTTCATTTTACATTGATCAGGTGCAGAGTATAGTTTTGCTGACTAACTGCCAAGTGCTAGTATATACTCATAGAGTGTCTTTCTTTGGGGGGGGGGTGTTCAGTTTCTAAGAAAAAGATATTGACTCAGAAAAAGAAGGGGTGGAAAGTGGAGTAGGAAGTATAGTGTATTTCTCTTGGTTGATAGCCCTCAGAAGTATGGGGTTAGGTTTGATAGTGAGCACTTTTGACCTCTGCATAGTCTATCAGCTCTGGGCTTCACATGCTCTTGCCAGTCCTCATCTGTCTAGATCTTTCAGAACTCTGTTCTAACTTTTTACTGTTTATTCTCCAGCTGTGTGTGGAAGTAACAATTCCTGGCTTCTGGTCTTAAATGTTTGGCTTCTGCTTTGTTCCATCTTCAGACCTCAGATATTTTAGGATTTAGTACCAAAGAGTGATCAACCTATTGAAATGTTAAGAGACAATAAAGAATTGTAAAGTGATGGTATACTTGTAATTAGTGTAGTTTAGAACAGATTTCCTTTTTTAAATACTTTCACTTTGGTGAGAGTTTGAATTAGATGGAGTCGGTACCATAATAGATGTCATTATAGCCATGACTATTTCATAAATGTACTGTCACGATGGGTTTTTGTTTATAGCTGTCTCAAGTTAAAATGTGATGCTAGAATTATAGAACAGTATTTGTCGCGCAGTCCCTGTAGAAATTTCCATCTTACACAGTAGCCATGGCATTGAGTGTCCTGTTGCAGGCAATTTACTATCCTAGTCTATTCTTCATGAAGAAATGGGTCATAAGCAGAACAGTAATGATGTTGTTATCTTAATGCTTTACAACGCTTCAGTGTCTGGGAAAATGCACTTCATTTGAAGCAAAAATGTATGTTAGCTAGTGACAGAAAGTTGGCTGGCTGTGATCTTACCTAGACTACAGCA